>NC_081297.1:19422500-20047500 GCF_030435805.1 Mustela lutreola | reverse complement strand
ACATATACGTTTTTCTTTTTTTAGTCCCTGACACAAATAACACTGATTGATGTTTAAATTTTAAACCAACCCTGCATTCCTGGAATTAAACCCTTACTTCACCATGTGTTATCATCCTTTTTATATATTATTGGATTTGACAGGCTGAAAGTTGATTAGGAACTTTTATGTCTGTGTTTATGAAGGATACTGGTCTGTAATTTTCATTTCTTGTAGTTTTGTTGTCTAGTTTCAGAATTAGGATACTATTGACCTCATAACCTCTACCATTTTCTCAAAGAGTTTGTATAGAATTAATATTTCTCCCTCAAATACTTGATAGAATTCATCAGTGAAAGCAACTAGTATGGAGTTATCTTTGTAGGAATGTCTTTAAATACAAATTTAAAAATTCTAATAAAAATACAGTCACTCGGGATGCCTGGGTGGCTCAGCTGGTTAGGCAGCTGCCTTCGTCTCAGGTCATGATCCCAGTGTCCTGGGATTGAGTCCCACATAGGGCTCCTTGCTCGGCGGGGAGCCTGCTTCTCCCTCTGCCTCTGCCTGCCACTATGTCTGCCTGTGCTCGCTCTCTCCCCCTCTCTCTCTCTCTGATAAATAAATAAAATCTTTAAAAAAAAAAAAAAAAAAAAGAAGAGAACATGGCAAATTAAAAAAAAAATACAGTCACTCAATTTGCCTATTTTCAAGTAGGGAACAGAGGATCTATGCCATTTCTGGGTCTTTTTCTATAGATTGTTTTTCTCCTCATCCTGGGTCATATTTTCCTGCTTCTTTGAATGACTAGTAATTTTTGGTTGGATGTCAGGCAATATGAAGTTTATTTTGTTAATGCTGGAGTTTTTCTACATTCCTTTAAATATTTGGGGGCTTTGTGTTGGATTCAGTAAAGTTACTTGGAAACAACTTGATCCTTCCATGGCTTGCCTTTAAGCTTTGTTAAGCAAGACTAGACAGTCTTTACTCTAAGGGCTAATTTTGCCATGCAACTGAGACACTGGTCTTCAGAGAGCCCCAATTAATACCTTGTATGTAGGTAGTGGACTCCACCTGATTTTTTGCTATGTCTTTCCCTGGTCTCAGGCAGTTTTCTCACATGCATTCACTGAAAAGTATGCAGATCTTTGGAGCTTTCTCTCTGTGTCATTCTCTCCTAACTAAATACCTTGCCACCCTGTGATTTCTAGTGGCAGTAGCCTCTTCAAACTGTCTGCTCAAATGAGGGTGATAGCTAGGCTCAGTTTTATGTCTGAAAATATAATATATACTCCAAGCAGTAAGTTGGAGCAATCACATTTGTTTCCCTTCTCTGAAAGATTACTGTTTTGTGCTACTTGTCTAATGTCTGAAAACTGTTGTTTCACATATTTTCCCTGGTTATTTTTAGTTTTTTAAGTTGAGAAAGTAATCCAGCCCCTTTTACTCTGTCATCGCCAAAAACATGTCTTATCTCTAAAAAATCCCTGCATCTTGATCTGTTCTCTCCAATATCCACTTTAAAGAGCCAAATGAGTATAGCCTGGTGCTTAAATGGGCTCAAGTGCCAACTTTGCCACTATTCTCTGTATGACCTTACACAAGTTATTCAACCTCTCTCAGTCCATCCTGCTTACCTGAAAAATAACAATGGTGTAAGTACACACCTCCCTCATAGGAATGTTGTGAGATTCAACTGAGAAAACACACATAAAGCATCTAATGTCTCTCCTAGTGCATGTTAATTACTCAATGATAGTTGTTGTTAAAAATATCCGTCATTGTAATCTTCTCAAATGCCAGCTGATAAAGATTACAACCCAGTGTCACTGGCTAATCTAGCAACCTCACAGCTTTTACCAATGACACCTGTGCCCACCATGGCTCCATCTGAACGATCTGTGCTAGCTTTAGACTCTGGTCAAATTCAAGAACTGACAAGAATGTCTTTTCTAGCTAATGTGTAATATCTGCTGTTCCCCAATTCCTTCCTTTTCATCATTCTTTCTATATAGTTTTCTTTCAGCAAGGTCAAAATATCACCCTCTAATAGCTATTCTGGCCTGCCTCCCTCTGAAGGAGCAAAATGTTCATTTTCCATAGTCATTCCAAGTCCTCCATATGCACTGACACAATTTTATATTTAGTATAACAATAAAATTCTAAAAGCATACTTAAAAACCTAAATTGAAATTATCACAAGATAACACCACAGCAAGCAACTCTCAGCTTTTCTCTACTTAATGTTCTATTGACTTATGTTAAATCTCTTGTTTGTTCTTTTTCCGTCCCCTGGGGAAAGATTTTTTCATAAGTGCAACTGGTTAAATGAGCATAAAGAGTAAGTGAAGTTTGTTTCATTATTGAAAAAGCTAATATTTGTTATATGTATTTAGACACTGTTCTAGATATGCCAAGAGGCAGAACTGTGTTAATCTCATCTAAATGGAGGCAGCTTTAGTTTTCTAAATTACATTTGTTATGGAATGAGTCTTAATAAAGCCACCTATCCAGCTTGTCGTCCTATGAATGGGTATTCTGTACACTGATGAAATATAACACTGGGTGTTCTAATTCAGCACAAGTTACACCCTAAACATAAAAGAACTTGGGAGACATTATTTTCACAGCTAACAAAGCATTTCACATACATTATCTCATTAATTCTTACAACAATTCTGTGAGCTAAGAATTCACAACAGGAGAACGTCAATATTGCAGAAACAAAAGAGAAACACTAAGATGTCCAACAGCAATCATTTCTCTGCTCTAAAAATTCTGAATTCAAGACTATATAAATCATGCTCACTGAACAGTGCATGCTTGTGAACACTTATTTTCTTTTTTTTAAAGATTTTATTTATTTGGAGAGAGAGAGCACATGTGTACAAGCAGGGGAAGGGGCAGAGAAAGAAGGAGAGAGGGAATCTCAAACAGACGACATGCGGAGCACAGAGCCCAAGGTGGGGCTTGATGTCACAACCCCAAGATCATGACCTGAGCCAAAATCAACAGTCAGACCCTTAACCAACTGAACCACCCAGGTGCTCATTTATTTATTTTCAATGACTGTATTATCTAACTCTACTTTATTCCACAGTAATAAAATGCCATTTTCTCATACACATGAATTTAACAACTCAACATTCTTCTCCACCACCTCACCCTTAACACAAAAGTTCTTTTTTCCCCAGTGCTTTAGGTTGAGAATTTCAAACCCTAGAAACGTTTCAAAAAGAGTGCAATGAATATGCCCTCTATCGAGATTTATCAACTTTTAACATTTTGCCATATTTGCTTTATACATGACACAAACGTATGTGTGTGTGTATGTATGTATGTATAAGGCAAATATGTATATACAGTATAATGGATTATACTGAGTTATTATATATAGTATTTACATTTATTATAAATTATAGATAATAGTATTATATATATTTTTATATGACTCACATGGAAGAAGTAAGCAACATGACAACTCCTAAATACTTCAATATGAATCTCCTAAGAACAAAGACATTCTTTACATATGCCAAAATATTTCGTTCAGGAAACAACACCTACATAATGTTATTATTTAATATACAGCCCATTTTCAGATATCCCCAAATGACCCAATACATGTCCTGTATAGCTGTTCCCCTGACCCAGGATGCAACCTGCGATCACATACTGCATTCAGATGTCACATCTCTTTGGTCTCCTCTAGCCAAAACACAGCTCCCCCAGCTCTCTTGGTCTATAATGACTGGCATTTCTTAAGAAAACAAGCCCTCATTTTTTGAATTTGTCTGATTGTTTCCTCATGATTAGATTCGGATTGAACATTTGGGACAGGAATGCTGCCTAAGTGACAGGCAGGGATCGCATCAGTACTACATGATGTCAATTTGTTCCTCTTTTGGTGATGTTAAATTGCTTAAATTTGATCACGTTTCAAGTATTCTCCACTGTAAAGGTACCTGTTTTCCTTTGTAATTGAGCAGCTCAAAGGGTGACACTTATACAATATTCTGTTCCCAACAATCTTTCACTCACTGATTTTAGCATCTACAGATCATTCTTTCCTGAATCAATTAATTACTATTAATTACTATGGTTTCCTGTTCCATCATTCTTCCTACATTGATTAATCAGCCCTCTTCAAACGTATTTCCTGATAGCAGAAAACCACCAAGACCACCGAAAGGGCAAGGTTAGCACAAGAATGACAATGCTCGCTAGAGAGAGCTAAGCCTTCCAGAAGAACGGCACACACCCGTGTGAAGTCTGGAGCAAGTGCTAGATACATACAGCTTTGCAATTGCTGCTATGAAGGTTTTTCTCTATGGTCAATCTGGTTCAAAGGAATTCTTCCATTGAGTAAGCTGTGGATGTTTACCAGGTTCTTTGTTTCAAGATGATGATAGAATACTGGCAAAGGATCTAAAGGAACCACACTTTTTAAGCTTCATAGAATAACCTCAAGCTTCCTCTCTGAAGTAGAGGGAGAACCTCTTAAAGTGTCAGACCAAGAAAATTAGACATGGCTGAAAAACCCAGGAGGTCATTTCTAAAGTATGCTTGACTCCAAAACTTTTTTTTTTTTTTTAAACAGTGTAGATCAAGCACTCTTTTATCCCTTGTCTTACGTGGCTTGGGTTCAAAGAAGGAAAGGGTATTTCTTTCTATCCCTTTCTACTGTTCTTACAGAGATATACTCTGAGCCTTTATAATGATGCTAACTTTATTAACTAGGTCAAGCTAATTGCAGACCACCTTACTGCCACACCCAGTGCTTCCAAGATGCAGCCCCTCCCCTCCATGTCCTACCGCGGAGCTCCACGTTGACAAAATCAAAAGATTATTTTAGCTTAACTCAATAATCACAGCGTAATACACGAACACTCTACCAATGGTCCCATCCTTAGATATCACTTGTGTTTAACCTTATGCCTTCCACAGTGCCACAGAGAAAGCCAAAATCAACGCATGCCTACTGCCAGCATATTACATAACAGTAGAAATAAATTATTCAATAATCCTCTTACAAATCACTATAAAATGATAAAATCTCAATCTTAAAAAGGGTCGTAGACAGATGGTCCAATCTCCTACCCAATGCCAGGCTCGTGTCTTTGGTATCAGAAATACTAATACCGTCTCTGCTTAAATACCACCAGCGAGAGACAGCCCACTGCACATGACAGCTCATTCCACTAACTGAGAGCCACACACAAGACAGTCTAGTGAACATGGAACTAAGAATCAATGTGTATCATGTGACAACCTACCAGTATACCACAAAATATAGTAACAGAAAGATGCATACTTAAAAATAGGCTTCCTTTCAATACTAAGATTTTCCAAAACATTTAAAGCAAAATTCTATATATCGAAATTTGATATACCAACATTAAGCAAGTTAACAGGTAACACATGTTTCAAGCCAAGGAATGTAGGCATCTCTCTTGCCCTGAAACAGATCCTTCTCGGTACCATTAAGTCAAAACCCTATCATCTGTGTCTTCCATCAGAGTCTCATCAACATCACTTTCTTTCCTTCTGTCCTCTGGCTCTGCATATTTGGGCTCACTCGATTAAAAATATCTTCCTTCTATTCTCTTGATTTACTCACAATTCAGAATAGAGTGTCCATGGCAACTGATAAACACACAGCAATATGGATATACAGAAACAGTCCCTGATTTTGAGCCTAGGTGATTAGAAAAAGTGCTAAAACAGGGGAAGGAAAAGGGACAGTCTAGTTGGGTTTAGTGATATGAAGTTTGAGGTGATGGGAAAATGCTCAGTGTCCAGGTATGAAACCCAGAACAGATATTAATGTGCATCATCAGTAGAGGCAGCAGTTGAAGATACGACAGAGGTCAATTTCCTAAGAAAAAGACAAATGAAGAAGACAGCAGCAGTGAAGACACCTATTAACACCCCCTCCAGTTTCTGCCTTGCATATCGCCTTTCTTGATTTCCTGATTTTTCCCCAATGAACATTCTTATCTCCCCAATGTCACATAATTTCTGTAATACCAAGAATCTAGGGGTACCTGGGTGGCTCAGTGGGTTAAAGCCTCTGTCTTCAGCTCGGGTCATGATCTCAGGGTCTGCGATTGGGTCCCGCATCGGGCTCTCTGCTGGGCAGGGAGCCTACTTCCTCCTCTCTCTCTGCCTGCCTCTCTGCCTACTTGTGATCTCTCTCTGTCTCTCTCTCTCTGTCAAATAAATAAAATTTAAAAAAAAAACAAGAATCTGGTCTCACATACCTTCTTTGTTACTCTAGTGATAGAAGATACTTCAGTAAAATAATTTAGGCTGGTTCTGATAAAAACCCAAAACGATTCCTGAAAAACCTAGCAGTGGGTCTTCACCAGAGCATATAAAATTCCTTGGACAATGAAACACACCTTTAATGGGCACTCTGAATTGTCATTTACAATGCCTCTTTTGAGGTCAAAACCACAGGATGTGTTTATATTAAATTCGTGGTTTCATTCAATGAAAACTATGAAAACCCACTATGTGCAGCACACTGTGCTAAGACACACATTTTGAGAAACACAAAGTTCAACAAGACAAGGTCCTCACTCTTGTAGATCTTACAATATTCCAATCCTCTTCTGCAAAGTCAAAGACAAATTTATACCTTGAATCAGTTTAGGGTACTCTGCTATATCTGCTAATACAGTGCTTTTAATTTTGTAGTTCTCCTTTGTCTTGAAAAACAGTCTAAACTACTGAAACCAGCAAGAATATGGTTTGAGCATAACTGCTGCTTCGTATCTGTAGATAAAACTTCCTATTCTTACTTCCTATTCTTATCTTGCCCTTCATTTGCTGACCTGTAATCATCAGACCAGGGTCCCTTCTCCCTAGTAGGGGTGCTAAGTTCACACAGAGTGGAAGTTTCTTCCTGAGAAGTCACAAGACCCTTAGGGCAAGAAAACAAACAACTCTCAGAGAAGGTTTCTCCTGAAACTCTCAGTAAAGAGCCCCCTACATCTGCTGTGTACCTAAGGCCTCAGTTCAAATCATCATTGCCTTTTCCATGGACCATCAGTCTTCACCACTTGGTCCTTCTCTCTCATCTTATCAGTGCCTAACTTTCTCCTCCCCACCCAGATTATCCAAATCATTCTTCCTTTTCCTGTGGCATCTCCAATTTATCTACTCTATGGTCTCCCCTCTCTGAATTCCCATGATATATGTCTACCCTCCACCAATTTAACATTTAGGTTCAAGTTTTCTTATGTTATTCAATAAACATTTCATATGTTTATTTTTTTCTCCTTCTCTTTACTAGAATCTAACAGTAAGCTCTTTGAGGGAAATCCCAGTGTATGTATGAGCATGTGTGTGCTTACTAACATCATTTTGTGCAATTTTGTACACATAAAGGGTGGAAAATATATGCAAATGACTGAAATCCTTCTTGGTATTTAGAGAATTCCATTTAATACCTTACACACTTGTCCCTTTGATTAAAAAATGCTTTTAGATCACAATATTGCTTACTAGGCCAACACAAATTAATCCTACTCATGTTCCAACTCTCAAAGAAGGTTCTATTTTGATAAAGGATGAAAAAGGATAGGACGGGGTAAATATTATAGCATATAAATATAACTATTATCATTACTGTATTGCTGTCCTTTATAACTTAAGGCAACATTACTAACAAAAAGACTAATGAGTTATGAGTTATTAATATAGAGATTAAAAGAATTCTACTACCAAATGTATTGAAGTTTATAATATCTTGCCCTTCATTTGCTGACCTGTAATCATCAGACCAGGGTCCCTTCTCCCTAGTAGGGGTGCTAAGTTCACACAGAGTGGAAGTTTCTTCCTGAGAAGTCACAAGACCCTTAGGGCAAGAAAACAAACACTTTAAGTTTAAAGTCTGCTCTTTAAGTTAAGCAGAACCACTGTCTCAATATATGAGGACTCAAAGTTTCAAACAGGATAGGGCTTAAAAGTTGCAAACAACTTTTAAATTCAGGAGAGTTTGGAAAAGAGTAACAAAAATAATCAGAAATAAATGGGCCAAAAGAAATAAAAACAGCATCCCCTGAATCAGTCTGCACTTAAGTCCAAGGATAGAGGAGAAGCTGGGGAAAGGCAGGGCAAAGAAGCCACAAGGGAAACTTGCCCCCAGAAACAAGCCAGAGGGCTGGCAGCTATGCTGGAAAACAGTAGGGAGGTTCCGCAAAAAGTCAAAAATAGAATTACCCTATGATCTGATAATTCCATTTCTGGATATTTACCAAAAAATACAAACTAGAAAAACACTAATTCAAAGGGATACATGCATCCCTATGTTTACTGCAACATTATTTACAACAGCCAGCCCACTGTCCATCAGTAGATGAATGGATAAAGAAGATGCGGTATAGATACACAATGGGATATGATTTGGGCATAAAAAAAAATGAAATCTCACATCTGCAATGACACGAATGCAGCTAGAGAGTAAAAGTCTAGTGAAATAGTCAGTCAGAGAAAGACAGATACCATATGATTTCACTCATGTGGAATTTAAAAAACAAAAACAAAAAAATAAGCAAGAGGAAAAAGAGAGAGAGAGAAACCAAGAAACAGACTCTTCATTATAGAGAACAAGCTGGGTTGCCAGAAGTGAGTTGGGGAGCAGGGGCTGGGCCAAACAGGTGATGGGGATTAAGGATGTCACTTGTCCTGATGAGCACGGAGTGATGTATGGAAGGGCAAAATTACTGTAATGTACTCCTGAAACTAATACTAATTAGTATTAACTAATACTAGTTAGAGTGTGCTAACTCTACTGGAATTTTAAAAAATTTTAATGCCAGAAGGAACCACCTTGTGTTAGGTAGAGACAGAGTCACTGAAAACCTTGATGTCCTTAATTTCTATAATGAATGCAATCTTGAGGTCTGCAGAAGCTCACACAGACACTGTATACATGCATTAGGCTGAAGCTATATCCGTGCATCACCAAAGGGTCCCATCAGATTAAAGTGAAGGCAGGAGCTCCTTTGTACATCAGACTTCTATTAGAGGTGGTTTTAAAGTCTTACAAACAACTTTTAAATGTGGAAGGCACTTAGGATAAGAAGCAAGGAGCAGTCGCAGGGGGGCAGGGATGGGGGAGGGTGATTAATGAACAGGGTTGTTTGAGACTTCACTTGAAATGATCGAATCCCACCCTTGCATTTTCCCTGAAAGATAAAGCCTCAAAGTAGGGAGAACATACAGGTTGAGGAAGTGGAAACTGTCAGGGTAGAAAAACAAAGGTGGATCTGCTAAATGCAAATGAATTTAGAGGGAATGTAAGTTTTTGGTTTTTTTGGTTTTTTTTTTTTTATTCCTGGCCATCAAAAATAGTTTGGAGGGTCTGTGCCAAAGTTAGAAATAAAAGCATGCTCTCTTCTCCCTGCACCCTACAGAGCTGCCTTTGAAGTCACATGTGCTCCACAGGGTACAGACAGAAACAAAACTCAGGCCCTTCTTAAGTTTTATTATATATGGTTCACTGTATAAGACGTGTCCTTCAAGCACTTATAAAAAGTCATTTTCAGCTTCTTCTTCTCAGATATGATAAGCTTTTGTCGTATGCCCTGGAATTTAAATCCATGCTTCCCTCTGGTTATACCTTCTGGTCCCAGGGACAGCCTCGGGGACTTGGCCCAGTTGCCTGGATCTGGTTCAGGTGCTGCCTGGATGGATGGGTTCCAGCTCCTGGCTTGTAGGGACTGGGGCTGACTCTCTGTGGCCACCTGGCAAGCCTTGGCCAGCTTTGCAGCCTTCTGGACTTCCCTGAACAGCTCACTGGGGAGCCTCAGTCCATCTTCTTTCCCCATTCTGCCTCCCCAGGGCTAAGGGACGAACAGCAGCTATCCATTCCTCCTGCCTGTGCCCCCCATAGAAGGTGAGAAAAGTATCATATTTGGAGTATAACAACTATAATGCTGGTAATATTTCAAAACTAATCTAACTTCAAAATCAGGAACCTTCTTGGGAAACCTCACAACAGCCTAAGTACAAAAATGTTCATATCATTAGTTTTGTTTTATTTTCTACCTAGATACTGAGCTTAAGAGTCTGGAAGTGTCCTGACCCGGCATCACATGAATGGGAGCTAAAAGATCAAAGGGAGAGAAACAAAAATATTTCATATTTTCCAATGCATCAATTCATCCACCATGTGTCCTCTAAAGAGAAAAAAATCAAAATGGTGTTTTTCCCCGCATAAAAGATTTTAGTGTAGAATATTAGAATACAGCCTCTTTTCTCAGGAAGGTAAGCTAGAACTAAAAGAAATCTTAAAGACCAACTAATCCAATTACTTAAAGAGGTAGAAAGTGCTGCCCAGAAGTTAATGGCTCAGACTAATAGGGTAGTGTCAAGAAGATATACAAGCCAATTAGCAGAAGCCTCCACTGGCCAAAGAAGGGACAATATGAATATCAAAAAGAATGACAGCCACTGATTCAAATACATCCAGTCTATAAAATGCACAGGTTGATGATGAGTCGATGAAATGTTCTTCCACCTCCATCCCCAGAATAGTAGAAAACTGTTCTCCAATGGCTGCCGGCAGAAGTTGCTAAAGTCCCAATTCACTATTCCAACAATTGCTACGTGAAAGGCAAAAATGAAGAATGTGTCCTGCTTTTTCTTATCCAACTCTATTTCAAGCTAACCAAATAAATGATGGTGGAAAATTCACCCATATAAGAGTCCCAACTAGTAAGAACAGAAATAATGACAGAATTAGAAAATTTCCATTTTGCCTCTCCCAGGTAAGTCGTTGCAAAAACCATTAAGTGAAAGCTGGATGAGGAGTTTTACAAAGGATACATCAGGCACAGCTAAATATTTCTGATCCATCTTAAGAGGAGTAAAACTGGGTTAGCCAGACACACAACCCTCCTAAAGTATGCAATAGTAAATACAGAGCACCACCTATAAAGGTTTCTTGCCAGAAAATAATAATAATAATAAACTAGAACATAATCAGACCCCTTGAAATATGGGGACAGAGGCATAAGTTACATGATGCTATATGGAAGCAATGAGTCAAATAAAAATTGTGGGACATTCTCTAGGGTAAATGATCTGGATTTTCCAACACATAAAGGGAATAAATAAATAAATTTAAAAACAACAGAGAGGCAGAAGGGGACAATCATAAATGTAAAAATACTTATGTGAAAAAATAGCCAGGTCAATAGAATGTACCGTGTTTGACTCCTAACTTGACCAACTGTTTAAAAGAACAACCTTGTTAAAGAGTGAAATGTAACTATGGACCATGTGTTAGAAGACGTAAAGGAATTATAAATGTTAGGCAATATTTATGTTGTAGCTATACATAAAGTAAGGGTACTTATTAATTAGAGGTGCACACTATAATATTTTGGGATAAAATTTTTTAAAAAAAGAAAAGGAAATTAATGACTCAGGATTACTATTATGATCCCCGGTGCATGCTCTCAGCATTATAACCAAATTCAAAGGATATACAAATAGCAAACTTTTTTAAAGTTCTTGAAACAAAAATAATGCCAAGCATCATTTGTGTCCTCTCTTCTTTCCTTTAATAAGAAACAATGTATGTTTGAACACCACAGATAAGCCACGTTTTCTCCATCTGGGAACAAAAAACCAAAAGTATGTAAACAAGATGACCCAATAATCTCATAGAGTCTGGTAGTTACTGTGGGGTTTGTGCATTAAATTAGAAATGAGGAGGAAGAAGGTCCCTACACGAGGCTCCCTACACCAAAGATCCCATGAGATCCTAAGAGATGCTGAGATGCCAAGAGATGCTTCAGATTCCTAAGCACGTTTACCATTTGGAAGAAATAATGCACTGAGCCCCATGCACCTGGGCTGCTTTGTCAGATAGCATTTAGTCTGTAAGCCAGGTCCTAAGAGATAGAACATGGGACAGCTAAGTGAAGGGGAATACAATCAGAGCGATTAATTACTAGAAACATAAAAGGAGTATCTGGAAAAGAAAGTTCAGAATGGAAATGGGGCATCCAAAAACATGGTGCGGGGGAGACAAAAGAACATCGTCAACACCTTTTCCAAGTCTCCATTTAGCCAAGGATTGTTCAAAAAAAATTTTTTAAAGTGTGACCAAAGTGAGAGTGTACAAAAAGCAGAACATAAGGGCAGAAGAAAAGAAAAGATGGTCCTCTTCACTGCAGCATTATTTACAATAGCCAAGACACAGAAACAACTTAATTATCCATCAACAGATGAATGGATAAAGAAAATGTGGATATATACATACATACAATGGAATATTATTCAGCCATTTTTTTTAAAAAATCCTGCTATTTGCAATGGCATGGATGGATCTTGGGGGCATTACGCCAAATGAAATAAGTCAGAGAGGGGCGCCTGGGTGGCTCAGTGGGTTAAAGCCTCTGCCTTCAGCTCAGGTCATGGTCCGAGGGTCCTGGGATCGAGCCCCACATGGGCTCTCTGCTCAGCAGGGAGCGTGCTTCCCTTCCTCTCTCTCTCTGTGGGTCCCTCTGCCTACTTGTGATCTCTCTCTGTCAAATAAATAAATAAAATCTTAAAAAAAAAAAAAAGAAAAAGAAAAAAGTCAGAGAGAGAGACTGACTTACAGTGGAATCTGAAAAACTGAACTCATAGATACAGAGAACACATTGGTTGTTGCTGGAGGTGGCAACAGGGAGTGGGTAAAATGGGTGAAGGGGGGACAAACTTCCAGTCATAAGAAAAGTTCTGGGGATGTCATATGCAGATGTAATATTCATATATTTGAAAGTTAAAGTTCCTGTAAGAGTGAATCTTAAAAGTTCTCATCACAAGAAAAAAAAGGAGAAAGTATGTGTATTGATGGATGTTAACTAAATTTATTGTGGTGACTATTTTGCAATATATACATATACCCAATCATTACGTTGTACATCTATAGTTAATGCAATGTTATATGTTAACTATATCTCAATTTAAAAAAAAGCTGATCCTCCAAGTCCCACCTGACCTCCCATCTTTAATGAACAGCAAGAAAGAAAGACGTGCCAGGATTAAGGATGACAGTGGGCCAAGAGCCCACTATCAGATGAGCCCCCAAGTATATTAACTAGAAACAAGGACAGCATGTAATCTCCAGTGAGGTCTCAGTACGCTATACTTTCCTCATTATGAGGATTCTGTCAAAATAAGTATGTAAGCAGAAGTAACAAAACCAAACAACAAAAATACCCAGGCAGAAAAAAGCACAGCGCAGCACAAAATTAAGAAGGGCAGTGTGGAAAGAGACAACATTGCGAAATGTTGTTTTGTAATAGGTTTGGAACCTCTCGAGTGTTTGACAGGCCGTGACATGGAACACCGGCCTCCAGACTGAAACAGAAGCACTGTCTTCTTTTCTCCCCGCTCCCCAAAGAGCCGTTTCTTCTAACTGCAAAGGTTGAGAGAGGGACGGAGAAGAAAGAGGTGGGGAGAAAAAACGAAGCTCGTTTGGCAAGGATTTGGATCCCAGTTTCTCTTAGTTCCTGTCCTCAGAATGAAGTTGGTAACATTTCCTGCCTTTTTTGCATTTTTTTGAATGGTCAATAGTAACTTTGTTTCCTGCTTTTCCAGAAGAGCAAATACAGCTTTCTTTTTCCTTTCTATTTTTTTTTTTAGTATGTATATATGTTTCTATATGGAGATATTTCTGATACCATAACATTTGCCTTGTTAGCAAAAAGTATACAATTCAGAGCTTTTTGGTATACTTTTAAATTTGTAAAACCATCACCAGTATACAATTCCAGGATATTTTCATCACTCTAAAAAGAAACCCTGTAGCCATGAGCAGCCTCTCCATTCTGACCTTTTCCCCCAAAAGCCTATGGCAAATACTAATTTGTCTCTGTGGATTTGCCTGTCCTGAAGATCTCATGTAAATGGAATCATACAATGTATCACCTTTGATGTCTGGTTTCTTTTATTCAGAATAATGTTTTCATTCAAAGTTCCTTATGTTGCATCATGTATGGGTACTTCATTCCTTTTTTGGGCTGAATAATGTTCCATTGTATAGACATACAATGTTTTTTTTATCCAATCATCAGCTGATGGACATTTCCACTTCTTAATGGATTCACTCTTTTGATGGATTCCTCTTTTTTGGTGCATTGTTTCCACTTTGTGGCTACTGTAAATAAGGCAACTCTGAACACTCACGTTCAAGTTTTTGTGTTTCCAGTTTTCTTGGGTAGATAACAAGCAGTAGAACTGTTGGATTAGATGGTAACTTTATGTTTAACTTTTAGCGGAACTGCACCATCTTACAGTCAGGCTACAATGTATGAAGGTTCTAATTTCTCCACATCCTCACCAACACTTGCTTTTGTCCATCTTTGTGGACGTCACATTCCGATGAGTGTGATGCGGCACCTCGTTGTGGTTTCAATTTGTATTTCCTTAAAGACAAAGCCTCTTTTCATGTCATCATTGACCCTTTATATATCTGCTTTGGAGACATGTCTATTCAAATCTTTTCATTTTTAATTGGATTAACTTTTAATTACTGAGTTGTAACCATTCTTTTTATATCTTGGATATGTGTCTTTTTTCAGACATATGATTTACAAATATTTTCTCACATCCTGAAGGTTGTCTTTTCACTCTCTTGAGAATGTCCCTTAAAGTACAAATTTGGATGAAATCTAACTTATTGTGCTGCTGTTGCTGCTTGTGATTTGGTGTCATATATTAAGCTACCACCTAATCCAAGGTCACAAAGACTTGTGCCTGTTTTCTTCTAACAGATGTATAACTTCAGCTCTTACGTTTAAGTCTTTGATCTGTTTCGAGTTAATATCTTTATATGATATGAGGCGGGAGTCTTTCATTCATTTGGCAGCTTTTTTTCTGTGACACTTTCAGTCTGTTCGAAGGGCTACAGCCCTCACATCGTTACCCCAGGACAAGCCATAGTTTCAAGGCAAGAGAAGCAGGTACCTTTTTTAACAAAATGAAATTGTTAGAGAGGAATTACATAGGACAGTGGCCAACAGCACACATTCTGAAGCCAGATTCGGTCTTGATAGTATTATTTATAAGCTGTGGGATTCTGAGTGGAGTTATTCTCTTCTCTCGACTCAGATTCTCCTCACCTTAAAATGAGGAGAGGAGAGGCACCTGAGTGGCTCAGTTGTTAAGCGTCTGCCCTCGGCTCAGGTCATGATCCCAAGGTCCTGGGATCGAGCCCCGCATCAGGCTCTCTGCTCAGTGGGACGCCTGCTTCTCCCTTTCCCCAATTCCCCTGCTTGTGTTCCCTCTCTCACTGTGCCTCTCTCTGTCAACTAAATAAAATCTTTAAAAAAAAAAATGAGGAGAGGAAAAAATAGAGTGTCTTCAGAGATTTTTAAGAGTTACAAATTAATACAGGCAAAATACTCAGAAGAGTGCGAGGGCCACTGTGAGCATCCACACATGTGGCTGTTATTGTTGGGGAAAATCTGATTATATTAATCGTAGGGCTACAGGGTCCAAAGAAGTACAGGTCTCAAGATAAGAGCAGAACAGAGCCTGGATGGGCGTGGGGCTTCCTCAACAAAGTCTCCTATACTCCCCCGTGGTGCCCTTGAATCTCAGAGCCTCCAGTGGGTGTTGATGGTGAATCACCTTTGCCCTGGGTACAGTTTTTGTTTTCCATAGATTTGCAAGTTTGCCTAAGGCAAATGCTAAGCAGGCACCAAATTTTCCAGCCAAAAAGAAAAAAAAAAAGGCGGCTTGAATTTACTGAAGTACTGCTCTACTCTGTTAGATTCAAGTAAGGAACAAGTATTCTTTATCTACAGTGTTTTTGTTTCCAGGTCGTTTTAGCAACAGTGTTAGAAATACTCTGTAACGCTAGAGTCAGAGGGCAGAGTTAATGCCCTCAATCTGGATTCTTTCAGGAGTTTCCTACACATCTCAAAAATAATAGGAGACACCAATCAATCCATGTCAACCCACGGTATAAACAAGTCTAAGTATCTCTTCTAAGGGCTGCCTAATTATCCAGGTTTGGACGAGTTTCCCTTCTAAGGTGATTTCCCATCCACAAGAAGCCTTTTGGAACACTTTCCTTTCTCTCTTCCCAACCATCCCGTCAATTAGCGTGTGTTTAGCAATTGAAACTTACTTGTAATATTAGTATTTGCAAAATATAATTAAACAGGGAACCCTCTGGGATCAGCTCATGTACTGGGTGTTTGCAGAGTTTGGACACGGTTAATAACAAACCTCTGGATCTGTTCATCCAGAAGAACACTGTTCCCTCTTCGCCTGTAAGGTACGCTGCTCTGATTCAACATTGTCAGTTTGGCTTAGAACAGTTTTCAGAATTCCTTTTAAGAATTCCTCTCACTCTGCTGATCAGCTATGTATACACACTTCAATATTTTTGTACCTTTTTTAAAACCAAAACTGGGTTCCTTCAGCTTACGCATTAGCTCAGTCTACCCTCGGGGGGGGAGGGGGGTGGCAACCCTTGTGTAGGTCCAGGGTACTCATTCATTTCCTCTACGGACACCCGCTTGTGAGTCATTTGAGTTCAAACAGAGCTGTGTCTGTAGGGCTTCATTTCATCCCAGATCCCAAGCTGAGAGCAAAGCAGCCTGAGCTCCACCCTCTGGACAGTCCTCACACAAGAAAACACATCTCCCTCTTCCAAACTGAATTCAGGAAGCTAATAAAAGAGGAGAACTCCTAGGTGAGGTGAGGCCACAGGGCCTTTGGCAACAGAACAGCCCATCCTCCCCCAAACCTCCCTAAACCTCTTTCTCTGGCATTTTTCTCATCCCTAACCTCCCAAAGGGCTGTTTTAAGATCTGAAACCCACACCCTAGTTACGGCCTCCATGGAGAGGGGGGGTGGGCAGGGAAGCTGGCAAAGAGCCTTGGCATAATAACATCTGACAAAATAAGGCGCTGAGAAGTGATGTCTCAGGCCAGGTGAGGCTACCTGCCTTCAACCCCCTACAGCTACAGGAAATGAGCCAAAGAAACGACAGCATGAAGGGCTTCTCCATTAAGAAAAAGGATTGAGTCCAGCTGACAGAGAGATCATACCTGCTGGGCAAGGCACCTGGCCTGAAACACCACGGCAAGCCCTTCTGCACGCAAAGCAGTTACTGTTGGGTCTACACCAGGGCTTCTGTGCAGGTAGTAGCCCAACATCCCTGTGTGCCTGGGATGGTCTTCGTGTCAGAGCTGACAGTCCTGAGTCCTCAGGGCCCAGCCTAACCCCATCAGCTCCTGCAGCTGGCTGGTTCTTCCTTCCCGACATATGTAACCTCTTGCCTGCAAAACTGGAGATGATCCTAAGACTTAGGTCAGAAGGTTGTTCGCATCCAGGAGAACAACTTTTCATAGTATCTGGCATTTCATACTTCACCAATAATTATTATTTCCACTACAAGAGTATGCAGATAGTAAATATTCATCTAAATGACTTTGCTGTTTTCAGCTATACAAAACTGCCCTTGTGTGCTTAGTCTTCGTGCTTAATTATTCATATAGGCTTGGTTCTTCATTTACAACTCGAAAAAAACAAGGGGAAGAAACTAGTCCAGTTTACCAAACGATCCTGGGCAGTGTCTGAGTTCACCGTGACTACTGCCTCTAACTGCCTCCTGGCTCTTCAGCCTTTAAAATCCATCCAACAGCCTGGCCACAGAGGCTGCTGCCTGGCTGGCCACCTCCTAGACTTGGCACCACCTAAGGAAAAGCATAGCTGAGCATGTGGAGAGGAGCTGAGCATAGTGGGAATGATACGGTGGGTATTGGGCTTTCTAGTGGTCAGTAGTCAGCTCCTCTTTGCCAGCCCGCACCCCCCACCACCACCCGGCCTACTAAGTAATCATGACTATTCCAGAAAGGCAAGCTTGGAAGGAGCATCCAACTGGCTTCTTCCAACAGTAGAAGCCGAGACAGTCCTGCATCCCTGGGACAATTGATGGCACTGTCCCAACTCACGAACCACCTACAGTACGTGTCTGTTTTCTACTTGGCATTTCCAAGACCAAGAAGAGAAGGACATAGACAAGAAATAACCCTCTAAGGTAGGGAGAGTTGATGGCCTTTGGGTTCCTAAAATACTAAACATGTGGTGGCCCAGGACATAAAGTTGAACGGCTCCTCCAGGAGACAAAGAGCTCTTTAAGATAAATGGGCCATCAAGTATGCCTCTACCATGATTACAAGGTTTACAAAAAAAAAAAAAAAATAGTGAATATAAGCAATGCATAGATTATAGAAAAAAAAAACAAAAGAAAGCTCAGGGTTCAACAAGATGTCAGAGGAGGAGATGAGGCAGACCAGAGGCAACTGCAGATGATGACCAAAACACAAGGATGACAAGTTAGAGAATCAGAAATGGTAATAATGGGACAGAATTCTTGCCAAGAAAACAGTGACCACAATTATCCCAAACACTGTAAGTAAGCAAAATGAAATTAAATTACCAAAAGTAAATAGCACATCATAATAAACAGTGGCCGTTATCCGTGACTTCATGATATTCTTATACAGGATTTGTTCCTACTTGAGTCCATATATTCAACTGTGATTAAGCCTTCAAGTCTGTTCAAAAGCAATCCAATCACAAAATTCAAAGGAGAACACACTTTGTCATCTCTAGTTACAATACACACACAGAGCTCTCAGATCTTAAAGGCAGTTGCTTGCGTAGGAATTCTCATCATCAAGTTACATAGCACTAGTGGAACTCTTTCTGGGAATCCAAGCCAAGCTCTCAAGGCTAGAATTCAAAGTAACATGGAGAAATTAGAGAAAGACATTTTCATTAACGTGAAGCTTTAGACTTGTGGCCAACGATTGGAGTAGAAATGCAAAATATAATCAGATGGAATAAAATGACTACTCAATGTTGCCAAGAGCTAAAGAAATGCAAAATGGAATCAAGCAGGGGAGGAAACCAGTTGCAACGTGGATGGGGATGCAGACATATGTCTACCTAAATCAGACGAAAGAAGGACATAGGGATATCAGCCCAGAAGATTAAGGTTGAAAATCCATCACGGGGCACCCAGGTGCCTCATTCGATTGGGCATCTGCCTTCAGCTCGAGTCATGATCCTGGAGACCTGGGATGGAGCCCCGTATCAGGCACCCTGCTCAGTGGGGAGTCTGTTTCTCCCTCTGACCTTCCCGCCCCCAATGCTTGCTCGTTCTCCTTCTCTCTCTCTCTCTCTCAAATAGATAAACATTTTAAAAAAGAAAATCCATCACATCTGAAGGGTGTGGACAGCTCTATGTTGTCACAGCAACCATAAAGGGCTTAGCCTCCTGTTGTCATAGTGATTTAAAATGGACTTACTGGCAGTTCAAAAAGAACCTGGACTTGTGCCTCCGCAACCCCAAATCTCTGCCAGACAAACAGCTGTAGGGTGGCCCAGTCACCTCAACAATTAGCATGGCGACCTCAGCCTACCTCTTGTACCTCTTTTTCCCACAGTGAGCATTTGTCTTGATAAGATATGGAATAAAATACAGAGACACTAAAGTTAATGAAAGTCATAGTATTAACAGTCTTGTGTTAAATTCAGAATAATCTTTGTACATTAGGTATTAAGCTAAATGGAATGCTTGAGAATCTGACATCTTTGAGAATGTGCCAGATTGTAATTTATTTTAGGCTTGTCATTGACTAAAAGGTGAAAATATGGGTGTTTTTAAACGATATTAGGATGGTAAGGAAAATGAGAAATTCTCCATATTTATAAGTTCAACTTCTAAACGTGTTAAGAATTTTTTAAGTAGTTAAGGTATTTTTTGCTAAGAACTTTAGGTTTGTGTTAGTAGGCATCTGAAGTGATTAAAAAGAAAATCAGATATATTAATTCACAAGTGCAAATTTAAATGTTGAAGGAAATGTGATTCACTCATAAACTAAATTAATTAATGGGAAGTTAGCCCATTCAACTTGAATTTATTCACCATTATTTAAAGCAAACACCCAAAAATTGTTCTTACTTTATATGTGGTTTCTAAGATTCATATATAGAATAATAAGTATTCTAGGTAAGATAAAATAAGTTTGCTTTTTTACTTTAGTAAATGAATATTAATTAAAATAAAAATTACATTAGTATTAATTAAAATTAATATTCATTTAAAAGTAATATTAATTTTGGTTCTGCCAAAAATGTTTAACTGAATCTAATTATGAGGAAATATGAAATGTAAAATAAGGAGCATTACTATAAGAAAAGAAAGAAGAAATTTTCTCAAAAAATGTCACTTTCTCTCACACACACACACACACACACACACACACACACGAAGAAGAATTATTCCAAATCAAAGAAGACCAAAGGGACCTGACAGTGCAATAAAGTGCATGATCTGGGATTTTCTTTCACTAAAGATGACATTATTATTTAAACTGGGAAACTCTGAATCAGGTCTGTAGATTAGATAGTACTATGGTATTAATGTTAATTTCCCAATTTTGAAAATGGGATGGTATTCATGTAAGAGAATTCCTCTGTTTTCAGGAAACACACGTTAACTATTTAGGGACAAAGAGACATTGTGTCTATACTTATCTCAGTGGTTCAGAGAGAAAAGAAAGAGAAACAGATAAAAATAAAATGTATCAAAATGTCATGTGGCAAACTCTAGTGAAATGTATGCAGGAATTCTCTGCAAAACACATGCAACTGTACTACGTGTCCACTATTATCTCCAAATGAAAGTTCAAGAAAAACTAATATTAAAGTAACAGTTCAAAAAAATGCTACCCTCAAACATCAAAAATCACCCACTGACCCACAAAAAGATGATTAAAAGTGGGAAAATAAGTTTCAGAGTAGAGGAGAACTGAGTAAAACGGACAAGAGGAAAACTTTCATTCTCAGGGAAAGTCTGAAATTTAGAGAAAAGATGTCTTAAAGGATATTAAGCTTTCCTCTACCTTGAACCACAAGTCAGTTCGGATGACAGCTCTGACACCAAGAGTGTCCAGTGCCCACGGCAAACGCCTGTCCCCAGGTCTCATGGAGCAAAGGAGCTACTATTCAGGATCATTACCCACACCCTCCTCCCACCTTCTCACCCCCCTCAGCATAAACCATCTTCTGGAAAATCTGTCTCTTGATCTAAAACCAAATCCTTCTAGGTAGAAGGCAGTTCCTACCCTTGGTATCCACAGCTCAATCCCAGCCAGGGCAGGACTAAGGACCTGTGAATCACTCTTTGTAACAGGACAAAAGAGCTTATTCAGTAGGGAAACTTCTCTTAGCTTTCTCCTTGGTAATATAACCCATCATTCCTAAGCATTCCCTGTGGGTGGTGTTCCCAATACACAGATACCTGACTTCAACTGTGCCCAACCCTACCCTGACACCATGCCCAGGCAGACCAACCAAATATGGCTTGACCCCAGGTTGCACCAGCCCCATCGATTAGCATGACCTGAGCCACCCTGCCCTCTGTAACCCTGCAGATTCCCGCTTGCCTTGCTCTGAGGGCACTCTGCAGGACAACAGACTGCCCGACCTCTCACTCCAGGGGAAATCTACTCGGTCAGTGGGCAGAAGAGAACACTCACTATAGAAGAGAAAACAGGAACAACAGCAGCCTGTGAAAGAGAAGCTAAAACAAAGACATTGTCGAACAGTATCAGTTATCAAAAATCAAAATTGAACGTGTAAGGAAGTTGTGGTATCCCCTTCTCTAAATTCTTTAAAGTCATGGGAGAATTTTTTTTACTCTGAATATTTCAAATATTCTCATGTCTGAAACCAGGAGACACACTATATAACCCTGAAGTGGTTATACACTGATGAATGTGAGACTATGGGGGTGTGTGTGTGTGTGTCCATGCGCAGACGCATGTCATGTGTGAGACTGAAGCATGGAAATATATAACAATTACTTTACCCTTTTGTTAATCCAGTCAATGTTGACTAAGCAAAAGATACATGCATCATTAAAGGTGAGAAAGGAGGGGATTTCAAAACCATGCGGATGTGGAGGTTAAAATTCAAACATGAGAAATGCTTTATTCAATACTTAGTACAACAATTTGATGAAATAAATACAATCAGCCTCATTTTCAATGTAAGAAAGCTAGGGGGGTGGGGGACAGGCACATGTCAGAAAGATGTTAAATAACACAACCAGAAGTCCTAATAAAATAGAAGAGTCTCCAATGCTAGTCCTGAATCTGGAAGACTGGGTATTCGTTTTTTTAAAGATTTATTTCTTATTTGAGAGAGAGAAAGAGCATGAGTGCAAGTGGGGCAAAGGGAGAGGGAAAGAGAATCTCAAGCAGACCCTCCACTGAGCTCAGAGCTCGCTGAGGGGCTGGATCACACAACCCATGACCAACTGTGAGGTCACAAAGAAACCAAGAGTCAGATGATTGACTGACTGAACCTCCTAGGTGCCCCAATGGGTAATCTTTTCATAAAACCACCCCACTTCCCAAAATCGTGGCTTCCCTACTCCTTTGATAAGTGAGTTAAACCAGATGGCCCCTAAAGAGGCTTCCAGCCTTGAAAAAAAAAAAAAAATCTAGAATTCCAGCCTCGGATTTAGCCCCATTGGCCCTACGTAACAAGCCAGATCAGGGTAAGAAGGAAAAGAAAGCTTAAAATAAGGCCACTTCAGAAAAGCTTTATCTCATAGTTGACCCTTTTACACAGAAAAGGAACTGGTAACTATTCAATCAGAAAAATAGTTACGATGATTCAAAGGAGGTACTGTAGAAAACTCAAATAAGAAGAGGATCTTTGTTCTGTTTCTCTTGTGATTATTAAGAATAGTAACATTCTCTGGTCTCCCCAGCAGCAGAGGCTGCTGAAACAGTTACAAGTGCCCTGGCAAGGAGGGAAGGCAGCACCCTCACAGAGGCTGTCCCTCTCGTTCTTTTGCCTTTGGACCCAACCCCTAAGGAACAAAGCCATGGTCATTAGCCCTGGATTCTTCAGTTACCTTCCCTATTTCCCAGGATTAGGTAGCTCCTGCAGGTCGGGCTGAAAGAGAGGCAGAAGCTTGGGAGTTCAGCCCTGGCTCCCTTTTGTAACCCAATGCTCTCCCTCTTGCTGCTTCCAGCCATCCAACTACCCCACTGAGGTAACCCACCCTCCTTGGCCTGCTGAGCCTCCCAAATAACCCTTTGTGCTCAATGAAAGCAGACTGGACTAGGAGGATCCTGGCTTCTAATCAAGTCCCATCATTAACTGGCTGAGTGACTTACAACTCACTATTTAACTTCATACGCCTCTTACTCCTCGGTAAGACATGTAGCACTTAACTTTGCACCTGTCGTCTCAATGGAAAAGTAAGTAAAATCAGATAGGTTTTAAATATAGAGAACACCCTTTCCAATTACTAAAAAAAAGATACATCTCCCAGTAGATAAAGAAGGAGCTAAAAAGACCAATCACAGAAGTAAAAACAGCCAACAAAGATGAAAATATGCTCCTTAATAAATCAAGGAGCTGAAAAAACACAACCACTAGATATTATTTTTCATCCAACAGATCTATAAAATTTAAAAGATTGTATTAGCCAGGGTACTGGAAAATGGGGGTTATGGGTATTCCAGGTGCGAAGGTTGTCATTGCCTTTCAGAGGGAATTTGGTAATATCCAACAAAATATTAAATATGCCTGCTTTTGATCTGGCAAGAGCACTTACGATACCCTCCTAGAGAAATATTCTCACATACGCCAAAAATATACGTCTAAAGATGTTCAGTGCAGCACTGTTCACTTAATTGGAAGATGGTTAAATAAATCGTGGAACACCTAAACTATGGGATATTAAACAGACATTAAAAAGAATTAAGCTGATGTATTTATTTCTTCCAACATGGACTATACTATGAAACCAGAACAGTGCCTGGCACATAGGAGTCACTTAGTAAATATTTGCTGAATGAATGACTAGATACACACATGTCCTAGCACTTTCATACCCTGTCTCACCTAATTCTTATGGCAACCCTACCATAGGAACCAAGCAGGTATTACTGTCCCTGGTGTAAGTATGAGGAAATTAAAGTTCAAGGTTGTTATGACTTACCCAAGATCATAAACCTAAAGTATTATAGGTCAGCACTCTTTCGTGGCTGACATTCACGCTGCCTACAGTAAGGTCAACCTGTAAGTAAACCCCAAAGGGGAATGCCAAATCTGTAGGCAGCTGGAAGGTCACTCAGCAATTGCTTGTTGACTGGGGGACAGACTGATTCCTGTTTTACCACGAAGCCTCCCCTTAGGTGAGGCCTGGCTCTCTAGACCTATGGCGCCACTGGACATCTAACAACAGGTCTAAAAAGAGGTCATTCAACCACAGGTCGTCATGGAAACCCCACCCGCCTTCCCTCACCCCTGGAACTGAATGGAGCAGGGAAGGAAAGAGGAACATTTGTGAGACGCCTGCAAGGAGCCAGGCCCAATGAATAGGAAAAAATTCATCTGAGCCTTCCTTTACAAATCTCCAAGGGAAGAAGACACTGTGCGCTGTTAAAAAGTGTGCAGAACATGCCTGCATTGCCGCTTAATCTAGGTCAGTCTTAGCTGCAGAGGCAGCTGAGCTCACGTGGGGCTCCCTCCGGACAGGCCTCTTACCAGCCCCGGCAGACAGCGCACGCCTGGTAGCACGTGGCCGCCGAGCCTCCGGCGTGCTGGGGTGCGGCCTCCAACCGGCCTCACCTGTTCACACTGGAGCCGTGTACGTCCAACGCGGGAGTAGAAACTACTAGCTGATTTGTAAAACACAAACTCCCTGCCCCAGATAAGCTAGAGGACAGCCAACACAGTAAAAAATGTCAGGCACTGGGCGCTCGCCGAAACAGCCTTCTTTCACTTTTATTCACCCTACCCTTGCCTTATCGGAAAACGCTGAAAATGGGGCTGTGTTTGGGCCTAGTTACCTTGGAACTTTCATCTTAATTACAGACGCTCTTAGTAACTGTTGCTTAGTAACAAACACATTTGAAATAGATTTGTTGACTTATTATGAGAAACTCTGAAAAGACCTGAGCATGATGGAGAAACGGCAAGGGCCTGGGAAATTAAAAAAAAAAAAAAAAAAAAAAATTTTAACTGAGAAAGTGCTAGCAAACTTAAGGTATTCCCTGATTCCAAAGATGTTACTGAATGTCTACAGTAAGTTTCATCATATTTTATTTCATAATAGTATATTATATTTATTTTTTATATTACATTATATTTCACAATATTTGATTACCGGTCTATTCTTTTCAGATCCGCTTCTGGTGCAGCTGATTACCAAAGCTCTGTGAGATTGGCCTTGGACTTTCTGTCCAAGAAGAGCAATAGCTTGTGGATTTTCACGGGTCTGAATTATCCTCCATGGCATAGTTTTGAGACTGCTTCTATTCAAGATTTCAGGAGGGGTCTGAGGCTTCTGGTGACTTTTCAAGTCAGAAGGGAAAACCAAGGGCTGATTTCCCTCAATCTTTCCAAGAATATTTCTTTAGCACCTGTTAATAAAATCTGTAATAAATGTGGAAATGGAAATGCCTTTTAGCACTAGGTCCTACACATGT
Organism: Mustela lutreola; assembly: GCF_030435805.1. NCBI lineage: Eukaryota > Metazoa > Chordata > Mammalia > Carnivora > Mustelidae > Mustela > Mustela lutreola. The sequence continues at coordinate 20,021,974 of NC_081297.1, read as the reverse complement.
CTTCCCCAAAGCAAAGCCTCAACCTCAGGTACAATCCTCATTGAGCGCATGCGTCCTCTGCCCCCGTGGCAAGACCTCGCCATCCGCTGGCCACGCCCACCCCAGAGGCTGACACCTTCCCCCACCAAGCTCTGCTCTCAACATCTCAGAAGAAGGGACCCTCAATGGCACAGTAAATCCATCCCCTTGGATCCTTCTGGCATTTTCCTCTGCCCTAGCTTCTGCTCCAGTTTCTTTTCTTCCTATTTTTGAAAAACCTCTCAGAAGAGGAATCTCTGCTCACTGGTGCTCCTTTCTCACCTCCCACTCGGTCCTCAACCCACAGCAATCGGACCTGACCTCGTGCTCTCCTTTGCTAGTCACCATATCCGTTGTTTCTAGAAAGACGCTGATGAAGAGTAGTATACCTTTCAGAAATCTATTTTTCTGATACATGTCTGTCTCTGTATTTGCAAAAATGCTGCCAGACATAAATTCTTGGTTCTACCACCACAATTCTCCCAGGGCCCAGCCTCATTTAGCTCTGGTGTGGACTATGCCAGCCTGAGAACCTACAAGTCTCCTGATCTACTTGAAGACGTCCCACACTGCCAAAGTTTTCTTCCTAAAGACTTCCTAATCTGACAATCTCTCGCCTCTGCTCAAAAACCTTCCCGGCACTCCACACCCTCCCGCAGCCTTCCTTCCCCATTCTTCCTACTGCTAAGTCCACCCTGCCCTAACCCATCTGACGGGGGTTTTACCACGTGGAGGGGGGAGTCCTTCTAATGTGCCGCCATCCAAGCCTACAACTCTGAGGTAAAAAGAATGAGCTGCCACGGAAGAAGGGAGGACAGCATCCACTCAGCAGGCCCCTGCGACAGACATTCTACCTAGTTTGCCCAGCACATCTCAGGACATTTCAAAACTCTACTCCATTCATTTACAATGGCTGCTTGCCGCCCCGCCCCCACCACCACCACATTCCCGAGGCATTGAACTTGAGGCCATAGACCTAAATCTTTGTACCAGCCTTCCTATAGCCACCCAAACTCAACACATATATGGACTCCTTCACTGAACAAATACTTAGCACTGTGTCACGCATTGTGTGTAGGCAGAGAAGACACCATCATAACAAAAAATAATAAGGAAACTCTCCCTTCTCTCATGGAGTTCATAGAATAAGGACTTATTCAAACATATATACTGTAAGTGCTAAGAAGAAGAACTAGATAAGGCTTCTAAGAGTTTGCAGTGGAAAGAACTAGCCAAGTCAGGGAAGGCATCCCTGTTGAGAGGAAAAGTCATCAAGGAGGCAACGTCTCGCGGTGGGAGGTAGGGGCGAGGGAGGTGGTGCTCCAGGAAGAGGAACAACATGTTCAAACATCCTGTTCCTTCTCAAATTCTTTCTCCAGTGTGCTCACCGTTAGGGAGCCTCCCTACTCGGTTATGTTTTCTTTTGCAGTGTATCATTATTGGCTTCTAAACTAAACAAAGACTCCCATTGCAAAATCAGAGCAATCATTGTTTTTGAAAGACCAAAGCTGTAATGTTTAAAAAAAAAGGGTGGGGGGAGGAAGGCAAAGAAGAAAGAAAGAAGGAAGGAAGTGATGGATAGAAGAGAAGAAGAAAGACACATACATCAGAGCTTCAGTTTTAAAACATAGATTTACAGGGTGCCTGGGTGGCTCAGTGGGTTAGGCCGCTGCCTTCGGCTCAGGTCATGATCTCAGGGTCCTGGGATCAAGTCCCGCATCAGGCTCTCTGCTCAGCAGGGAGCCTGCTTCCTCCTCTCTCTCTGCCTGCCTCTCTGCCTACTTGTGATCTCTCTCTGTCAAATAAATAAATAAAATCTTAAAAAAATAATAAATAAAACATATATTTACCAAAACATTGTTCTCTATTTCAACACCCTCATTTACTCGCGGCATGTACCTTTTCTAAACTAAGGATTTATATCAGGGTATTGGAAGCATTCGCTTCTCATCAACTTTGTGACAAATTCCACTCAGAACAGCTGCTACCATAAAATTTAATCTGCCACTTCCCCCCTCCCCCGCCAAAAGTCACTTCAATGTAAAATAACTTTGCCTTCCTGCTAATATTTCACAACTAATTAAAACTGAAAGGATGGGCTGAGTCCCCCCAGATCGGCTCCATCCACAAACCTGAACAATTACAGAACTGGGGAGGGGGGACACTAAGTCACGAACGCTGGAGAACATACAATGTGTCTCCAAACATTTGCATTGCCAAGAAGCGAAACTAGCAAGGATGTTTGGCAAATATAAAAGCGAGAAGTGAACACTTCAGAACAATTATCTGTTTAAATCAATTTCCGTATTCAGGCGTTCAAAAGACAGAGTCATTATCTGCTCCTAATTCACCTTTGTAGTGGCCACTGTTGGTACACTTTCTGTGCAAAAAAATCACAACCAAAGCCAAAAGACAGGCTAACTACCTTATGGCATTTATTATTAGCCCACGAAATGAAAACTTTCTTCAAATGTTTTCCTCGATGCCTTAATTGTACAAGAAAATTAATAGGAAGTGGAGGGGCCAACCTCTAGCTGTAGAACAAGGTTCTGTTGTCAAAACTCATTCACGCCAAGGTGGTGCTCTATGTTCAAAAGAGATGACTGGAATGTTTCTTCAGCCAAGCCAGGGAAAATTAATGACCCCCACTCGGAAATATACAGTCTGTTAGGGCAATGCCCTGATCGTCATGGAGGGGCAGGTAGGGGTGGATGGAATGAGGGCGGGCATGAGAAAGAAGGCGGTCGTCTGTCGGGAAACCCACAGGATTCAAGCATTCTGCAGGATTTTTCCAAGTTCCCCTCTAAAGCAATCGAGGCGTAAGTGACATCCAGGAAATAAAACCACGTGCACAATGTGTCCACCCTGCTGAAGTCAGAAGTGGTGAGGAGTCACCTTTCCTCAGACCCCGTGTCCCAGCAACACCCGGGGGACGAAGCTTCCTCGAGGACTGGGGCCTCAGGACAAATCTGAGATCTGGGATTTGGGGAGTAAAATCTGAGATTTTACTGACAAATCCTGCAATCTTATGATAAAATATATTCCTGTTTTACACCAAAGGCGAGCTCAGCACACCCTCCACGTGACTGTCCCTTCGGCGCACGCACATGCATGCAAACACACACGGAAAGCCTTTCTGTGGCCTATTAGTAGGTACGTTGTTTCCACAGCAGCCAGCGTGATCCTGTTACAAAACCTAAGTCACACACCATGTCACTCCTGTGCTAAATAGGCCCCAGCAGCACTCGCTCACTCCCAGCTCCCCCAGCTCCACTGTGGCTATAAAGGTCCCCACAGCCCTTCACGGCCCCCATCTCCACTGCCCCTTCCTCCTCACCCCCCGGTCCCCACTAGCTGGCCGCCCTCCGTCTCATCTCACCTCCGCTGCCCACACTCCCCACAGGCTCCCTGACCGGCCCGCCGCTCCTACCCCTCCAAGTTCTCTGTGTGTCCTTCCTATTGCCTGGCCTGGGTCTCCACAGAGCTCACTCCTTCGCCTCCTCTAGGTTTTGCCCAAATATAAGACCTCCATTTCTCTGACCATCTTACTCTAAGTTGCAGGCCACCCTCCAAACCCCACCTGACTCACGGACACTCTATCTCCCTTCCTTGCTTAAATTTTCTATAGAGTAGTTATCCCTTTCCCATATACTGCTTATGGTGCTGTTCTGTATATTGTCTGCTTCTTCCCTTTAAAACGGAAACTCCAAGAGGACGGTGATTTTTGTGCACTCTGTTCCCTGCTATATTCCCAAATATTTAAGACAGTGTCTGGTCACAGCAGATGTTCAGTCAATATTAATGAATGAATGAATTCTACCATTCAATAAATAAATGAAGACAGGACTGGAGTTCTACCATTCAAGGAATGGGGCCGTAAGGTGAGCCCTACTGGGCTAGAGAGGAATGCAGGCAGAGTCAAGCCCAGTTTTACTCTCACCCACTTGGCTTCCAGGGAGGCTGGGATCGCAAGACAGTGCAAACCAGGATGGAGCTTCTTTTCATGTTCTCCATCGGGCAATGCCTTTGTCCTCAACACCAAGCTTCCAGTTATAAACTCAACTTCTGGTTATGACTCCAGTGTCATACTTAAAATCCACTAATCCCATGAACTCCTTTGGCACCCAATGAGCATAGACTGATCCACATCCATTCCCCCAAGCCACACAATGCCCTCAGGCCACACCTCACCACAAAGGCTACAAGGACAGAGGTACCCACTCTCAACAAATATCCACTGGTAATTCGGAGCTGAAAAAGCCAAAAAAAGAAAAGGAAAAGCATATCATTCCACCCAGACACTTAACTAGCCTAGCCAAGTGTAGATCAGGAAACATAAACATACTTGGTTCCAGGTGCAAACTCTGCTCTGAACTCATGAACCTCAGAACAGTAATATAACTTCCTATTTGGATAAAATATAGAGATAGTTGCATCAAGTTCTAGTCCAGCACGCCAATGACCACAGATCTTTTCCCATATATTCTGCTAAAGGGACACGTGACTTTGGGAGGTGGGGTGGGGCTGAGGGGTACACTCTGTATCCATTTCCTTGTTTGTAGATATATGAATAATAGAATCACCCTGCGGAAAAGCAACATCACAGGTGGTCAGTGAGGACAGGGAGAACCAAAGTCTGGGTCTCCCTGGTTTCAACCTCTCTTTCCTGCCTTTGTGGATTTTTCTCTGGCCTCGAATCCCAAATATCCAGTCTGTTGGTCCCCAACTGCTTGCCCCACACCATGCGTCTTCTGGCTCAGAAATGTGCAGTCACGATGGGTCAGGCTCTTCCCAGGCACTGTCTCATGTGACCCCCCTCAACAGCTTCAGGGGCACCCTCATTTTACAGATTAGGAAACAAAGATTGGAGACACGACGTGATTTTCCAAGTGGAGTGCAGAGCTCAAACCGAAATGCCTGACTTCAAAGCCTGGGCTCCTAATGACTACACCACACAGCAAGGTTACAGAGGCTAATGTATTACCAATTAACTTCTTGAAATAAGTCTATATGGAAATAAAATGTCTCTACAGCGTAAAAGTAAGGTGTGGGGCTGCATTTGTATCTGTTAAATGATGCATAATGTAATAAGGCCACATAAAACAGAGCAGGCAAAATAGAAAATTCATAATGAGTCTACACATGAATTGATGTTTTTCAGAAATGTTCCATTGTCTTCAGAGTTTTTGAGAAATGTTTACTAAACATGGACTTAATAATAAAGAGAACAATTCCTCAGTTCAGAAGGCCTTATATTATTAATACTACACAGAAAATAAATATTCTTTAAAGCAAGCACTACAGCCAAATGTAGAAAGTGAATCCTCATGTAAATGAGCTGTACCACTAAATTTTCCCCTCTGTCTTCTGCACTCAACGGGCTTCCACAGCACCGGTGTGTTCAGAGGCTCACAGTATTGAAGAGTATGAAAGAAAGCACAGCTCTCAACGTTATTTGAAATGTTAAAGAGACAATATATGTTCATATTAACAATTTGAAAAATAGACACAAGGACAGTGCCTGTCCAACTTTAAGTGTCCAGCTTTAAAATTCACACTCAAAACCCGGGTAATCACTGCATTGCTAGGGTTCAAACAATGGCTACCTCTGAAAAGTGGACAGCAGGTGGGTACAGCACTGCCTGGTTCTGGAGAGAAGAAAACAGACTGAGCACACCTCGGAAAGGCGACAGTGCGGGGCCTTACTGCTTCCACACAGACAGGGCTGTACTGAGTTTCTCTTCTCCTTCCCACACTGAGTGCCTCTGCAGAGATTAAGCCCCACAGCACGAGAGGACAGGGGTGGGGCTGGCCCAGCCACCACCAGCCTTTGCTGTCTCTAGCAGACAGGTAACTGCACTACAGTTTCATGCAGAAATCCTATTGGAGAACAAAGGTTTTTAGAAAAGTTCAGAGTGTCCATCATATCACAAAGCTGAATTTCTGACCACTCAAGTAATAAAAACAGAAAGGACCAGTAGAAATTAGAGGGGGGAAAAAATCTAGAGTCATTCATTTATTTGGGGGGTGGGGTAGGAGGGAGGGTTATAATAGTAAAACTGGGGAGAAGTAGTTTTGTCCCTTTTTTTAAGGTCCAAAGAGGTCTCTGTCTGGCATCCTGAAAACAGTGTTACGAACACCGTGCAAAAAGCAGTCTTGTATAAGTGGACAAAGAGTTATCCAAAAACTAACTCAAGACAGAAACATCAACAGTTAGGTGGAGGCATTCAAAGTTAAGATCTGATTATGAAGAGGAAAAAGGAAGTGTGTGTTTGGGATCTGTTTTCAAAGTCGGGGGCGCAGGAGCACAAGGGTGGAGGAGAAATACTATTTTTCAAAGTATGTGTGAACCCCGTAGGTGGGTAAGATTTCTATCTGGTATCAACGTTCACCTGAGAGAATAGGCGAACCAGAGAGTGTCCACTGAAAACAAACCAGAACCAACACGAGCCTTATCCCAGGAGCCACCTGTGCTGTGAGCATGTACCATTCCTTTCGGCAGCCCAGAACTTCCACGAGACTGCCAGTGCTGCGGAACAAGTCCACCCAACCGAGTCCTGAGACACAGACAAAATTCCTCCTACTTCATAAAATAATAAAGGAAAGTAAAGCCATCTGAGTATGTTTCATGATAAAATTAATAATTAATTCCCGAAATTGAAATATAAATCCTAAATCGTGGGAATGTTGCGATTATCAATCTCCACACCAGAATCCTTCAATTGTGCTAGAGCCTACGTCACAGTCATGAGATTTTTTTTTCCCCCTTCTTTTGAAAATAAAATGATAAGAACTGTGTCATTTTCTATGAAGTTTTAAACCATATTTCTTCTGGCCTTTTCCATTTGAACCTGAAATTCATTTCCGTATAAATATTTTAATGCCATTCTCTTACGAGGAGGAACAATCTATCAGAGAACAATTCATAATTGTTTCAGAAGCTGACAATGCATATAATGTCACAAAGTAAAGGTCCTGAATAGAAGAGATTATTATTAAGCCTTGAAAATAATAGTGAGGTCTTGAAAAACATACTCATCAAATGATGGAACAGACCCACGTAATTCAAATGCAGATTAAATTAAGTGCTTGCAGGAAAGGGGGAAAGAGAATATACTCACTGTAAGTTTCATTTATGAAAAGTCACCGCATTGAATGTCTTTTTAAAAATCCAAAGGTCATTATATATACGTCTTCCTTCTTCTACACAACCGGAAAAAGAAGGCTAATTTGGCTTTGCTCGACTTTTGTTAGTGAAACTGGTATGGGCTGGTTGAATTGTGCCCCTCCCCCAACCCACTCCTAAGAAAAGATACGACGAAGATCTAAACCCCCACCGACCCACCATACCTCAGAGTGTGACTTTATGTGGAGGCAGAATTAGGTTACAATGAGGTCACGAGAGTGGGTTCTCGTCCAGTATGACTACTGTCCACATGAAAAAACGACATTTGCACATAGAGGAGACGCAGAAGAAAAATGATGTGAAAAGACACAGGAAGAAGGTAGCCGTAAGCCAGGGAGAGAGGCCTGAAACAGATCCGTCCTCAAGCCCCCAGAAGAAACCAATCCACAGACACCTTAATTTCAGACTTCTAGCCCCCAGAACCGTGAGACAATACATTTCTTTCTGTTAGGTAAGCCACCCAGTTTGCGGTACTGTGCCCAGCAGGCAGGCCTGGCAAACTAACACAGAAGCAATGAGGACTTTTTATTTTGATCCTCACAAACCATCTCTGTACTCACCACAGGGAAAATTTGCCAGGAATTAATGTCAAATTTATTAGGCTGTAATTTCTACAATCTGTCTCTTCTTCCACTTTCTGAAACTTGGGATATTTTCCCATCTCCAAAACTCTCAGAGCTCTCTTCTGCCGATAATTTCTCAAAGAGAATGGGAAATGATGAACATTAACTAGTCCTACATGGTATCAGCTCTGAGTCGGTTATTGACGCGGGTTATCTTGTTTGTTCCTCACGGCCACCAGAAGAGGCACGTACTATTGCTATCACGAAGAGAGCAGAGCCCCCCTCCTTTTGCAGATGGAATAATGGACACAGCAGCACCAGTTTACAGATGAGGGAACTGAGGCACAGTGAGGTGAAGGTACTGACCCCAAGGAGGGCCAGAGCCTGTTCCCTTAACCCCCCACACACCCGCTTTCTTGTAGTTCGGGGCCACGGTTCGTGGCCTTCAGTTCCGGGGTGTCCTCAGGTCCCCGAGGTGCCATTCATCTGGATCTAGAAGCTCAAACATTTCTCAGCTTTACAGTGAATACTTTGGTGTCTTCCTACTGTTGGTTCTCCTAATATTTAATTTCTTACTGATGTTTTCAAAACTTTTCTGGTTTTAAGTAGCTTCTTCTCAGTTGTGAAGATAAAAGCTAACTAGGAATCAAGTAACTCTACTTCCTTCTTTGTCATCTTGTATTATCACTCCGTCTTTCCCCAGCCATAGTTCATCTTTTTTTCTTAGACTCTAAGTGTGTTTAAAACTTGTCTTTAGGGGTCGCTGGGTGGCTCAGTCAGTTAAGTGTCTGCCCTCAGGCCAGGTCACCATCCTCGAGCACTGGGACTGAGCCCCACATCGGGCTCCCCCATTAATGTGGAACCTGCTTCTCCCTCTGCCCCTCCCCTTGCTCATGCTCTCTCTCTTTCGCTCACTCTCTTTCTTAAATAAATAAAGTCTTTAAAAAAAAAAACTTATCTTTAGAGTTTTTAATAAGCCACTGAGCACATTGGCCATTAGCATTTTTTTAATTTATTTATTTATTTTAAAGAGAGAGAGAGCATGCTTGAACATGAGGGAGAGAGAGAGAGGATCTTAAGCAGGTTCCATGTCTGGCCTAGAGCCCAATTCAAGGCTTGATCTCACAACCCTAAGATCACAGCCTGAACAGAAACCAAGAGTCAGACACTTAACTGACTTACCACCAGGCACCCCAGCCATTAGCTTTCTTGACCCCATTCTTGTTTTTTGTGCATTCTGGAATGCTCAGTCTTCCATCCTTTAAAAGGTGTATTGTGGTAATCAGAGCTCAGAAAGCCCCCAGGAGATGCCGTACATGACTTTTTGGTTTTGCTTTGGTTTTTTGTCATTTTGTTTTTTGTTTTTTAAAAATTTTATTTATGATTTATTTGACAGAGAGAGATCACAAGTAGGCAGAGAGGCAGGCAGAGAGAGAGGGAGAGGCAGGCTCCCTGATGAGCAGAGAGCCCGATGTGGGGCTGGATCCCAGGGTCCTGGGATCATGACCTAAGCCAAAGGCAGAGACTTTAACCCACTGAGCCACCCAGGCGCCCAGGTTCTGTCTTTTGTTTTAAGAGGCATTCCTCTTTCCTCACTCACTGAAATACCACATTTTCAATCAAAACCTTATTTTTCAAAGGCTCCAGCCCCACTGAGCCACCTTTCTTTTTATTCCTTCTTTCCTCTCCTTCGTAAATCATATAAAGGCCAACTGCAAGCCCAGGACCCTTGCGGTCACCGGGTACACGAGCTCTGGCCTCACCGAGTTTCTCCCGAGCCAGAGCTCCTGCACACACATGGTCACCGGGCTTTCCTAAAGTCGGCCGTGTGCTGTGACCCGCAGCTCCTCCCTTCGCTCCAAGGCAACAGAGACCACTTGTTCCAAAGCCCTCACCACCGCTCCTTTCCCAGTCAGTCGTTCCCTCTTTTCCACATCAAGTCCAAAGCAGCCTGAAAACAGTGAAACTGTAAACAAAAGCAAAGAAAAAAAAAAAAAAATCAACTGATCCTCTCCTGTCAACTTTCGGGAGCTGTGTCATGAAAGCCTCCCTTCCCCGCTGCCTCTTGCCTCTGTGCCAAAGCGTAAACACGCTGGGAAAGCTTCGGCTGTATCCTCCCGGCGGCCCGCAGAGGTGCCACTTCCGCTTCTCCTCTGTCTCATCGCGCCCCCATGCTCTCCATCATCTTTCCACCTTCCAGGATCTTTCTTTCTATACATGGATCCACCTATTAGACGTTTCTGTTTTAGCAGAGCAAGCCCCCCTGCTGTCGGGATTTCATCATCAGCCTCTTCCCGCCACACACACCACACACACACACACACACCGCTGACACTGCAGGATCTCGTGAAGCTCCCTTCGTGTCTCTGCGCGTTGGCACAGATGGGTGAGGTCATCGGCACTCCTCCGTCGGTGCCTTCGGAGGATGATGGGATCCCTCCCCCTCTCAGGTACTTCTTTTATGTCTCCACCTGTTTTTCTCCTGCTGGGGAATTCCTTTTTAAATCCCAAGTAGCAATCTCTCCTGACCCCCCAGAGAAGGATGCCCGTTAGAGGAGCCTTTCTGTCAAATGAAGGACTGTTCCCATTCACAATAAATGTGCTTTTAAAGCCAATCCACACGTGTTTATTCAGTGTCTGTTATACACTCATCACTGTATAAAGAAAAACCAATATGCTTTTCTTTCAACATCTGTCAGACAGCCATTGCACAGGACACTTCTTGGGCAACAGCCCTCAGGAACAAATCACAGGTGCTTGCACTGACCACTCCCCCCTCAGGTACAGATGACACAAGAGATGCACAAATAAACCAGCTTTCTGACTCCCAGCCAATTAAACCTGGCATTACATAACTGCCATTTAAAAAAAAAAAAAGAAAGAAAGAAAGAAAGAAAACCCACAGAGGCAAACCCTCTAAACAGGATTTTCCTTCTTTAGCAGCCTCTGAGGAAGAACTGTTCTAATATGGTGTTTCTATTCCTGACAGGAATAACCCTTAATTATTATGTGCCTTAAGCATCTAGAAATTTTTAAATAGAATTTCACTTAATGTTAAGAAAATCAGAGAACTACATCAGTGGCAACAGAAAAGACTTTAAACAGAGAGAGAAAGAGGGAGCTGGCATGGGGGAGATGGCCAGGGGAAGAAGCACAGATCTTGACAAGTTGCTTTTGAAGTTCTGGAAATCTTAAAGAAAAGACAGAGTGCCGAAGAAAGTCACCAAAGAAAATTAAATTATTCTGTAAGGGAATGTAAAGACTTGTCATTTATCGGGGATTAACACTTTCATCCCTGATTACATCTTGTCTCAGCAAGTAAATAAGGCATACTTATTTCCAGGAAAGAAAATACATGGATATGTAAATGAATAGGCACGTGGTCTGATGTCTAAAAACAGGGCTCACCTACACGACTTTGAAAAACATAGTTGTCACAAAGCGATTTTTACAAAGTATCTCTGTAGACATTATTCCTGTCATTCTTTGTTCAGTTGCATGTCAGTGACAAATAATCTAGCAATAAATTTCAATACATCGCCTAAACTCTCTAGTGGTAGCTGCTGTTCATGGATATCTTAAGTCCAAGCATAGCCAACTCCAGCTGGGATCACCACAGGGATCCTCACGGAAAGAAGTCTATCCCCTCTGGTTGAGTCAGCTCTGTTAGCAAGGGTTCCCTGGGTTTGAACCATATTGCTCTGCCAGTCAGAGAGGTTCCCCACCTTCCCAACAAAGCTAGCTGGGCAGCAGGCTCTACCGAAGGGCCATTTACGGAGTACAACGTAGGTGTTGGCGTACACAAAGGCAACTGGGATGATTCCCACTCTCCAAAATGTCATCTGTTCCTGGAAAGCTCTGCTTACTGATGAACACCTAATCTAGAGAGCTGGATCAAGTGTCCTTCCACAAGTAGGTCTTCCCGCCCCGCCTCCTCTGTGCAGTCAGCAAACAGTTTACAAATCCCACCCAATTTCTACTGATAGGCTAAATAGACTTGGTGGGTGTTTGATCTTCATTCCTAGTCATAATGGGACAGGAAGGTTCTTGATGTCGGAGAGCAACACCTTATCAACAGCTCAGATGGGCTGGGGCTTTGAGTTGGGCCGTATCAGTGGACCTTCTCCAAGGAGGGGAGGGTGACTAGAGACTGAATAATCACACTTGGCCAATAAGTCATTAGGTCTATGTAATGAAACCTCAATAAAAACCCTGGACACCAAAGCTCAGTGGAGATTCCTAACTGGTGGACACAGGGAGACACATCCTGATTTCCACAGGGCAAGGGCAAGAGAACACATGCCCAGAACCCTCCCTCACCCTGCCTTACATGTATTCTCATTTGGCTGGTCCAGATTTGTATCCTTTAGCATAAAATAATCATCTTAAGTAGAGCACTTTTCTGATTTCTTTGAGTCATTTCTAGCTAAGTAATTAATTATGGGAACCCCCCAATTTGCAGCCAGTTGGTCAGAAGTGTGGATGTCCCTGGGGACTTCTGAACAAGCAGCTGGCATCTGTCTTGTTGGGGACCACACCCTTAACTTGTGGAGCTGACACTAATTCCGGGTGGCTGGTGGCAGAACTCCGCTGCAACATTGCAACACCCATTCTCAATTCCTTAAACACATGCCAGAAATAATGCCTCTAAGAAGTCAAGCTCTTGCAGTTGACCTGACCTCCCCAGCCCCCTCTCTACCCCCAACTCAGGCTGTGAACGTCCATGGTCTGCTCTTTGCAGGAAACTGGCCCCAGTGGGGAGACAAATACAACTATCGTATAAGGCGGCCCTTTCAATAAGTGATACAGCTGAGGTATAAAAACTACAATGAGGGGCACTGGGACACCTGGTCTGATGGAGGGTCCGACTCTTGATTTTGGATCGCGTCCTGATTTCAGGGTTGTGAGATCAGGCTCTGTGTGACGCTCTGCGTTCAGTGCGAGGTCGGCTTGAGATTCTCTCACCCTCCTCTCCTTCCCTCTCGGTTCCTCCCCCACTCAAATAACAAAGAAACAAAGAAAATCTTTAAAAAAAAAAAAGAAAAAAAAAAGAAAATACAATGAACACACAAAGAGAGTCCAGTGACTGACGGAGAGATTTAGGATGGCTTCACAAAGGCTGTCACAGTTGCGTACGTACCTTAAAGATGAAACTAACTTTAAAAGAGGGGAGGGCAGAAAGGCATAAAAACAGCGTGAGTAAAGGGTTAGATCATGGGTCAAGTTTTATAATAATGAAAATTCTATCTTTTATTAACTCCTTACTGTGTGTCTGAAATTGTGCTCAACTTATTATTTTGATATTCCAATGACGCCTCAATCCTAGTCCATTATTATACCCATTTTACAGATGAGGACACTGAGACTTCGTGAAGACACTTGATGAAGGCACCAGGCAAGCAGCCCAGGGTGACTGGAGGGGAGGAGGGGAGACAGAAGTGAGCAGAGGAAGGTAGGTGGTGAAAAGCCCCCAGGCGTCTGTCAGAAAGTGTTTTCCGCAGGCGGGGAAACCATCAGAGGTGTTTGTGCAAGGGAGTGAAGTCGCCAGAGCCATGGCTTCAGAAGATAAGTAACGGTGGCAGGAAAAGCCTTCAGAAAGAGAACGACTGGAGCAGGGAGACCAGTTAGGGCACACTGTTCAGATCACTGACCAAATAAGATAAGAGAGCCCGAGCGCAGGCAAGGATAAGGGCAGGGAGGAGTGGAAGGCTACAGAGATGCTTAATGCTGCAGCAAAAAGCTGGATGGTGGGAGGAGGAGAGGATGGTACAGACATCCAAACGCATCATCAGAAATGTGTCTGTGCATCTGACGTGTCTTCCTGTGCTGATGCATGAGCTCCATGGACCGCTCTTGATCCTTCTGCACACGCCTGAGTTGCTGGAGCTCATGTTCTTGATCAGTTAATGGATAATGAAGTCCTACTTGGAGCCCAGACTCAATACTGACGGGCAAGCATCTGAGTCCACATCCCAGATCTCGGGCCCCCGGCTCTCCCCGTGCTCTCTGGGGCTGACTTGCACCTGCCTTTGATGGATAATGAGCATCCGGGGGTCAAATCAAAGATTTTTGTCTAAATGGCTTTTTAGACTGCGGAGCTGAAGGAAAGGTATAGCGGACCATCCGTCTACCTATCGATCTGATGCTATTCAGAAATACGCACATCGAGCTAGTTTTCTTCTAGCTCCCCACTCAACAGGAATGAGTCAACAGAGTGCAGAAAAGTAAACAGAAGTTGGACACAAAGTCACTCCCTCAAGGACGCCACAAAGAAAAAGGCACAGATGACTACAGAAAAAATTAATAATGGGTTTCCAGGGCTGGAATAAACAATCCTTGCTGTTCCAACCTGGTCCTTCTCACAACTTCCCATTTTCTGGTTCTGCCAGTGCCCCCACATCTCAGTTGGACAAGAAAGGCTGCAGAATGTTTTCTTCACTAGCAGAACTTCCGAATCAATAACAATGCTTCCACTAAGCCTGCAAAATGTTCTGGGCACTTAGCTCATAAATATTACTCTAGATCCCACTTCTCACACTGCTAAAAGCCTAGGGCTTCCTCGTAACACTAACGACAGGGGAACGGAAACAGAAAGGAAAAGAAACTCAGCTTTCCGTTCCTCTAGAGGGGGAGCCTGGAGGGGCCTCGGGCTCTGGAGAAGGAGGGTGTCCTCGGAGGGTATATCTGCTTCTCTCTCACTCCTGACATCCGCAGGAACCACTCTGCCTCTGTAAAGCCCTCCTCTGAAAACGTTTAAAGAAGACATACCGAAACGCACCCTTACACAGGCCCCTGACACATAATCAATATCCCTCGAAGCACACACATCTGTATCTTGCGTTAACCTTGCATTTCACTGTGATTTAGGACATACTCGCTGTGCTTCATCTCCAAATCTTTTCTTATCTGACATCATTCCATAATAAATACATCATCATAAAGAGACTACACATTGAAGGCATCTTTCACAAACACTTTTTTTTAAGATTTATTTACTTCAGAGAGAGGGAGAGTGGGAAAGGGGAAGAGATAGGGCAGAAGGAGAGGGAGAGAAAATCTTAAGCAGACTCTCTCAGAGCCCAACCCAGGGCTCCATCTCACGGCCCTGAGATCATGACCTGAGCCAAAACCAAGAGGTGGACACTTAACCGACTGTGCCGCCCAGGTGCCCCTTTCCCAAAGACTTTTAAATGTGACAGAACTGACACTAGATACGGTCTTCTAGAATGATTTCAAAAGATACTAAAATTCATGAGATACCATCAATGGTTCAAAAAGGTCACTGAGAATCCAGCTTGCATATACACTGGAAACTTTTTGGTTTGGTTCAAAGAAAATGTCTCTATCCCTCACTTTCAATGATCCAATTTTAACCAAAAAGAAAAAAAAAAAAAAAACCTATCATCCTCCCACGTCAAGTCTATGTCATGGAGCAAGAGGTTGAATTTTTTTCTATGTAGTAGGTAACTAAAAAGTCAGGCAAGACATATTATAATTGACGCTAACTAGAACTCCCACAAACCACAATATCCCTCCAGAGAAACTTTTACTTTTTAACAACATGACACTTATCCCTCTCTTTAAGGGGGAAATATGAGACAATTTTCAATTTATTATAATTAAGGGAGGGGGCTAACATTTGCATACCTAGTCGTGTCATTTGATGTGCAAAGGCTTACAAAGAGTTCCCCCATTTAATTTCCACAGAGCTCCTCTTAGGTAGAAATTACCTTATTTCACAGATTCTAATTACACCCAGAAGAAAATAAATGAGCATCAGTAAGGAAGCTTCTAGAACGATATCAAGTTTTGAAACCGAGGCTGCAAGCAGCGAAGGGAAATCCTACCATGTTCCTTATGGTTTAGCAATGGCGAGCCTCCGTGGGGAGACTTCCGCCCTTGGTATTCAGACTCTGTGGAACCTGACCACCACACCCACCATTCAGGTCCCTCCAAGCCTCCTCTCCCCAGCCAGCTTCTCACATTGTCCAACCTCTGTCTGCCTGCCCACGAGACGGTAGGCTGAGCCGCACCCTGACGTGGCAGTGGGGGACAGGGGGAGAGGAGGCAGAACTACACTGATGCAGAACGACCTTCACATTCACTGATGCAGCTAATCTTCATCGAGTACTAAGTGCCGGGCTCTGGGGATGCAGAGTGAGCAAGACAGATGCCCTCAGAGCCACCCCAAGCTAGCAGAGGGTACAGACAGAGAAATGCGCACACGGTGCCTTCATGGGGCGGTGATGGCTCTGACGGCAGAGCCGACTCCCAAAGGCTGATGGGTGTGGGACAGGATGGGGCTGGCTCTGAGAGTGGGAAAGCAAGGGCTCTCTGAATTCATGAATTCAGTGCACACAGCATGGTCCTTACCGGCAACTTTCAGAGCTCTCTGATGTGTGGGGCATTAAGAATACAGAACTAAACTAGTATTTCTCAGATTTTTTTGACCGCCACTCCCAGTAAAAATATGTTTATATCAGGATTCAGTACACGTTGTACACAAACAACTGCAGGAAAAAAATGTTTGCCAAACAATACTCATTTCACTACTCAGATACACTCTGATAGCCCTCTCTTCCCTTTGCTCTCTTTCTTGCTTTTTCTTTCAGTTTTGGATACTACCCTCTAAAGGGTGGCAACCCACAGTCTGAAAAACATGGGTAAAAACCTTTAAGAGGCACAGCTATTATTTCTCTGATATACTTTCTCTTCTCCCTCTACTCTCTTTTTCTTCTTTCATCCCTCAAAAAAGTACCACTGAGGAAACAAAAGCACTACCGTTTATTGGAGGTGTGCTACACGCCAGAAACTGCTGGAACCTTGACGTGCACTGTCTCCTTAGTCCCACACAGCCCTGTAAGTGTAAGCATTACCATTCCCACTGTACAGATAAAGAAACTGAGGCTTCGAGATCAAGGGGACTGCTCAGCAGAACATGATGAACCAGGATTCAAATTTAGTTGTGTCTTGCTTCAAAACTCCAATTACACTACAGTGCCTTTCGTGAAAAGTTCTTAAGTAATTAAAGCAAACTTAATAGCAAGAATTTCCTAAGTCCCCCTGAGATAACTCAAGCTCTTGGAGGGTTATAGAACTGGGTTTGAGAAGTCTAAATGGAGATAAGGGAAATACACGGGTGGAAAACTCTCTGGTTAAAATTCAATTTCCTTCCGTGTCCTCAGAGCACGCTTTAGTAAAGGCACTGACAAGGACTGAGCAGCAGAGGAACGGTGGCTGAGAGCTAGTGGCCTAGCCTAGCCCTCCAGACAGGCTGGCTGAACGGCACTGACCATTCTGGGCGGCTCCGAATGAGCGGCACTGGCTCAGCATCTCCCAGGCTGAGGAGAGGCCATAAATATTCACAAGACGAATGCTAACACAGGCAGAGTGAAAGTAAACACCACGCACAGCTCCCACTGTTTTATTTTTAACATCTCCCAAAATGATGTTAAGTGAAACTATTTGCTGAGAGGGAATCTTATTTGGAAAGATAGTTAAACATATTGAGCACAGATATATCTGTTCTTTCAGCCCCGTATTCAAAGATACACTTGACACAGATACCAGGTATATCCAACGTGGGCAGATCAGAACAAATTCTCGGCCCCCAAAAAAATTTCCACCAAAGTGATGACTTGGGGAAATTATTGACAAGGTCCTACTTAAAACTACTGCATCATTACCGGGGGCCTCCCCTGACCTAAAATAACTAGATTTTGGTGCCAGTACGTGAAGTGGCCATTGACATTGTTATTTAGAAGTTATAATAGTTCTCAGAAAATCTGAAGAAATGAGGTATTTTTTAACAAACACATAACAAGTGCAATTTTTACTTGCACACATGGTAAGTTAAATAATTTATTTGTAGAATGGCCTTGGAGTTTATATTCTTTGGGTAGCTTGTTGGGTAGTTTAATCTGGTATATAAATTCACATACAAATATGAGAGTTTTTTTTATCTAATTATGTGTTGTTATTTTCTCAGCATCTCTTAGCAATAACAATGCTGCCTAGTCCTCTTTTCTTTGCAAATTCCATGATGAAAAAAAGTCCTGAATGTGCTAAAGAATCCACCGCCTGCTTATGAAACATAAAGGCTATGAAAACATGGCATGTATTCAAGTAGACCAGTTTGTTTTTAAATATTTTAATAGTGTACACGACTGCATTAGGAGCTTAATGTGTATTATGCCGATCTTACATCTAGTGTGTAATACACTTTGATCATTCTATCAAAAGATCAAAATTTAAATATTATGTAAATTATATTTTATATGTGTTCTCCTCTGCATGAAATCAAACAGAAAACCTGTTTCTTCTCTAAACACATGAGAATATAAACAAGCAACATATTTAAAGTGAAGAAAATACTCGTTACTTCATCCCATTAAAAAAATGCCCCCAGGTATCAATTAAAATAAAAAGCGTTTACATAGTTTTAAAATAAACTTAAATGTCTGTTTATCCTTCCAAACTATTAAGCATATTCTTGATGTTTATTTTAAAGGTTTTTTTTTTTCCATAAGAAATGCCATGTAAATCCATTTCATGAAAATTCCAACAGATTATGCAAATCAACACAAATGAAATTGAAGTGGGGGCACCTGGGTGGCTCAGTGGGTTAAAGCCTCTGCCTTCGCCTCAGGTCATGATCCCGGATCCTGGGATAGAGCCCCACACCGGGCTTTCTGCTCCATAGGGAGTCTGCTTCCTCATCTGTCTCTGCCTGCCTCTCTACCTACTTGTGATCTCTGTCTGTTGAATAAATAAAATCTTAAAAAAAGAAATTATAAAAAAAAAAAAAGAAATGAAAGTGAAGAATACTGAATCTTCAATACTCAAAAAAAGTTGTCATTTTCACAACTAAAGTATGAAACTTAATTAGAGCAGCTATAAAAGCAGCTATAAAAGACATTCTTAGGACAATTGGGGGAAATGTGAAAATAGGATTTTAGATATTATGATATTTTGGTTAATATTCCTAGGTGTGACAATAGCTCTATGACTCTTTAAGAAAACATTCTTACTCTTAGTGTGTGGATGATGTAGTTTTCAGGAAAGAAACAACAACATAGGAAACTAACTTGATGTATGAAATTGACAAATGGTCTGACAATGATATATTTGGACATATAACTGAATAGAAATATGAAACAAATGTGGCAAAATGTTAATAATGTTGGAATTTCAGTGGAAGATAAACAGATGTTTGTTGTACTATTCTTTCAACCACTTTGTGTATATGAAAATTTTCACAATAACAAATTGAGGGGAGGAAGAATCGTCATTTTCATTTAAACATGGGCATATATTGACTCTTGAGCCAAAGGGTACAGATAAAATATTGCTCTACATGGAAACAGAATGTTTCATTTTCCAGTAACAGTATGCCTCAGAGAATCAATTTTCCACCATTGACCCAGAGAAATTATGGCAACCCTTCTGGCCAAGACCACAGGGAACAACAGCTGACTGACATACACCACCTGAATTAGAGCAGAGGCATGAGAATCCCCAGAGGGTAATTCACGCTGCCCAGCGAGTTTACATGGCAACCTGTGCCATTGGAAAAATAAGGGTTGAACATAGGGACCTTCCAGTCTGGAACCTTCACAGCAAACAGAACCTGCAACTTTGCCAGGCTCTGTTTCTGGAGACAGAATATCAAGCTGTGACATGAACTTAAAGCTAAATTAAACAAATTGACACCATCAATTCGAATCATTCACCCACTAAAGCTAGATTTCTGTCTTCCCCTGTCGCTCTGCTCAATAAAGTGCACCACCAGGTTTCATATTAAGCAAGAAATCTGAGAGGCTATCTCCCAAATTCCACTTAAACCTAATACCAAAGTATGTGAATTACATAAGAAAGTTGAGAGAGAAAAACCTGTAAGCATTTGATTTAGACATACCCAAAGTATTTAAAACGAGACTCAGTCCTATGAAACAACACAGCAGGATGTTCCCCACCTACAATTACAGGCATTTTGTTTTGGGGTCCAAATCCCACCAGTTCTGGGCTCTGGTCCACTATTAGGTCAGAGTGCAAACCAGCCATCCATGACTTGCTGCAGAATCTGATAATCTTTTTTAATTGGACTGAACTAAAACCAAGAATTAAGCATTGAATTGTCAAGTTGCCCTATGAAACCAAACACTCTCTCCTCCCGTTGTATCTCTTTTATTTTCCTGGCCTTTTATTTTTATCATTTCTTTTCTCCATAAGTCAATTCTTTATCTTTAGGTACATGTATGTGTGTGTATATGTGTGTATGTATACACGCACATAATTAGATATGTATATATGTTCCGTCGTGTCATATTAAATGTAATTGTTCTCTCTTCAATTTCTTTTTTTCCTGTCCTTCCTCTTTTCCCCCAATTCCTCCAGGCCTCCCAGGCCACCCAAAGGCATTGTTATCACCAGGTTAAACTCCAGGCTGTGGAGCTATAAAGAATCTTGACATGGCCCATAAAGCCTGATCGAATCAGGCCACGGGCTGGAGGAGTTAGGGGGAAATGGCTCACTTTCCTTTAAACTAAAGAATAATTATCTCGTTTATAAGTTGTAGGAGACCCTTCCCATCTAGGTACTGCTGACTGCCTTTGATGTTTAACCAGACCTTCATACCTCTCTTTAAGAGAATCAGGAGACCATGACACTGAAAGCTCATTCGGGCTTCTTGTTATCCCAATGAAAGGCATGGCAGAGGAGGGTTGAAAACATTGATGAGTTTGGGCAACATCTGTGAACTTGACTTATCCCAAAAAGTCCTGAATTCTCTTCAGTGCCCTCATTTTCTGATTTCTAGCCTATCCATAAGCACTAGGCTAGAACCAACAGAAACACAAAGAGATTTAAAAAAAAAAAAAAAAAAAGTTCTTCCCCAGAGAGGTAGGAGCACACATATGTTTATCGAAAGTTTACTATCTGTGAAAACACAGTCCCATGACTGAAGTGTCAATAACCATGAACCCTCCATGTCTAGAAGACCAGAACCAACCTACTTCAAAAACTCTAGAGGAAATGAATCTCTTGCAAGATTCCAGCCAAAAAGCTAGGGATCTTCTGCCACATCCAGGCCTGAGAGGAACAGAGAAGAAGGCACCTCAATCATCAGGGCCAAGAGTTCACAACTGAAAACACTCGGGCCTGAGAGGATGCTCAAGAAGTAGAGAGACACATGCCCTAGGGCAACAAGGGAGACATTTGGAACCAAAGGCCAATGTTTACCCATCTCCAGATTAGAGATATGATCTGAGCCCCTTCCTGAGTCTGTAAAGATTAAATGCGTCAGTATGCATAAAGTGCTGAGAGCAGGGCCTCGCACATGGTAAGCACTGTGGAGATGCTAGCTAATTCCTAGGAGTATAGGCTAAAAACATGCCTACAGAAAAGCCTGCCCCAAAATAAGGTTACTTTCTTTAATCCCCACCAACAGACCTACTACTAACCGCCAGAAATACCTATGTCTCGATTCTTCAGTTCCCTGTGCAAGCCCTAGGATGTCTGGAGTGGTCTCGGCTGAGATGAGGCGAGACTCCTCTCCCTAGCAACTGGGTTCAGATATAAAATTGCAACATGGCAACATCATATGATTAAAATGGAAAGCTGACATGCACTTCAGAGCCCACACTTTCTCAGGGTGTAGTTCTGCAGCTTCTAACAAATGTTCCCAACTCTGCAACACCTCAAAAACAGACTCTGTTGAAGACACACACGAATTACCCTCCACATTAAGAAAGACATCCATCCAGCCGTGACCCTCCAACAGAGTACCTGGCCCCAGAGTGTGCGGCATAAACAAATCATTGGCCACTGCCCTGCCTGCCCCACACCCTGAGTCAGGTCTGCAGAATAAGGCAGATCCACTCGCCTTCCTTCTCTGATGCTGACCCACACCTGGCACGCTATGTTGACAATACTTACGCATTACAATAGGGCTTCTTTTCATAGCCTTTGTAGTTGTTCATGTTGAGAGCCATCTTACAGACCTCACAATGGAAACATCCTTTATGCCAGTACTGAAAAAAAAAAAAAAAATGTAAAAGTTCAGTACAATGCCAGGCTTTCCAGGATGGGTACAGAGGGGATATTTTTAGTGCATTGCCGCCCCACCCTTATTTGAAAATACTACAACAAAATGATTGTAGGTAACAGGAGATGTGTTTGCCTACTTTCACTTAAGTAAATGAGGCAGGGCGCTATTAGAATTGAGTTTTAAATGAATCCCCTCCACAAGTACAGACTCTGAGGGAAGAACCGCCAAGGCTCTCCCCATAGCGCAGTTGTATGGGCAGCCAGAATGGAATCCTAACCGGGCTGATGGAGAAATGGAACCTGTGCAGTGGCTTCAAAAGGAAGACGAATCCTGTTCCAAGTGCCTGAACATGGTGTTTGTAGCATCTCAACAAATGTGGGTCCACCGGAAGTCAGGCCACCCGAAGGAGCAGGAGGGGGGCCGTGTAAGTACCCCTAGGCGCCCCCATCCCTGTCCAGCTTCTACTAAATTGTGGGGAGCGGGGACTCAGTCCGGTCTGACTGACGAGGTGACGGGGTGCCCTCGTGAGGCGCTTCCATCACCACACGCTCATCTCCCAGGGACGGCCTCCCGCTGGTTTCAATGATCGGTCACTCCGGAGAGCGCAGGGGTCGTCCTCTCAGGCTGTTCTACTCCATCTACGCCCGCGAAGGGCAGGGAGCAGGGCTGCGGGGGCCGGCCCGAGGCCACTTCCTCCGGAATTCCCCAGCCGGGTGGATGAACCCCCCGTGGGTCCTGCCCGCCGCGCCGAGCCAGGTCTCCGGCGGGGATTATTCTTAGCAATGCCGCAGCGGCTGCCCCACGACAGGTTAATTATTATTTGCCTCGCCGCCTCGCCGCCGACAGGGAGGCGCTGGGGCGGCGGTGAGGTGGGTGCGGGCGGATCCTTGGGGCGGGGATGCGGGGCGGTGAGGGGCAGGAGTGGAGGTGGGAAAGGGTCCAGCCTGGGATCCCGGGATCCCGGGGCCGCGCTCCGCCGCGCGCCCTGCGCGGCGTAGCCCCGCACCCTCGCCGCCCGCACCCCGACGAAAACCCTTGCCGGCTCCAACATCACCAGCGCCAAGCGTGCTGTCTTGATACTCCTGCGGGTGTTTTCCTTTGCATGCCCTCACCCTGGACCAAGACCCTAACAATCAGAGACCCACTCCTCTCCCTCCATCCCAGATGCCAAAACTTCTCGGAGCAGGTGCAGCCCGGCGCCCCGCAGGTCCGGACTGGCCCGGCGCCCCCTGGCTCACCTTATCCAGGCAGTTGACTTTCTCCGTGGGATACACGACTTTTCCGCAGCGGGCGCATTGGGGGTTCATTGTCGCGGTTCCCAGGGGCGGCGGCTGTGCGACAGCGGCTGGGGGCTCCGAGGAGCCGCTGTGACATCCCCCGGAGAGCCCCGCACCGGCCTCTGGGCAGGCGGGAGGGCTGCGGGCGGCCGGGCGCCGGGGTCGGGAGTCGGCGCCGGACCCCTGGCGAGCCGGCCGCGCGACGCGCGGGAAGGGCGGCGGGGGCGCGGGCGGGTGTGCGGCGGGGCCTGGCGCCGGCGGGGGGCGGCCGCGCTCGCTGGCCCCGGCTCGGCTCCGGCTTGGGCTCCGCGCCGCTCGCTCTGCGTCGCTCGCACTCCAGGTACCGGTGACTCACACAGACACTGGCTCCCGCCCCTCGCGCTCACTCGCTCCCCCGCCTCGCCGCCGCCGCCGCCGCCGCAGCGCAGGCCAAACCCACCCGCGCGCCCGGACCCAAGAGGCAGGGAACGAGCACGTCGGGCACCGGGGAGGGAGGGCGCAGCGGGGGGAGGGGGCGGCGAGACCCGGAGAGCCCCGCAGACAGCCGCGGGCTGCGACTGTGAGGCCTGAGGGCGAGCCTGGTTTCGCAGCCGCCGCCGGGGGCGGCCAGGTGGGCGGCGGCGGGGGAGGGAAGCGATGTGGGTGGGAGAAACGCGCTGGGGTGCTCAGACCCGCGCACTCCCTGCCCTTCCTCTTCGGTCTGCTGCCCCAGCCCGGTCACCCCCGCGCAGACCCGCGTTCCCGGTACCCAGAGGACGCGGGCTTGAGCCCGCCCTCCGCCTCCAGCCCCCGCACGGCGGGCAGCGGCGCACCAACGCCCCACGCCGAGCCGGGTCAGCGGCCGAGGCTTTCGAAACGGCCGCGCGCAGCCACGCGGGGGGGCCCAGCCGCCGCGACACCGGCAGGGACCCCCCGCGGGGCGCCGCGCGTGGGGTCGCGCCCGCTCGCGGGGGCGTCTTCGGAGAAAAGCGGCCCCCGCGCGCCTGTGTGAGGTCGTCAGACCCTAGAGGAGGACGCGACTTCTCTCACTGGTCCCCAGACGCTGCACTTTTTCTGTCTGTTCTTGGGGAACGGGTGGTCATTTTAGGCCCCTGTCGAGCCTTTCTGGGTTAGTAAACGGTCGTCATTCGTTCCGCTGTGCGTGTGTGTGTGCGTGTGTGCAGTTTATTTTTACAGTCAAACAGCACAGAATCTACGAAAAGTTCTTCACTTGCAGGAAGGGAAGCAATTACTAACCCATGGTCCTCACCAGTAAATCCAGGTAATCAAGCTCAAGGCTGAGGTAGGATAAAACCAAACGGAATAGAATAGAAATCAGTTTTAAGTTTTAAAAAGATCTCAGGTTATTGGACTCGCTTTATAAAAAGCAGCAAAATGGAGCTACGATGCCTGAGTTCAAAGCCCAGGCCTGCCATTTACAAGTCCTGTGACTTTATGCAACCGCTTAGCGTCTCTATGCCTCAGTTTTCTAATCTACGAAATGGGGATAACGTAGCACTACAGAAAGAGCTCCTCCTCTCCTACTGTGAGGATTAAATGAGTCAGCAGTTCTGAAGTGCTTCAAGCTGCCAGCCTCTCGGGGAACACTACATAAGTGTCAACTAGGATTATCACAGGTTGGGTACAACAAACAAGCAAACACATTCCGTTGCTAGCACACAGATAAAGACTCAGTAATGCCACACAGCAACTACTGTGACAAATATTTCTGTCATTCTTTTAAAGTCATAGCTGCAGCCTTTCATGAAAAAAGAAGAGTATTGATTTCTGAGCCTCTGTGGCCGTCTGCGCTGATGAAATCTCATTCGTGATGATGCTGTGCTGTTTGACTTTTCAAAAGAGATAATTTCTTAAAAGAGATTCACCAGTGCAAGAGCCTTTGAACCCCTCATTGCCCTGCTCACAAATCCCCCTCAAAAGCAAATAAAACAATAATTTGCTGTCAGAAAGGATCCCTTGTCATTTTAAAACACCTCGGAGCTCTTTAAAAATGCCCGAGACCATGGATAAATCTGGAGGATTTTATGCTAAGTGAAATAAGCCAGACAGTGAAAGACAAATACTTCAGGGTATCACTTATATGTGGAATAAGAGAGAGAGAGAGAGAGAGAGAGAGAAAGAAAGAGTAACTTACAGAAACAGATTTTTTTTTTTTTTAAAAAGTGGTTGCCAGGGGCTTGGGAGTGGGGACAATAGAGGGATGTTGGTAAAAGAATAAAAGCTTTGAGCTATAAGATGGATAAGCTCTGAGGCTCTAATATGTAACATGGTGACTACAGTTGAGAACACCATATTTTATAAATGAAATTTGCTAAGAGAGTAGAACTTAATTGTTCTCATCAAAAACAAGGTAAATATGAAAGATGATGTATGTATTAACCCAACGGGGGGGAACCCCCTCACAAGGTATACATATATCAAATCATTACAATGTATGCTTTAAATATCTTACATTTGTATTTGTCAATGATACCTCAATAAAGCTGAGGGGAGAAGAAAGGATATGTATTCTTAAATAGGATATTTATTCTTAAAAAAAAAAGAAAGAAAGAAAGAAAACAAAGGCCAAAGAAGGGCATCTATGATCATCTGAAAGGCATAATCTTTTTAACATTTAGATTTTCATGACTATAAATCATGGAAATAAAATATAAATAATATATATTTATATAAAATATATATTTATAAAAAATTAAAATCCTATTCTCTTTTCCAAATGGTATGCAAAAAATTCTGAGGAAGATTGATGGTGATCATGACATTTATAGCTGATTTATCCGGTCTTCCAACTATGAATTATATAATTTCTTAGCCAACCAGCATCTATCATAATGCAGGACACATAGTAGGTACTGATTAAACGTTTGTTGGAAGAAAGTATGAAAAAAAACAAATGAATATATTAAAATTGGAATTAACTATGATGTTCTATTCTCCCAAAAGTAAACAAACGAATGCTTAGAGTTGTATTTTCCTCTCACATCTGCTTCTCTTACTATTTTCATTTTCTGCATTAAGCCAGCTTCTAAGTTTCTCAGTGTCATTTTACTGATGTAAGAGGAATTTTAATACCATCTGTCTTAAAAGGACTTCTTTATTTCAAAATTCAAAGTACTATAAACAAGAGAATTGGCAGAAACCTGTCATCTGGCCTAGCCTTCCTCCTTCAAGCAGATGAATGATTTAATTATCCACTAGGGAGACCTTTTGCCCCTTTCATGTCTTTTTCACTTGACTGGTCAAGAAATTGTTCCTTACGGTAAATATACCCCAATATCTCTACTTTAATTAAATCCTTTTCTGCTGGCTTGGACATCCACAGATATAAAGAACAGCTAACCATCATGACCCTCATGAAAACATTTAGACACTTATAAAATTATATTTTTCTGTAGCTAAAATTCCCAAATCTATTTACTTTTACCTGTGGGGCCTATTTATACAGAACCTATTGAAGACCAGATAATCAGCTTACTATTTAAATTAAATAAATTGAACTTCAAGTAAAAGCTTCCATGAGCAGTTACTATTACAGAAAGCCAAAAAGCACTTTGACAAACATTACCTCAGGCACAGAATATGACAGATTGTATTACTGGTTCACAACTTTAGGCTCCCTTCCATCCCGGCAATGTTTCCTATAGGCATAGTGTATTTCTCCACTGCAGTGACTCTGTACTTGACCATGTGACTTCCTTGGGCAATGGAGCAGACACTTTAAGGTACTTGTACAGTTCACCTCTGTTCTCCCACCCCTTGAGAAATGCATATCTGGCACCCAGCCATGAGAAATGCATATCCCAGGGAGTGGCTGCTTTATTGACTTTGCCCAAGAACGAGAAGACCTATCTAACCAGTAGAGCACAATTGAGTTCTGTCAACCCAGCCGTACCAAGCACAGCCATAGCAAGGCACAACCCTCACATAATGAGAGTAAAAAATAATTGTTGAGCCTTTGAAATTTCAAGGGTTTATTGTTACTGCAGCAAAAGCTGACTAATACACCAATGATGAGAATTGAAGAAAAATGCTTTCAATTTCATCAAAAACAAGGACCTAATAGGTTTACATACAAGATTCAATATGTGTTTTGTTTTATTTTGTTTACCTTCCTAAAAGGCATGCTATTAAAAGTATAGTGGCTAATACAGTACAGCTCTTATTATTAATTAATTCACTATTCATTCCCACATTATATGAAGCTTTATTATGTGTCTTCTGTTTGTCAGACATTATGTAAAATTGCATACATTTTTGCCAGTTGGCTCAAATTCATCATGAAGGCAAATTTTCCCAGCCAACAACTTTGATAAATAAAACTAAAGAAAGAGAATAAGTTTTAGCTTCCTTTGATAGCTGTGCCTGAGCCTTAGCTTAATGAAACATTTCTCCAAAGATCTTACACACTTTAGAGAAATTATCTCATTTACCATTACAGTATTCCTGCAAGTCAGTGAGAAAAAATAAAAACGTTAAGCAAAATTCTAGATTCAGAAGCTGTTCTAGAAATAATTCCTTTCATTCATTCATTCAAGATACAGTTATTGGTAGGCAGGTCTTAGGTATGAGGGGAAGCAATGGGGAATAAGGCATAATCTCTCCTCATGATAAAATCTAGTGGGACGGATAAGCAAGCAATGAATTACAATGTGATAAATGCTCCAAATAAAGCTCTGCCCAGACATCATGGAAGAACAGAGGAGGAACTTCTAATTCAGCTAGGAAGTCAGGAAATGCTACTAGAGGAAGTGGTCACTACACTTTCTACAAGGAGTAGGAACTAGCTGGCACCCCTTTCCCAAGAATGCAAGGTCCCCTACGGGGAGGGTTTAGGGTGATTTCCCTTTCTTCTGTTTGAGGAGTTATTCTGCTCTTAAACACAATGCTAAAAGTATTATGTCACCTCGATGCCCTGTCCCTACATAGCCCAAAAAAATTTCAATTACAGTGAAACCTTTCTTAATTGATGACACATCTTATCAAACAAGCCCCACCAAACCCCCAATTTGCCAAGAGTGTTTGTCAACATATCAACTCATAATTATAAGTTTGACCCAACACCTTAACGACTTGCAAAGAGGGGAAGAAAGGCAGGAGGAGGAGCAGCACCTCAAGGGACAGAGCACCTGAGGATGATGGGCAAGACAGACCCCTTGGTGGCAAAACGTGGCCCTCAAATAAGTCCTCATGCCCAGACCCAGAACCTATGACTATGTCACCTTCCATGGCAAATGAGGCTTTGCCGATGTGATTAAACTAAGGATCTTGAGATAGAGATGATCCTAGATTATCCCAGTGAGCCGATGTAATCACGGGGTCCTTCAGAAGAGGGAGGCAGGGGGGTCAGAGTCAGAAAAGGACATGTGACAACGGAAGCAGAGGTCAGATAGAGAGATTTGACGATGCTAACCTGCTGGCCTGGACAATGACCAAAGGGGCCACAAAGCCAAGAACGTAGGCAGTCTCTAAGAAGCCCGAAAATGCACGGAAACAAATTCTCACCCAAAACCTCCACAGGGAACAGTCCGGCCAACATCTTGATTTTAGGAAGTCTGACCTGCAGAACTGGAAGATGATACATGGATGTTGTTAAAAACACAACGATAAGTTTGTGTTATTACAGCTGCAAGAAGAAACTAAGACACCATCTATGTGTGAATTGTGTCTGAGGACCTCAGTGAGTTCCAGAACTTCTAAAGGAAGCACTGGGCCATCAAGCTGGCTGATTCTTCACCAGCATTGTCTCCAAGGGAGAGATCCCAGAGCAAAGTGCTTAACAGTAGAACATACCTTCACTATGGTCCTAATAAAAGAACTTATTTTACTTGCAGTCTTCACATAATTAATCTCATTTCTCCACTTAATTTTTCATGTGCACATAACAAATATTACCAGCAGTTTACAAAGTTGCCGTGTTTCTCTCCGAATCTCCCTGAACCTTCCTCTCCTTCTCTATAGAACTACTTAATGAGTAGCAGCCTCATCTCTGCAGCCAGGACCCTAGAAATCAACCTAAAGTCCTTCCTCTCTTCCGAATCAACCCTGTCCAGTTATCCAATCCCATGGATTTTTATCTCCAAAAGAACTCATGAATCTGTCTCCATACCCACCATCACTGCCTTAGCTTAGCAATTTACCATGTCCACCTTGGATCATTCTGGGACAACCCTCTAAGAAGTCTTATCAGCAGACAGGACACAGAAAGAGGGAGGACTTCACTCTCCCAGACAGTTCCTGGAGGCGCCATAGATAGGAAATCGTGGGATTTCCTATCTATGAATTTAACAAAGAGAAATTATTCCTATCACATGAATTTAACAAAGAGAAATTAATTAATTCATGTAAAGCACCGGAACACAGCGTCTGGCATCCAGCAAGAACTTACTAAAATATGTGCTCAGTCACTGAACAACTAGAAAAATAAGTAAATAAGCATGACCTCCTTGCTCTATTTTGAATGCAAATCAAATAGGAGGGGACAAGTATGTGATAGTTATTATTACCCTTTTCATGTGTCTCAAGACTGCTTTCTGAATGAATCATCTGCCAAACTTGATAAATATCAAGCTATAAAAATAAAACCTGCATTATATAAAACTCACAAAATATCAAAAAATACTGTAGGGCACCAGTGGCAAGCTGAGGCAGATGCAGGCTGTGGTCGCAAGGACAGCAGTGGGGGCGACACCAGGCCAGGGCTCACAGGATGCCCGATGCCTTGGGGATCCCAGACTGACATCCAGAGAGCACAGCGACCCCACTCCTGGAGCCTGGAGAGGGAGGGCTGAAGAAAATGGAGAGCAGCTGCCCACGCCTGCTGCCTCCGAACAGGTCGGTTCCTACCTCAGTGTCTGGCAGCCTTGGTGAAAACCCTGCTAGCCAGAAATCCTAAAAAAAAAAAAAAAAAAAAAAAAAAAAATTTGCTTAAAATATCCACATGGGGAAAAAAAAACTATATTGCCTTTAATAACCTGCCATGAATCATGTCACCCCAAAATTCATATGTCAAAGCCCTAACCACCAATGTGATGGTATTTGGAGATGGACCTTTGGAGAATAATTAGGTTTAGATGAGGACTTTAGGTTGAGACATTCTTGATGGGATTAGTGCCCCTGGAAGAAGGGGCACCAGAGAGCCTGTGTTGACTCACAACCTTGGGAGTTTCCAGGGTGAGGTTGGAAACTGGCCCTCATACCTGGAGGGTGAGGAAAGATGGAAGACAAAGGCAGACCACCCAGATGGCCCATGGCCATTTTAAACAAGGGAACTTACCTACAGGGTTTATCTCAGCTACAAGATGAGTAGATCTTTACATCCTCCTGCTGGAATCTTAACTTTACAGAAGGGCCTCAGCAGGGTTCAGCCATGTATACAGTCAAGAATGACACCTCACTCTCTCAAGGCTACATCATTCAAGTGGCTCCTAGCACAAGGAAGGTGTGGGAAATGTACTTAGAAGGAACAGCAGAGGGCTTCATGAGGCCCCTATGAGCCCGGTCTAGCTCGTGGGTCAACAGGCAATCATGTCCTCTCAGTGACCTCCAACTATGCGCTCCCTTCCTTTCTCCTTCCTCTCCCTCCCTGCCTCTCCCCCCTCCCCCATATGTGTGCACACAACAAGAGGACAGCCATATGCAAGCCAGGAAGACAGCCTTCACCAGAACCCAACCAGAACCCAGGACAGCCATATGCAAGCCAGGAAGACAGCCTTCACCAGAACCCAACCAGAACCCAGGACAGCCATATGCAAGCCAGGAAGACAGCCTTCACCAGAACCCAACCAGAACCCAGGACAGCCATATGCAAGCCAGGAAGACAGCCTTCACCAGAACCCAACCAGAACCCAGGACAGCCATATGCAAGCCAGGAAGACAGCCTTCACCAGAACCCAACCATACTGGCACCCTGAGGTCAGACTCCCAGCCTCCAGAACTGTGAGTAATAAATTCCTACTGGTTAACCCACCCAGGCGTGGTATGCTGTGATGGTAACCAGAGCTAACACTCTACCTCAAGGTGGCTTACAGTCAGTTGAGAACTAGATTAAGGAAAACGTACTTATTGCCCAACAATAATAGTAATAGAAATAAAGACCATGTTTTTTATTCCTTGTAGACACTTCTTATGCTTTTTACACCAAAACTCTGACTCATTTGTTAGCATTAATTCTTAACTTCAGTGAAAGAGATTTCGAACCTGCTTGGCAAGATTTGCAATTATGTTCAGTGACAAATTAAAAGATCATCCTCTTCTTAATACACACAGAAACAGATAAAAATTTAATCATTTTTAAAAATAATATTAACAGGATGCCTGGGTGGCTCAGTAGGTTAAAGCCTCTGCCTTAGGCTCAGGTCATGATCCCAGGGTCCTGGGATCGAGCCCCGCATTGGGCTCTCTGCTCAGCAGGGAGCCTGCTTCCCCACCCCTGCCCCAGCCTGCCTCTCTGCCTACTTGTGATCTCTGTCTGCCAAATAAATAAATCAAATCTTTAAAAAAATAAAATAAAATAATATTGACAGTCAAAAAAGGGTTGTTTTAGGTATTAAAAAAAAAAAAAAAACTAGGGTTAGCTTGGGTTGATTCAAATTCTGTGTGGACCTAACAGAAAGGTAGGAGAGGGAAAGGCTAGAATATACCTGAAAATCAAAACTAGTTTAGGGGGGAAAAAAGACATTAACTCTAAAATTTATCCAAAATGAAGGTAGCATTTCCTTTAGACTCTAGTTACAAGAAACAGAGAGTCACTTCACTATGAATTAGTCATTATCACTAAAGACTGATAATAATGTTCCCTTTATACAGAAATCCAGGAAAAGCTGAGCAACCCAGCTCCCAAAAAGATGGAATCTTTGTGAAGCCATGAGAAAAAAAGAAAGAAAGAAAGAAAATCAAATCTATAATAGAATCAACTTAAGAATCTTTATTTTAATGACCTATTGCTATGGTCTGAATATTTAGATCTCCCCAAAAATTCAT
The DNA here is from genome assembly GCF_030435805.1 of Mustela lutreola. Lineage (NCBI taxonomy): Eukaryota > Metazoa > Chordata > Mammalia > Carnivora > Mustelidae > Mustela > Mustela lutreola. The sequence goes on along the minus strand of NC_081297.1, from coordinate 19,989,904 downwards.
GTATTGAAATCCTGACACCCCAAGGTGATGGCATTGAGAGGCAGGGCCTTGGGGAGATGATTGGGCCATGAGGGTGGACCCCTCGTGAATGTGATTAGTGCCGTTATAAGAAAGATCTCAGAGAGCTCCCCTGCACCGTCACCATGTGAGGACAGAGAAAGAAGATGCCACCTATGAACCAGAAAGAGGGCCCTCCTAGACACTGAATCTGCTGGTGCCTCCGTTTTAGACTCTCCACCTTCCAGGGTTTTGAGAAATGAATTTCTGTTGTTTTTGCGCTCTCTGGTCTACCAGTCACTGGTTTCTGGGACAGCAGCCGGAGTGCACAGACACCTGTTACTAGGGTAATTCAGGGGATCTCCACACAGCTGCTTCTCTCTGTCACTACTCACTTATTCTCACCCCCATTTATCTATCTCCCATGCTTCTCTATAGACAGGTTTCCCTATTCATAGATCTTGTTGTAATTTCTTCATTATAAATTTGGCTGGTCATGACCACATGTGGCCCCACATACTCCTCTTAGCACCGTTTTCCATCTTCACCTCCCAGGAATAACAGTCTCATTCTTTTTCCCTATTTCCAGGTCAGAAAAACATGCTGATCAGCCCAGTTCATTTTTTCAGATCTCTGGGTCATTGGTACACTTCTTCATTGTCCTGATATCAGATCTAAGCAGCTCTAGAGGAAATAAGAAGGGGACAGAGACAGCATCACAGGAACAGGGACCCACCTTTCCACAGAGCATGTGGCCATACAGGCATTTGATGGCCTGACCCATCAAGAATATTAAGGGAAGCTCGGGCACCCGGGTGGCTCAGTCAATTAAGCATCTGCCTTTAGTTCAGGTTCTGATCCCAGGGCCCTGGGATCCAGCCCCGCACTGGGGCTCCCTGCTCATTGCAGAGTCTGCTTCTCCCTCTGCCTCTGCCTCTCTTCCCTGTTCATGTCTCTCTCTTCCAGTGAATAAATAAATAAAATCTTTAAAAAAAAAAAAAAGAATATTAAGGGAAGTTCAAGAACAAAAATGAAGGAAGGGCTAGGCTCACCTTTTTTGTTTTTTTTTAAGATTTGTTTATTTATTTGAGAGAGAGCGCGTGTGTGGGCGAGCATGCAGGCAATCAGGAGGGGGTGCGGAGGGAGAGAATCTCAAGCAGACTGTCTGCTGACTCTGGAGCCCCCTGTGGGCTGGATCTGCTTGTGGGCTGGATCTGCTGACCCTGAGACCATGACCCCAGCCAAAATTAAGAGTCTGAGACTGAACCAACTGAGCCACCCAGGCGCCCCTTGGCTCACTATTTAAATCCAAGTATCATCATAGACCAAAATCTGACCCCAGATAAGATGTAGCTGTGGGAATTTTTTTCTCTTTTAAATTAGGTTTAAATTAAAACAGAAGGATACATATATTCTTGTCTTCAAGATATGGTATTCTCATTCCCAAGAAACAAAAGTAGCTAAGAACAAGGACATCACCGTGACCTCAAAAGAAAGCTCTGAGCTATTAGCAATTGGAAAACAGCACATTCCAAGAAAACACGCAAAGATCTGCATATGTATTACCCAACAGAAAATTAGTGAGAGTCACAAACTGGAGCCACATATATAATCTCACACTTTCCAGGAGCTACATTTTCAAAAGTTATAAGGAAGAAGTGGAAGATATTTAAGTAATATATTTTACTTAACCTAATTTATCCAAAATATTATTGTAGTATTATAATGATAAATATATAATTATATTTATAATATAATTATCCATATTTATAACTGAATGTTTAAATTAATATAATTATGAAATCATATAAAATTAATATTAAAATTGTAAATATTTGTGATCATTATAATTTGGATGGATTTGAGAGATAATCTTATGATAATAAATATTACACATATAATGTTATTATTATATTATTATCCTAAACTGCTGATCTGCTCATCTCCAGTCAGAACAGGGTGTGGGCAGCCTGGAAAAGGCGGTGACACAGGTGAATGAGCCACCACAAAGCAAGGTGAGAAGGGGACAGAAGATGGGGAACGACGAAATAAAGTGCAGAAGAAAAGGAGTGAAAGGAGTGATGGATGTGGCCAGGGTATCGACCACAGGAAAGGAGGGAATTTGACCCGCGACAGACAGGGCACTGTGGCGCGCAGAAGGAAGCTGAGGGGGGTGCAGAGAGCCAGGAAGCTCTGAGCATGCACAACAGGGAACACCGCGGGGAACAAAAGCCAAGGGTCCCAGAAACTCAGGGAGGCGCGCCTCTGTCATTGCTGAAGTCAGCCAGGCCCACAAATGCAGTTCAAAAAAATCAAAAGGCTGGGAAAGTCAACAGAGCAGCGTCAAGGACAAATACCATTTGTGTAGTTGACAAAAGCAGAATATGTTTCACTTTATATCCACAAATTGATACAGTTGCTTAATCTACTTGAGCTCCTGGTAATGAGCTCCATGGGAAGGCCTCCCTTAAGGAGAAAATAACTGCTGGGCAGGTTTGTCATGAGTGAAGGAGACAAGTCACCCTAATGAAAACGGAGCCGGTCATTCAAGTGACCAGTAGTTTTGTTTTTTCTTTTTTGTTTTTTTTTTTTTCACTTTTCCTTGGCCATAATTATCATTTTTCAGTTGGTTGTGGGTTCAAGGTCATTAGAAGATGTTTCCCTATTTCAAAAAAAAAAAAAAAAAATGTCTTGTGGCCAGACTGCCTAGGGACAACCTGAGCTAATGCACCGGCTTCCCGCTCGCCTCCCCCTCAAGAGGGCTGACATCTCACGGAAAGCCCAGGAAGTGGTTTTCCCTCCATGCACCATGACTCATCAGACAAGCAAGTGTGCTGTCCACGCCTCACCAGTTCACAAACCCGCATGGTACAAACCGTGTCCATTAGCCGCCCGTACCAGAACAAGTAGGTGTTCTTCAGCGTGACTAATATACATGAAATGAAATGAACAGAACAGACCACATGGAGACAGATGGAGAAAAGAGCTTTCATTCAATAAAAGAGAAACCCGAGCCCCTATGGCAGCTTCATCCAATAAAAATACGTATTAAAGCTCAAATAAAACAAAACAGAGATGTAATGTCGTAACCGAGTACCTCTTAAAAATTAAAGTGAAAAGGTATAACATAACGTTAAAGAGCATTTAATGACACGAAAGATGTTTCCAGTACTTTGTTAAGGGAAAAAAGCAGGTTATAAAAACAAGTGTTTGCTATGATCTCATCTTTGTTAATTTTATGTAAGTAAATGCCCACAGAAAACGCTGGTCTGGGGTACACTCAAATATCAGCGGAGGTGGGATTACAGTAGGTTTGTATTTTCTTTTCTATATATATTTTCCAAATTTTCTACCATAAACATCACTTTCACCAGAAAGCTCTTCTGGAAAGCATAAGGGGGCTCTGTGTTTGAGATCGCTGCCTAATATTCTCCCCCACTTCACCTTGTCCGCCTGACCCAGGCTCCCTCTGGCTCCCCTCAGCCATTAGAAGTGGCAGTCCTACTTGTCACTCAAGTAGTCCCTCATTTGCTCATTAGAGAGTAAGGTGGAACCAAAAGGAAGTAATGACCAGTTTGTGGGACAGACTTTAGGGTGTGAGGTTTTGTTTTGTTTCCTTCGCATTTTAAAGAATGTGCCTGGTAACACCCCATAGCCCTTGTTGTAGGTGCCAAGAAGAGCCCGAGGAGGTGGAGAGGCCGGTTCCCAGACTACTGAGACCTGCTGGGAGGGAAAAGAGTCCCCCCGCCCTCACACACACACACACCCTCTCCTGGGACTCCCTGTGGGCAGGAATGAAGGAGGGTGGGGCTCCTCCAAGCTCACCATCAAGCTAAGCAAAGAGAATTTCACCTTCTCCTCCAGCTCTGTTGCCCCCTCACTGGCCCCCCACCAAACCCAGCTTTCCTAAAATTCCAGTAGTATATGCAAGAGATTCTGCTATTTGGAAAATTCTCATATCTGACCTTTGTAGACCTTCCATTTTGTCTTTCTTTTACTTTCCAACATTCCAGCTAAGAATGGAAAATGCAATTATATTCCTGCCACTGCCTGAATTCTCAGTGACGCTCACTAAAGACATCAAGAGATTTGGTCTATGGAGGCTTTGGTTTCTGGTAAGAAGACTGTAGTTCATTCCCATTTGCATCTCTTGGAATTCCCATGATGGAATAAAAGGGAAGAGTGACTTAAACTATAAAACTTCATGTAAATTAATGTACACTTTTAAAACTTAAAAGTGTATGCAGAGATAGATGGTGCAGATATAGTAAATATGAACATGTAAATGCAAATAAAATACATGTATAATGATCCCCTTTAAAGAAACCGTTACATATAGGGGTACCTGGGTTGTTCAGTCGGTTGAGCATCTGCCTTCGACTTGGGTCATGATTCCAGGGTCCTGGGATGGAGCCCTGCATCAGGGTCCCTGTTCTGCTGAGAGTCTGCCCCTCCCTCTCCCTCTGCCTGATGATACCCTGCTTGGGCTTGCTCTCTCTCAGAGTCAAATAAATCAATAAAATCTTTTTTTAAAAAAGAAAGAAATGGTTATATATGTATGGAATCGTTACATACACATATACACATATGTGTATATATGTACATTTATATATACATAAAAATAATATGTTCGTATACATATTATGCATATACAAATTATATGTGCCTATACATATTTATACATATAAATTATAAAACACATATAAATATATGTGTATGTTTATATATACATATAAATACATATGTATATATATGTGTATATATACACATACTCAAAGGTCTGAAAAGATCTTTGTCAAGGTGTTGATGATGGTTTTTACTAAATGGTAGGATTTTTTCTTCCTTGATTCTCTCTCTCAAACACATACTCATCCTTGATATATTTTCTAATTCTTCTATATACACATATTGTGTAGTATTTTTATTAATAAAATAAGCACAATCCAAATTGTATCAGCACATCACCAATACCTAACACATTGAAGGTACTTAATAAATATTTTAGTAAGAATTTAGTAAATGTAATCAACACCTAAGTCTGTTGGAAGATAGCAATAGGCAGCATTTATTGAAAGCTTACTATATACCAGATGCTGTACTAAAAGTTTAATATGGGGTACCTGGATGGCTCAGTTGATTAAGCATCTGCCGTCAATTCAGGTCACTATCCCAGAGTGCTGGGATCAAGCCCCACATGAGCAGGGAGCCTACTTCTCCCTCTCCCTCTGCACCAAGACCCCCTGCCCCCTGCCCCACTATGCTCTCTCTAACTTTGCTGACTCTCTCTCAAATAAATAAATCTTTAAAAAAATAAAAATCAAAGTTTAATGTATAAATACACTCTCTCATTTAAACCCTACAACAATATTATTAGATTGGTACTATTATTCTGCCCTTTTAAAATGATGATTAAAACAGAGTTGTTTGGGGGCACCTGGCTGGCTCAGTGGTTAAGCCTCTGCCTTTGGCTCAGGTCATGATCTTAGGGACTTGGGATCAAGCCCCGCATGGGGCTCTCTGCTCAGCCCCCGCCTCTGCCTGCCTCTCTGACTACTTGTGATCTCTGTAAAATAATAAATAAATACAATCTTTAAAACAACAACAACAGAGTTTTTTGGTTGGTTTTGTTTTGTTTTGTTTTCTAAGGTTTTATTTATTTGAGAGAGTCAAAGAGCAGGAGCAGGGAGAGGAGCAGAGAGAGAGGGAGAAGCAGGCTCCCGGCTGAGCAGAGAGCCGGATGCAGGACTCAATCCCTAGACCCTGAGCTCCTGACCTGAGCTGAAGGCAGACGCTTAACCAACTAAGCCCCTGAGGCATCCCAAGACAGAGAGGGTTAAAAAAGAAAGTCCCAGAACACTAGCTGGTCTGTTTGTAGCCCTTGCTCTTAATCACCCCACTAGAGAGTGGTTTTGATTATAAACTCAAGTAAAATTTGTCATATAGTTAGATCGATATCTACCATATCTGTAACTATTTTCTATTCATTGCCTTTGTTTTTAGTTCCTTTTTTTCTTTTTTCTTTTTTTTTAAGTAGGATCCACACCCAGTGCAGGGCTCAAACTCACAACCCTCAGATCAAGACCTGAGATCAAAAGAGTCAGACCCTCCACCAACTGAGCCACCCAGACTCCCCATCTTTTTTCTCCTTCCACTTTGTTCTGCCTTGTCTTTTGAGCATTTTACAGGATTCCATTTTTTCCTCCTCTCCTCACATATTGGTTACACTTTTTTTTCCTAACTTTTTTTTAGCAGTTGCCCTGGAGTTTGCAACATGCATTTACAACTAATCCGATCCCTCTCTCAAATAATATTATAACACTTCGCAGACAGTGCAACATCTTAAAACAGAGTATTCCCAGTTTTTCCCTCCTGTCCCTTATAACATAGCTGTCATTCATTTTACTTACCCATAAGCAATACTCACTGAATGCGTCACTATTATTGTTTCAAACCAACTGTTTTATGTTTAGATCAATTAATAATAAAAAATAAATCCTTTATTTTACCTTCATTTATTCCTTCTCTAACACTTTTTTTTTTTTTTTTTTTTTTTTTGGAGGGAGATCACAAGTAGGCAGAGAGGCAGGCAGAGAGAGGGGGGAAGCAGGCTCCCAGCAGAGCAGAGAGTCCGATGCGGGGCTTGATCGATCTCAGGACCCGGAGATCATGACCTGAGCTGAAGGCAGAGGCCTAACCCACTGAGCCACCCAGGTGCCCCTCTAACACCTTTTTTACATAGATCTGAGTTTCTGACATAGATGATTTTCCTTCTCTCTGAAAATCCTTTTTTAATAATTCTTGCAAGTTTGGGGCACCTGGGTGGCTCAGTGGGTTAAGCCTCTGCCTTCGGCTCAGGTCATGGTCTCAGGGTCCTGGGATCGAGCCCCGCGTCGGGCTCTCTGCTCGGCGGGGAGCCTGCTTCCTCCTCTCTCTCTGCTTGCCTCTCTGCCTACTTGTGATCCTCTCTGTCAAATAAATAAATAAAACCTTTAAAAAATAATAATAATAATAATTCTTGCAAGGCAAGTTCCTTGGCAACAATTCCCTCTATTTCTGATTGTCTGAGAAAGTCTTGATTTCTCCTTCGTTTTTTGAAAGATAATTTCACTGGATACAGAATCTTACATCTGTGATTTTTTTTTTTTTCTTTCAACAGTTTAAATATTTCACGCCACTCTCTTCTTTCTTGCGAGGTTTCTGAAGAGAAGTCCAATGCAGTTCTTTTCCTTGATCTTCTGTAGTTAAGGGGTTTCTTTCCTCTTGTTTCTTTCAAGATTTCTCTTTGTCAGGCTGTCGAGGTGGCTCCATCTGTTAAGTGTCTGCCTTCAACTTAGGTCATGATCTCAGGATCCTGGGACCAAGCCCATCCCAGAGTCGGCTCCCTGCTCAGAGAACCTGCTTCTCGCTCTCCCTCTGCTGTTCCCCCTGTTTATGCTCTCCCTGTCAAATACATAAATAAAATCTTAAAAAAAAAAAAAAAAAGATTTCTCTTTGTCTTTGATATTCTGCAGTTTGGATAGAATATGTCTAGTTGTGTTTTGGTTTTGGTATTTAACTTACTTGATAGTTTATGAGCCTCCTGGATCTGTGGGTTGGTGTCTGACATTAATTCGGGCAAATTCTCAGGTATTGTGTCAAATATTGCTTCTGTTTCTTTCTCTTCTTCTCTAGCTGGCATTCCCATTACAGATGTTAGATATTTTGCAGCTGTCCCAGACTTCATAGATATTTTATCTTTTTTGTCCTTTTTTTCTTTGAATTTCAGTTTTAGGAAACTCTATTGTCATTTCTTCAAGCTCACTGGTTCTTTCTTTAGCCATGTCCAGTCTCTTGACCAACCCGTTAAAGATGTTCTTCATTTCTGTTACAGTGGATTTTGTTTCTAGACCTTCCTTCCGATTCAATCTTAGAGTCTTCCTCTCTCCACTCATATTACCTATTTGTTTTTGTGTGTTTTCTACTTTTTCCATTAAAGCCTTAGCATATTTAGAAGGGTTTTTCTAACGCGGCCATTCTTTATCATTCTGCTCCTCTGCTCAGAACGGTCTCCCTGACACAGGTCCCACCTGTGGTTGATGCAAAATCACAGCTAAAATCAAGTCACCCTTTCAGAATTTTTCAGCATCCCAGACATCATCCCAGAATTGAGGTCTTTTGAATAAAAAGGCTGTTTTGCTTTAGGGCAAAAAGAAGGCACATCCTCCATGGAATTATAAAGTCTTGGGCTGTTGGTATAGTATGGATAATTCATCTTGCTGGCCCAGTGCAAAGCTTGGTCTGTTCTGGGCACCCAATACTTGATATCAATTGATCAAAAAAGCAACAAAAGGTCCTGGATCCCATACCCTCTCTGACTAGTTAATAAGAATCTGGAAAGCAGGATCATCCAAGGCTAATTTGCAGTACAGATGATCCATTTATTGATAATTAGAAGTGGATTATACAATGTAAGTAATCTCTTAATGCAATTTGGGTGTCATAATCTGCTTATATCAAACACCTAAACGAGCATTAAGAACCGTTTTGTTAAAAATAGAAGATCTACAGGTCAGAACAGTTACTGATACTGAAACACATTCATATAACATAGAATAACTACTTTTACTCTATAAGCAGAATTGTAGAATATAATATAGAATAAAAACAAAACGCTAATGTAATCAGCAAGTAAATAAAACCAGGTAATAGATGTGTCCTTTCTATTAACCAGCTGTATTTTAGCATTGGAGGGAAGTGATGGTAACTGAATACTTCCAAATTACTTCAGAATTCGACTTTCCCCTCTCTCTGAGGACTGAGAGTAGGTTATTTTCAGAAAAGAATTGGGCATTGCTCACAGATCACTTTTTCATTTGTAAATATTTCCCCCTTTATAATTGATAATGCTTTTAAGAGTTCTCTGCAGATGGAGAAAACCTTAAGGCTACTTAGAAGAGATAGAGGCAGGGACGCCTGGGTGGCTCAGTCAGTTAAGCATTGGGCTCTTGGTTCCTGCTCTGGTCATGATCTCAAGAGTTGCAGGATCAAGCCCCATGTCGGGCTCTGCACTCAGCACAGAGTCTGCTTCAGGTTCTCTCTCCCTTTCCATCCCACACACACTCCCTCTCTCACAAATAAACAAATCTCTTTCTAAAAAAGGAAGAAGAAGAATAGAGTGATGCAGTTTTGAAGATCTTTATTTACCTGAGAGAAATAGAACATGAGTGGGGGGAGGGGCAGAAAAAAAGGGAGTGAGAGACTCAAGCAGACTCCACACTGAGTGTGGAGCCTGGGGTGGGGCTTGATCCCAGGACACTGAGATGGTGAGCTGAGCCAAAATCAAGAGCCAGCCACTTAACTGACTGAGCCACCCAGGTGTCCCTAGAGAGAATAAAGATATTCAGTGTTTAGTGTTCCACTAAAGTATTCTTACTCAATTTGCCAATTTGTAGCCTCCAGTATTCCTAAATCTGGCCTAACATCAACTAACATTTCTCAGATGCCTACGATATGTCAGGTATTTCACATACATTGGCTAATTTACTCATCAAGAGACACTAGTCATATTTTAATTAAACCTATTTCATTGATGAGAAAAATGAGGCACATGGACAGGAAGTAAATTAAGCAAGACCTTGGACTTCAACCCAGGCTGCCTGACGTTGGAGTTGGAATTCCTCCCCACTGTTCAGTATTAGAAAGAGCTGAAACTTCTGTATTGCCACTGGATTCCAGGTTAGGAACACAGACCCCACATTTTTCCCATCAATGAAAGCTCTTATTGTGGAATATCCTATTCTGCTGCCAGGACAACACCTGAGTTTTCTGCTCGGAACTTTTGTTGTTATTTTGCATATGTCAGAGAGGCTGGTTCCACAAGAGAAGTATGAACCCAGCCTCTGCGCCTGGCTTCTGGAATCCCATTATGTAATCATTTGGGCACACACCCAAAGCCTTTGACAATAGGTACATTTTTAAAATATTATTATTTTTAGCTGAAGGCATGCTATACAGTGAGTCATTCTTATCAAAAAACAAATCCCATCAACCTCAAGATCATTTTCTCAGCCCCTCCCTTTTTAGGACTGACATGCTTTCCCACAGAACATTTGATGATAGGAAGCTCCCCAACTGGTAAAACTGGAAATTGCACAGGAGGCCTCAAAAGAAGAACAGTAAAAGGTCTGTACAGCCAAGTCTTTAGAATCTCACTTTTACAGGCTTAGCAGGAGCAACATGGGGAAGAAGGCTATTGATTACTCTTCACAAAGGGGTTTCCAGGATTTTGTTTCTTTAATGATTTATGCAGTAGAGGGTGTCTTGGGGGTAACTCATCATTCCTGTGTTCTTAACAAAACTACTTCTGAGTAGGTGGTTTCTTCAGGGCAATGAAGTTTCTAGGCAGTTCGTGATTCCTCAATGCAACAAATGTGTATTTTTAAAAATACCAGTCATATTGATAAGCATAGGAATAAAAGGTTATAGGACAAATTTCCTGGCCTCAAGAGGCTCACAGTCTAAAAGCAATAAAATAAGGGGCTCCTGGGTGCCTTAACCTTAAGGGTTAAGGTAAATGCTTAACCTTTTGTAAACGCTTAACCTTCTTTAAGGTTAAGCGTTTACCTTCTGCTCAGGTCATGATCCCAGGGTCCTGGGATGTCCCCCACCATGGAGCTCCTTGCTCAGCGGAGAACCTGCTTCTCCCTCTCCCTCTTCCTCTGCACCTCCCTTCACTGGTGCTCTCACTCTGGCTCACTCTCCCTCTCTCAAATAAATAAAATCTTTTTAGGATATGCTATTAGAGCCCCCTAGAGGCACACCGTACTCCAGGGGTGGAAGATGGCCAAGACTGACTCAGAGCCGAGCAGTTCAAAGACAAGAAGTTTGCTAGGCAGTCAAGAGGGGGTGGGGTGTTCCATACAGAAGGAAGAGAATGTCCAAAAGCTCTGGGGAGGTGTCCATGATCTCAGGAGGTAGCAAGCCAGTCACCAAGATGGAAGGGTGAACTGTGAAAGAGGAACCCGATCAGAAATATGAGGGATACAAGAGGTCAGCACCTGGAGACCTGGAACCTGCAGAAGTCTAGGAATTCAAGGATGTCCAAGATCTGAAGGAACTCAGCCAGTGGCGGGAAGCAGACAGAACACTGATTACTGAGGACTGCAAGGAATTCAGAGAGCTAGGGCCAAAAACCTGAGACGGCCGCAGACCAAAAATGGCGCACGCAGGGTACGTGGGGAAAGCTTTAGTACCTGTGCAGCCCTCATCCCCCTGCAGCAGCCCCCCCAGCCCCCAACATACAATCCAAGTTTGAAGAAGGGTTGAGCTTGCTGTGCAAACACTGTTTCCAGCCAAGTCCTACAGAGCTCTTTCCAACCAGATGGCTTTCCAAAGCCCTTCACTATAGAAATTCTAGAGCAACCACTGAGCACCAGAATGACAAAAGGAGAAGAGATGTAGATTCCATGACCGAAGTCTGAGTAATAATTGATAATAATTATAGCCAATATTGATTGAAGGCTTATTCAAGTATGGCATCAAAAATTCCTCCTGCATTATGCCCTGAAATCTTTACGGGATTCTGTAAGGAACTCTGCGAGGGCTGTTACTTAGACTATAGCACTGTTTATTTGTTGTCCTAGAGATTTCTTTAGCATGAAAATTAACTGCTGTTAAAATTTAGCAGCTGTTTACATGCATGTTTCTCTTAAGTGTTAGATTCAAAGATAAAATGACAAGCCATTCTGTTTCTCCCCATTGAAGAAGTAAGCTTCTCAAAATGAAAATGGACTTTTAAATATTTAAATTTGTCAAAGTTACATGAAATACTGTCCAGTCTAGCAAACTTTTTTTTACAGAATTAAGTTATTGAAGCAAGTTAACATTGATGTCAAAAGCAAGGCATGTAACTATTTTGCAACAAATTATCAAATCACACATTTTTATTTTCTAATTACTGATTTGCAAGTGATTCCTAAGTTTTATTATTTCATATTCAAGAACTTATGTAGCATTACTAAAATGATTATTAGAGAAATTCTATTCTTATTAGAGAGATAAAGTATACTACCTAAAATGTTGCTTACTAAAGGGAAGGGCACCTTTCTCCAAGCCTTACAGAACCATTCTCTGAACCAACCACCCTGGGAAAGGAGGCAAGAATAGAAGGAAAAAAGCAAGTCCTATGCCCATGTTTTGAGGCCGCAGCAAATCTCTCCCCAGAGATCTACACCTGCCCGATTCAGTTATACGAGCCAATGTGTTCCTTCTCTGCATTCACTACTTTGGTTCAAGTTTTCAGTCCTCGACTACCAAAAGACTCCTGACCGTTCCAGAGCATCATCGGCATATCTGCAAGACTCGCTTCAGGAAATCAGATCGAAAGCTCATGACATCGTCCAAGAAAAAGAATAGGGTTGATCTGCCTTCAGCACCACAGTGGGGAAGAACTCCACAGGTGTTCAGCAGCTATACCAGGTAAACGGGACCTGGATAGATCCCGTTGGATGGATGGAGCATAAGCAAGGAGGGAGAGGGAGGCATCTAAACGGGCTTGCATTTCTAAGCACCTTTTAGAATATCACAAATTACTGATAGAATTAAAAATCTCTTACAAAGGCCTGCCTCGCTCTCTTATCTCCTATCAGGATTATTACCAAGTCACTCCAGTTACCCTGGAATTTAAGATACGTACAGCCATCTTTATGAAAGGAAGCTCTTCAAATTTGGGGAGAGACATCACTCAGCAAGATTAAACCACAAAGAAGAAAAGCAGGCGATAATAAACGAGGAAATACACCTGGCTCAGCTTGAGTGACAGCCGTAAAATTAACTCTACTTAGGAGGTTTTCTAAAAACATAAATCTCCAAGTTGTCAGGGTGACACTCAGCCTAACAATCACAACAGACCCAAATATACAATATATTCGAGTAATTAAATCAGCTATCTGTCACTGGGAAGACTTTTATTCCCTCTGAGTAGATTCCCTCCGTGAACCTGCCAGGCCACCTCATCCATGAGACGGGGGCTTTCAGTGACTAGCTAAAGACTGAATGTCAGCATTAAATTGCAGAAGTGGGACTCCAAGAGTTGAAAAACCAAATGCGTCTTCTCTGTCTTTACATCACAGAGCACACCTCCCTCCCACTACCCCTAGAATTTATAATATCTGTGTTATTAGTTTATTAGCTCTAAGTAAATCAACATTACTGAAATATGCTATCAGCAAACGGAAATACTGGTGGTGAATGGTACCAACCACAAGGATTCTGCGAAAACCTTTTTTAAATTGATTTCACAAGGGCTATAGCCACACAGCCCAAATGAAAGCCATCAGTTGAAGTTCTACCTAGATAAAACCCTGCAAAGAGTATTTTGTTTGCTTCCTTGACTTTCACACTATTAAGGCTGGTGATAGCTCTCTATTTTTGGATCTCTCTACTCCATTGGCTTCAAGGACACGGCTTGGCTTCTCTCCTGTACCAGGCCTCTTTTGAACAACTGATTTGAGAATGATTTTTTTTTTCCTAAGCCACTCACTGATGTCACTTTGACCCAGTCTCCTAACTGAGCATTCAACGAGTGCTCATGATTGAGCATTAAAAAAATAAAAAATAAAAAATAAAAACTCAATTTCTTGTTCTAAATTTTTTCCTTATAATCCTATCTTTTCTTGCAGCACGAGTTTGCTGCTAAGGAAATGCACAGCAGCATTTTCCACGAAGTGCAATTTGCTGGGACGTTATTTCATTTTCTCACATTGCTAGTTAGCAGTTAGGATGGAGCTCAGACTTACAAACGAAAAGCATGAGAAGGATACATTGGCATAGGTTCCTCTAAAAATAATGACATATTTAATTTTGATCTTCAACTTGCAAAAAATGGTTATTTCTCTTCTGGTGAGTTTTATCAAATGGTTTCCTACAGCCATGGCGCCCAGCCCTGGCGATACATCAGAATCCCTGTGAGGTTGTTTAAACATACAGATGCCCAAGGCCCTGGTGCCAGAAATTCTGAATCTGCAGCTCGCATTTGTATATTTAAAAGCTTCACAGGTAATTTGGACGGGCAGCCAGCACGGAGAGCTGTTGTTCTACAATATGTCTAAAAGCTTTTCTTCTTAGGGAAGGGGTCCAAAGATGAATGAATCCTAAGTTTCAAAAGCAGCCATTCAATCCTGACCCATGTTTTTAGGTAGCAACTGCAGTGGAGAAGGGACAAGGTACGATTCGGAGAACAAGGAATCTCCCCTCGTTCCCCTGCAGAGTCTGACACCTGCTTGTCACACTCTTCACCGTCCTCCTCCGAACACCAGCTTCTTCCCTGTGGTGCACAGCTGCCTGCCGCCTGGATGTCCCCAAAAGTCCTTCTGGCTACTGGGGTCCTTCCCTTTTATGAGCTCTTGATAAAACTAACTTAGATCTCATTTTTCTAATGGGGCAAAAACTCAGAGAACTTTCCCATATCTTTGGGACTTATTGGGAGGGAAGTAGGAAGTGAGAGCCCCCCCACCCCATAGCCAGGCCGTTGGAGGTTCCCCATCCCTTCCTCTATGGCAGCTGGCCCCAGCCCCCAGGGCCTGCTACAATTCCTGGGCAGAGTGATGGAGCTCCGCTTTGGTGACGGATTTGTCCAGGGGCTGCCGCGTGATGGGCTGTCCCCTAGCGTTCCCTAAAAACCCACCCAGCTCTTTGGTAATCCAAAGCAACCATTCTTTCCAACCACTTGCTATTAAATGAATGTTTTCTGTCCGTGAAACTTGTCCCCAAACTCCTCACCAAGATCAGCCTGAATTCATAATTAAAATTTCATTAAAAAAAAAAAAAAACCCATAAGCTTCTTTGAACTCTTGAAAGATTTTCTAAATACAAAGAAGTTCTTCCGCAAACCCTTTGAATACTCCCAACACCCTTGCTAATTAGAATCTTGGATTCTAAAATAATAATAATAATAATAATAATAATAATATTGGATTCTCTCACCTCCACCATGGATGATGTCCATTTATTTTTAACAACTGGCTGGGGTTGGAGGAAGCCTGACTTTGTAGCTTTCTGCAGTATCAAAACTCTTGCCCAGGTGGATTGCAAGCTACAACACGGTGCTGCTGATCACTGAGGCGGGAAGAGACAGCCCTTGGAGGAGCTGCTCTGGCACACCCCTGGGGCCACCCCACAGGGAAGATGGGTTCATGCAGATGAACGGAGGCCCGAGGAACCGGCTGCAACGTCACCCCATTCCCATGTCCGCCTGGCCCCGGACCTGCATCCCTTGCTGCTCTGCACCAGGGCTCCCCAGTCACCCACCTATTCCGAGACTCAGGGTTTCAGAGTCCGTTTCCTGGGAAACTGGACTAAAGGCAAAGGGATTCATGTACTGACCGGGTGAATCAAAGTGGACTGTGTGAAGCAACAGATCCCAAGCATACCTTCCTAATGGCCATGACTCCAGAGAGGTTGGCAGGATGGTATACGAAGTAGCTGCTGGCTAGAAGGCCATCAAATCCACGAATCAGCACAGAGGCCACGTGTGGTCAGCCAGCACCCCCAAACCCATGTAGGCAGGCTGACTGTCATCTTGGATTTCAGTGAGTTTGTGGTCATGAAGATGATCTAAGAAGCAGATTTTTCCGCAGCTGGCCAGTTCTCTCCTACAGAATTTTGCTGGCTGTACCAAAACAGGCATATGCTAAAGGTGAGGCTATGGAGAGACAAGTGGCTCTTAGTTCAATGACCTGTCTAATTCACAATAAAAGAAGACACCTCCACTTCTTCTCAGAAAGGAGCCCTGCTCTTCTTAACTGTGCTGGGTTCTGTGTCTCTACACATGATATATATATATATATATATATATATATATATATATATATATATATCTATGTAGTTTCCTGACATGGTGACCAGATGAACAGAGTGTCATCTTACACTTTTAGAGGCCAAATGCTAAAGGTCTCATCTGAAGACAGTCTCCCCGGGGCCCATAGGGTGCGTCAGAATTTGGGGTGCCAGGCAGTCTCCATCACTGGAGCATGCAACCCTTGATTTCAGGGTTATGAGTTTGAGCCCCACATTAAATGTAAAGATTACTTTTAAAAATTTTTACCTTGGAGCACCTGGGTGGCTCAGTCACTTAAACGTCTGCCTTTGGCTCAGGTCATGATCCCAGGGCCCTGGGATGGAGCCCCATGTCGGGCTCCCTGCTCAGTGAGGAGCCTGCCTCTCCCTCTGCCCCTCCCCCTGCTTCTGCCCTCTCTCACTCACTCTTTCTCATGCGTGCACTCTCTCTGTAATAAATAAATAAAATCTTTTTTAAAAAAGAAAAGAATTTACCTTGGGACATAAATAATACATTTATCTTCATAGATAGGAAGATCCAGGTTTTGTGTGTTCTGAGGTTAATACAATTTTGGAGCACTTCTTCAAGGAAAAGAATACAAAATCTTAAATACCAAAGTCAATGTGAACGAATTTATACGTTCAACATATTACAATATACAACAAATTACAAATTTCATAAGGTGACAAATGCCACAAACATCATAAAATCTAGAATCTGCAATAGTAACCTTATTCTTTAAGTGTCCGCCATGCCTCTCTAAGACTATTTCCTATACATTGTCTCCAATAGCATCAATTTTGTCCTATTTCCCCAGAGATGACACAAAGATAATTTAGTCTTTCCTCTAGCATTGTCAATCAAAATTTGCATTTTACTACTGATAGTTTAGAAAAGTTTCTTTCGACTTCATAAATTAATAGTGGATACATCGTGTCAAAGTTGAGAGAATGAACTCCATCAGATTTTTATTCCATATAGGTCTGAAAAAATACAAAGTGGCTTGTGGCTTTTCACAAACATCTTTCTCTGTCTGCATCCGTCCAATATCTCACACTGTCCCCCAGTTTCTTTCATGATTCTACACCTATCCCTGCTTCTCTACTTTCTGATACCATGTAAACAACACTGTTGGCAATGAAAGAAGTTCTGTAAAGATCGCAAAGACCTGGCCGGGGCACCTCATGAAGTCACTTTGGTGTTCTGTTTTGCTTCCTTAATGTGAAGATTAAATGTGAATGGATCGGAACGGCAGCTAATTTTATGGTGCTTACAAAGGTATCATACAAATGTGAGTGATTCTTATCACGATTATTATTTTTGTAAGGTTAAAAAGGATACCCTGAGAATTTCTGTTGCGATGTCTTCTCAGTTCACCCACATGTTAGAAATACCTACGGCGGGGCTCCTGGGTGGCTCAGTGGATTAAGCCGCCGCTGCCTTCTGCCTTCGGCTCAGGTCATGATCTCAGGGTCCTGGGATCGAGACCCACATCGGGCTCTCTGTTCGGCGGGGAGCCTGCTTCCCCTTCTCTCTCTGCCTGACTCTCTGCCTACTTGTGACCTCTCTCTCTGTCAAATAAAATAAAATAAAATCTTTTTAAAAAAAGAAAAAAGAAAAGGCAAGTGGCGTAAGCTTGTAGAAAATAGCCTTGATTCACCTAAATGAAAATAGTGAAAACATTTTCTTTAATAAGTATGGTATCGTTGGCAAATGTAGACCTAGGGCAATTTATCCAGCTTCTGGAGAATTTCTGTTCACTCCGCAGGAAACTCTCTGCAGAGGAGGAAAAGCATATGAGAGTCAGTAGGTTTGGCAAGGCGCTTACTAGAAGCGTATTTGCATATTCACTTTAAAAATTAGCACTGTGAGATTGGGAACAAAGTCTCCGTGCTCTCCATGCATCGTGAAACAATTCATTGCTGTAGGTACTCTTAAAACTCTGCACTGATTAATACACTGCTTGTTCTCTTGCAGCAAGGACTCGAGACGAGGAGCGAGGGCGGTACCATGCTGTTCCCTCACTGTCAATAAATCATCTATCTCTCCCAAGACTCTCTGTGCAGCCACCACCCAGGCCCAGATGGCCAGACGCTCCCACATCCGAACTTCAGAAATCCTGAGCTGGGTATTTTCCCTAGAGGATCCCCAATCATCTATATAAGTTAGTGTAAAAAGAACTGGGAAATTGCTTTCCTAAAAAAGTTCTCCAACTTGTGGCCGAAACCCCATGGGTTTTTATCTGGGGAGAAGAATTTCTCACTTCATTTCTCTTTTAGCCTATGAGTGGCCAATAGATAATTTTCTGTCTTGGTGGAATGCAGCCAATGGCTTATTACTGCTTCTGTAATTGAAACGGAGGTGGAGCTGAAGGATACAGAAGCAGGGAAGGGGGAAATCTCAGTATTTTCTTGACCAACAACGGCTTTTACAACAGGTATGAATGCAACCTGTTTCCATAATGGGAAAATAGGGTACGCCGGCAAAAATACACAGGAGACCCCTCCCAGAGGACATTTACTGTGGTTTTTGACTGCAGGTGTTTGGATCTCCGTCTTGACTTGGAAGACCTGAAACTCCATTGCCTATCTCAGATGCCTGCTTCTCCAGGCTCCCCAGCAGCCAGCATGCTGGCGGGTCCTCCTGCGCCCCCTTGCAAAGGCTGACCCCGGAGTCAAGAAGCAGCCACAGTGCAGCCTGCTCCTTCCCCACATCTGGGGCATTGTTTCAGGAATGCATCCCTTGGCCCCCAACTATCCAGTTGGATGCCCCTCCCCCCCAGAAGCTGACCCTGAGATTAAGATTTGAAGACAAGTGGTTTATTTAGGCCACGATTACAGGAAGTAGGACAAGAGAAGAACATCATACAGGGTGTCTCAGGGAACAGGTCATGCCCCTTTGGGCACAAGAGGTTTGGTCCTGCAGAGACTGACCCACGACATAGCCCACTGAGAGGTGAAAAATCTGGAGGGTCATGGGCCAAATGTTTGTGTCCTCCTCAACATTCATATGTTAAAAGCCCTAACCCCCAGGGTGGCTTTATTTGGAGTAAGGAAGTAATTAAAATTAAAGGTCATAAGGGTGAGGCCCTTATTCTATAGGATTCAGAAGAGACACCAGAGAGCCCTCACTTGGAGGAAGGCCCACATGAGCCCAGCAGTACAGCAGATAGCTCTCACCAGGAATGGAATCAGCCTGAACCTTGGTCTTGACACCCCAAGCCTCCAAAACTGAGAGGAAATCATTTCTGTGAAACCACCCAGTGTACTGTGTGCAGTCACGGCAGTCCAAGCAAACCGATACATCCTTCCATTCTCATTTGTCCTGAGGTCATTATCATTAGATAATGAGACATCCAGCCCGCCCCCACACGGGATGGGCAGAACATCACCAGAGTCAGCCCGAAGGTGGAGATTCACTGGGACTTTCAGAACCATGACCATGGAAAAAGCAGTGGAGGCCAAAGGGCTGGGGCAGGGCCCCAAGAGAGTCTGCGGAAGGGCAGCCGGGAAGCTATGACCTTGAGCGTTTTACAGCAGACCAGCTTTGCCTCACCCTTGCCATCACTTGTCCAGGCTGCTTAGCCCCGCACCTGGGTCGCACCAGCCTTGCCCCTTGCCCTGCAGAGGATTCACAGAGCTACCTTTCCATAAATTACTTTTCTGCTTAAATCCATCAGTTGCATTTCTGTGGCTTGCAACTAAGAACACTCACTGTGCACTCCAAGTTAAATCTAGACATGAAAACAAGAGTTTACCAGTGTCTCACTGTCCAAAATTACAAAAGTAATTACAAAAGTCATCAAAAGTAAAACGCATCCTTAACTGAAACAAGGCAAATAGTAGATAGATAACCCTGAAGGGATGCTTTCTGCAAGGTATGATTACAATATCTGCCCCTGGTAGGTATCAAAGGCTTTGACATTTTGTTTCCCATGTGGTCCAGCAGTTCCAGTTCTAGCTAATTGTCCAAAGGAAATAATTGGACAAAAGCTCCAAGAGGAATGTTGATAGTTTTTTTCAAGGCAATGTATCTAAAAGCAAAAAATTAGAAACAAACCAAATACTAAAATTAAAGGAATACTAAATTATATCTGTGGTAGGATGGCTTATAGCTATTAAGAGTGATTGCTAAAGTATGTATTTTAATATTAAAAAAATATTCATTGGGGCACCTGGGTGGCTCAGTGGGTTAATCTGCCTTCGGCTCAGGTCATGATCCCAAGGTCCTGGGATCCAGCCCTGCATCAGGCTCCATGCTTAGCAGGGAGCCTGCTTCCTCCTATTTCTCTCTCTGCCTGCCTCTCTGCCTACTTGTGATCTCTGTCTTCCAAATAAATAAATAAAATCTTAAAAAAAAAAAAAACCCTCATGCTGTAAGTAAAAAAAAAAAAAAGTCAGAACACAGTAGACTCAGTGGGATTCCAAAAGAAAAATAGATAATTCTGGTAGAACATTCTGAAATTCTGAAGGGATATATACCTAATATAGTAATCAAAATTATATTTGGTTGGTAGAACAAAGATGATGCTTATTTTCACCTTATATTTAGATATGCTTATGAGTGCTCAATAATAAGAATTATTTACAAAAAGTTTACATAATAACAATACCTGCCTGCTCTACCTAACTCACTGGGATAGTATCGCATAAGAAAGCATGACTGTCAGTAAAAATTTCCTAAACATGCCATTAAGAAAAGCTTCCATAGGTGATATATGAGAATCTTCAAGACCATTAAACATATAATTTAACAATGCATCACCAGGGCTGCTACGATTAATATCAGCAGGTGCAAAAATAATGCTAAGATTATGCACAAACAATTAGCCATCAAGTGTGAATCAATATGGGAATTCATTCAGTACTAAAAGTACAGAACTAAGATTGTCTTCAGCATCAGTTGCAACACGATGTTCTGGAATAAAACCAATTACAAGAGATCAAAAAGTCCCGGCCAATAAAACAGACACGGGATTATATAAAAATATTAATAAAGCAGTGGATAGTACTGATATTATAATCGTTCTTAGCAGGAACTCTTTCCAAACCAAAGGAGACAGAATTAAACAAGTCGCTCTAACAGGAGAATTAAAGCAATGTGTAAATCGAACACCACTAAATTAAATTCTGTTGTCCTGGCAACTCTAATGCTTTGGTTAATAAGTTATTTGACATCTTCCAGAACTTGGAACTTATCGTGTGCGTGAAAATTCAGAAGCCATTCCTTCTATGTACTTGTGCTTTGGCCAAAAGATTTCTATCGAAAAGATAAGTTATCGTCATGTGTTTGGTCCCCAGGGCCTGAGACGGAACCCATGAGGGAGAAACTACAGATTGCTCCCCACTGTTCCTTACCCTCTTCCGCCATCTTAACAGAACCCAGGTTTGGATTTAGTCTGGACTCTTCACACACACAGCCTGCGTCAGGTGTCCCCTCCAGATCTACTTTCCTCACTTCTCTACCCTACTTTCTCCTGGACACCTGATCTGCATGGGCTCCATCATGGGCACTCATGACCTTGGGCTTCCAGTTGGGTTTAGTCAATGAGGAGCCCTGAAGGAGAGCAGAAAGCAGGAAAAGAAGGCCAGGGTAATTGTTCCCACTGGTTCTAGCATGTAGGCTGGCTGCCTTCCTGAGCTCATTGTCATTGTGTGCCTGGACAAGCAGCCCTTTCCCCCACTAGCTATGTGTATCTATGGTACCTCTGTCTCTAGGCTCTGGAAACCATTCACCAACCCGCTCTTCAGACCTGGGAGTGCTAAGGTGCTGACGTCAGTAGCTACAGAATACTGTAGTCTTTTTATGAATTCCCTACACTCTTCCATCTTTGTAAATAGTCACTTCATTAAACTCTCCTCAAATTACTCTGTGGGACCCTGCTGGGACCCTGACTGACTGCAGACCTCAGGGAAAGCTGGCCCCAGCCCCAGCTCCAGGATGCACCATGATCTGTTTAAGCCCGTCAGAACTTTGCACTGCCCAGAGTATGGGATGGACAGAAGTGTGATCCAATGAAAGTGAACCTCAGGATTCATGCTTGGAATCCTAGGCCTGAAGCGCTCTCTCTTCAGAAAGCTATCATTGACTTGGCTGACCCCAAGGAACCCACCATCTCAGTAGCTTAACCCAAGAATGTTGATTTCTTGTTCACATCACAATACAGTGAGGGTCCACATGAGTCATCCCAGACCAGCCTGCTTTCATCCAGTATCTCCCACAATCCCCTTGCTCTTGCTGAAGATATGGGACAGGAGGGACCATGAGTCAGGCCTGAAAGTTAGGTATATGACCTTCACTCACTTTCCAGTGGCCAGAACCCAGTCATACAGCCTCAACTCACTGCAGGGGCTGGGAAGTGTAGTCTAGCTATGTGGCAAGGAAGAAAACAAGTAGTTGGGTGACCCACCAGCCAGCCTCTAGCTCACTCTTCCTGCAAAGCCTGGTGCATCAGTACTGCATTTGATAGCAGGTAGCCGAAACTGAGCTCTGGTGATTGAACTGAGGAAGGGCTTTGTTTTTATATAATAAAAAATCTGGGTAGGCAACTCAGAGATTCCAAGGAATTAGGCTTCTTCCCCTCATCTCTCTGCAATCCTTAAATGGCATATTCTCTGGCTACAAAACAGTTCTGGACATTCTGTCCCAAGTCTGGGCAGGATGAAGCAGGGAAAACACAAGGACAGAAGCGTAAGTCTGGTCCCTTTTCACAAAGACTTTCCGGAAGCTCCCTCGAGCAGACGGTCTCTTTCATGGCCACACTACCTTCAAGGAAGCCTGGGGTAGGGTTGCCAGATAAAATACAGGACGTTCAGTTAAACTTGAATTTCAGAAAAACAAATAATTTTTTTGTATAAGTGTGTGTGTCCCATGCTGGGCATCCTGTTTTTGGTTGGGTTCTGAATCTGGAAAGTCTAACCTGTGGAAATGTGTATTTTTTTTTTAAAGATTTTATTTATTTATTTGACAGAGAGAAATCACAAGTAGATGGAGAGGCAGGCAGAGAGAGAGAGAGGGAAGCAGGCTCCCTGCTGAGTAGAGAGCCCCACGAGGGACTCGATCCCAGGGCCCTGAGATCATGACCTGAGCCGAAGGCAGCGGCTCAACCCACTGAGCCACCCAGGCGCCCGAAATGTGTATTTTTTTAATGACCACATTGCCTCTCTTAAGAACCGTCAGGGTTCTGCTGGTGAGGAAGAAGGAAAAATGATCTTGGGTAGGATACAACACTTGCCGATAGCTCTCAGGGAAGTTTTATCTTTCTCCTGATACAGAAGGACAAAGTTAACTTCTTTTTGAACCGTAGACATGAGTCTTACAGGACCAGCAGCAAGATGGAAAGAACATGGATCCAGAAGGATGGCTGCACCACTGTGCCCACCTGATGGGCTGTGTTAGCCCAGACTTCTTTTTTTTTTTTTTTTTTTTAAAGATTTTATTTATTTATTTGACAGAGAGAAATTACAAGTACATTGAGAGGCAGGCAGAGAGAGAGAGAAGGAAGCAGGCTCCCTGCTGAGCAGAGAGCCCGATGCGGGACTCGATCCCAGGACCCCGAGATCATGACCTGAGCCGAAGGCAGCGGCTTAACCCACTGAGCCACCCAGGCGCCCCTAGCCCAGACTTCTTAAGACGTGCCACCAACTGCGATTTTTGTAAGCCATCTCTACGGCTCTGTGGCTCGTTCTTTGTTTCTCTCTTTCTCTGGCTCTCCCGGCCCCTTCTTCCTCCTCCCCCTATTTTTCTTTCCTTTCTTCCAACAAAATCACAGGGAGTTGCACCAGGAGCCAGGAGCACGGCTGTACCTCTTTGTTGGAGTGAGGGAAGCAGCCAGCGAATTAACTCGAGACCCAAATAAGGGCACAGCCGTTGGAATTTCCCCCAACAAAACCAGCCCACCAGGCTAAGTAACCCTAACGCCCACATCCCTCCAGTTATGTGAGCCCATCAGTGTCCTCTCTGTTTAAGATCATTTGAGTTGGACTTGAGGTTTTCCTTGTAGGGAAAACATCCTAACCTATAAAACCAGATTCTTCAGCACAGTACATGTACTTCTAATGGATTTGACAACTATTCTCTCATTATACCAGGACACAGAAATAAAATTAACATTAGGCGATACAACATGGCAGGCATTGTTAAGTGGGAACACGTACATTTTTATAAACCAAAGTTCAAAGTGAAAATTGTACAATTAAATGTCTTTGTCAAGCCTGTTTTTTCCCTGTTACTCTAGGTGTTTTGTAAAGCCTGTAAATAGATTAAAATTGGGGTATTAATTATTCCCACTGGTTCCACAGTTCATGCACTGAAGTGCGGCATTTTTAAGTTTCAATAATTGGACTCGGGAGACTTACAGAGACGAAGAGCATACGTTAAGATGTCATATTCTATTCTCAACATGTGACCGTCATTATCTCCCAACTCAATAATGCTTCTAAATGTACAAGCTATGTGTGAGCCAGTGTAAGTCTTTAAAATCCTGGAGCTTGACATTTATAGCTCTCCTAGCCAGCAGGAGTCCATTTCAGCTGGGTTGCATTTATTGTTTCAAGCGTGCCCTCTAGGTTCTTTGGAAACACTGTAAAATATTGTGGCAAAAAAAGATCCATACCCTCAATCAGGTGCCATAGAATGAGTAGGAATAAAGGCCACAAGGAGAAGTGAGTGATAGACGGTGTCAAGTCCATGACTGCACAAAGTGATTGGATCAACCTTATCAATGCCATGTAAGGAGGGAAAGACCTGGAGTGAAACACCAGTCATCATAGTTACTTTATTGCCTTGATCCCGCCTGACCTGAACTAGCCTCTTCAAAAGCCTGGCTTCCCTGATAAGGAAAGCGAACTAGCTGTGGTCTCCACTCACACAGAGATGCCCAACTCAGAACAAACCTGTCTGAGTCCTTTGGTTCAAGTAACATTTTGCTGTATCCAATGTTCATTGTGTCAACTAAGTTGGTCATTGCCAGCTCACTTTTGGCTAGAGAAGGATCCTCAAACGAAGAGCTGTTGTGTTGATGGAAACCAACCTGTAGCCATGGTGTCACTCATTCCCTGATCGTAGTTGGGGAAGCAGACAGTTTCTCACCGACTGCTTAGGTCAGAAATGACCTGCTGAGCTACCATCAAATGCAGTTGCTCTTACATAAGAGTAACCATGCTGGTAAGCATGTGTGCAGTGAAAATTACTCAACTCTCTCTCTCTGCCCCATATATTATGTACTATACATAATTATTATACATTATACATATAATACCTATAATGTTTTATATACAGTACATATAAAATGATACACTGCGTATCTGAGAGGTAACACTGTAGATGTACTATATATAATACTTATATATCCTGTGTTTAGGAGAGCAGAGATATAATACTAAATGTATTATTTATGATATACATACATAACTTATTTACATATACCTATAGAGCAAAATTTTTTTACTCTCTAAGAAAATTCATTAACAAACTGCGGAACGAGTGTTTCCCAATTAGAACAATCCTTGCCCCAACTTTCCTTGTAAAGATTTCCCATCCCCGGCACTAGAGAGCATTCAACCCATCCTCAGAGCCATCACAGGAAGGAATTGAAGGCAGACAACGGCTGAAGAGATCAGAAGGAATAAACCATCACCCACCGTTTCTCAAAAATTCGCAAAAACCTTCCATTTTCTACTGCCATTCCTTTGGTATCACTTAAGGAGGTTTTGGTATAAGGGGTAAGACCGCATGGTTTCTCCACTTTGCTTTGCTCTGCTTGTCCGGTGATCTGGGGGTATCTTCAGATTCCCATCTCCATGTCCGCTCCCTAAGCCGGGTCGTGTGTGCAAGTGATTTCCGACGGCCCCGTGGCCACTTCACGTCCACGGGTTCCTCACATTTCTATCCTAGTTTTACTCTTGAAATGGTTGCCGTTTGTCGTCGTACCGAAGAGCTGGCTTGACTACATTTCTCACTCTTTTAGCTGCTGTGTCAATACTTCAAAACATTCAGTCAGTTAACTCAATTCAGTCAAAAATTGTCACAATGTTTAGCATTGTGTTGACACAGCCCATGGCACTGGAGGAGAGACAGCTCATTAAGTTCCTAGTGATTCTGTGTGGAGCAGAGCTACACACTGTCGCAGAGCTACAAATGGAACCGGACCACCGTGACAAAAGGAAGAAAACGAATTTCTACCGGAGTGCCAACCGCGTGCCGGGCACTATGTGAAAATGTACCCATATTTTAGCCCATTTAATCACAAAATAATCCAAGCCCTCCTTGCTGACCATCGCCTGGAGCTGGATTGATGATGCTAGTTTAAAAACAAAACAAATGAACAAGCACACAGTCTTTTACCGAGAACAAACTGGTGGCTGCACAGAGGGGAGGGGGGCGGATGGGCAAGGTAGGTAAAGGGGATTCAGAGGCACAAATTTCCAGTTATAAAATAAACAAGTCGCCGAGATGAAAAGTACAGCGTAGTCAATAACATGGTAACAGCATCTTACGGTGACAGATGGCGACCACAGTGATCGTCATGGGCACCGAGTACTATCAAATCACTGTGCTGTACACCTGAAACTGACCTAGCATTGTGTTGTCACACATATTTCAATCATACATAAAGAAATAAGAAAGCAAATGATAGCTTATGATGGAGCACCCATTTCCACACATATACTCAAAAGAATGCAGAAAAAAATGGGCTTCGCAGTCCCATCTCACATAACGGTTCAACTGCCTCTAGCTTGTGTGTGCATTTGGTTCTGTTGCAAACTGATACGGCTCCTTTGGGAAAGCCAGACACCTAGTGCCGGGTTTCAGTCCTGCCGGAGAAAGCGGACCTTGGAGGGGATTAGACTCCAGGAAGGAAGGGAGTGGAGTGGGGAGAGGAGGATAGGAAAGGGGGGGGCAGGGAGAACCTTGTGCTTCATCCTCAAGGACTTTATCTGAGCGATGGACATTGGAAACAGCTCCGTCTGGAAGCCTACTGTGTGCGTTCCTTAACCAAGACACTGCGAGGAAACCGGGGAGACCCTGACAAGTGGCCCGCAGTGTTAATGAGCCGTTTAGCCAGGGCTCTAAGGACCTTGCAATGACAATGTCCTGAGGCACAAAGAGAGGGCTGAAGAAGGCCTGGGGCGGCCTGAAAAGCCGAGAGTAAATAAAGAAAACCCTGGAAACACTTCCATGGTGGCCGTTCACTGTAATATGAATTCAGCTCATGTTCTAAATAAATTATTCGATTTTCACTCTAAATATTTTGGTCTTGAAAAGAACTACTGAAATTTGCCTATGTCCTGTGCCCAAAGGACGTCCCAGCCTAGGTGGGCACCAGCCCCACACACCTTCACCGTTGGTGAAGTAAAGGCAGAATGCATCCTTCCAGGCAACCAAGCCGTCTCTCGGGGGGCTTTCATAAAAATATCAGTGCCGTGAGGGAACAGATTTTCCCCACAATTATAAAACTCGGCAGTTTTGTGTCTCGAATGACAATGCTATAGACAGGTAATTAGATACTAATTTCTGCGTCCGTGTTCTTCAGTTCCCAACAATTAACTGGTAATTTGCTCATGGACTTCCCCTTCACATATAGCTCACACTCACACACAAAAAGTTGAAGTCCAAGAACATTGCTTCCAATCATATGTTTTCTCAAATTAAAAATTTGTATTTTGCACACTGCTTTAAATGTGAAACAAGGCAGTCTCTGAAGTTCCCAGAGAGTTAAGAAGACACTAGTGAGCCTTTATGCGTTTATCTTAAGGAAAAGAGGGAGAGAGGAAAATAATCTCTGCAGTAAAATCTGTCTCCCTCTCTCTCTCTCTCTCTCACACACACACACACGTATACACACAAGGTTGTGGGTGCAGTGGGGGAAGGGCTCCTCATATGAATCTATTTATTTCTCTCATGCTATTTACAAAGCGATCAGAAAGGATACATGTAGAAAGGGGGAAAATGAAATTCACTTCTAATTCAGTCTCTCAAAATTAACCACTGTTGATATTTTTAGGTTTAACGTGGGGCATTAGATTCTTTGAGGAGAACATCTTGTGTGAAAGAAAGGCAGACAGACACACGGTGGGGGGGTGGGGAGAAAGAAAGAGAGGGAGGAGAGAGGGAACAGAGACTTTGAGGGAGGTACCCACTGGCCCCACCCCATCTCATCGGATCTAGTCCCCTTCCCCAGCCATGAGTGGCAGAGAGGCGGATCCCCACACCGGCTCCACACTCCTCGACCACCTCACTACGTCCTACCCTGATGCCTCCAACCCCATGAAGAGACGACACCTGCCACTTGGCCAAACTCCTAATCGTCATAACTTGAAGATCAAACCTACATAATTAAAATGAAATTTCAGTTTCTCTGTTCTTAACTCACATAAAATTTGGTTAGATCTGCACAAATTAAGAATGTATACCGGTGTTAAATTAATTAGGCATTTTGTGATGCTCATGAAATTCACTTCAGGAGAATTTCCACCAAATGTAAGGGACAGGACTTAATTTTTAGGAGGCCTGAAGCTTGTACAATTGGAGGAGGTTGCAATGGTGGGTATCCCTTAAGAAAAAGAATAGAAGATCATGAACATAAAATGTAGCACAAAAAATATTTATTTAGAATGAAAAAAGAATTCACAACTAGTAACAAATCAACAAAGTTGATAAATTCTATCAACAAAGTTGATAAATACCACACATCACAAAATCCAGGAAAATGGAATAATCTATTCATGAACCAGCTGACCCTCCACCATAATATTTTTCACAGATGAGCTGCTCCTCCGCTCCTATCTCTGGAAGTCACCGTAGGACAAACTCATCTCACATGCCAGCCTCTAGCCCTACACCTTCAACTCACAATTCCAGACAAGTCGTCACAGTGGGCAAGAGGATAATCCTGAGATGCATTCCTCCACCGGCAGCCAATCACAGCATGTCTGTAGAGTGACCCTGACCCACATAACTACGTCCCACCAAACCCCACCTATATGTACCCCCCAATTCCACTTCCCTGAGCCACACCCCCAAAACAGCTCTCCTGGATCTTGCCAGGGAGGCCAGCAAGTTCCAAGCACAAACTGCCTTCCGTTTACCTGACAACCCTGAAGCTTGAAGGAGCCCTGCTGTTGGAAAAACACAGGTCTGGGTATCGTCCAACTAAGGATGCAAACCCAAGCTCGCTAGTTATCAGCTATAAGACCCCAGATACAGTACTTAGCTACTCAGAGCCTCAGTTCTCACCCGTAAAAGGAGTTTAAGAATACCTAACTCTATGGGCTTCGTGTTATTG
This sequence comes from Mustela lutreola, assembly GCF_030435805.1. Taxonomy (NCBI): domain Eukaryota; kingdom Metazoa; phylum Chordata; class Mammalia; order Carnivora; family Mustelidae; genus Mustela; species Mustela lutreola. Next base: position 19,960,808 of record NC_081297.1, on the reverse strand, counting down.
GTGACAATTCTGCCCCAAATGAGGCTTACAGTAAAGAGCAGTCGTTATTAGAAAGCTGTCTTACCCATTTCCTTTGCCAGGACACTAAGGAAACACCTGAATGTTCAGTGACCTTGCCTGTTTCCACAAGGAAATAAATGCTCCCCTTGGTTAAGTAGAGATTAAAATCCTAACTGAAAATTGGGAGTGTGTGGTCAGGTTAAAAAGATATCTGCATTAGTCATTGGTTTGTTAAAAAAGGAAAACTTTCGGGGTGCCTGGGTGGCTCAGTGGGTTAAAGCCTCTGCCTTCAGCTCAGGTCATGATCTCAGGGTCCTGGGATCGAGCCCCACATCGGGCTCTTCGCTCAGCAGGGAGCCTGCTTCCTCCTCTCTCTCTCTGCCTGCCTCTCTGTCTACTTGTGGTTTCTGTCAAATAAATAAATAAAATTAAATTAAAAAAAAAAAAAAGGAAAACTTTCTAAGGATGTACATTGTGGGTGTGCCTTTGGCCAGGGCTAGAATGGAGTAAGAGGAGACAGTACTGACTACAGGTAATGGCATTTCTATATTTTGTAGCTGAGGGCTGTGTAAATTACAAAGTAGTCAGGGAGGATTTAAAAGCTACAACTCTTGCTACTAAACTGTGTTTGTTAGGAGTTACAACCTAGTAGGATTCAGGAGCTTTAAAGTATGTAAACTTACCTGTACTCCTAGACTCTCAATCATGTCTATCATTCTGGTTTTGTCTCAAATATCCTCGTTTTGGCATTTTTTAAAAATCGCTGATATAAATGAGCTCCCCTACCGTCCTGAGAACTAAGCCCCCTGCAACCACAGCCTGCCAAACCATATGCTTGTCGGCTCTCGTTGCTCTTGGAATTGAGGGGGGGCGGGGGGGACGAGGGGCAGTACAGATGCGTGATTTCTTACTTTTTAAACAAAACTGTGGCAAGTTTTTTCCGAGAATTGAGTGTTCACATTTCCAAATGCTGTGACTTTCCTGGATTCTGTCCTCTCTCACTGATCTTTGTACTATCTATCCACATTGGCATGTAAATATTCAGACCTAGGAGCCCCCCTGGGTTTGGTCATGGGGGGCTGGTGACAGGGAAGGAGGGTAGCCAGCCTCCCCTCTGAGCCATCCAGAGAACCACATGGGGAACCAAAGGGCCGGCGTGGGATACAGGGAGAGCTCTGCTCAGCCCACTACCACAGGTTTCACACAGGTATCTTTTCTTTCTTTTTTTTTTTTTTTTAAAACCAGTATCTTACTTTGAAGTTTACCTTTTCCAGTTGAGGAATATTTGACATTGAGAGGAGCTTTTGTAACATTTAATGATTTGGTCTAAGTTTCTTTTCCACTGTTTTGAAACCTTAGAGAATAATTCATTCCAACTGCAGATTTTGCTTCCTTTTGTTTGCTTTGTTTTGACTCTTCAAGTCTCATTTTCTCCTACAAATTCTACCAGTTAATTGTTGCCATTGGTTGGTAGAACTTTTATGCTTTGGTAGGGAGGGAGATCGCTGATACCTTATTGCTGCTAAATCTAAAATTTCCAACCTGGTCAAATCACTACTGTTTTCTTAAAATATGCATTTCTCCCACCGCCCCCAGCCCCGAATCTCACAGATAAGATTTCATCCAATTTAATTCTTAATACTTTGCTCTACAAAACAGCTGAAATCTCAAATCACTAATAATTTTTTGCTTTTTGCTAGATGGCTAGGTTTAAGTGTAATTTTTTTTTCCTATTGGAAATATTCTGATCTGTGAACTTAAAAACCTACTTATGGGATGGCTTCTTCATCTCAATGTACCCTCCCTCTCCTAGAGACCTTTTCAGATCTTCCTTCCTACCTCCATTCAGCAAATTCCTTATTTCAGGGCTATTGTCTGTCTATTGAAAGAACGCCCAAACCTTCAGGAGTTTTAGCATTAGATCATTATTTATTTATATAGTCTCTCCTTTAAAAAAAAAAAAATGTCATATGGCACATTTCTAATTTAAAGGCAATGAACATTAATTTTATATGGAAATGTTGATTTTCCTCGTGATCACCAGAAGTGGTCTCCAGGCCTAAGGAAACCTTTCTCTCGCAAGTGTTTGACTTCCCACCCTCTCTGGCTATAAACCATCTCGCCCAGGTCAGAGAAAAGCTATAGGGTTTTGCAAAGTACATTTTATCTCATCAAGAAACATCGAATGATACTCAGGTATCAGTAAGATCATTCGGAGGCACCCGGTTTACCAGGACCCCTTGAGAAAGAAAGATGGTAAAAATGCGCATGTTAAGGGGCACAATCTTGGGATAAGCACTGATTCTTAGATATTTGAATTTTTTGTTTTTGGTTTTTTTAGAATTTTTTTAGGTTTTATTTATTCATTTAACAGAGAGGGAGAGTACAAAGCAGGGAGAGCAGCAGGCAGAGCGGGAGGGAGAAGAAGCAAGCTCTCCGCCGAGCGGGGAGCCAGATGTGGGACTCGACCCCAGGACCCTAGGATCATGACCTGAACCGAAAGCAACCGCTTAACAAACTGAGCCACACAGGCATCCCTAGATATTTAAATTTTTTAAAGGTGGTTCTGGAATGTTCAGATTCTGAGAACAGGAGTTAGGAAAGAGGAAAATGATAGCATTCTCATGTGGAATGGTTATTCTGTTTTATTCTGCTTCCTTGAAGTTAACACTAATAATCCTAAATTTTTAATGAATGTTCCTTTGAATTGGCGAAAGACAATCAGACACCATTTTGCTGATTCTCAAACCTGCCTTCCAAGTGGATTACTCTCTACACACAGGTATAGAGGTTGGTACAGTTTTGTCTTGTTTTGTTTTGAGGCTGGTACAGTTTTTAAGATTAGAATCTAAGAAAAAGCAAAATGATTTTTAAAAACCACTTCTAAGTGATCAATGCGAAGCAAAGTAATTTTTAAAAAGTAAATATAGTCATCACGCATTTAACCTGAATCTTATCCTATTTCCCATGAGTATAATTTCTGAAACATAATCATACTAAATATTTTTATGCAAGATACACAGTAATTTCACACCATGAAACTTTTCCCCCAGGGACGTCTGGGGGTCTCAGTCAGTTAAGCATCTGCCTTCAGCTCAGGTCATGATCCTGGAGTCCTAGGATCGAGCCCCACATTGGGCTCCTTGCTCAGTGGGAAGCCTGCTTCTCCCTCCTGCACCTCCACCCACTCATTCTCTTTCTTTTTTAGATAAATAAATAAAATCTTTTTTTAAAAATGAGACTTTTCCTTTAACTTGAAGCCTGTGGTAGAGTTTGGCTTAGCTCATGGAATATTTCTAGCTGCCTGCACATTCTACAACCCTTGTGTCTGGTGGGACACAGTGTCTTGTAATGGCCCATGGAAGTGAGGCCTGAGACCCTCCAGAGCTCTCTTTTCCCTCTGTCATAGTCTGCCTGCAGAGTGGGAACGGTGACAACATGAAGCATAGCCCCCCACCAACCCAGGGAGACCCAAGCCCCCCTTCAATGCAAGGAGAAAAAAATTCTTGTTGCTTTAGACCACTGAGATTTGGGACTGATGGTTACCACAACACAACCGAATCTACCTTGACTTAGACCATCCCATATCATAATCTAGTTTCACCAATGGGGGATAATGTTAAAAAAAAAAAAAAAAGACCAAAATGAATTAATATTTTCTCTAAACTACAGAACATTTAAGAAAAACATACTACTCTTGACAACTGTCTCCTGTGGCGTTAACCACACCTGATTTCACCATTGACTGGAACCCTCTCGGCTCTCATATTACTGCTAGAGAGTAAGCGGTGTTGTTTTACATGGTTTTACTCCCAGTTGTTTCATTTCTAGTCTTTGTCTCTCAAGTCATTCGGAGGGGATCTATCCAAATGGATAAGGTGTAGACAGGAGCAGATGGGCCAGGCTTTCAGTCACATCTCCGTAATGCACCAGCTGGTAACCTTGAACGTGTCATGTACCTTCGTGTATAAAATGGGGGCGATACGAGCCAGCACAGAGCCCGGCGGGGGGGTCAACCTAACAGGCACATCCTGAACCTCGTGCGGAGGCCCGACATGATCAGAAATTGTTCGGAGCAGGAACCTTCCCTTTTCCTTCGAACCCACGTTATACAGCACAGTGTTCTGCCTGGGATGGCCTCCTCGCAAACGCAGTCACAGACAATGTTTTTCAAAATGAATCCACTTTTCTTTCTCCAGTTCATGGCTCATCAGCTAATTCCATCTCTTGGGTTAGAGATCCCCGCTGTGGCATTTTTAGATGCAAACATTCAATTTCATTTTTAAATTGGAATTTTGATAGCCCATAAAAATAATTCAGATATACCTATGAAATTCTCGCCCTAGTTTCCCCCATGGGAGGCACTGTGAGGACACAGAAAGAACACCAGGTTTCAGAATGAGTCAGACCACTCCTAAACCTGGTCTGCCTTGAACTGTGACCTGTGGCAAGCCCATCATTCTGGAATTCTCGATTTCCTGGTCTCGACAAGGAGGAATACCACCCTTTCTAGAACATAAAAATGAACCGAGCGTGCCTATGAAAGCACATTACCTGAGATCCAGTAACTGCTCACTTTAGAAAAATAAAAAGAGAAAAAAAGGGGGAAAGAAAAACATTGGTTTCCTTTCCATGTTGTGCTTCTGAGCTTTTGACATGGTTTATTAAAACTTAAATTACGGTGAAGAGAGTGGTGGTTTCAAGGCTGAGTGTGTCAACAATCTCACTTTCTTAGACCCCCTTCTATCCCCTCTTGGAATGAGAGAGGCCACTTCAACGCCATTTGAATTTTGAACTTAAGGTTATCTGCAAACTGGAAACCAACAGTCGCTAGTGTTAAGAGCCTAAGGCAACCTCCACGCAAGCTGATTTCTGCTTACTCACACAAAGTGAAAGTACTAAAATTCGGCTTTTTTGTGTGTTTTCTGCCCAAAGGAAGCGGGATCCATTGAACAAAGGGCAATCGGTTGGTTCATAGTAATGCACTGCTCAAGGCATAAAGACACAGTTTCACTCATTCCTTCGTTTTTTACTGAGAACTTGCTCTGCAGTTGCCACATCTGAGTGGAAGCAGAAATGAGCAAGAAAGACAGAAGAGGCGCCTTCCTAGACTGTATATTCTAGTGGAGAAGACAGGCACATAAACGAATAATAAAATATATTATTTATTACAGAGATATTTGCTGTAAAGAACAACAAAAGAGGCTAAGAGGGGAGGTGGGGGGGGAACAGGTGATGGGGATTATGGAGCGCACTTGTCGTGATGACCACTGGGTGATGTACGGAAGTGCTGAATCACTATATTGCACACCTGCAACTCATATAACACTGCATGTAACGGTAACAGGAATTTAAGTAAAACCTTGTAAAAAAAAATAAATAAAAAGAGCAATGAAGGATCATGGTGGGGGAGGGATATGAGAGGAGTTGGGACAGAACATAGATGCAGTGAGTTCCATGATGCAAATGAGCAAGCTATCCAGGGTCTGGAGAAAGCCTTCTCTGAGAGAAAGTAAAAGTCTTGAGGCAAAATGAATTTGTCAAGTCCAAGGAACAGAAAGCCGGTGGGTGTGACCAGCAAGGGCAGACATGGAGAAGAATGGTAGGAAATAGGGTTCAGAGAGCAAAGAAGCAGCCAGGTTAGTGGGTCTCTGACCTGCATGGCTGCACTTGGATTTGATGTTGTGTTCAAGGATGCCTCTAAAGGATTTTGTTCAGGAGGGTGACTTGAGCTTGACTCATAGTTTTAATAATCACTGTTGTCCTTATATGAAGGGGAGATGACTATGGCTCAGACTGGAATGCTGGGGTAGATAAAGGGAAAAGTGGCCATATTTGGAGAACATTTTGAAGATGGAGCCAACAGTTCTCACTGATCAACTGAAGGTGAGCAAAGTGGGATATGAAGGAAAAACAGGAATGAAAACAACTCCTAGATTTTAGGCCTGAGCAACTGTGTGAACTGTGGTGCCATTCGCCAAAGAAGATAAAACCGGGGGGCCAAAAGGTTAGGGTGAGAAAGTCAGTGATTCTATTTCAGACAAATTAAGTTTGAGGTGCTTATTTGATCCACGCAATGGTGAGCCGGCAGTGGAGTATTTAAATCTGGAGTTCGAGGAAGGAGTCTGGATTGGAGAAAAATTTGAGATTCACCAGAACTTAGGAATCGCTATAGCATTGAGACTAGAAAAGACCTTCCAGAGAGAATGTGTAGATCGAGTAGAGAAGGCTCTGAAGAGTAAGGATCAACCATAAGAAGAAGAAGAGCTATCAAGAACAAAAGGGCCGGGCGCCTGGGTGGCTCAGTGGGTTAAGCCGCTGCCTTCGGCTCAGGTCATGATCTCAGAGTCCTGGGATCGAGTCCCGCATCGGGCTCTCTGCTCAGCGGAAAGCCTGCTTCCCTCTCTCTCTCTGCCTGCCTCTCCGTCTACTTGTGATTTCTCTCTGTCAAATAAATAAATAAAATCTTATATTAAAAAAAAAAAAAAAAAAAAAAAAAAAAAGAACAAAAGGGCCAACTGGTGTGGTATGGAAGGAGGAACCCCAAAGAGCAAGGGATCTCTGGGGTACCCCCAGAAAAGTATTTGAAGAGTTGGGTCTGTAAGGAGAGCAGAAAATTTGGTACAGAAGCTGAAATTTTAGATGAGGTATTTGTACAGGCATGTTCCTGGCAACATTATTCACAACAGCTAAAAGAAAGAAGCCACCCAAGCGTTGATGGATGAATGGAGAAACAAACTGTGGCACACGCGTACAGTGGGATAATATTGAGCCTCAGAAAGGGGGAAATTCTGGCACCTGCTACAACATGGATGAAATTTAAGGATATTATGCTAAGTGCAACGAACCAGTCCCAAAAAGACCAATACGTACTGCATGAGTCCAGTCACGGGAGGTAGCCAGAGCAGTCAACTTCAGAGGCAGGAAGTAGATGCTGGATGCCACGGTCTAGTGGAGGGGAAATGGGGAGTTAGTGTTTAATGGGCACAGAGTCGCAGAGTCACAGTTGGGCAAAACGCAAGAGTTCTGCAGTTCCGTGGTTGTACAGCAGTCTGAAATGTACCTGAAGTGTGCCCTTCAACATAGTCAAGATGGTAAATTTCATGTGTATTTTGCCACAGTTTTAAAAATGGAGAAAGGCGTGTCACCTACCTCATCTATTTCCTAGATACTGTACTACAGGGATATAAGATGTCACCATTGGAATAAACTGGACAGGGAGCATGCAAACTCTACGTACTATTTTTGCAAGCTCATTTGAGTCTATAATTATTTCAAAACAAAAAAGTCATCTACTGGGGTGTCAATAAAACACTCTCCCATCCAGATATTTCTGTGGCCCCAGAAACCACCCCTCTGAGCTCCTGGGCTACAGCGTTCTTTCCAGCAAGGACAGCATCATTTCTTCCTACCACCCCTGCATGTCTCAACTTGCTTCGAACTCCTGACACACTGCTCAGAAGTTTGAGAGTGTGTTTGATCATTTAGCCTTCGCCAGTTATAGCTTAAGAAGGACTCTTCCATCCTAACATCCGTCTGGCATAAGCACGTATTTGCAAAGAATCTAAACAATCTGGGAAAATACTCCTTTTAGGGTTGGAGTTACAAAGAAAGAGCTCTTGATGGGGGTGAGTGGATTTGACTTTCCAATGCCATGGTTGCTTGGATTCAGATAAATCAAATCATTCTCATTAATGGACTTCAGGACACATTACCCCTAAAATTTGGCACCCTAGCGTATCGAATATTTTAAGTTGAAGGGTTTTGAGAAATGGCAGATGCAGAAAGGACTCTCTGACCTTCCCGTGAAGCGGATCATAAGACCTTCATTGAAGGTGGCCCCCCACACACCAGAGGAAGGGAACACCTTATCTCCAAGATGGAGGGATGCCCAGAAGACTCTGAATATACAGGCCTTGCCAAGTGTCTCCAGCTTACTACATGTAGCTCATCTCCTCTGTCCTATCATGTTTTTCTACAACTTTCCACTCTCCTTCCAACCTAGGGTGAAAACACACAGACTTAACTATCCTTTGGCTCTTCATTTCCTTATAGAGTCTCCCATGTCACGTAAAAGTGACATTAAGTGAATCTGTGTGCTTTTCTCTCACTCATGGGTCTTTTGTTACAGAGACCCAGCTAAGAATCTAGAAAGGGAGAAGGAAAAAGATATCGTTCCTCCCCTACATAGTTAAGTATTGACGTGCTCATCATCCCCCTCTCTCTCCTCCAGCCCACAGTTTTGTCCTAGCCCAAGATAACCTCAGCAGACAGGGATCACAAATCTATCTAGTGCATTCTTCGTGGCTCTAGAGAAGACAGCGGCATCTACGGGACCCCTCAGTGACCAGTCCCTCATAATATTCTCCCTTAGTTTCAGAACACTTGAAAGTCATTGATCTGTCTGAAGGGAGGTGACAGGGAGCAGCTAACTTCCTCTGGAACAGGTCAAAACAGGCTTAGCCGGGAGATACAACCAGCACCCCAGGCCTCCAAATCAGAGAGAAAGGAGTGGACTTGCAGAGATCAAAGAAGGGCCCGGGAGAGGTCACGGACTTCTGACTTCTGACTTCCGGTCAGAAGAACCGGAAGCGCGAATGTTCTTAGGACTCAACAAATGTTCTCCAAAAAGTGAATGGGAAGGAGCCTAAGCAATTCGAGGCAATACATTAACCACCATCTATGAACTGAGAGTGGCAAATAAAAACATTTTGGGTCAATAAAATTCTTACAGATTGCTCGCTGTTAAAAAAATATATATTTACCTTGTTCTCACCTCTAATTAGAGATCAAGGCTGTGTCAAGGCAGAAAAAAGTGTTTTACTACATCATGTATTGATTTATGACATACCGATCTCATCTGAAATGTGGAAATCATTCATGTTTCCTGAAATATAGGTCATCAGTCAAATCTCCCAGAACACATTACAAAATGGAAAAGAAATGACTTGTTTTTTTAATGATATATTGCACAGGCTTGTAGCCCCTTACAGTAGAGAAGAGTTCAAGGCCACCGGCTTTGACATTCATAGCCCCCATAGTTTTTATTTATATGAGAAAATAGAAGTTGTTCCTCCCTGAATCGATTTTCTCTCCACCTGTACAAGATTAGCATTCAGTAATTCTTTCTACAGGTGTTTTGTATCAGTTTAATTCACAGTCTCAGTCACCAAAAGGAAAAGTTAACATGCTTAGCACTTTGGGGCTATGGTTGGAAATATAACCAAAAAAGACTGCACCACATGCTTAACAACTGAATTTTACAGTGCTGTTCCTTCCTGATGTTCTGTCATTCTGGTGCTGTTACTTACCAACTTTAATTAATTTTAAACAATTAAAATTAAAAACATAAACTCTGATAATGACTCTCCCGTTGCTGATCAAGTTAAATAAAACTAAAATCTGATATATTTGGGGCCACAAAATGAACCCAAAACTCTCTCTGGTCTCATAAGCACTATACCTCCTAGTACACTCCCCTAACAACAAAAACAATAGCTAACACTTTCAAAGTGCTTACTATACATCAGGAACAGATCCAAGAGTTCATACATTTTAAATGATTTAATCATCATTATCCCTCCCTTTGTAGATGGAGGACGGATGCCCAGAGAGGTTCATGACTTGCTCAAGGTCACACACAGTAGAATGCAATAGAGCTGCATGGAAACCCGGGCAGCCCGGAGTCTGAGCCTAAACACTTCACGGTTTGTATGAATGAACTTGCCCATTTTTGTGGGTCCTCCTTTTATGCTCCTCCTGGAAAAAAGCCCATTATAGAAATTCTGTCAAAGCCTGTTTCAAATACCACATCTTCAACAAAGCCTTCTCGGCTACCTGCATCCAATGAATGTCTCATCTTCCTTGGAGCTCATGCAGCATTTTCTTCATGTCCTCAGAGCTCCCTGATGACGCTAATTATATCTCACCTTTATTTAAGGTTGTGTTTTTTGTCTTAGACCCTCCAGTCGTCTGGAAACCTGAGCACAGAGACTCATTCGTCTTCAGCCCCGCGTCCCAGGCAGGAGCTGGCAGAGCCCCTGAACGCTGGGAACTCTGGACCCATATGTCCACAGAATGAACATTCTTCTTTGCTTCGATCTGAATTTTCCTGAGACGCAAAGCAAAACTGGAGTCTGGACTTTCAGGTATAAAACCACGTGGGCCGGTCTTGCATGACATCAACTTGGACAGCAATTGGGAGAAAGCCAAATAAGTAAGCATTCCCACATTTTTTCCTGAAGTCCTCTCAGGGCAGAGGGTAGGTGTATGGATTGGCACCTGGCACGTAGCCCAGGTGAATGTCTTGAATAGTTGTACCTTTTCCTAAAAGCTTCAAGACCTCGTCCAGCTCTGCGACTTCACGAAAGCGACTACGGAGCGTTCTCTCTAAACGCAGGCCCAACCGAAGGAGGTTGGAAGGCAAAGAAGATGAGGAGAAAATGGGGCCTTTAGGCTACTCGACCCCACAGAAAACTGTATAACTCTGTGGCAGGTGGCTGATTAGCGAGTGTGTGAGGTATCTCATGTTGGTTTGGCAGGTTCAAGTTACGGGGGAAGAAGAAGGCTCTGGTTACCTTGACAACACAGGAAACCCAGGGCTACACACATTTGACTCTAAATTCCCTTTCAAAGCCTTCGTAGATTTAGTGCTATTTTATCAGAACTACGTGCCTGAAACTCTTGTTTCTGTGATATACTAAAACAGCACCAGAAATGGTCTTTCAGGTAAATATATCTTTTTGTTTCATGGGTCAAGTCACACAGCCCTAATAATTCTGAAACACCAAACCTCCTATCCTGAATGGCCTGGGTTGGTTATCTCTAGTGCCCCAAATTCCCAAGTAACCATCCTTATTTTGTTCTAATTTGCCCTGGTGAAACAGCAAGGAACACTTTACTTTTTTTTTTTTAAACAAGCACATTATGATTAGCTTTGGCTTAATGTTCAGATGCTCAATATTTTACTCTTCATTAGAAATCAAAATTCCCAGAAATAGTCCATTGAAGAGATTAAATTATTTCCTCAGGGATCTTGGTAGTTGCTGCAGATACCAAGGGAAACAGACCCCCCTGAGCCCCACACCCCATGGCCTGTAGCCCCAGTTCCACCACCTCCCACGCCAGCCCCAGTCCTTTCCAACCCTTTACAGGTTCTTGAGAAGGACCTATTTGCAAGAGCTCCAAACCTAGAATCTCTGGAGGTGCTACTTCTCTACAAACTCGAAGGGGGCTGGAGGTGTGCTCTCTGCATACCCCACACTCCACCCCCTTCTGCCAGAACTAGAGAAATGGTGGTCTTGGGCAACCTAGTCAAAATTCAGGTCAGACTTGCTTATTAAACAATGTCATAAGTGGGCGCCTGGGTGGCTCAGTGGGTTGGGCCTCTGCCTTTGGCTTGGGTCATGGTCTCAGGGTCCTGGGATCAAGGCCTGCATAGGGCTCTCTGCTCAGCAGGGAGCCTGCTTCCCCCTTTCTCTCTGCTTGCCTCTTTGCCTACTTGTGATCTCTGTCTGTCAAATAAATAAATAAAAAAAATTTTTTTAAAAGGCATAAGTGGTAATTAATACCAGTGTTCCTGTTGGTACCATAAAATATGAGCTAAATAGAATTTTATAGACTGCCCTAACCACCCATTCATGCCTGATACCACTCTTTTGATCAGAAATACTTCTCAATTTGGGGCACCTGGGTGGCTCAGTCCGTTGAGCATCTGCCTTCGGCTCAGGTCATGATCCCAGGGTCCTGGGATCGAGCCTTGCATTGGGCTTCCTGCTCAGTGGGGAGCCTGCTTCTTCCTCTCCTTCTGCTCCCACACCCAGCTTGTGCTTGTTCTCTCACACTCCCTATCTCAAATAAATAAATAAAATCTTTAAAAAAAAAAAAAAAAGAAAGAAAGAAAGAAATACTTCTAAATTCAAACAAGCTAAGCCACAAATTCTTGAAACCAAATATTAAGTTGGGTTCTGTTGAGCTCGTGGTTATAGCCTTTCGATACATTTGACACATTGGAAGTCCTTTTATTAGTTTAGAATTATACCTATTCTTTGCCTATAAATTTAGCCTGATGAATATTAATCACTTGTTTTGCTAAAAAAAAAAAAAAGTAATTATGTTTAGTATATTAAATATAAAAGTAGCATTTACTATCATTACAACTCACTATTAGATTTTACGTGTGCTTTTTAAATTCATAACCAATGGAGTTACAAGCTCAGAATTTAAAATATCATCTTTTAATTTTGGCTAGTTTGTAATGAGTAAGAGAAACCTAAAGGTTAGAAGGAAATATATATAACAAAGTTATATTTCCTGAACTTAGTGTCTTCTATGATGTCCCCCCCCCCAAAAAAATGGACAGCACTCATTTTCGGAAACAGAACAGGGCAAGAGAAACAGTATCAGAACATGTCCCAAACTGTCTAAAACTTTTGGCATGTGGAACATTTTCTATTGGGCCCCATTTTCTGGGTTTTCACTCTCATATTTTCTGCTGCTTCTGTTGCTTTATTTTTATCAGCTGCACAGATTTGTGAAAAGAGGATTTCTTCCCAGTTTGAAACATGTTTCTCTACCCTTTCACGTGTTTATTCCTGGGCATACGTTCAAGCTTATGTCCCAGTTTTATGTTAGTAGCTCTCAAACATGGAATGAGCTCCTCCTTCACAGAGTCAAAAGCCAGAAAACCCTGATGCCAGTGGGGGAAAAAAAAAAAGAAGAAGAGCACAAGGCCTGACTGGACAGAGCCAGGACACAAAGCTGCCAGCAGCTCCCAGGCTGGGTTCCGGCAGCATGTCTGAGGCTGCTCCCCGTCCTGGGACATCTGGAAACATCTCTCCTACAACAAGCCTTACGAGTGATGGGTGTTTTGCAAAGCAGTCAACACAGCACTAATGCAATCCTGCCTGACGTTTCTGCCTTTGTGCTAGAAAAATGTTCTTAGTGTACACACTCTCCCAAATGTTCTGTGGTTGAGGCTTAATTGTCATCGTCAGAAGAAGTCGTTTGCTAGAGGCTGGAAAGAAAGCAGGGCATGGGAGCTTCTTCTTCACACCTGGAGAGCAAGACCCTGGGTGAGGAGGTTCCCAGGTTGATGGGGAAATCAGGCCGCAGGGACATTTAGGTCCCATAGGGCCAGCAAAGTGACAACCTTCCCCAGCATTAAAGAAGAATTAGGAGGGACTAGGCTTGTGATGTTTTATAAAACATCACACCAGGACCTGGGATCTCACATCTGTCTGGGGACATCTTGGTTCTTGAGTTGATCCATATTTTATTTAAGAAATGCTCTGTTGTACTGGTTGAGGGGTCTACAGCTTCCCCGGGCAAAGAGAAGTTAAGGAAGCATCTTACACATGATTCGATAGGTAGTTTGTATTCCCAAAGTATTTAGAACATTTCAGCATATCAAATGGCTAAAAGAACTGACTATTATCTTTCAAGCCAGGACTAGAGAGAGAGCTAGTTTGTCCACATAGCTCTACCCAAGGGAGTTGGAAACCAAGTAGGGTGACTGATGCAATGTTAGCAAGGGCTGGAGGAGGAAGAGCAGGAAGGAACCCTGAGCACACCACCGCTTTAGGAAATCCAACAGGATCTTTCTGCGGCGGAGTTCATACAGGATAGCATTTCTAATCTTCTGAGTGTCTCAGAATCCTTTGAGGCCTGCTTTCTCGGCCACACACACCTGAAAGAATGAATGATCCAGGGACCTAGAAAGAAAGTTGATTGTGGGGGTGCTTGGGTAGCTCAGTGGGTTAAGCCTCTGCCTCCGGCTCAGGTCATAATCTCAGGGTGTTTGGATGGAGCCCCGCATCAGGCTCTCTGCTCAGCAGGGAGGCTACTTCCGCTCTCTCTCTCTGCCTGCCTCTCTGCCTACTTGTGATCTCTTTCTCTCTGTGTCAAATAAATAAATAAAATCTTAAAAAAGAAAGAAAGAAAGAAAGAAAGCTGATTGTGGGACACCTGCGTGGCTCAGTCAGTTAAGCCTCCGGTCATGGTCCTAGGGTCCTGGGATCAAGTCCCACCTCAAGCTCTCTGGCTGGCCGGGATTTCTCCCGTTTGTGCACATGCTCTCTCTCGCTCTCGCTCTGTCAAATAAGTAAATAAAATCTTGAAAGAAAGAAAGAAAAAAGGAAGAGAGGGAGGGAGAAAAGAAAGTTGATTGCTATCCTTGGTGAGTCTCCAGTCAGACTCTATTACAGTATCTAATAGCAGGGATTAAAGTCACTGCAGACATCGGATCAAGATGTCCAGACCTCTGACAAAAAAAGAAACAATCGCTCTGTCAACCGGCAGGATCAAGCAGAATCTAGCCTCCTTGTAGATAGGCACTCGGTGTGATATACCACGACATTAACATCATGCCTAGTTATCAACAGCTATGGGATCTTTACAACACGCCAGGAACCGCGCCCCGCACTTTACATGCATTCTCTCCTGCAACGTCCACAGCCACGACCTGCGAAGGGGACACGGCTCTAGCCCCACGTGGTAGAACCCATTCAAACAGCCGCCTGGGCTCCTTCCTCCATCCCACTCGCCCTCTAGCGGCGGGAGCACGTCCTACGCTCACCCCCCTCCCCTCCGCGGAAAGGTGCTCCAAAGAAAAATCAAAAGAAAAAGTGAGCCTCAGTTTCCAAGTATACTTTTGGAACTCCAAGAAAATAATTGGAGAGAAAAGCCGTAATTTTTCATTTTGACTGAAAAGAATTGTAACAAAAATGCGCAGTCCTCTGCCGCACTCCCTTCCGCCCTTCCCTGGCCCAAATCGTGAGTCACAGCTTGCTACTCCTGAAGCTTATTTTTACAGTGATTTTATTACCAAACTGTGTGCTGCTGTATAATGACTTCCCAATATTGGGTTTTTTTCCGTTAACGTCTTGTTAGGGTAGATAAACAGGTAGCTCTCCACTTTCCCATCCCCCAACCTCCCCAAATCATTTATCCTGTAGGTTTTAGTTAAATCAGCATTTTTTTTTTTTTAAACGTAAACTATTTTGATGTCAGGAACCCTGTTCCACTGCATGGCCAAGTAATGTACTACGACTAAATTTCCTTTCTTGAATAATTATTAGTCCGTATTAAAGAATATGATGAACTTCTTTTTCATCTGGTAGAACACAGTCTCAAGAGAGCCTAAAGACTGGTTTTCCAAAAAAGAAAAGTTATTCTCGGTGAGCCTGAGTTTGCGGTCTGAAAGCGTATATTCACTCTCCCTATTTCAGAGATTTAAACAAAAAAACTGAGGCTTAGAGAGAATAAATACCAGGCCTACATTCACACAGCTGTTAAGCTGTAGATCTAGGATTAAAATTTAAGACTGTTGCCTTTAGGACCTATTTTTTTTTTTTTTTTTTTAGGACCTATCTTTTTAAACACTGTTTTCCCATGGAAATAATGCCAACACCCAAGTTACAACTTTCTAAGAGGCCAATTTTGTCTCTAGAAACCGGATACCTCCAAACTAGTCATTATCAAGCATCGATATGCAGAAGAATCACCTGGAGAGCTTGTTGAACTTTCCCTGGGCCCTACTCCCAGATGTTCCCATTTAGCTGGTTGGGAAGCGGCCAGAGAATTTGCATTTCTGATCAGTTCACAGATAGGGTGGCACTGATGCTGGTTCTTTGAGAACCACTCGCCTAATCAAATAGGAATTCCTAAGGATGGTGAGGGCCACTCCATTCCCAATGGCAGAAGAGTGTGTGGGACACAGCTCAGCCCCACCGCTGACGGTGTACCATTCTCCAAAGGTCCCGCCCGAGCCTTGCAGTCAATCTGAAAGAAGGAACGGGTGTTTACTCCAGGCTGTCTCTCGAGTTTAGTTTTGGCTTGAGAAGAGATTCAGAGAATCAGAAAACCTTTCCCAATACCTAAATCTGAACAGCCGCATTAATACTACAAAAAATTACTATTTTTGGAAGGAAAGCTCTTGGTATAAACCACGTGTTGTGCAAGAAGCCTCCAGAAATTGGAAGAGATGAAACAAAGAACCTGGTCTCTGGCTGGTGACCATCCGTTTACAATCAGCCATTTATGGCCACTGTTTACGGCCAGAGCTGTCAGGAGATAAGAGAGAGGTGCCTGAGTTTACCCTGGTAGTGAAAGGAGGCACCTTACCTGACCCCATCCAAGAAGGAAATCCACACCATCTACGAAAAAAAAAGCCAGCCAGCGTTTATAAAGGTCTACACGCTGGAAGAAAACACTTGGGAAGAAAGAGATACTCAACCCAAGAAAGCAGTAAGTTTGAGCACTAGTGGACCCAGTGATTTGGGCCCAATCTTCTGAGAAACGTCAAAGAATTTAGCAATTTTGACAAAGTACATTCTGAACTATTGTCTGTTTTTTATTCTTTTCTGAACACCCTACTGAATAGATAAGACAAACTTAATGATACTTATCAAATCAACTGCTGATTACAAGCTGTTTACCCTCATAAGAAAGGAGTGGTTTATTCTTATATTTACTCATGTCTACTAATCTTGAAATAAATTCTAAATTGAGGGTCAGTCTTCTCATAACAGAACCATTCTGACAGGAAAAAATGAATGAGCTTTCCAAAGGCCAGGGGGAGGGGGGCGGTTAAGTAACTCAGAGCTTGAACTCATGACCCTGAGATCAAGACCTGAGCTGAGATCAAGAGTCAGATGCTTAATAGACCAAGCCATCCAGAGGCCCCAAAACAAAAATATCTCTGAAATTGATAATACATAGTTTGTGCCCACTATAAAGTCACGGTTGGTATGTCATCACAATCAAGACAACACTTAAAAAAAAAAAAAAAAAAGACAACAACAAACTACATTTGCTTGAAGAGAACAACTCAGTATTGCAGGAGGTGGGGGGGAGACATGCAATCTGATGCATGATTGCTGTAGGCTTTTAATAAACTTGGTCACAAATACCTCAAAAGCAGGAATTATGTCTTGCCTTTCTATCTCTACTACCTTGCACTAGGCCAGGTGCTTAAAAAATATTTATAACATGCCAAGTCCTGATGCGATGTGAAGCAAATGACACTCCTCCAGTGGGAACATGAAATAACATACCCCTGTGGGAAATGGTTTACTCGCACTCATCATATGACCCAGTAATCCCATCCCTGGGTATTTATCTTAGAAAATGGAACAACCTATATGTGGATATTTATGGCAATTCTATTCATATTTGCCAAAAACTGGAAACAAATGTCTTTAACCTCGTAAATTGATTTTTTAAATTGTGGTATATCCATACAAGGGAATGCTATTCAGCAATTAAAAGGAACAGACTATAGGGGCACCTGGGTGGCTCAGTGGGTTAAAGTCTCTGCCTTCAGCTCAGGTCATGATCCCAGGGTCCTGGGATCGAGCCCCGCATCAGGCTCTCTGCTCCGTGGAAAGCCTTCTTCCTTCTCTCTCTCTCTCTCTCTGCCTGCCTCTCTGCCTACTTGTGATATCTCTCTCTGCCAAATAAATAAATAAAATCTTTAAAAAAAAAAAAAAAGGAACAGACTATTGATACATGCAACAACTTGGATGAATCTCAAAGGCATTATGCTAGGTAAAAGAAGTCAGTCTCAAAATGTGATCTACTACATGATTCTATTCCCTTAACATTCTGGAAAAGACAAAACGGCAGTGATGGAGGACAAATCGGCTGTGATGGAGGACAAATCAATAGTTGAAAGAGCTGGGGGAGGGGAAGGGTGTGAACAGTAAAGGTATAGTACACGGGAGTTTGAAGGGTGACATCTATTCCACATTCCCGTGTGGTGGTAGGAACATGAATCTATATTTGGGTTTAAACCCACAGAGGGGTGCCTGCGGGGCTCAGTCCATTAAGCATCTGATTCTTGATGTTGGCTCAGGTCATGATCTCAGGGTCATGAAATCCAGTCCCACATTGGGCTCCACACTGGGCGTGGAGCCAGCTGAAGAGTCTCTCTGCCCCTCCTGCCACCCCCTACTTGCATTCTCCCCCCACCCCAAAAAAAAGTCTATTCAAGTCCCTGGCCCATTTTGAATTGAATTATTTTCTTGTTGTTGATTCAGGAGTTCTTTATATATGCTGGATATTAATATCTTGTCAGATATATGATTTGCAAATATTTTCTCCCATTCTGTGGGTTGACTTTTTACTCTGTTGATAATGTCCTTTGCTGCACAAAAGCTTTTAATTTTAATAAAGACCAATTGGCCTGTTCTTTTCTTTTGTTATCTGTGCTTTTGCTGTCACATCAAAAAGAAGCTGTCAAATCCAGGCCCATGAGGATTTTGCCCTATGTTTTCTTCTAAAAATTTTATAGTCTTAGGTCTAACATTTAGATCTTTGATTTTTTTTTTTTTTTTTTGTCTCTGATCCACTTTGAGTTAATTTTTCTGTATGGTATTAGGTAAGGGAAATATCTTATTTAAACATTCTATTTCATTTTTATTTAGTATATTCATTTAGTGTCACATTTAAAATAAATATTAAAACCTTAAATTTATCTTTAAAATCCTTTACTATATTTCCCGAGTTTATCTAAAACTTTGTATTCTCACAAACAATCTCAGTATGGAATTGTTTGCAAAACAATTCTTACCCAAAAGATACCTCCATATATTCCTCTAGGCTCTGTCCAATAGAAGTTTCTGTAATGATGGAAATTTCTCTGCACAGTTTAAAAGAGTAACCACTAACTTCATGTGGCCACTGAGACTTCAATATATGATGAGTATAAGAGAGGAATTGGATTTTTATTTTCATTTTATGTTAATTAATTCAAATTTATAATTAAGTAAACTTACGTGGCTAGTGGCTACCATATGGGACAATGCAATGCCTCGGTTCTCAAAGTTTTTTCCCAGAAAGTTATATACTCAGAATGTATTATTTTACTTTTCACACAAAAACTTTGGGAACTTCAAATTGATATTATAATCTTAGCTTAAAAGTAGCTATATTGGGGCACCTGGGTGGTTCAGTAGGTTAAGCCTCTGCCTTGGGCTCAGGTCATGATCTCAGGGTCCTGGGATCGAGCGCCACATCAGGCTCTCGGCTCAGCAGGGAGCCTGCTTCCCCCTCTCTCTGCCTGCCTCTCTGCCTACTTGTGATCCCTCTCTCTCTGTCAAATAAATGAATAAAATCTTTTTTTTTAAATTAGCTATATTAAGGATAGATATAAGAAATGTCATAAGAAAAGTGTCCTTGAATTTCCTGTAACATTTCTATTAAATCACATTTCATGATAGTCTGTTCCCTCTATAAATGCCCTTTTTGACAGGGCCCTCTCAGATCCAGTATTTTAAAAATATTTTTTTTTAATCTTGTGGCATTATGGTATGCTTCCTTGTACTAAATAATAAGGTCCAGTAATCTTTCATCTTTCTTTTCTTTTCTTGGTTGCCAAGAAACTCAGGGCTAGAAGCAGTACTTTTTGATGAATTGTAATTGTTCCTCTTAAACCTAGGTTTCTAGTATAATCATTTTCTTCCCTTCCTCCTCCATCCTGGGCTCCCACAAACTGCACTATTTTCGCTTGTGATCATCTACCTTGATTGTAGTGATTTGGTAGTGTCTGTTTCTTTTATTCCCCTTTGGAGCAGTGGCTGGCCAGATATAGCGATGTGGCGATTTTAACCTCCACATTACTCAGATATGAATAGGAAAATGGAACTTGTTCGTTTTCCATAACCACGTAACCCCCCCACCCCGGGTCACCCATCCCTCTGGGGAGCGGTCAGGGTCCGGGAGGGCAATTTAAACTCGCCAGTTCGTGGCATCTCTGCCTCATCTTTCAGTTAGGTCAGTCTCTTTGGGGTGAATGTTCAGTGTTTTATTTTTTTCTTCTGCCTCTGTAGTAGATCGAATAGTATCCTCCCAAAATTCATGTTCACTTGAAACCTGTGAATGCAATCTTATTTTTCCTTCTTTTCCAAAAGACCAATAAGTGGGGGACGGGGTATAATAAACCTCCTCGGCTTTTAGCAGCCCTTCATCCCATGTAGAACTAGCCCCACATCCCGGGGTACTGATCCAAGGAGGGAAGTCAGGACTCAAGGGCCTGGTGCTGAGTTCCTCTACCTCTGCCTCTTCATTCAACATCCTCAGGACCAAAAGGCACCAGAGTCTCCTACCTCCCACACCCATCACAGCCTTGGCTTACAGAAAAGCCTAACGTTCAAACCTCCCAGCGTTTGACACATTAAAAGGAGCTTAAGAAACTCTGAAAACACTTCCTCTAGTTCAAAGTCTGGTTTTCAGTAGTCTTGCTCTGGACTGAAATAACCTATTTTGGATATCAAACACTTAACATTGATTCGTTCTTTCTTTTTGCATATCTGTGTAATAATCCTAATCTTCCCCAAGGCAAGTAAGTGCCCCAGGCAGAATAGGTGGAAATTCAAGCAAGCGCTCAAGGCAGACAAGAAAAGCCAAAATGTGCTGGTAGGTGACCAGATAGACACACAGATAAGCACTTTAACGGAAATAGAAGACAAACTCCACTTTTTTTTTCTTTAAAGATTTTATTTATTTGACAGAGACAGCACAAGCAGGGGGAGCAGGAGGCAGAAGGAGAGGGAGAAGGCTCTCCGCCAAGCAGAGAGCCCGACACAGGGTTCAATCCCTGGGATCATGACTGAACCAAAGGCAGACGGTTAACCAACTGAGCCACCCAGGCACCCCTAAACTCCACTTCTTCATTTTAGGTGAATTAGTTTGGATCTTGTAATTGTGGTCAAGAGTTTTGAAGGACCTGAATTACCCAAAAGTATCCATAGATACGACACTTAAAGAATGTACAACATCGTTCGGAAGAAAAGATATGAATGTAGAAAACAATGAGAGAGCTATACAAGGAGCTTCCTATCACCGCGAGGCAGAAACCAAGCTTCTGGCTCCCGAGTGTACAGAAGGAGGGAGGGCATGAGTCTCAAACAGAGGCAGATTTAGAGAGGCAGCGTGGAAGGGAGAAAGATAATCCGAGCATGACTGCCCAAACTTTTTCAAGTCACAGCACACAGAGAAAGAAATACTGACTTGGCATGCAGGGCTAAACTAGAACAGATAGAGAGAGGGAACCATTTATAAAATACTTAGTGGGAAAAGATTATTACTTCTTCACCTTATACAATTATAATAAGAATAAAAGGCAATAATTAGGGAATATATTAAATATGAATTTGCATGAATTCCAAATAAATCTTTTTGAGGTTTTTTTTTTTTTTTTTTTTTTTTTTTAAAGATTTTATTTATTTATTTGACAGAGAGAAATCACAAGTAGATGGAGAGGCAGGCAGAGAGAGAGAGGGAAGCAGGCTCTCTGCTGAGCAGAGAGCCCGATGCGGGACTCGATCCCAGGACTCTGAGATCATGACCTGAGCCGAAGGCAGCGGCTTAACCCACTGAGCCACCCAGGCGCCCTCTTTTTGAGGTTTTTAAATGAAAGCTTGAGCTTACTTGAAAGAATATGTTGTTTATACAAAGTTGCAACAATGATGGCCAAAATGCCAACTTTTTGAGGATGAGGTCTTCGAATTCTTGCAAGTTATCATCAGTGAGGAACATTGCACAAATATGGGACAGAGTTTAAAGAACTTAAAAACTATTTTTACAACCGTGAAAAGTGTACAACAGTTGGAACTATGTTTAAAGACTACTAGTTACTTATTTTCTTTATTGTGAAATGCAATATTTAAACATCTTACGATAAGATAGGTGGATTTCTAATCCAATTAGAACTTTTTATAGAGAGAGTTTCAAAGTCATAATGGGACTCTTAATCAGCAGAATGTACATGGGTTATTAAGGCATCGACTGGCATCTAGCTCAGACACCACTCCAAAGACCTACCGGCCACAAACGGACAAAAGTACCAGAAATATCTGAATGATGTGAGGGAGTTTAGGACCACCTCTGGAGCGGCACCCACTAGTAGCCACCAGACTCCCCATACCCAACCCTTTGACTGCCTACCTCTTGGGCTTGTGTCTTACTTACTGGGGTCCTAGAACATGAACTGGACAGAGCAAAGCCAGTTGTCCGTGACAGGCAACGTCCCACTCTGTCTGGCTGCTGAGGTCAGAGTCTTGATGGAGAAGTACCTCGTTAGCCATACAGAGTGCTGCGGTGGATCCATGGAAAGCTGATTTCCCTAGAGCCTCTGCTTAGAAGCCTATGTGACGGGCGCCTGGGTGGCTCAGTTGGTTGGACGACTGCCTTCGGCTCAGGTCATGATCCTGGAGTCCCGGGATCGAGTCCCACATCGGGCTCCCAGCTCCATGGGTTGTCTGCTTCTCCCTCTGACCTTCTCCTCGCTCATGTTCTCTCTCACTGTCTCTCTCTCAAATAAATAAATAAAATCTTAAAAAAAAAAAAAAAGAAGCCCATGTGACAATTGTCAAATTCGGGTACCATGGCACCCTCTGAGGCGCCCCACACACAAATCAACTTCAGTCTGAAGGGGAAACTGAAAAGAAGAGGAGTCCAAAGTCAGGTACTTATAACCCTTGAGAGGCACGTCCAGGGACCAAAGAACATAGTGCCCAAAGGCCAGATATGCGAATCAGCTGAGCATATGTGTTAGGGATGGAAAAAAAGAGACCAGTGGAGCTGGGGACAGGACCCAAGTTAAGAGTAGAAAGCAATAAGAGGAGACAGGCTAAGTCAGAGTGGGGTGATGCAAGCTAAGAGTGGGCACGTGATTTCACAATAAAGCCCCACTAAAAATTATTTACCAAAGTATAAGCTGTGCTGTTCCACGCGGCAGCCAGTAACCACCTGCAGCTACTTAAATTTACATTTAAATTCATTAGTCCCATTTCAAGTGTTCAAAGAGCCAACATGTGGCTCTGGCCCACTGTATTGGACAGTGTTCAATTGGATAAGTAATAATAGGCAAGTCCCATGGGGCAGTATTGCATCAAAAACATTCCTTCTTAACTACTATTTATTTTGTGTTTTTAGCTTCAGGGAGTAATCCAACAATGGCAAGTGATTCACCTCCTGCCTTCCGAGACAAATTTTGAAGATAAATTCATTAGTAAAATTCCTTTTAATTTCCCTTCCAAGCCACAGTCCAGAAGCATGGGGAGGCAGCTCATGCTGGCCCTTGAAAGCTGGTGGATTTCCAGCGATTCTGCAAGCCCGCTGCTAAACATGACCATTACTAAAAATTAAATTATATATATTTACAATTAAATAAATTGTATTAAAACAAAAGGCAACAAATACTTAACCTTATTACTTCTTAGCCATGTTTCTGCATTTTATTACCATCTGTGCTGTTGGGGTTACTTCTGTCTATTGTATCTATAAGGAAGAATACAATATATACTGGTGTATGAGACAGTATCTTTTCCTAACTCCACACTGACAGCTTGGTGTTGACTGTGGCAGGGGGGATACTGACACTACAGAAACTGACAACCACTAAAAACCCGCTTTTTCTCCCAGAGTGCCAGTTGCTAAATATTTACCAGCATACCTCTACTGCTTTCTAGAAATGCATTAATCCATGAAACATTTTATATAAAAATTATATGATTTGGTTCCTGGAATAAAAGCTACCAATTTGGCTACAGTCTACCATCCAGTATTACTTTTAATCTACTATATGCCACTGAGGTTCAAATATACCTAAATAAATATCCTTACACTTACCAGACTGTGTGTCTCCGGTAAACTCGGCAAACTTCGTGGCTGTGTGTCCTCAGTAAGCCTTGGGAATTCAATCTTTCTGAGCTGAGCCAAGGTCTCTTTGGCAAAATGGAATCATAGTAAGAGCCTCACAGAGTTCTTTTGAGAGTATATGAGAATATGTATGTAAAGTGCCTGGTATATAATGGCTGCTAAGCACTGGTCCCCTCCCTTGCTGTAGGGTTTAAAAAACACTAACGAACTTTAAGTCATGGCCTGTTTCCACAAGAGGTAACAATTTGGTTGAACTAGAAAAGGGAATCTCTCCCCTCTCTCTGCCCCTCCCCACCACATGCTCTCTCCCCCCACCAAGTAAATAAATCGATCTTAAAAAAAAAGAGAGAGAGAGAAATATATGTGCATATACATATTCATGCATATATGCATATATATAGATATATATAGTGTTTAATATCTTTATGTCTGAACTGCATGCTGACTCAGATTTGGGTGATCCCAAAGGCACAGCCTGAAATAACATCCTGCGGTATAGGTATTTTATTTGCAATGTGATTCCAAGAAAGCAGGAAGAGTGAGATAGTGAGGGAGATAATGACAATAAAAAGGAACATCATCCAAACCATTACTATACAGAAGAGGAGTTCTGGAGGCAGAACCTTCAAGAAACATCCAGAATGCCTCCCCAGAACTGTCCATTTCAAGGATGGGAGGACAGGGCATTGTATTCACCTGCACTCATGTTGCACTGGTGAAGATGCCTCTGTAAGGTTTTTTCTTCACTTATCTGTTTTTATAACAGCTTAATGGAGCCCCATTATTATAATTCACATATCAAACAACTCACTCACTGAAAGTACACAATGCAAAGGTTTTCAGTACATGCACAGATTTGTGCAACCCTCACCACAACCAATCTTAAAACATTTTCATCACTCCAAAAATAAATCCTGTACTCATTAGCATTCTTCCCCCTCCCCCCCCAACACCTTTCCTCTCCCCCAGCCCTAGGCAACCACGGAGCTACTTTCTGTCTCTATGAATTTGCCTATTCTGGATATTCCATATAAATGGAATCCCAGGATGGGTGGCCTTTTGTTTCCGGCTTCTTTCACTCAAGGTCCATCAGCAGGTATGAGTAATTCATTTCTTTTTATTGAAAATAATATTCCATTGTCTGGATAGACCACAGTCATTCATCAGTCCATGTCCATTTGGGCGGTTCCACTTTTTGGCTATTACAAATAACACAAGGTGTTGCGTGCACTTCAGTTTTCATTTCTCTTGGTTATATGCCCAGGACTAGAAGTGCCAGGTCAAATGGTAACTGTGTGCCTAACCCTTTGAGGAAATGCCAGACTACTTCCCAAAGCAGCTATACCATTTGACATGACACTCCCCCGTGTAGAATATGAGGGTTCCAATTTCTCCACATTGCCATCTGTTGTTATTGGACTTTTCCACTCTAGCTGCCCTAGTGGGTGGGAAGTGGCACCTCACTGTGGTTTTCACTTGGCCCCCTCAGGGTTTAATTCCCCTGAGCCTCCAAGAGAAGTTTCTTGGGACCAAAAGTTGAGTGATTCCAGGTGTTCTCCAGATGTGGGATGTCGTGGACTTGGTTCGCTTTACACAGAACTTGCCTCTGAGGCTGAGGCTGAAGCTAGCAGAGCTGAGCCAAAGGTGTGGCAGGAAGTAATACTTTTATCTATCTGGGAAGTTCAGGAAAGAAAGGGATCACACTGGGCTGTTGAGGCTCCTGAGGGGAGCTGCGTCTGATCTGGGTCTTGCAAGATGATGGAATTTAGACGGAAAAAAGAAGTCAAAAGACATTCTACACAGAGAGCTAGTGTGGTCAAAGGCTGCGAAGCGGGCATGAGCATGGCAAAGGACAGTGAACAGCAGCGCCAGCCTCATCAAAGGGACATGCGGGAAGGAAGAGCTGGGTAGAAGCGGGCTGGGAGCCAAACTGCCTTCATGACAGGCCAACTGTAACAGAGAAACCCAAAGTGACCTCATTTGTGCCAGACAACACTCTGACAGTGCCAGCCTTACACTCCAGCTGCCCTCTGCCCAGTTTTCGGCTCTCTTAAACCACTGGCCAGCTATCTTCCTCTCCAGCCATCCAGCACAGATCTACTGAGCCCTCCATGTGGCAGGCACTGCGGGGAGCTGCGCATGGGAAGATAAATAAATCAAAAGGCCGCCTTTGTCTCATGCTGAACATGACAAGGAAAGAGACTTTTTCAATGCAATAATAATAGCTAATATTTACTGAGAACCCACTTTGAGTCAGGTGCTATCCTACATGTTTTAAGTGTTCTAATTCCTTTAAACTTCCCGGCAATCCTGTGGCAGAGGTATTATTATTATTATTATATTCCCATTTTACAGACCAGGAAAATGAAGGCCAGAGATGTTAAGTAACTTGCCCCAAGTTCTACAGCTCATGGCGGTGCCCACACTGAGGCATGCACTCTAATCGCTAGGCTGTGCTGGTGGGTCCATGTTGGGGGAAGGGCAAGAAGAAAACACATTGATGCAGGAGGAAGTAAGGGTATGACTATGAAAATGATTCAAAGAGGCTCCTAGAGGCTCATTCCCACTCTGGCTTCTTTGGATTTAGGATGAAACGCTACCCTCTGCTCACTTGCCCACCACCCCCTTCTAGACACCTCTGACCCAAACCATCAGAACCTGGAAAGGACACTGATGTTTCACCAGCATCCAACCCCCTCCCATGCTTCTCTTGCTTAAAGGACCCAGATTTTCCCTTAAGGGAGCTCTGATCTTCCCTGTGGCAAAGCCCTGCATTTGGGATGGGGCTGGCCCCCACCCCCAGCCCAAGAGGAGACCCTAAATGGCCTAAACCAGTCAGCAGCATTCCACCCCCTCGCCACAGTGATGGCTGCAGAATCCAGCCATCAGTCATCATGGTCATAATCCAGGCCTAGAGCAATCAGCCCCGGCATCTCTATGGCCACAGCGATTACAAGCATACACCTGGGGAACAGGGCAATGACCTAAGGTAGACTCACTCGGCCCACAGATGAGTAAGCACATCTCCCTGAAGGCAGTTAGCAACCACCTCATAACGAGGACAGAAGCCAGCCTTCAGATAAATCTGTTGCCCTGGAAGCAAAGCAGGAAGAGAGAAAGAAACCCATCTTTCGTGCTATCACTGAGACACTGGATCCAACCAGCCTAGCCCTGCCTTCCATCTAGGCTTGCTTGTTAGGCAAAATCACCGTTTCCTGATTGCTTGAACCCATGTGACCTGGGTAATGTTAAAACAGAAGGACTCCTCCATGATCAGTGTCTCCAGAAAGCCTGAAAACTAACCAATCCACCTGAGAATCCAGTCTAGGCTTCTGCAGTCTCTGGCTCTTTGAGGACAGCCCCAGACCAGAGTGGATCATCCAACCCAATCCTCTTAAGAGCCACTTTCCCAGAGGCCTGGAAGACTCTGGAGAGAGCCCAGGCCCCACAGTGTGCCAAAGCTGCCGGCAGGGCCTGCTGGCTCCAGACACAGTCTGATGGGCTTCTTTATTCTATCCTTACGTGTTCCATTTTCCTATTTGCAATTAGAAACATTTCCTTTTAATTTAGACAATTTCCCCCTCTTTCTTTGGCCCGCCTTTAGAGTAGATCTGTACTGTAACACCGCTTTATAAACTGCCCTTGATTTCTGTGTTCATTCGTCCAAGTATTTTGTCTGTTTGCAGCCAAGAAGCCTTAGGCTCTGGATCATTATGTCCCTCTATTTTCCTTTTTCAAGTACTCCGTTAAAACCCCTGATGAAACCAGACAGGCAGAGCTTTCCAGCCTTTTTCTGAAGGCCCAGCCCTTCTCTTCTGCACCGCGGTCAGCCCGCTCTTGCACCTAGTAGCTCCTAAAAGAGAAAAAAATGTTACCCTTCCCGCGTGTCCTCACCGCAGTCCCGGCCACACACACAACAGCAGATCGTTTGGATCTGAGAATTTTTCTGGAGAGATTTTTCTGAAAGCTCAACAGCAATCAACAACGAAATCCGGCAGACTAACTTGCAAAATACAGGGAGAAACGAGCCGGCCGGGTCCTTAAAAATTCTGCGGGGGTGCGCAGTAGCACCGCGAGAGACGCGAGGCCAAGAGGCATTTTTAAGTCACCAAGAAGGGGATGGTGGATGGCCAGGAGCGCCTAGATCTGCAGCTCCCTTCACCGGCCCTCTTTCGTCCGTTGTTCTACTTGGGGGTAGGCATTCTCCTGCATCACTAATACCTTTGGCAGGTCTTCACTTACACCTATTAGTCTAAACACCCCCTGGGGAATGGGAGAATGACTCCATGCGTCTTATGCACACAGGAAAGGGCTGGGCGCTGGGAGACCACAAGGCTCCAGGGTTCTCTGCTCTCTGTCACCGACGGAGGGCCACACAGGGTTTAGAGGATCCTCTCAAATAAAAAAGCAAAATCTTTTTGATTCCAGCCTCCAGCAGTGGCCACGGAGCCACGCAATGGAATCTTTCCTTCCTAAGCCCCCCTACCTCTAAGCTACAGATGGGGGGAGGCGGGGGGAGGGGTGGACAGGTCCGACACACACTCACGTGCAAATCAAAGCAGCCCCACGTGACCGGGCCGGTGCGGCCACGCCCCCAGCCTGTTGCCATGGCTGCTCCACGTGGCCCAGAGACAGCCCGGGAAACGCACCGCACGCTGGTTCAGCCCCAAATAGCGCCTGGGATAATGAGCAGAGGCCTAAGAATTCTGAAAGCCAAAGGGCCCTCTCTTTTGTGAGGCTGCCCCCAGCTGAAGGCAGACAAAAAAGGCAAGGATAAAATAAAACAGACTTTGTCTTATTAACCTGGCACACACGCCTGGTGATCGGTGGCTTAGCTGGCAAATTGCAAGGACCTCGATGGGAGATTCAAAACTCAACAAGTGGCCGTCGCCATGGAAACAGCTCCAATGAACCCCAAGAATGAACGACCTTGGCCCCGGGGGGAAAATGTCGGAGGAGGATGGATGTCGCCCGGAATCGTCCGTCCCGTGAAGCCGGGCTGGGGAGGAGGTGAAACTGACTGAGCGAGTGCCTGGGCGTCCTGGAGTCACCGCAAGAAGCTTGCCCCCGGGGGTCACAGGATTTAGAAATAGCGGTGCTCTCTCTCCCCTGGCCTGGGGGACCCATGCTGCTTGACTCTCGGCTGGCTCCAGGGCACAGGGGCTCTGGGCCTGTGCCCACTGGGCCTCTGAACACCATGCCCCTTGCAAGGCCCCCGGCTCCAGGGCTGGAAACCCCGGAGGCCCGGAAAGCAAAATTCATCTGGGATAGGAAAGCAAATGCAGGCTTTAACCAATGCGACGCTGTGGGCAGTTAAGTATAGGGCTGGCTGTTCTTTCTCTCAGGAAGTGATCAGACCCAAGGTCACATTTTATTTTAAAGAATTTACCCCCGAAAGAGCCCCATTTGTGAGATAAGGCCAGGCCTGTATGGGGGGGGGGGGGGGGGGCTGGACTTAACGACATCTGCCCTTCCTTCCAGCCTGTGATTCTGTGATAATTGCTGGCAAGTGTAGTGATTTCCAGTACACCATGATTACAAGACACTCTTTAAATGCACAGTGTAGACATTCTAAATAGCACGTTGGGAGACAATTACCCAGACAGAAGATTACACAAATGCACTAACTAACCCGGGAACAGGGTCCTCTTTCAGTGTCAGAGGCAGAGAAGCCATCAGAAAACAGTTCCCACAGCCCCTCCTCCCGGGTGGTTTCAGGAGGCACAAATGTGTTATCTACTTGGGGTCTCTAGTGGATGCCCAGATTTCCTTCTGTCATGTGATGCTCTCATAATAACAAGAAAGCAAGAGTCATCATACTAACAGCAGCCACGATCGAACACATACTATGTTCTAGGCATTATTCTAATTCCTTTTACATCTATCAGTCCATTTAAGCATCCCACTTGCTGCCTGAGGTATTCCGATTTTTCAGAGAACTGCAGTTGAGGAAACTGTCCCCTGTCTTGCACTAAGAAGCTTACACTCTGCCTGGGGTTTGAAGCACATCGCCTTTACCTGGGCCTCAGCTGAGGTGGCGTCATAGGGACACAGCCTGGGAGCCGAGGGGATGGGGCTGGAAAAGCCCAATGGTCCCCAAGGGTCTTCTCTCATGGGCCCCCAGAATGGAGTGTGGGACAGAGATGCACCCTTCTCCGGGACCTTTCAGGCGGCCCATGGCTACCACGTGAGGAACTGGAGCTCAGGCCCAGGAGCAACCTGGGCCACTGCACCCCAGGGGAGCAGAGGACTACAGGGCTAAAGCAGAGGGAGCCAGCTGACGCCCTTCTGCAGGCATCATCCTCCACTCTTCTCAGTTCACCCAAAGCATTAGCCGGCTGCCTGCGTTCTCCTGAGATGTGATGTATCCAGACTGCTCTCTGAGGTGACCCCTTTTCTCAAGCAGTCTTGAACCTTTAGGGAAAGCACTGTGGTTAATAAAAGAGAACATCCTGAGCTTGGTTCTCCACCTTTGGAGTTTGAAGGGCCTTCTGATACCCAAGAGTGAGCTTCTGGGCCGTTCACTGGAGCCCGAGGAGAGGAGAACGTGTGCAAATCCTCTGCACGTGGAGACACAGCAGCTCGAGGATGAATGCCATCCCCTAGAGAGAGAGGAAGCTCAGAAGCACAGAGGTCTGGTCGGTCGCCATCCTCTCCCAGTCTCCCAGTCCCGCACTTTTCAGGATCACTGAACCTGGGTCCCTTAGATTTACTGCCACATCCTGGCTACAGCTCAACGGAATTCAGAAGCCGGGGCAGATCCAGGGTAAGCAGCTTCTCCAGCTCAAAGGCAACCCACACTGGGAGAATGGAGGAACTAACACGTTCACAGGAAATAGAGCAAAAGGCTCTACATGACTCTTGAAACCGGGGGAATCTGCAGTCCATTCAGAAGATAATATAGCACCATAACGAAGACAGGGAATTTGGAGTCAGACAGACCTGGATTTGACTCCTACCCAAATCTGCAAAGGACTAGCTTCGTGACCTTGGACAAGCTTGTAAAGACTTGGAGCCTGAGTGATCCCATCTGTAATATAAGATCAATAAAATAGATACAAGATAAATAAATAATAAAACAGATACAGGAGTATCTGTGAGGTTGCTTTCAACTGCAAATAATGGAGACCCCTTATGGGTTTAGCCAATACGCAGATTTTTTTTTTTTAATCTTACATGACAAAAAGTCCAAAATCAGGGCAGCCTCTAAACCCAGCCCATCAGGACTCTAGTTCAATTTCTCTGCACATTGGCTTCATCTTCATGCTGGTAATACCATGGCTGCTGCACTTCCAGACACTTTCTAGACAACGGCAACAGGGAAAAGAACAGGGAGCTGTTTCTTCTGATATGTCTTCTTTGAATTGGAAAGTTTCCTTGGAAGCTTCCAGCAGTCCTGTCCTCCTATCTCATTGTCCAGACACGAGCCACGTTCAGAGCGGCTGTCTGCCTACAGCCCACCTTTATGCAAATTGGAGAAAGGCAACTCTTCCTCAGACACCATGATGTAGCCTTGGGGGCACCCAGCTGCTTGCTCTTGGCAGTAACTGGTCCATGCTGGCTCTCCTAAAGGTGTTCTCAGTGGAAGGTGCTGGCATGAATTTATGCTCCAGAACTGCCCTGTTCAGTAAAGCAGCCATTATAGCCACCCAGGGCTTTTAAAATTTAATTTAAAACTAATTAAAGTTAAGTACAATTTAAAATTCAGCTCCTCAGTCCCACCAGCCACGTTTCCAGTGTTCAGTAGCTCCCTGTGGCTGATGGCTACTGGATTGGAAAGTGCAGCACGTGTTCATCATCACAGAAAGATCTATGGGACAGAGCTGCCCTATAATTCAGCCAGAAGACCCAGAATCTTCATGCCTGAACGCTCTCATCGGTTAATATATGTCTGCGATGGAACAGTGCCCCTTTAGATCTCTGTGTGGCCCTCAGGCCCATGCGTAGCAGCCCAGACCACGTGACCACGTGCTCGTTCCTAAACCAGTCACGGGCAAGGGAGAGGAGACCCCGAGGACTGGCTTGGCCTTCCATCAACCATGATTCAGCCCTGGTGTCTGAAATGCACCCCTCCCCCAGTGCATGGCCACTCAGAAGAGAGTGGAAATTATAAAGTCCAGCCTGTTCCAGCAAGGGTGTGGGTGGATTTGGGATCTACATACAACTCATAGGTCGTCGTAAGAGTTAAATAAAAATTATACATCCATAGCAGTTTGTATGGTGTCTAGAACCTAATACTTAATGCATTTTCACAATCATAATCATTACTGATTAACAATTATATCTAAACTGTGTTTTGGCCACTGCCAGAGCAGAGCTTCTCAGGAGAATGCGAGAAAAAAAGTACCCTAGGGTTCTCCCAGTTGCTGCTGCGAACCACAGAGAAAGAGAGGACACTTGCCACCTCTTCTCTCCAGCTGGCCTTCCACGACGGCATTCTCAACAGTGCCTTAGCCATCCAGAGCCCACGTGCCTCCTGAGCATTCTGAGCGGAGGCCAGCTGCCCGGCACAGCAATGTGACACAAAGCCCCGGGTTCTGGCTCAGACGGCCTGGGCTCAGGCAAGCAGGCCCTCCTCCTGGCAGAGGACAAGGCAAATGAACACGCCTGTCACAGCCCCTCCAGGGAGAGAGGGCTGGGATCCCAGAGATGGGACCTGCCAGAGAAATCCTTGCGAGGGCTTTGGGTTTCTTGGGAAATAGTCTCAGTGAGCACAATAGTTGGAGGTCTTTCATCTTCCTCACTTGCTAAAGATTGGGTGTTTAATATTCCAAAGCAGGCCAATTTGTCAAACAAAATAATGAATGTTCGTGGTTAAAAATATCCAGCAACACCAGAACATTTTGACTTCAAAGGCTCTATTCTCTTTCATTATCAAATATTAACAAAATATCAGCACATTAGGATGGAGCCCACAGCTCATTAATGCTGAATATAATTGCATCAGGCTGTCCACATGGGCTTTTCCATGGGGCAGGATCTGTTGCTTATCAAGACCCGCTGTCGGGAATATATTTGCATATGTAGTGAGAGCAAACGCCTAACAGAGTACAAAGTTTACCTCCAAGGTGGTGACCAGCCCTCCCAGCCTCCGTCTCCAGAAATGACTTTCTGCGACCATTTCTGTTCATCCATGGTCTGTTGACTGGCACAGAGCACATGCTAAAAGGTAGTGAGGGAAATGACTCAAGGTACAGAATTTACATAAGACAAATCTGACTGCTCCTCTATTTGTTTTCAGACTCTCTATGGCTTCCATGCATGTACTCCATGGAAAGTTACAGTAGGAAAGTTATCGATGTCTGGAACAGGTTAAAATGACTTTCTAGCCATTATTTCAAACTTACCACAACTGTACGTGTATCCCCAAAGCCAAACTCTCTAGAATTCCACTGAATAGTGGCATCATCTGGTGGACATAAGTGATACTGCAACTCCCCCACAAGTTTTTGTCGTCTTTCTGTGAAAAATGTTAATTTTTTAATTGTGCCACATTGCTCAGGAATGATTGTAAGCTACTGAGATCCCCTCTATGCAGCATCTTCAATTAAGCCACACATCTTTAAACTACTACAGCTGTGACAGAGGTTATAGAAGCTTACAGTCTGAGAGAGTCTAAGCCTGCTTTCCATATTTTTTTAGTGGTTTGGTGTATAGGTTTTATCTCATTCCAAAAGGTCATCAACTCCTCAAGGGCAAGTCTTTCAACTCTGACATACCTTATACTTTCTGCTATCTTAGTAGGTTCTCAATAAAAACATGCAAGGACTGAAAAGTTTACAAGACCATGTCTATATCAAGGCGAGCAGAATCCTGCAATGACTAAGTGCAGAATTTGGAAGCAAAATACCAGGGGTCTTGTTCCAGATCTTCCATCGGGTAGCTATGTGGCATTGTGTCTCCAAAAGGTGGTTTCTATAGCCATAAATTGGGCACGTTAATCACTCCATCACAGCATTATTTTGAAGCCTAAATGAGGTCATCAGAGCAGAACAGCGGCGTAAATGGTTAAGTCATTGTTAGTTGCTATTAGTGTCCTTTATGTCCATCCTCCGTGGACAGTTGAGTGCGCATCTTTGCTCTAAGTTGTTGTTATTATGCCCATTAGGGTCATCTTACCATAAAATTGAGAGATCAATTCTTCCTTCAAGCCCTGGACCCCGCCAGCCATCTCTCTCCTTGAGAGTGCAAAATGGACACATCTCCTTTACCTTCCCTCGGACCAAAACAAAAGCACGCCCAGGTACCAGAGACTGAAGGTTTGACTCAGCAGCTGCTCGCTGAGAACAACCTGAGTCATTTATTGATTGGAGGTTTCAAGTGATGGAATGTGACAGCCAGCCAAAGGGGGTGGGGAGCCCCCATGTGGGCTCCTGGACAAGGTTAATAGAAGGGTGGTTTGTGGGGAGGTGGCCCTCCCACTCACCCTTCCAACATGTGCTCTGAACAGACCACACACAGAGCACCATGTTTAAAACTTCATCAGGATGAAGAATCCAAAGAAGCAGGTTTTTTCTTTGAGGGCTGGTCCTGGGAAAGAGGGAATTGATTTTCTCTGAAGGAGAATAAAGACCAAAAGGAGCTTCAGAGAAATAGATTTCATTTCTGTGTAATAGTGCCGGAGGGAGTGGGCGGGAGAGATTCCCAGCCTGGGGGGCCTCCCTCACACTGAGCTGAGCAGAGAGTGAAGCATCACAGGACTCCACAGCCCAGCTCTGCTGACTGTGAGGAGAAGACAATCCCTCCCTATGCCCAACAGCTTATACCAAGCGTTACTGTGCGGTCCCATGTTCACAATTCTGCAGGCAAACACAAGAAAGACCACCAGGCAGAGATAAGAGCACCCCTCAGAATTCAGACTCTGGTTGTACCCTTGGAGGCTGAGACCTAACAGCTAGGATGCTGCCGAGAGCTGCTCTGCCCAGCCAAGAGGGGGGTGGCCAGGGGAGTCCCCTCTTCTGGGATCAAAGACTCCCTGGGGTGCTTGGGCTACCCACACAGTGATTCACTCCTTCCCCGCCCTCATCAGTACCCCCTTTCCCTCTGCCAGAATGTGCTACCCTCCATAGCAGATGCTGTCAGTCTTCCACACTCCCTCTGCCCACCCTGGCTGTGGAAGGTAGGCTCTATAGCAGCGCCAGTGGTCCTCACCTTCTAATACGTGTGGCCCCATAAGAAACCTGCTTCTAACCAAAGGAATGTGGCAAGGCAGGAAATGTTACTTCCGTGATTAGGTCACAAAATATTCCAACTTCCATTTTGTTAGACGACTCTCTTGTGGCTTTAAAAGCAAGCTGCCATTTTGGAGAGGCTCATCGGGCAAAAAGCTGGGCAGAATCCAGCCAGCAGGTGGCAAGAAGCCAATCGTCTCAGTCCAACAGCCCTCGTGGGCATGAATCCTGCCCACAATCATGTCGGTGGTTTAGAAATGGATTCTTCCCCAGCTGAGCCTTCAGATGAGACCTGTACTCTGGTCCACACATTTACTGCAGCCTTATGAGAGACCAAGAGGCAGAGGGTCTTCAAACTAAGCTGCGTCCTGATTCCTGACTCATAGAAACGACGAGATCATAAATGGGTGTTGTTTTAAACCGTTTAACGAATATCCTGGCATCTTGCATCTCTCCACCTGAGGGTATCTCTGACCTCAGACACAGTCCTGCTCTTGACAGACAACACTGAAGGAGCAACCCTCAACCATGGCAGTTGGATCCATTTCCCCAGCTTCCTGACCTTAGACGGGATAATTCCAAATAAACAGTCTCCATGTGTCCCTAGCAGGTTGGGTCCCTGTTGAGAGGCAACTCACTCAGTAACATATCCTGTATTAGCTCTCTCCCTTTCTTTTCTCATTCCCCAACTCCTGGGATCCCTCTGACAAAACTACTTACACCCACAGGCCTGTCTGCTTTAAGTTAGAACCTAAACTAACATAGACCTTTTGGCTTACCTCCTTCCTGGGTTTATAAAAATCTAGACTTGGAGCACCTGGGTGGCTCAGTCAGTTAAGCATCTGACGCTTGATTTCGACTCAGGTTATGATCTCAGGGTCGTGGGTTCAAGCCCTGCATCAGGCTCCACACTCAGTGCTGAGGCTGCTTGTTGCTCTCTCTCCCCCTATGCTCCTGTTCCTACCCCTGCTCGCACTCTCTCTCAAATACGTAAAATCCTTAAGAAAAAATTTAAAAAACAAAACACCACAGGCCCCAGCCTACAGAGTGTCTGTGAGCAGCTTTCCAAGTCCTGACCTTAAGACCTGCACCCACTTTCTAGAATTTTCCACCGCTCCCTCAGGGAAGCCTTTTCTCACCAAAACTGAGCTGCAAGGAGTTTGGAGGCATGTCAGCAAAACTTAACTATCCATGTGCTGCAGGTACATGGCCCAGGGCCAATGTCCCTATTAGTTCACACAAATCTGAGTTCAAAACCAATCTGTCTACACTAAGCAGAATAAGCCCTACCTTTTTCTCATTTTTCTTCCAGTTCTGCTCATTCGATGATTTATTCAGCTGGGCATGTGTTCCACAGGCATCATGAAGGACCTCAGCACTGGGCGCCCAGCATCATTTCCAGATCCTTCTTTATATCTCACAAGCTGACTCCACGCATCTCAAAGTCTGCGGGAGGGAGGAGGAGGAGGGGGTGGGACCCACTGTCATCCATTCAGACATCTCATGAACCATTACAATGTCAGGCCCTGCCAGTCTCCACCTCCTTGCCTATCTCTTGCAACAGTGTCTCTGCCCCGACTAATGAATCAGCCTCTGATACTTACTTGAGTGCTGACAAATCCTTCTGGGCTCTCCTCAGCGCAAGATTCTCAACTACTCTCATTCTCTTCCTACTTGGACTTGTCACTGAGATCATCTTTTCCCACTGGCAGGTGGGAAGGTATTCTGGTGGTCACCAAATGTCTCATTCTCAGGGCCTCTCTCAAAGGCAGACTTGCTGAATTGGCGCCTTTCTTCTGGGAAATTGAGCCCTTCTTGAACTCTACGGTATCTGCTTATTGCCTCTGACCCTCATTTGGCAATCACACCCCCTCCTCCTTCAGACCGTTACTGCATGTGGTTTGTCACACGGCCCTACCAGGATGTGAGCACCTGTAGGGCAAGAACCAGGCAGCACCATACATTTCCTCTGAACTTCCAGAGCCCTGGCCTGAGGTCCTGAGTACATCCCACACACAAGGGGTATCCCATCTTCCAGCAGATGTTCAGTGCCTAGAGGGCAGGGCCTGCCTCTATCTTTACAGACCTCACTTAGTGATTAAAACTCAAGAAAAATCACAAGCTGATCTCAACCCTCCAGGGACAGATAGCACTATTGGTTGGGAGGCTGGAGACATACTCAAACTGAACTTGCCTCTTACACCCTCAGCTCCCAGTTGTTGAATTGGTTTTCAGAGAAAAACTATGGAGCACAAAACCCCATCATCGTAAGTGTAAAAAAGGGGGAAACAATTATAGGCAGGCTGCGCACAAGTTTTCAGATACCACCTCATTTAATGGCACAGTATCTTGTAAGAGAAGAATTACTGCTCCAGCTTTACAGAGGAGGTAAAAACACAGTTAATCAAGGGTAGGTGCAGAATTTAAGCCCTGATCTTTCAGATGAAAAAGCTGATGCTTTTTCTGTGGCCCTGTGTAGCCAATATCTGTCCCAGCACGGTGGGACTGGTAGTGGAGATGAAAAGGTAAGACACACACACAGAGAACAATCAAGGAACAAGAAGGTATTATTGATAGAGGTTCAATAAAACCAGATGCTACCTTGGCCATTAGGGCAAGTGAAAAGAGTTAGACCCCCTAAAGAAAGCAACCTTGAACTGGGTCTTTCAAAAATGACCTCCGTAAAATCAGTGGACATGACCTTAAAGATGGTCCAGGCAGACTGTGTTACCACAGAAAGGCTCTGAGCCTCGTGTTCAGAGGGACAGTTCACTGGGACTCAAAAAGAAGGCAAGAGGCAGCGGATGACGGTCCGTGATAATAAAAGAAGGTAATGGTTATTGAGCGCTGAGTAGCACCAGGCACTACCTCCGTGGTTTATCCCACTTATCCACACGGAATTATTGATCCTGTCACTATTCCCATTTGACCTACCAGGAAACTGAAGCTTAGCAAGGTTAAGTCTGTGCCCAAAGACACACAGCAAGTGAGTTATAAATAAATCCTCGTATCCATTGATTGAAAAGTAGCCTGAGAGTGGGGCACCTGGCTGGCTCAATCGGCGAGTGGGCAATGCTTGATTTGGGGGTCATGAGTTCAAGCCCCACCTTGGGTGTAGAGATTACTTAAATAAATAAAACTTAAAAAAAAAAAAAAATTAGCCTGAGAGGAATGAGGCCTCCTCTAAAGAGATGGGCTTTGATGTCAGATGGCCTGGGTGTATTCCCAGCCTCTGTACCCTCAATAGTGGAATGTCCTTGTGCAAGGCACTTCTCCAGGGCTGCCTTCTCATTTGCAACAGGGGAATAATTCAAGTACCTACTCACTGGATTGTCATCTGCATTAAATGACAAAAGGCACAACTTTGAGGGCTTAGCCACGTTGGACAGGTAGTAAGTACTCTGTAAATTTTAGCCGTTGTGATTATTAAGAACATCTGGGTGATGATCTTCCCCTGAGGGGAAGAACCCCTGAGGAGTCAGGGGGCTCCTGGACCCCACAGAAAATTCTGGTGGGTTGACCAGAACACGTGGTCTGGAGTGTGTGGGACTGGTCAGCGGGTCCCAACAGACTCTCTACAGACAACTAGTCTGATGAAGCTGTGGGCTTGGGCTGCTGTCGGGGAGAGGGCCTTAACTGGGAGGGCCAAGAGGACTTCTCGAGTTTCTTCTGGGCAGTGCTCCACGGAGGGACCCAGGCTGGTATCCTCCTCTAGTGGAGATGTTCCTCTCTTGGCTGATTCATGTATTAGGGGTCTATGTGAGAACTTAATTGAGTAGGAGATTCTGCTAAGAAGAAGGCATAGGAGGAGGCCAGGAGGGAGAGAGAAAGGAAGTTTGAGAACCTCTGAGAGTACAACACCCCTCCTTCTTTTTACAGATTTGGGGATCTGAAGCCCAGAGCAGTTAGGTGATGGGCCAGAGTTCCACAGCCATGTAGTCCTTAGAGGGCGGGGATCAAACACTCGGGCCTCTCCAGAGGGCAGGGGCCTTTCCACCACACGCAGCTGCTTCCGACCCGGCCTCCTCCAGGGGGCGCTATTCCCATTGTATTTCATTTGAACGGCCTCTCCCTGGGGTCAGGGGACCCCTGGGGTCAGGGGTGAGGGCCCAACAGTGAGAACACGCAACGTCCCAGGGGCGTTCGGGAACATCGCGGCAGTGATAAGAATGTCCTCCGCGTGTACTTGCCTGAGTGTTCATGTCCGAGGACGGCAGGCGTTCTTGTCAAGGCCGGAGAGTTAATATTCCGAATATTCCATTCAGTCTCACACCTTCAGGCTATGGTAGCAAAAAGCCTCCACAGGCAGAAAGGAAAGGAATCAGCATGACTGTGTCCCAATAAAACTTTATTTATGGACACTGAAGTTGAATTTCATTTAAGGTTCACATGTCCCAAAATGTTCTTTTTAAATTTTTTTCAACAGTTTAAAGATGTAAAAACCATTCTTGGCTTGTAGGCTATATGGCAACCATCTGTATCTGGCTCGTGGGCTATGCTATCACCAAGCCGCGGTTCATAGGATTTGTTCATAATCCTGTCTCTCCTGAGCCTTTTAAGAGTTATGAAGAGACTGGAGGGCAAATATAAAATGTACTTTCTGCAAACATATGCAGACCAAAAAAATCAGAGAGGTTAATTTTACACCATAGTGCCCAACCTCTAAAACACTCTGCCTCTCTGGAAAAGTCAGGAAACCCCCTAAAGACTCCAGAAGAAGCCAGTTTTGAATTAACCTTTTGAAATAAGATGCTTAAGCCTGCCTAGTACCAAAGCAGATCTTGCAAGTTCTCATGGGCCGGGTTTGTTCCAGACCAAGTATAATCCAAGTGTAATCCCCGCAATGACTGGTACTAACTACAGATCATTCTACTGTCTTCCTAGTTTGCTGGTCCCAAAATGTTTTTCTTTCTGACAAAGAAATTATCTTATTTTCCAGGAATACTTGCAGAGGTTCAACAATCCAAAGGCACAGTAAAAATAGCAAAAATAAATAAATAAATAAAAACGAAAGTCTCCCTCCTTCTACCAAGGTCTGTTCTTACCCGTTCACATGGACGGGATTCACGACATGTAATCCCAACTGTTGCTCCCTCAGCAAGCTGGCACCAGCCTGAGCTCCAGAACACATGGGCAGGAGGCACACGACTGTCTCTTCCAGATGTGCAGTTCTTGCCTCTATGTATAAAATTGATCCCCCACACACTCTCATAAACACCACACCACAGAGATCAAGAGTTCAGAGTTCAGCTTACAGCATAGCCCAAGGCACTAGAAAAACAAAACAAACCTAAGCCCATACAGAAGTGGAGCACGATGACTGGGGAAGAAGATTCTAGAATTTCCAGCCTGGAGAAGTGCCGGGACAGATAAGACTGGGTGGGGGGGTGCTGGAAAGAGAAACAGACAATTGGTAGGACGCAATGGATGGTGAACTGGGGTCTTCCAGAATCAATTAAAAAGCCCAAACTTGAGAAGGAAAGAAATGATATGAAGAAAGCAGACAAATGCATTTCAGTCAAACAAGAATTATATATAATTCTTACTATTAACATATTGTTATCTTATTATTAATATTTTATGTATTATAATATAAATTATATTATATATCTTATTAATTATTAATAATCTTATTGTTAATATATAATCCTGTATAGAATGATAGAGAAAGAGGCTGAAACATCCAGGAGAAATGTCTAGTTCTGGAAACAGTCTTCTAGAAGTGACCCGAAGGGAGCCTGACCCACAGGGATGGCCAAAGTCAGAGAGAAGGCAAGTACAAGTGCTCTTCCAAAGGAGGGTTGGGGAGGCCTGAGATTCCCCGGACCTGGAGGACTGAGCAGAGTCCGCAGGGACTCCTAAGGATCCAGACTGGGTGAGTGCACGGAGCTGAGCAGAAACAGACTATTTCTTCCTCATATGAATAATCAATCTGTCCACAACGACCGTAAAAACTATTAATGTAGTAAGCCTCCAGAACAAAATCCCAAGCACTCAAGCTCATTACATGCCCTTTTTCTTTTTTTTAACAGACTTCGTTTTTTTAGAGCAGCCTTAGGTCCACAGCAAAACTGAGCAGAAAGTACTGACTCTCCTACAGACCCCCACCCCCACACACACACCATCCCCCACTACCAACATCCCCCACCAGAGCAGTGCACTTGTTACAATCTCTGCATCTCCATCAACGCATCACTATCACCCAATGTCCACAGCTGACATTAGGATTTGCTCTTGGCGTTGTACTTTCTATGGGTCTGACAAATGTCTAATGACATGTACCCCCTCCATTCATGGTACCAGCCATTATCATTTCCTCCTGTGCCTCCCCCTCCGCTCCCCTCCCGCCCCGCCGCCCCAGCAATGACCGGTACTAACTACAGATCATTCTACTGTCTTCCTAGTTTGGCTGGTCCCAAAATGTTTTTCTTTCTGACAAAGAAATGATCTTATTTTCCAGGAATACTTGCAGAGATTCAACAATCCAAAAGCACAGTAAAAATAGCAAAAATACATACATAAATAAATAAATAAATAAAAACAAAAGTCTCCCTCCTTCTACCAAGGTCTGTTCCTACCCGTTCACATGGACACAAAGGTGTGCGTGACCTTGGAGGGGAGACTTTAAAAGGAGGTGCTATCCAGATAATTAAGTAGGTGAAGGGGTTAGTAACTGTCCACAACAGTTAGAAAAAGAATTCCAGTGACAAGTCAGACCAGAATGTGGAGAATCAGGAGCCTCTGCTCAGCTGACGGCTGGGAACAGAGAGTGGTGAGCGCAAGGGCAGAGATCCAAGTTTGGGGGCATTCTTTCTTTCATTACAGTCATTT
The DNA here is from genome assembly GCF_030435805.1 of Mustela lutreola. Lineage (NCBI taxonomy): Eukaryota > Metazoa > Chordata > Mammalia > Carnivora > Mustelidae > Mustela > Mustela lutreola. The sequence goes on along the minus strand of NC_081297.1, from coordinate 19,919,145 downwards.
CTCAGATCCTACTTTGAGGGAGGCCCTGTGGGGAGCACCATTGGCCTAAGGAAAGGTACAGACAAAACAATCCTGGTCAAGATGCTGCCGGAAATGTAAGTACTCAGGCCTCACAGAACGAAGTCAAGGTGAGAGCCAGAGCTGACGGGGATGCTTGGCCTTCTCCCCCGGATCTAGGAAAAGAGAGACAAAGACAAAGCTAGGGACTCTGGCAACGAGAGGCCTTGGTGAGAGCGATTTCGGCCGGGGCCTGGGAAGCAGAACCAGATATTGAATTGATAGGCAATACATAGTGAAGAAACGGAGGCTGGGGGAAAAAACATTTTATGACAGGTCGTAACCCTTTATCCAAGACTTTTGAAGTCTGATTTCAGAATTCAGACCGTTTGGGATTTGAGAAAGGAAATACAGCACACACACTGCATCAGATTAGATGCAATGCACCCAGCAGAGTGGAGGGTAAGACCCCGTCATCAGACATGCTAATACGGCTGCAGTGAATCATACAAACACTCACACTGTGGGAGAAAGTTCAAGATCATAACGTCTCAGCTAGCTCCATCTTCCAGTCTTCCCGGTTTTCAGAGCTGTTTGGTTTTCGGGGGCAGCTGGGGCAGAATGGGCCATTTTTGCCCTGGAATAAAATCATATCCTGCCACAAACAGTGACGGTCCCCCAGTGTGTTTCACACAGGCTTTCTTTCTTTCTGCTGGACTATGTAAGCGGCTTGACCACAGAAGTCCCATCTGATTATCTCTGGGTCCTCAGCGTAGGGCACAGGACCTGGCACGGGGTCCATGCCCGGGAACTTTAGCTGCACTGACGTTTCACTGCTTCTAAGAAGTCCCCTCTGCAGGCCTGATCACTGTCTTGACTTGGCTTTTCCGAACCCAACCTCCAGCCCCTGTCCCCCAAACTCCAGACTTGCTCCTCTATTGATATGCGACTGGCACATCCCATTTCTCTTCTTAAATCCAAACTCAATAGCCATCTGTTTGTTCTGGTATTCTAGCACTAATTGCCATTCCTGATTTTGTTTGATATGTTTGACCTGGTATTTTAGAACTAACTCTTAATTGTGTTTTTATTTAATATGGATAGCACATATAAAGTAGAGCATAAGGAGTGCTATATAAATGCAAATTTTATTGTATTTCACAAAGACCTCAGAGACTTGCCAAACTTGGTTCTTCTCAGAAGAAGTTTCCCTCTCAAGGGCTTAGGGAGATTTCCTGTCTTTCTCTCTCCCTCTTTCTCGCTCTCTCTTCCTCTCTCTCTCTCTCTCTTTCCCTCTCTCTCTCTCTCTTCCTCTCTCTCTCTCTCTCACCTTCCTCAAAGCTGGGTAAATAAAGAGACTGAACACCAATCACATACAAGCCAACATCTGACCAACACTAAGGGCTTTAAGAGTCTCCTGAGTCTGGCATAAAATTAACAAATCTCACACTGGGTTATAACATTTCTTACCCTCACTTTTGTGAACTGACTTTAAGAAGTCTCGTCCTAAATGGGTCACTGTGACCTTATTTAAAGTCTAAGTTTGCCACGTGAAAAGGGCTATTTTAATTTTCTGCTTCTTGAAGAGTAGATTCATCGTCACAAAAACGTGCCATTAACCAGTAGATAATTGGTACAGCTTGTATGGTTCCCCTGAAATTCTTCGAGACAAGCTATTCCACTTCTAAATTGTCTGAACTTATTATTTTAATGAGATTTCAGATCCTGAAAGAATTGAGGAGGGCAGCCACCGGCACAGAGGAGAGTAACTCTTGCCACTTGTGAAAAATCCCATTCAGGGGCCACAGATTCATCATGTTTGCCCTCCATGCTCTCAGCAGCCAAGTGGTATAAGGGTTTAGTGCTCAGGTCAAGGTCTTAATTTTGAACTTCTCGCCCTGATCCATTCCTCAGGCCACATTCCATGCAGCTCTCATGCCTTCTGGCTTTTTACATCATGGCCTATTTTTCCATCTTTGGTTTCCCCCTCCCTTTAGACTTGGCCCTCAGATTATCTTCCTAGCAATGACCTTGGCTCTCTCGGCCTATCTACGACTGGGTGAATGAATGGGTTTTATTTTCTGTTCTCTCTTAGTCACTGATTCCATCCCAGTGCATTCTTGAAAGGGTCCAGTGGGTTATACATGTCTCCAATGTGAACAGCATACTTGGTTTTCATCACTGACAACAGAAAATACTTGCCATTTCAGGAATCTCCATATCTTCAATGGTTTATTTAATAACATTCTTTGTAACCCAGAGCTGGTCATGGAAAATTACTAACATTCTCTGTTTGTGGGGTGTGGCCAAACCAATGAAATGCTACCAATATTATTATGAAGTCTCCATTAATATTATGTCTGAAGAGAACAGCCATATAAGAAAGCAACCCTGTTATTTCAAGTGATCTCGCAGGTGTCACCATGAGGCTGAATATACCCTTACTACAAGCGGCCTTTAGAAAACCAGATGTAAACCATAGCTATATGGATTATAACAATCATATGGGAACCGAAAATTCTCTCTTTGTTCACACTGGGGTGAAGGTAGCAGTAATGACAAGTATGACCAAGAAAAGGGTGGTGGGGGTGCAGAAGGTAAGGACTAGAGGAACACTGGAAGTGGAAACCAGCAAAGGGTCAAGATCTGAGTCATTAAGGTGAAAATCTGAACAGGATTCTATGATGAGACATCAAGGCCTGGTAAGGGTTCTAGAAGCTGCAGAGCCACAACCATAACAGACAAGTAAGCCCGACATCCAGAAAATCATGAAGAAGACCAGAAAGTCATGTCAAGGTCGGGAATCCAGGAAGTCAAGAGATCTCTGTGGAGAGCAATGGAAGCTAAGGGCCTTGGTTAAGAGGCAGATAGAGCCTACCTTCATACCTATATACTCATAGTGATGCTGGCCAAGCTGCTAATCTCTCTGAGCTCAGTTTTCTCACCTGGAAACAAGGAATTCTCACAGTAGCATGTGTCCCCGGATGGTGTGTGAATAAAACGGGTTTGTGCATATGGAGTGCCCGGCCGAGTACCCGGCACCTAGAAGCCACTAAATACGGGGTGACCAACATGACACCAGTCCTCCAGGGGGTGAAGCAGTATCAAGTCATGAAAATCATTGCCATCTGATTTTCTTTTATGTTTTATGATAGAAAGGCAATCGGACCTGTTGATTGGACCGATTGATCCTGAACCTGAAAGAATGAATAGGAAAGGAACTGCCCCTTGGTTGAATGAGGGCCTTGTAGCTATAAGGGAATCCTATCACCTGCCTGAAGCCGGGTGTGAGAAGAACAATTCTATTCATGGGCGACTGTCTCAAAGACAAGCATGCAGCTCATTCCTTCAGCTAAATGGTCTCCATTTTACATTGATGCAAGCCCAGACCACCGGCAACCCAAATCAAATGCCTTATGTTCTCAAATTCGTTTTTCTGAACTGCACCCCGGAATCATCATGCCCTTCTTCACTTAAAGGGATGCTTAGCAGCAGCTCTAAGAAGCTAGCTGTTGAAAATATGATGCTCTATCTTATCCCGTATACCACATAATGCCTCAGGACCTTTAGGAAGATAATCAAAGCCTCAACACCAGAACTTCTTCAGAGCGATCAGTGAGCAGTACTGTCGCGGAGAGCATCATTTTTAAACATCAGCCCAGTTTTCCTCTTTGCTTTGACCTTTAGGAAACTCATACCTAAATGGAGACCCCTCTGATCAATCACGGGGGCCCTTCAGTGATACAATTCCCTGTAATATGCTTATGCCAGCTTAATTATAATATTCTGGGTCTAGACCAGAGGTCAGAAATGACAGCTCATGGCAGAACCAGCCTGCTTCCTGTTTTTTGTTCAGCGAATGCGCTGGTCTTTTTCTGTGTCTGCTGTGGTGACACGGCAGCAAGAACTGATAGTTGAGGCAGAAACTGTGTGGGCAGAAAGGCCAAAAGTCTGTCCAATCTGGCCCTTTGCAGAAAGTCTGTACCCCCTTGCACTAAACGTACTTTCTTCCAACCTTGCTCTCTTGATTTTTACCCCATGGTGTGTTTTGTAAGCTGCCTCAAATCCATTTTGGAATAAAGCAGGTTGGAAACAATCTGACATTAAAGGCCATCCAATTCACTGTAGTTCTCAACACTCCAGACACACACACACACACACACACACACACACACACACGACTGTCTTGTCTGCAGGATATTGAAACCACCGTCCCCAGTATTTGCAGGGATATTCTACCCTAATGCACACAGTTAACGGGCAGAGCAAAAGGAATTATCACATTTCCCTATCCTAGATCTCTGTCCGGGATCTTAAGGAGTCCCCTCTCCTAGACCTCAGGAAAGTTGCTCCTCTCCTTAAGAGCTTTACTGCGCTCCTCCAATCAGTTTTCAGTGGGTCCCACTAGAAGCGGAGGGAAGAATTCCCTGGGAAAGAGGAGGAAGGCATGCCACGGAGGCAAAGAAAGGCTGGAAGAGCTGGAAGCCGCTGTGATCCTTCCCACTCAGCACCAGGCTTGACATGGAAATTGGATCATGACGATGACAATTATGAAAAATAAAAACCTTAATGTTTTTGCATAACTAAATCCACATGTAGATTATAATGACTGCTATGAGCTTAATGCCCAGACTTATTTCTCTTCCAAAAAAGTGAAAAATCAGTCAGGCTAGAACTTAGTAACGCTCTTGAGTCTCACTTAATAAAGCGCAAAACATCTGATTTTCAAGGTATTTGATGTTCAGTTCCCTCTAGCTGAAAGTGGTTTTATTTTCCGCTCCACGCAGGGTATTTCTGGGGCGCCTTTCATCAGAAGCAAGCAATTCAAGAGTGTGTGTTTATTTTGTAGAAGATTTACATGTTTTCCCAAATCAAGTTTTAATGAACAAAGCACGGTATGGTTTTATCCAGCAAAATCCTGAAAATGCACATTGGTCATTAAAGTGTAAACCAGCATCTTACTGAAGTTGCACAATGATGTTCTTATCCGAGGTCTCTCACACTGGATGCTGTCCATGCAAAAGACTGCATTGAGGAAGAAAATGTATGGGTCAGGGTAAATTAAACATCAGGCCCTTGAGAAATTTACTGCAATTTATTGAGAAAGTAACTTTAGGGACGTCTCTTTGGGAGAACTGTCCAAGCCTTAAGTGACTGCAGTGTTACTCTTAATCTTACAGTAAATACTGTCTTTATCATTTCTTTTTAAAATTCCATGTGCCTAGTCTTTTAAAAAGGGAACTTTCCTCTACTTACCTAAAAAGGGAATCAATGCTTTACATTTTTCTGACGAAATCCTAAGAAAAACTATGAAGGTATCTATGTCGTGATAGAAAGGCACATCAGCATCAAACGTAAAACTGTACATTGACAGCATCGGAAAGACATATTGCCTCATCTTGTTTCTTTAGAACATAAGAGAATTTGAATCACTGACATTCTTGGCTGTTTTTCCACCCACACAGGGAAACCAGGAGGAATGCAGGAATCAAAGAGCTGCATTCCCCATTGCCACAAAGTACTCACACTTGGCAATTGGGAAAGAATCCGGTCATCATTTTTTAAGTGATCACCAAGCAGCGAGGAGCTCAGGCCGAGTGCACACATGTCTCCACAGTCCCTTCCCGCCCTGCGTCCACAGCGTCAGCAACAGAGCTTGCTGCAGGGAAAAAAAAAAAAAAAAAAAATCCAAATTTCTGTGTCCCAAGGGGAGGCATTCATTCATTCCTCAGCAGCACCCGTTCTGACATCCTAAGGAAGACAAGAGCCTTTTGCTGGGGAAGGACTTTGACATCCCCTTAAATGGCGTCTGCATCTAGTCCAACAGAGTTGGGCGTGGAAGTGTATTTATTGCAACCACAAGGATGTGCAAATTTATTTATAGTATAAACGGTGCTTTCCGCAAGTCCTAGCTGTCAACAACTTCTTATTTTTCCTGGAGTGCCTTAGGAGCCAAGCATGTTTTGTTTCTTGGGCTTGGTACCTGGAGAGCTAAAATAACACTCTCGTTAATGAGAAGACAATGGGACTAACTGCTGTTTTGCAGCTTTTCCACGGGCCATACCTTTTAATTGCTGAGTGCTGGCATGAGTACATTGTTCCTCTTTTTTTTTTTTTTTTTTTTTTTTTGCACACAGCCCCTTAGGCCCGTTAGGAACGGAGTGTGTTTTGTGTACGTACGGAGCAAAGACTCTTATTAAAAGCTGACGGAAGCATTTGGAGTGAGGAGTTTATTTTGACTGGTGAGGTATGTCTTGATAGTTTGCCTTCAGATGCAAGAGGAAAAAGAGAGAAAGTGGATTAGCCCCAATCATCTGGGAGATGACATTTCTCACTGTGTTTGAAGTATTTTATGAATTAGAGAATGGGACTGATTTTGAAGCCTAAATTAATTTAATCTGTTTGCTTTTGTTTGCTGCCACAGCTGCTGCGACACACCCTACTTCTTTGAAAATCTTCGGCTTCAAGGGTCTGGGCGTGGAAGAGCGAGTGCGGCAGGCAGAGGGGCTGCTGGTGCCTTCCCCGGGTGGGGAATGGAATCGGTTTTCAATTTCCCCCTGTGGACGTCTGGCATTCTCCGATAGGGTTTTGTCTCAGATTTCAAGCTCCACGCTCTCACACTTGCCCATCGTGCTTTTTATTAAAGGAGAAGTTGCCTGCCGAAGCCAACATAAGGGAAAGAAAGGAAATCATTATCCCAACCCCATTCCTCCTAGCACATTTTCATTAGGGAAAAAACCTTCAGGGTGAAGATGAAAGAGGCAGAAAGGTCCCATTGGTCATGGCCCATTAACAGTGACTGACACCTACTTTGCCACAAATTCGGCACTTCCCATAGCGACTCCATTTGTGTTTAGAATCCGGTCTTCTTTGGGGTTGTAGAGGGCTGGACGTTCAAGAGCTCCGTGACAGCCATGCTTGCATGTCCCCTTATTCTCATTAAATCCATTTGGAATGCTCGGGACTGCATTCCCCCAGCAGGACAGACGGAACGGATCTTTACAGTAACCCTGGCTGACTGTCCACAGGTCAGTTCGAAAATTCTCGGTTACTTGAGAGGAGATTAGGTCAACCTGGTTCATTTCAGTATCAGTCAAGGACCAGATCGTGTTGGCTTTTCACAGGTGGACCCACCCATGAGCATTGGGGCTACTTCAAAGTTAAGGGAGAGAAAGCGACGTTTGCCCATCACAGGGCTTTATTCAGGGCCTCGGACAACAGATTTCAGCCCCCACTAGTGTGGAAGAAAAACAGGCTCACTGACTTCAGAAAAGGAAGTACTTGCAACAATCAAGAAGAGGCAAGGAGTATCCAAGGACTGTCCCAGCACCCGGGGCATGTGCTGCTGGCAGAACCTTGTTAGAGGAGCACATGGCATTTATGGATTCACTGCTACGAGGACCTTCAAGGTTGTAAGGTGGGAAAAAGAAAACCTGATGAATTATCTGATGAACAACTAATTTATCAGGGCATTTGCCTTGTATTGCAAGTCGAGCTGGACTTGTGTCCTAACATCAGCTACCTGAGGCCCAGTATTTGCGTTCTCGCCGGGAGCAGCTGTTACAAGTGTCAGCTCTGTCCCTTCTAACCGGGGCCAAAGTAAAACCAGGACTTTAAGTGAGGTCGCAGATGGGACTCTCTCTTCAGAGCAAATTCCGTTCTTCCTCAGAAGCAGTGCCGCGTGGGAATAACAAACACAGTACCTCAGCAGGCTCCCTCTGAGAATCTTCTCTCTGCGTTGTGAAATACTGCCTAATGTTGGCTTTTTTTTTTTCTAATTACTGTTTACATCTTTGAGAAGAAATTATCATTTTCTAGAACTGATGCAGGGGACGGCATGACTCTGTTGGTTAAGTGCTGGACTCCTGACTTCGGCTCAGGTCATGATCTCAGCATCGTGAGACAGAGCCCTGCATCAGGCTCCACGCTCAGCACAGAGTCTGCTTGAGATTCTCTCTCCCCCTCTGCCCCTCCCCCACTCAGGCGTGCTCTCTCTAAAGTAATAAATAAACTTCAAAATGGATGCAAACGTGTTGCCTGTATTTTGAGGTCAAGTCTGTCCTTTCCGAGAGACAGCATACATTCACCCTCTGCTCAGAGGATTTCAGAGCTTTTCTCCATAAGACAACTGGTTCCAACAAATTCATTGACTCACACACACTCCTCCACCTATCAAGTTCTTAATGGTGACCAGTAGCAGAACATGTGTCCCCGAAATATGACCATAGGAGCTCAAGACATGCCACCCCTAAGTTTCATCCATCAGGGAAAACTGACCCCTCTCAAAGAAGAGACTAGAAGTAGACACCACACCCAGACAAAAGAGTTCATCACTTTCTACCATAGAGTCGTCCCACCTTATTTGTAGTTTTGATAATCCCCCCATCACCCATAGGTCCACAAGTAGATGACAGTCACTAGTAGCCTAACATGTCATAGACCTCACTCATCTTATCACATGGGTCCCTTACAAGAAGGGGGAGTACAGTCCAATAAGTATATTGACAGACGCATTCCCATAACTTTGATTACAGTATATTGCTAGAACTGCTCTATTTTAGTATTTGTGGGTTTTTTATTTTATATGTTTATTTTAAGTAATCTCTACCCCCAACAGGCTTGAACTCAAAACCCTAACATCAAGAGTCACAGTAATTTTATATTTTGTTATCATTAATCTCTTACTGTGTCTCATTTGTAAATTAAATTTATCATAGGTATGTGTGTATAGGAAAAAACACATTAAAAAAATTTTTTAAAATTTTTACCTAAAAAAAAAAAATTTTTTTTTTTTTACCTGTGTAAATTTGAAGATCTAATCGGCGTTATTAAGCCAGCCATGAATCCGGCAGCATCCCAGCCAACAAGTGGAGGGGGAACTCCAAGGACTTGTACCAAATGGAAGGTGTTAATAGGAAGGAGGGTGGAGCAAGAAGTTACTAGCAAAGGAAAAGATTATTTCTGGCAAAGTTACCTTCCCTTAGGAGAAGGGCAATGGGGCTTATCATACAGATGAGCTCATCTTGCAGGAGTGGGGGGAGAGGGCAGAGAAGGCAAGGATAAAGAGGACCCCCGTGATAGATTACATCATTGGTGCTGATCAGAAAATTCCAGACTGACTGGCTTAAAATCCCACTCCTGGAGAGGGTGACACTGCAGCTAGAAAGGGCTGGTTTGCTGTTTCTTTTTTTTTTTTTTTTTTAAGATTTTATTTATTTATTTGACAGAGAGAGATCACAAGTAGATGGAGAGGCAGGCAGAGAGAGAGAGAGAGGGAAGCAGGCTCCCTGCTGTGCAGAGAGCCCGACGCGGGACTCGATCCCAGGACCCTGAGATCATGACCTGAGCCGAAGGCAGCGGCTCAACCCATTGAGCCACCCAGGCGCCCCTGGTTTGCTGTTTCTGAGGACAAGTAGCTCCACCTTGGACTTGTGGTTTTCTTTTTAACATTCCATCCGGGAGGTCTTGAAACATCCCCACAGATACGAGAAGACTACTCTACCTCCCATCTATTCCATGGGCCCACTCATCTTCCCTGAAAATCATTCATTCTCCCCTAAGAGACCTACTACATCTCCCCTTCCTCTTCCCTATTAAGATGGTATTAAAGCCTGATTCTAAGCCACCTAAGGTAGTTACTCATTTTTTCTGGTGGGCCCCTCTCCACACGTGAGATGTACATGTTCATAAACCCCTGGTGGTTTGGTTTTTTTCCTTGTTAATCTGTCTTTTATTACAGAGATCTCAGACAAAAACTCAGAAGGGTAGAGAAGAAGTGATTTCTCCTTCCCTACAATGGGCAGTTTTAGAAGAAGCCTGTATTTCAAAAATCAGATAGTCCCCCCCGCCTTTTTTTTTAAGATTTTATTTATCTCAGAGAGGGAGGGCCTGCGTGCATGTGTGCACCTGAGTGGGGGAGGGGCAGAAAGCAGGAGAATCTCAAGCAGACTCCCCCTGAGCTCAGAGCCCCAAGTCCAGTCGGGGCTTGATCCCAGGACCCTGAGATCATGACCTGAGCCAAAATCAAGAGTTGGACACTTAACCAACTGCACCAAAATTAAGAATCAGACACTTAACCAACCAGGCACCCCCAAGATCAGACATTTTTATGCAATGAGGGGAAAAGAGCAAAAACACAAGAATGACAGAAAGAAGGAAAGACAACACGGTATACCCAGGGCACCTAGATGCTAAAAATAACCAGGAAGCTGATTCAAGGATGCTCGGGCCACGCCCTTCCCCTTTTGCCTCCCCATCCTTTCCCTCCATCTTTCCCCTTCAGCTCTTCCAAGGGACCACTGGAGCAGGTTCTCTCTTCCAATGGCGGCTGTGGCAAGTAACCAGACAGAGTGAATGTCCTTGGTAGGCTCAATCCTAACATGAGTCTAAGCCAGATGGCCTCACACGGTGCCACCAGCGGGCCCTGCCCCAGTGCCTTCTCACGGCCACCACCTAACCACCACATCACCACAGACTTCAGGCCCAGCTCCAGGGCGGTCAAAAGCCATCCGTTTTAGAAGAGGGATCCCTACAGCTTGCAGGTCTGTTTGCTGCCAGGCTTCGGGCCAGGAGCCACTTTCTCCGTGATGTGGAGGGCAAGGTCAAGGGGCTTGCATGGGCTAAGCAGTCATTTTATCGCCCAAGAACCACTCGCCAGCTTTCTACAGAGGAGACTCTGGACCCAAAGGGCTCCAAACTAGAAGTAATGTGGTTTGGATTCGGGTTTGGAAAGCTGTTCGTGCCCCGGGGACTTGGAAAGAGTCAGGGCCCCCGACTTTTCTGCACAGGCGCTTTGAGCCTGGAAAGCTTGAAAACAATTATAAATCTCCTTCAGCCAGGCGGCCTCCCTGTGAGATAGCAAAACAATCCCAAATCTGCAGAGAAGGCCCTGAGAGGTTAATGATCTTCCCCCAGCAATAGGGAAAACTCCCAAGGGAGCTCAGCAGGAATTCCAGGCTATTCTCCAGGCTCTGGCTCTGATTTTCATTTAAATCACACAGTCTCTCTGAACCTCTGTTTCCTCTTTGGGTAAAATGGGAACGATAATTCCTACATGACGTTAATTGCGAAGACACAGGGAAAGGATTACCTGAGAGCTTTGCACTGTCTCGTGTTGTGGTGTTAATGTTACACCCCTCAACCCCTACCGTATCCTTCACACTGGGAATTCATTTTTGAGGTCACATCTTGTCTTTTTGGTAAGAAAATTATTTGCAGGCAACTGAAGGACAGCCCGAGCCAACACAAAATGAGAAACAATTCTTCTGGGGATACATATGCCACCACCACTGGATTTTTAGAGCAATACTAAACTAGGAATTAAAACGCTCTGAATTAATAATTATCCAAGATTGTAACTGTTGTCAAAATACACGTCTCCATTCTCTTGGTGTGTGTGTTTGTGTGTTAAGAGTACCAAGTCATCAAAAAGAAAGAAAAAAAAAAACATGTATCAAAGTCATCAATTTTTGTGAGCACCTGCTCTGTGTGCAATGCCATACCAAACGTTGAGGCAAACAGAGAGAAATGTTAGGAAAAAATGATCTTAATTCAATTAATTTGTGAACCCACTGTCAACATCATATAGTCCCTGTACGAGTGGGTCACTGGCAAGTGACAGAATCTCAGTGGAGACTGACTTGAGAATTATGTATTAGCTGCGTACCCCATGGAATAATGGAGAAGTTCACTGAAGGAGAAAGGGTACTCTCCAGAAAGAGAAACCCACTGTGAGTTCACCATACCACCCAACTGATAACATCACCATCATCATTTCTATAAACCACACAAGGAGTTCAACGAAAACGGCATACAAAGAAGAAATTTTTTAAAAACTGACAAAATGATGATACTTGAATCTATATGGAATTAAATCAAAGCAGACAAGCCGTTCATACTACTTGGTCTTTCATAAGGGGCTACATACCCATGCTTCCGCTCAGCTTAATTCTAGAGACCTCGTACAATGAACAGATGGACAGGTGGAAAGCGCCCACAGCAATCCCACGGAGCTACTGGCTCTGCAGGGCTTCCCCCTCCCACACCCACCCCTGCCTTTGGGACCACAGCTCCCCCCTCTCCTGGCACTTACTGTGTCACAGATTCAGTATCTTTTCCTTATCTAGCTCTCCCTCCATTAGTAAGCCCTGAGGAACAGCGACTGAGTCTGCCCTGCTCACCTTTATGGAGTGTAGGACTCTGTGTCCAGTGGGGCTAGAGAAATGAGCAAAACAAAGCCCTTCTTTCCATGGAGTTTTCATTCCCACGCACGCAAACAGGCAAACATATTAGGTGTGAGAGGAGCTAAGAAGAAAGCAGAAAGACAGGACTGGGTTTCCACAGCTTGGTGCTAGAGAAGCCCTGGGGAGGAGTCATTCCAGGGGGAGAACTGATGTCCAGAGACAGGAGCCCACTTGGCCCATGGAAGGAGCAGTATTGGGTGGAAAAACTATCGTTATCTCCCATCTATCGAAGGTCCCATTTATCTTTCAAAAGTCATTTCTTCTCCCAAAAGTGCCCTCTTTGCCCTGCCCTGTCCCCTATTATGAAGGTATATAAATCCCCAAATCTAACAACTGCCTGGAGTCACATTTCTCTGTGAACTCCCATGGCTAAATAGGTAATTAAATCTTTTGTTCTCTTGCTGATCTGTTTTATGTCAATTTAATTTGCAGGCCCCAAGCACAAAATTTAAGAGGATAGAGGAAAAGTCTGTTTCTTCCTGACACTGCCTTCTCCTCTTCCACTTCTGGCCCATTTGTATTTAAGCTGAATATACGAAAACACAGGTGTTTCCGAAATTTGTGAAATGATGTGTTAAGGCATATAAATTCCTGGGGCGCCTGGGTGGCTCATTTGGTTAAGCGTCTGCCTTTCACTCAGGTCCTGATCCCAGGGTCCTGGGACCAAGCCCGCCCTTTCCCTCTGCCATTCTCCATACTTGTGCTCTTGCTCACGCTCCCTCTTTCAAATAAATAAATAAAAATCTTTAAAAATAATAAAGCATATGAAGTCCCACCCAAGAATAAATATATATAACATATATAATAATGTTTAGTTCCTCAGAAAATGTCTTGCATATAGCATAATTTTCTAAAATTTCAAAAGTCCATTCTCTGAGACGCTAACCTCAGAACTGTTGAATTTTACTCTCAGACTGTTCCTCTTTCCTTACAGAGAGGGGAAACAGGACCTTGCCAGTTCCAGCCATAGGGAGAGGGCAAAGGGACAGACCAGAGATGAATGACTCAAGGCTAGTGGGTCAATGGAGTGGTCTAAGATGGATTTTTTTTTCTTAGAATGAAGGTTCTTTAGTCCTATATCAACACATGGTCACTATCACCAGAAACAATCCTTGTAATAATGCTTATACTTTCTTAAGAGAGTACTGAAACACTTTTCTAAAGATGTACTATATGGTCTAAGTTGGGAAACCAGAGGGTAGGAAACTCAAGAAATGTTAAATACTTCACTGAGGTGCCTAGAAAGTCAGCTACTGCCACAGAAGTGGATCAGAGAAGGCAATTCATTGAGTCTGGTTCCCATCAATCACTGACATATCATCTCTGTCAAAGCTATATTCTTAGTATCTCTGTAACCTGGCCGAGTAAAACGGTACACTCTCTTGGTCACACACTATTGACCTACTGGGCCCTTTGATGTCTTAATTATATCTGACTTGCCTAGATTTCAAGTTCAGTGGCCAGAGCCCAGAGCCGGTCCCCCTGTGTTCCAAAGAACTCCGCAGCACAAATGCCAGGAACGCAGAGTGTCCCCGGAGAAGGGCTTCCCCACCAACTCATAAATGGAGGATTTCCCAGGGCGCCGTGCAGACCAAGAAATCGGATCTTTCTCCACCCCACCCCACCCTTTCCTATAAAAGTCTTATTTCTTATTTCTTTAATTAAGTTTCTAAAGGCTTTGTATTCATGCAGCCTTGCAGAAAATAGCCCAGAGCCCCACAATGGCCGCAGTAAACCCGAGAACTCAGCCACCCACCTGAGGGCCCCTACCCTCTCCCCTGCCCATTAAAATGTCGATGTTATTAAAGGCAACAATCAGGGAATCAAACCTCTACCTGAAGTGAAGGCATCTGGTTGAGTCCGTCTTGCCCTCTCTAGTCATTCCCTTACCCCACACGAGGATGGAACCCTAGCTCACCCAACACTGGGGCAGCGGCTTTCTCTTTGCAGAAACAGGCTTCCTGTTGATCCCATGGCCCAGCCTCAGAGATCACCACCTCTTCAGTGGGATGCCAGGCCCCACGGAATAGCGGCTGGAACAAGCTATCCACATCAGCCCCCCAGACAGAGCACACGTACTTGCAAGGAGCACACTGCATTTCAAGGCACAACAGTGAGTTATCACAGGGAAATGATGGCCTTCTGAACGTCTCTGCTATTGCTAACTTGGTCTATTTTGGGCTCTCACTTCCAGAAAAGAGACATTAGCCCAATGCTCTATCAATGTTTTTCTACTCACTCAAGACCATGTAGACCTACCTTAATTTTCAGTATAATCTATGAGAATGGTCTGGAGGTAGCCGCAGTGTTCATCTCTTGAATCTAATCCACGATCCTGTCTTGCGTTTTTCTAATTTCCAAAGAACATTCTAGCTTATGAAGTGCTTCATGTACATTTCTTCATCAGGCCTTCAAGGCAGTGGAGGAATCTGGAACATCCGGGTTTTAAGGGGGCTTTATCGGCCGGTACAGCGCCCTCTACACCATGGCATGTGGCTGAAATGGGAGAGAACATTTAGAATCAGCCAAGTTTCATTCCAACAAACTTGCACAAAATGCACAGCTGCTTTTTTTTTTTTTTAAAGATTTTATTTATTTGACACAGAGAGAGATTGCAAGTAGGCAGAGAGGCAGGCAGAGAGAAAGGGGAAAGCAGGCTCCCCGCCGAGCAGAGAGCCCGATGCGGGGCTCGATTCCAGGACCCTGAGATCATGACCTGAGCCGAAGGCAGAGGCTTTAACCCACTGAGCCACCCAGGCGCCCCTGCACAGCTGCTTTTAAGACTTTGCACACCTCATTCAAGAAATATTCCTCAAGCCCTTGCAATACAGCAACGTCGGGCTTGGCAGGAAGGACCCTGTTCATTGGCAGTAAGGCACGAAGGCTTGACTTAGTCAAAGAGAGCTTCCTGGAGGAAGTGCCCCCTGAGCTGAGGTATGGAGGACTGGGGCATCTGGAAGGAGAGAAGGGAGCAATAGTGCAAGGCGAGCAGGCACTCTGTAAAGGCACAGTCGGTATGGGGCCCCGCGGCATGGACGGTGAGGGGCCCAAGAAGGCCAGCGACGGGGAGCACAGGGCATGGGACGCACAAGACCAGCAGGATGAAGCTGGAGGGGGCAATGGGCACCAACGTGCAGGGATCCGTAGGATGGCTCCCAGCTCAGTCTTTACCTCATGGGTAACAAGCAGCCATTGAAGGGGACTATTGGAGGAGACGGTTATTTCAAATAACATGCTGTGGGGTTGAGAAAGGAAGGAGTCTGGGTGGGAAAGGCAAACTAGCTCAGGTGTGACTGAAGCAATTCACAGGAGAGATAATGAAGCCAGGACTGGAGTGGTGACTTGGAGAGGGAGCAAAATGGGAGCAGTCCCGAACTCGGGACAAAACTGTGGGCACTAATGATGGGTGGGGTGTGGGAAATGGGAAAGAGGGAGACGTCAAGGTGTCACTAGAATTCACTTAATATATCTAACAGGTGTCTGGTCTCATGACTCATGTCCCCAAAAGCGAGTGTGGGCCATGGCACAGCTTCCAGAGTTGGAGTCTGGGACGTGCTCTCTCTGTGTTAACTTGACATTCTGGCAGCTTCAAGATCACCCCTTCCCCGCCCATGTCTGGCGTGTCGGAGGCATAACCACGTAGACCAGACCGGTTCTTCAGCACTCGGAGTGTTGTAGTAACCGCCCAAAGTGACAATGGCCACGATTCACTGCTGAAGACAGAACCAGGTAGGAACTGAGACAGCCTGGCTTCAGAAATGAGGGCAATGCTATTCCCAGGGTCTAGGAGTTAGTCTCTTACCAGTCTACAGAGGCAAAATGAAATAGCATTCAAACCAAAATTCGCAGGAGGGCCAGTGAGTTGCTGCCAAAAGAGAAGGTGCCTTAACAGCTTCACCAGAAATATTTTTTTTTTTTTCACCAGAAATATTTTTATGCTTTAAGGTGTTTAAAGCCTGAATGCAGAAATCATCCCATTTGCAGGCTGGGGGATTAAAAATTGCCTCAAATTCAAACCAACACCATGCACTTAAGGCTTTTATTTCAGTCAACAAGCATCTATTAAGTGAACTACCTTGGGAAAGTGACTAAACACTTTGGGCCTCAGTTTCCACAGTAGTAAAAAATGGATAATAATCATAACACTCATTTTCCAGGATTGCTGTGAGGACCAAGGGAGTTAATTCACGTGAAGCACCTTGGCTCCTCTGACACCTGGCTGCCTCTTCCACACGTTCTTGGGACGCTCTCCACCGAGCAACTAGTACCTAAATTGACCCTTCTCTTCCTCTATTCAAAGCCTTCCCACGCGCATTTTCCTGCACAAAAACACTCTGTGTCTGGGGGCTTCCCCCCCCCCCCCTTCACAAGTTTTTGGGCCAAGAACCTCAGAAAAAGATACAGGGACCAAAGCTGACCACATACGCACACAGTAGGTTAGCAGGTTTGCGTGTGCAAATGCACACATACACACACATGTATGTGGATTAGAGTCTGTAGGACTGTGCTGTTGGGAATAGAGACAGCATCAACACGGAATCAGTGGGTTCCAAGAAGAATAACATGAGACCCTGGTGTAGGAAGAAACCACACCCTTTCCCTCTGTATTAACTTGACATTCTTAAGAATATCTCATCCCTTGGTGGTCCCTGACATTTTGTCTTTTTTAATGCAACTGTGAATGTATCGCGGAGACAGATGCCTTAGCCTCTAAATAAAGCTCTCTTTTAATCCCTTGGTCTCTTGCAAAGAGGCCAGCAGCATGCTAACTAAGGAGTGCCTTAGTCTCCTTACTGCTCAGACCCCAAGATCTCAGGCCTCACATTAGACTTACTCTTAACCCCCCTTTCCTCTCCTCCTGCTACTCCCAATCTCTCCCCACTTTTGGTTCCCTTGAGCTGCTCAGTCCCCATGTACACTGGCCTCCATCAGCAGTTTGTTCTGAAGTCCACAAAGCCAGTTCCTCTGTTTCTGCTTGAACAGCTGCCCTTCTGAGTACTCTACAGGCCTTCACCCTCATCCACACCCCCCCCCCCAATCATGCACCTGCAACCCGTCTCCTACCCTAGGGTACCAGAGCCCCCCAACTCTACCCAGTCCCCATACTAAGAAGGCAACGCGCCAGAGGCACCTGTGTTCTTAACAGAACCATGAGACTTTTCTCAACGTCATCTTTTCTTGCCTTTCTTAGGGAAGGGATCTTTCACCATATGCAAGCAGGGTTCACACTGCCCATTCTGTCCAAGAGAAGTCCCTTTGAGACAACACAGGGGCAAGAGTTCACTTAACAAGTCTTTGAGAGTCTGACAAATATCGGGCACTGTTTTCAGTGCGGATGAGCTGGGGCCTCCCGCTCCTGGCCTGTGGTCACCAGCGAGCCCACTGGTCTCTGCACCGGCCGCTCAGTCGTCGGGCACAGGCTGGCCCCGAGCCACCCAGCCAGGAGGAGAGCCAAGGTTTGTGGTCAGGTGAGCAGGCTGCCGGGATGGAGTACATCTAAAGACCCTTCTGTTGTTTTCCTTCAAATAACTTCCAAAGGGGAATATCTTAGAAAAATCTGAGAGCATTCAAAGAACAAAGATGTGAAAAGGGCTGGAAAATAGGACCCATGAGGAATGGGGGGAAGATTCTTGGTCTGAGGAAGAGAAGGCCCAGAGGCCATTTACCAGTGGCGGGCGAGGTTTAAAGGGATATTCCGCAGAGGCTGGAGACCAGCTGTTCACCGTCTCCGGTGAGGACCGAACAAAAGGAAATGCGCTGGGGCTTCCACAGGAGTGATTTCAGCCAGAAAACAATCTCTGGCAATGAGGGTTTCGGACCTGGGAGAAGTTATGGAGGGCGATCAGTAGGCCTCTCCTCCTCTGGAGTTTTTCGGCAGCAAGGGGGCTCATTTTCCTGGGCAGGTCGGGGCGCCCCGACAGCAGGGGGAGGGAGGAGAGGCCCACCCCGTGTCCAGCGTCCCACCAGCCACACGCCCACACGCCGCGACGATCCCCGCGCCCACCCCCGAGGGTGTCTGTCCTCATAGTGCATCCAGTTGCATAACTGGTTTTTGGACTCTGGCATTCGCACAACTGAGTCAGGGCAGAGGTACAGGAGAAGGCATGCACGGAATGAGAAGAAGGAAGAAAAATGGATTGATTTTCCACAGGAGAGGGAAGGAGACACTGCAGATAACTCAGCGCAGCCCTTAGTAACTGTCCTTTTCCAAAGTAAGAATCTCTCACTTTTTCCACACGAAAATCAGCTTCCATATATATACATCCATTCGCCATTCTTTTGTTTTTTCCCTCCAGGCTTCCTGGTATCCCTTTGTACGCTCCCTTTACGCCTTCAGTATTAGCCTGGTTCAGTTTCCTGCAGAACAGAAGCCAAAAGCAGATTCTTACTATCGACCCCAGCACTTTACAAGTCCAAAGCCAAAATCTTGGGTATGACATTACCCGGCACCTAATTCCTAGATATCTGTCTTAGTCCCTTAAGACCTGTGGGTGTCTCTCCAGCCTTCAGCTTTCTTCATTATATCCAATACTAAAAGAAGACTCCTGTTCCCAGAGCCAGTGTCTCTGAGTCATTTGGCCATCCAGGGCAGCCATGCCCACATGTCCCCTCTCTCATGGACAGCAGGGCCCCTCCTGGAGCTGGCCAGCGGTGGCTGTGCTCCTGGTGTGGGAGAATGACATTGTCTCTGAAGTCCGCTACCCACTCACAGCTAGCCCTGAGGGTGACCGGAAAGAAGGGAAGTTTATCCTTGAATTGTGTCCGGTGCCCGATGGTCTCCTCTGGAGTGGCCACCCTCATGACCACCTTCCTCAGACAGCTGCAGGCACGGGTACCAGGCTGCGAACTCTACCAGGGCTGGGCCTTCTCGGCCCTCTTTACTGTGTGTGTCCCTGGTACCCAGAACAGTGCCTGGCCCACAGTATTAATCATTACAGAACAAACAGATGCCTGGGCAGAAGCAGGCCTTGGAGCCCAGCCACTCTTGGCCTTCTTTCCAGGCTAAGAAAGTTCAGTCCAAGGCTTTTCCCAGACTTGTCATAATCCTTGAAGACCTAACTGCAATGTCTCATTTCCTCACACAGGAATTAAATACCTTTTCGGGTGGATTAGTCCATACTGAAATGTTACTAGGTACTAAAGGGTTAATGTGTGTGTTTTCTCGCATGCCCCCCTCCCCGCTCAAGGACTCCAGGCCTGAGGCTGACCTCCCCCCAGCCCCCTCTAGCACCAGCTCCTCCCTCCATGGGCAGTGGGCATTCATCCCCAGATTCAGAGGAGAAACTCCACCATGCCGGAATTCTTGAGTTGACGCCAAGAAAGAGCCAGCTGGAGCAGAACCGGCTGAGATTAGAGCTTCAGGCAGCTGCCAAGGACAGATTCTGCCCGCCGCCCCGGGAACTCAGGCCCACGCAGCCCTCCCCAAGTGGAGTGAACACAGAGCTAGCCCTCACAAGACATAGGAAGCAAGAGGGGGATGTTCAGGGGCTCCAGGGACCCTAGCCTGGGACCACCAGCAAGCCAGGGGCCCAGGAGCCGGACTGGGCTCCCAGAGTCTGTGCTGCAGGGAGACATGCAGTAGAAACAACCCACAGGTGTCACTTCCGGCTCCCAGGCCTGGCTGTGGGGGCCCCGGGGCCACCAGGGAGCTTTCTCAGAGCAGAGCTGCTGTGCCCAGTTCCACCCACCACATCTGCCCCTCAAAGGGGAGGCTGCAGAATCTGCATTTTTGAAACCTCTTCAAGTGATTCCAGCAAACTGATGACCCAGTTTGGGAATAAGTGCCCTCCAGGCTGAAGGACCTCCATTCTCTCCCCTCTTTTCTGCTCCCCGGGAGGGAATTTGGCTCATAGAGTTCCACCAGCTGATGGTCAGCAGCACTAAGCCTTATCTGTCTCTCCAGGATGAGCCTAGGTCTGTGCTGCGGAGTCCCGAGACCCCAAAGCAGAATCGCTGCTAACTAAGGTGAGTTTGACTTTTCCTCTGTTAGGAAGTAGGGGATGAAGAGCCATTGCAAAACTTCATTTACTCAACTCAGGAAATCCTAGCACCCTCTCTAGCTCAGAGAGGAGTAGCAACGGTGGGCAAGCCACACTCCTCAGTGTCAGGAGCTGGGCTTTTGAGGTAGGAAACGGGACACGTAAAGGGCTGAGCGGGAAGAGCATGTGATGGAAGCCGCCATTCCTGGGGGGAAGCCATCTTTGCTGGGACTGTGGGAGGATTATGCCCAATCAGAACCTGTGAAGTAAGGTTCTTTTTTTTTTTTTTTTTTAAAGATTTTATTTATTTGACAGAGAGAGAGAAATCACAAGTAGGCAGAGAAGCAGGCAGAGAGAGAGAGAGAGAGGGGAGGAAGCACGCTCCCTGCAGAGCAGAGAGCCCGATGTGGGGCTTGATCGCAGGACCCTGGGATCACGACCTGAGCCGAAGGCAGAGGCTTTAACCCACTGAGCCACCCAGGCACCCCCCCCCTTTTTTTAAAGATTTATTTATTTGAGAGAGAGAGCACGTGGGCAAGAGGAGGGAGGGTTAGCGGTCAGTTATCTCAATCAGATTCCCTGCTGAGCATGGATTACTCCTCCTCCCCCTTTGCAAGGCTCCCTCCCACATCCCATGAGATCGTGACCAAGAGTCAGATGCTTAACCAACTGAGCCTCCCAGGTGCCTCTTCCGGTTTGGGTTTTGTTTTTTTGTTGTTGTTTTTTGTTTGTTTGTTTTTTGCTTTTGGGGGGTTTTTTTGCTTTTTTAAGATTTACTTATTAAAAAGTAAGGTTCTTCCTACTGTACCTACAGGCTCTGGTCCCAGGCATGTGTCCGGTAAGGGGACATTTCAGGATTTCTGGGGTTAACCTTGTGTTCCATTACTTGGCTGGCCCCAGCCCTCTGCAGTGCTGTTCACCTGAAGCTGGGCCCTTGGCTGATTCCACGGGATGGACAGCTCATCACCTCCATCACCTCCAGTCTAAAGATCTGAAGCCCCATCTCTTTTCCTGCCCCTGACTCCAGTTTGCTCTTTGGCTTCTCTTTGCCCCGTCTCCTGCTCCTGAATCCCCATCCCTGTGTGCACGGTATCTGACCCACAGCGAGGCCTCATCTATTCCCTCTGCCAGCTCCCTCTGTCACTGCTCTCCCCCACTTGTCACGACCCCACCAGTCGCCTCTAGCTGGCTCTCCATGACCCTGGCCCCCTGCTCTCACAAACGTCCCTCTCCCCTGCACCCCCACCTCCTAACACCCACTCTCTGCCTGACGCACTCTCTCTCTCTGCCTGCCTCTCTGCCTCGCTCCTCCCCCGTCATGCTGTCCCTAACGGGAGCATCCAATAATACAAACTGTAAAGTGAAAGGGCACACTTAGATTTTATGTATAACTCTGTGTTTTCTTTATTTACTGTTACTGCCGTGCAGTCAGCCGCCCTTTGAACCAATGATTTCTCCCAAAACAATGTTCTTTTTTTTGTCTACAATACTCTTCTCGTGTTTTTGTCTCTATGAGATTTCTGTTCCTTGATAATAATGGCAGTTGTTGCTGCTTTTATAGACCTAAGGAGGTCAAGGCGTTCATTCATAGCAATTCTCAACCTTCACTCAGCCTCGTCATTACCTCCGATGCTTTTTAAAAACGCAACGCCTGGCCTCCACCTCCAGACAGCTCAGTTCAATTGGTCTGAAGTTGGACTCGGCATTAATATTTTAAACATAATTCCCAGGAGATGCGAATGTGCAGCCAGACTTGAGATTCACTGATTTATAGGAAAATCATTCATGATAGATGTACATTCGAATAGTCAATTCCTGGAAGTTTTGATTTAAAGCAGTGGCTCCCAACCACATTCTTTTGAGCAAAGGGAAGGATCTTAAAGCCTGCCCTACCTCAGCCTTTCCGAATTACCTGTAGGAGAGAACTCTGTCCATATAGAGTGGAGAGGCAGCAATCACGTGATTTCACACGGCAGCCCAACGCTACCTCTACCTGAAAGGGGACCCAGAAATGTTCCAATTGGCTAAGTGTTATACAAATTATTTAAAGAACACAAATGGATTGGTAGCAGATCAGCAGTGATCTGTCCCTGCACAAGTAACTGTTAGGAAAATTACATACTACGGACTTTGGTGAAAGACACATGGATGAATCGTACTAGAACAATAGCCCAGCCATGTGTGGATTCAAGATGAGGTATTGGAAAATAACCAAAATATGCCAAAAACAGTGTTCATGAAAATATACACCATAACCACTATCACCATCACCAAACATCACTCAAACTAACTGGAATTTGTTATGTAAAAGCATGATTACCAGCCATTTGAAAGCACAGCCACATGTACCCAAGCACTGTACGGCATCTTTTCCCCCAGTTTCCAGAAATTCCTTGAGCATCTATAGAGGACCTGCTTCATAATGTTACCAAAATTATGCACATGGCAGCCAACATCTTAGAATATTGAGGTAGTACCATCCATAAATGCTGGAAATGAAATAGATCAAATATTAAATATAGCTATTCTTTAAGTTTTTATCTTCATTCCATTCAGTCAACTTACAGTGTTATATTAGTTTGGGGCATACAGTATAGTGATTCAACAATTCCATACATCACAAGTGTCCTCCTTCCTCCCCATCGCCTGTTTCCCCCCTCCCCCAGCCACCTCCCCTCTGGTGACCATCAGTTTGTTCTCTGTAGTGAAGAGTCTGTTTCTTGGTTTGACTCTTTTTTCGCCCTTTGCTAGTTTGCTTTATTTCTTAAATTCTACCTATGAGTGAAATCATACGATACTTGTCTTTCTCTGATGGATGTATTTCACTCAGCATTATGACCTCTAGCTCCATTCATGCTGTTGCAGATGGCAAGATTTCACTCTTTTTATGGCCGAATAATATTCCATTGTGTATCTATACCACATCTTCTTTATCCATTCATCTATTGATGGACACTTGGGCAGTTTCCTCAACTTGGCTGTTGTAAATAATACTGCTTTAAACATAGGGGTGCATGTATCCCTTTGAATTAATGTTCTTGTATTCTTTGGGTGACTTATGCAATGGCGCAATTACTGGATCATAAAGTAGTTCTGTTTTTAGTTTTCTGAGGGCCCTCCATGCTGTTCTCCAGAGTGGCTGCACCCGTTTGCATTCCCACCGACAGTGCACGAAGGTTCCTCTTTCTCCACATTCTCACCAACACCTGTTGTTTCTCAGGTCGTTAATTTTAGCCTTTCTGACAGGTGTGAGGTGTGATATCTCATTGTGGTTCTGATTTGCATTTCCCTGATGGTAAGTGATGCTGAACATATTTTTGGGTAGTTGTTGACCATCTGTATATCTTCTTGGGGAAATGGCTGTTCATGTCTTCTGCCCATGTTTTAATTGGGTTATTTGGTTTGGGGGTGTTGAGCTATATAAGAAACATAGCTATTCTCAATTACTCAATAGGTTAGTGGTTAAGTAGCTCTATAAATTAAAGACAAAAATGAAAATTTATGAAATATTGCCTCATTCACCTGGAAGAATTCCCCCAAAAGTACCTTTTTTTTTTTTTTTTAAAGTCTGTGTTAGCCCATAAGGAGAACACACCTGGTCAAAGACCACAGTATGAGATTCCTGGTTTTTTGAGGGATATAACTGTCTGCCTTTTGAGACAGATAAATACTTTTTCTTTCAATACATATTCAGGTACAAATCTGACCTGCCTGGTTACAAATACCTCCAGAAGCAAACATTTTTTATTGCAATGAATGTGTTTGTTTATTCACCTCATCTTTCAGACAAAAAAAAAACAAAAACACAAACAACAACAACAAAAAAACCACATCTTAAATATCAGAGAAGATGTAAATACCAAGTGAGGAAAAAAAATCAGTTTTGCATAGGAAACTTTCCGAAGGCCAATTTGGCATAGCTCAAATGACTTATCCAAGCCTTTGATGGAAAACAACTCTTCCCCAAAGTGGTAATTTCTTAAGATTGAGAAATAGAAAAAAATTAGCTGAACAAAAATAGAACCAGTATATACCAGTAGAAACTCAAATATCCAGACCAAACAGGAAAGATTAAGAAAATCCAGAAAACCTTACAAAATCTAGAGTCTCTGAGTCCCTCTGTAAAGGTATGAGAATTTTTGAGGCTTAGCCAAAATGGAAAAATAAAAGCTCCTTTTTTTTTTTTTTTTTTTGGTTCTCATTCTCTCAATTTCCAAAAACAAAAGAGCTGCCAGTTCCTGGAACTTTAGAAGCTTGCAATTTGCCCATAATTACTTTAATACATATAAAATGTGTCCTATAAATACAATATAATGTAAGATAATTTTAATTCTGCACATCTAAAGCGAAGATGAGAATAGCTATTTTTAAGTTTGTGCAGAGCAGGAAGTTGGTGCGGTTTTTATCTCAGGACCGTCCAATACCCGGCACTGTACTCTCTGCACTACCGGGGTTACCGAGCACATAGCTTCAACCTTCGGGTGTGCCGTGGTGCTGGCAGAGCAGGGAAGACCCTGAGCATCTTCCAGAAGTCACCACAAGCACAACCGCTTGGCAGCACCCTCATCCCTTTCCTTGAGTAAGAGATACTTGCCATCAGTGACCAGCTTTGCCTCCAGGTTCACCGGCACAAGCAACCCCTCCACCCCGCACAGGCATAAGCAAGCCCAGTAGAGGGGGGACGCATCCCAACTAGCGTTTTCCAACAGAGGCTCTGTGGAGCAGCAACAGAACCCACATTTGAAGAAAAAAAAAAGCCTCAAGATTTCCAGGGTTTTGCTCCTTGTAGAAGGTAACCAAGCCTGCACTCTGACCATCGTGAATACTTCCCAAAGACAGCTTTGGCTACTGTAATAAAACACCACAGAGCAGGTGGCTTAAACAACAGAAATTGATTTCCTCACAGTTCTGGAAGTTGGAAGTCCAAGATCAAGGTGCTGGCTGATTCAGTTGCTGAGAGCCCCTCTTCTTGGCTTGCTCTCTCACCGGGGGCTATCATGGCCTTTCCTTCATGTGTGTATGTGGTGAGAGAGGGTGAGCTCTCTGGTCTCTTCCATACACAGACCCTTATGGGATCAAGGCTTCACCCTGATGATCTCATCTACTCCCTAATTACAGCCAAAGGCTCATCTCCAAATACCATCACCTTGGGGGTTAGGGCCTCTTGAATGAATTTTGCTAGGACACATAATACCAAACTTTCCAGATCATTAGGAATCCCCTAAAATGCTTGATGAAGAAAAACCCAAACAAAACCAGATTCCCAGTACCTGTCCCCTGGACTTTCTGATTTCAGAAGCTTAAGGTAGAGGCTTGCAATCATCCAGAAGGGTTTTGATGATCCGGAAAGTTCAGGAAACTGTGACCTACCCTACGATGTCTACAGCATGAGTTTACTTTCTCTCTCCTGGACCTTTTCATCACCATGCTTTGGCAAAGAGACCAGACTGTTTGGACACCAGCACACTTGACTCCAGCACGATTCAGAGCCCGGCACGGGTCTTACACGTCGAGGACTGACTGCTACGTCCCTGCGAAGGGCCGGCCATCTTCGTGCACCACCCCACCTTCCGGTTTCCTGCGTGGACTGGAGAAGGTGAAGGCTAAAGCAAGCCCAAGTGAAGAGGTGGCCCGGCAGGCTTTGTGTTACTAAGGTGGTCTCCGTGCTGTCGGCAGCCCACTAGTACGGGAGAGTCACTGGAAAGGCTGCATTTTGTAAAATCACAATGGACAAGCCTTTCTTTTCCATAACATGAAATTTCCAATTTTGACCATCTTTAAGCATACAGCTCTGTGGCGCTTAGTGTATTTCCATGGTTCTGCAAACCACCAGCAACACCCATTTCCAGAACTTTTTCTTCTTCCTTAACAGAAGCTCTGTACCCCTGAGCTACTGGCTCCCCCTCCCTCCCGCTACCCACCCCACACCCCGCGACCACCCCTGTACATTCTGCTTTCTGTCTCAATGACTTGGATGCCTCTAGGCACCTTGTATAAGTGGATTACACAGTATTTGTCCTTTTGTGATTGGCTTATTTCCATTTTCATCCATTTTTTGGCATGTATTGGAATTTCCTTCTTCTTTAAGGCTGAAGAATATTCTATTGCATCCATACACCACATTTTGTGTCTCCATTTATCCATCAATGGATACTTGACTATTGTGAATCATGCTTGTATGAACATGGGTGTGCAACTATGCATTCAAGTCCCTACTTTTAGTTCTTTGACATATGGTAAGTCAATGTTTAATTTTTGAGGAACCACCATACTGGTTTCCACAGCAGCTGCTCTATTTTGTATTCCCTCCAGCAATGCAGAAGAATTCCAATTTCTCCACATCCTCATTGGCTTTATTATTTTCTGATGTTTTGGTTTGTTTGTTTTTTTTAATAGCCTTCCTAATGTGTGTGACGAGGTATCTAATTGTGGTTTTGGTTTGCATTTCCCTAGTGATTAGTGAAGAGTCTCTCTTTCAGGGAACCAAAAGAAGAAGAAGAAGAAGAGGAAGAAGAAGAAGAAAGAAAGAAAGGAAAAATACAGCTCCAAAGATTTAGGCGGGAAGACAGTCCCAGGAAATGGAGGCAAATGCAGAACCACAATAGAAGAGAGAAGGATACAAAAATGCAGCTCTACACATGTTAATTTCCCAAACACTTTTTCAAAATAAATGTATTGTTATCTTAAACAAAACAAAATCAGGAAGGTATCAGTGCCCCCAAGGTATAGCAAGAAATTGAATTGCCACGAATAAGTTTACAACATACGTACACAAGCTATATGCAAAAAATCAAGAAGTAACTACGGCAACCGGTTCTCTGACATTAAAAAAAATAAATAAATAAAAGGATCAATTTATTCATTTACCTCTCCAAAAATTCAGAGGAAATTCAATCTACCATGAGACCGCTTTCACAGTGATGAATCAAATTGATAAAAATCTTTTTCAGCCCGCTAGAAGATAGGATCGCATCGGGCTCTCTGCTCAGCGGGGAGCCTGCTTCCTCCTCTCTCTCTGCCTGCCTCTCTGCCTACTTGTGATCTCTGTCTGTTAAATAAATAAATAAAATCTTTAAAAAAAAAAAAAAAAATTCCTTGTGTCACTTTAAAAATCTAAGCCTCGTGCTTTGTCAGCCAACATTCTTTGCCCAGAAGATTTACAGGTTTGGGGTTAAGCAAGACTCCCTAGGAGAGGGATCAGGATAAGGGATTAGCAATAGGAAATCTGGCATCAGGAGAGGGAATGTTTCAGAAAATTGCCAGTGTCTAACTTCCTTCCCCATGTACACAGACAGGAATGTACGTCCATCCACATCACAGAGGCTTTAAAAATGTAGACTAATTTAACCTAATAGATAGGTAAACACATCTACAGTCAGCATTTTAAAACTCACTGTGAAGGCAGTTAATCCTCCTAATTCTGTACAAACTACATAAAAATAGTACTCTGTTCACCATGATAGACACAAAATCCACATTATTTTTTGTTGCTTCTTTTATTTCTAAGGTGCAGCCACCTGGCAGAAAGATGCTACATTCTTTGACCAGAAATTTAACTCTCACGTTTCTCCCTCCCTTCTCAAATCACATTATTGTCTTAAGAGGTCAAAAGTAAAGCCTTCAGAATGTTCTGGGGTTTGCATTTCCCCGTGAATTAAGAGGCAGACGTTCCAGAGGAATCGTCATTAGTGATGCCACTTGGTTGCAATCTGACGTTATATGAAAAGTCTGTTCAAAAAGGCTGTCGCTGGGGTGCGAGGGTCACACTCCTGAGACAGCTGGGGATGCGCACTGTGTGCAAGCCGCTGCCGCTGACGTGTCCCTCTTTGTCAGTAAAATCAGCCTGACGCCTGGAGTGCCTGGGCCAGGGGCTAATTGTGTAGAGAAGAGATGATAGGAGGATGGGACCCTCCCCGTGGTCAGAGAGATGTGGGTGACCGTGAAAAGTCAGGGAGAACCAGAGAACCATCCAACTGCTCTCTAGGCAAGCATTAGAATTCATTTACCCTCATCAGAACAAGCATAATGTTTTCCGAGCTCCTATTGTGTATTCCCTATTGTGTATTCCCTCCTGCCACAACCCAGATTTTCTGTTGGGATAGATTTCCTTCAGCCAATGAATAATGGTTTTTGTCAGAGTTTACCTGGGATGCCTGGGAGGCTCATTTGGGTAAGCCTCCTATTCTATTCTTCTCCTGAGTCTTTTTTTTTTTTTTTTTTTTTTTAGATTTTATTTATTTATTTGACAGAGAGAGATCACAAGTAGGCAGAGAGGCAGGCAGAGAGAGAGGGGGAAGCAGGCTCCCTGCTGAGCAGAGAGCCCGATGCAGGGCTCGATCCCACGACATTGAGATCATGACCTGAGCCCAAGGCAGTGGCTTAATCCACTGAGCCATCCAGGCGCCCCTCTCCTGAGTCTTTTGACTCAGGTCATGACCTCAGGGTCATGAGATCAAGCCCCCACCCTGCCCCGCCCCCATCAGGCTCCCTGGATAGCACAGAAGCTACTCAAGATTCTCTCTCCCTCTGCCCCTCCCCCACTCACTCACATGCATGCTCTCACTCTCACTAAAAACAAATATAAGAAAAAAAAAAAGAAAAGTGCTTTCCTCGTGCATGCCTCCAATGGTCACCCTTAAAAGATAAACGGAAGCATATCAAAAATTTTAGGAGTTTATTGAGCATAAATCGATGGGAATCAGGCAGTAATAAACTGGAAGTCGTTAGGAGAGCTCCTCTGACAGGAGCCAAGGAAGGGATTTTTACAGAGGAAAGACAGAAACAAAGAAAGGAGATTATTTGACTGGCTGCAGCTTATAGCCTAGTTGGCTGTTTGTGATTGGCTGTCCTGAGATTTCAAGTTCATAACCTTGAGGCATTTCCGGCTTAGATTTTGGTTTGCTCAGGTAGGCCCCCATGGCATTAGAGCTGCCTCAAACCTCAGGCCTCCTGGTTTAACTAACTTAACTTCACTGCTATTGAGCAGGAGGAACACAAAATAAATAACAGCCTTGTTTAGTATTTGAAATGCTAATCATTTAAGAGCCTATGCCTTTATTATAAGAAACAGTTAATAAGCTATTTTGACTGAGGGTGGTTTCCAGACAAAAAGTAGCCTCATTAAGACAGAATTGAAGAAAAGGCTATAAACCCAGTTTTGCCAACTCTGTGCAGCAGAGTCATGACTATGTTGATTAGGTAGGATCACCCCATTCCAGAATCTTTTTTTTTTTTTTAAGATTTTATTTATTTATTTGAGAGAGAGAGAGACACACACACACCATGAGCTGGGGGAAGGGGCACAGGGAGAAGCAGACTCCCTGCTGAGCAGGGAGCCCCATGCAGGGCTCGATCCCAAGACCCCGAGATCATGACCTGAACAGAAGGCAGACACTTAACCGACTAAGCCACCCAAGCACCCCAGGAATACTCAGTAGAGTTTTTAACCCAAGACATAATGAACATAGCAAAAGGATCACTGGCACCAAGAATTCCCATAAGCACCTGGAGATAAGATGGCCCACTCTAAGATCAACTCATAGTAGACAAGAGACAGGCAAGGTCACCCCCAAAACAATCATCCTCAAACTTTTTGCTCATCAGACTCAAGTGGTATGTCGATTTAGAATTCACATTCCCAGGCCTGGTCCCCAGAGACCCTGACTCAGCCCATGTGTGGGGATGAGACCCAGGAATTTGCCTGGGTACCTGTGCCCCAGCACATACACAGGTGATTCTGATGCAAGTCTTCAGGCGCTTACCCTGAGAAGATGGGATGATTCCCAGACTCCAAACTTGACCTAACCTGGCAGTCAGTATTCATAAGACTATGGTGGGCCATAGGTTTTTTTTTTTTTTGGAAGTAGAATGTCAGAGGCAAACATTGGCAACAGCCCCTCAGCCTGGGCCAACGGAGAGCCAGACAGGCAGGTGAGAAAAGGATCAACGTCAAGTTCTTGCATCAGCTCTGCTCCTCATTCGGGATCAGAAGGAACTCCAGGTCCGTGGCTAAGGGAAAAGAGCTATTGCAGGCACCACCGTTTCCCAAGGCTGTGCCCTCTGGAGCTGGTTGCCGCATGCCTCAAGCACAGTACCATGGGCATAGGCTGGAAATAGTACGTGTATGTGGAGAAGTTACAGCAAGCTGTCATTTACTGAAAGCACCGATGACTTCAGGGTGCATGCTGGGGGGCGCCTGGGTGGCTCGGTGGGTTAAGGTCTCTGCCTTCAACTCAGGTCGTGATCCCGGGGTCCTGGGATCGAGCAGGGAGCCTTCTCCCTCTCTCTCTCTGCCTGCCTCTCTGCCTACTTGTGATCCCTGTCTGTCAAACAAATAAATAAAATCTTTAAAAAAAAAAAAAAAAGTTTACATGTTGGAGTCTTCTCTCCTACATAATGCCCTGCATTCCCCCCAGGTGCCCTCAGGGTGACTCCCCAGTGGTCAGTCACACCTCCCTCGTTTGACTCTGATCTAGACTGAGGTGGGGCTTCTCAGTGAATCTGGACTCTTTTGCCTTCTCTTCACCTCCAAACCTTGGAGGTGGGGGATAGAGTATGTGCGGTGGAGGGCATGGGACAGGGGATTTCCTCCCTAGTTTCTGCCTACTTTCTTGCCAACTGTCCATAGCTTCTGCTTTGTGTGTCCATGTTGGCCTCAAGGCCCTCTCGGAGGTTGACCCTTCCATTCAGTCTCCCTTT
Organism: Mustela lutreola; assembly: GCF_030435805.1. NCBI lineage: Eukaryota > Metazoa > Chordata > Mammalia > Carnivora > Mustelidae > Mustela > Mustela lutreola. Next base: position 19,888,229 of record NC_081297.1, on the reverse strand, counting down.
TGTGGCCTCCCCCATCCCTCCTTTCCTTCCTGTTCTCCATCCCACAGACACCTTTACTCAGAGTCATCGTAGCCAACATGCACTGAGAGCTCATCATGGGTCTGGCGCTCTTTAAATGCTTTAGGTGCATTAACGCATTGAACCCTCATAACCCTTGGAAGACATTCACTATCACTTCTCCATATTAAAGATAAAGAAACTGAAACACACATGTGCTCAGGCTCTTGCTTGAAGCTACACAGCCACCTGTTCTCAACAAGACAGAAGAGCTTCCTTGTCCACACGAATTAAGAGTTGATCACAGAAGGGAAAGACCTGTCTACTGACTTGTAACGGTTCCAGCCCACGACTCCGCAGTTTGACCACTGTTGGAATAAGTCATTCTGAGTTTTTGTTCGGAGGCAAGTGAAGTGGAAAGTGTGCATGGGTTTTAAAGTTGAAATCGCTGTTAAGCCACATGCTACCAGTGTGAACTTTGATAAGTTAAGTTGGCACTCTGAGCATCCATGATCTGATCTGTAAAATGGGGACAATAGGGCAATACTTAGCTCACTGAGGTATTTGTGACTTCAAGAGATACTGTACATAAAGCACTGGGTACAGTGCCTGACACATGGAAGGAACTCAATCACTAAGAGGGACTTTTTCCATAGATGCACACCCCAAGAAAAACTCATGTAATTCCTTTGCCCTTTCAAATAGCATAGCACATCGTGCTTCTCCCTCGAATACTACTAATCATATACTCTAGATTTTAGGTCGTTCACGCTCCTGATTTACCTGCCCCCTGCCATACTCCAAGAGGCAGGAAGTATGTTTACTCATCTCTGATCTTTCAAGAATATCCAAGATATATTATTGTATTACTGTATAAAAAGTGCAAAGAGCAAGGTAAAAAATAATGAAATACCATTTATTTGTATTTTTAAATTTTAGATATACAGCAAATGGTGTGTGTGTGTTTATGCATTCAAGATTTTTGGAAGGATAAACAAGAGACTATTATCACAATTTACCTTTAGGGATAGGTGAGGAAGAAAAAAAGGAGACTTATCTTTTATCTTATTTGAGATTTTATTTATTTGTCTCAGGCAGAGAGAGAGCACGAGCAGGGTTGCAGGGGGAGGACTGAGCCATCTGGGTGCCCCACCTTTTATTTTTCCTGTTTTGCCTTTACCATGTGGTGCATTAATTTTATAATTAAAAAGAAGTAAGCAGAAAGTTATATAATATATAAATTACATATAATTTATAAATTATAAAATATATTATAAATATATAATAATATATAAATGTTAAGATCACTAATCTGAATATATAACTCAAAAGAGAAAATTTGGGGTGCCTGGTTGGCTCAGTGGATTAAGCCTCTGCCTTTGGCTCAGGTCATGATTCCAGAGTCCTGGGATGGAGCCCTGCATGGGGCTCTCTGCTCAGCAGGGAGCCTGCTTCCCTTCCTCTCTCTCTGCCTGCCTCTCTGCCTACTTGTGATCTCTGTCTGTCAAATAAATAAATAAAATCTTTAAAAAAAAAAAAAAGAGAGAGAGAGAGAGAAAATTTGAGGGGCACATGGGTGGCTCAGCTGGTTAAGCACCTGTCTTCAGTTCAGGTCATGATCTCAGGGTCCAGGGACTGAGCCCCTCATGGGGTTCCCTGCTTGGAGGGGATCCTCCTTCTCCCTCTCTCCCACTCGTGCTCTCTCTCTTGTACTCTCTCTCTCTCTCAAATAAATAAAAATATAAAAATAGGGAGAGAGAGAAAATCGGAGACTCTCCAAATCTAATCCAATCCACCAGGACTCAGGGAGTGTGGTAGGATGTGACTTGAGCTTAGACCCCTCCGTGATGATGATGTTTAGTGGACAAGGATACTCAGCACAGAGGCTGGAAAAATCCAAGCCCCACAGAGCAAGAATTGTCCGTGTTTATCCAGGACTCTCCAGGTCAAGAGTCCCTAGCTTTGAGAACACAAGCCCACCAGTTTCTGGAAAGCCGACTCCATGGTGCAGGAGGGGTAGTCCGTCAGATTTACTGCCATCTGGACGCAACACTCTCTAGGACTACCCAAATCCCCTCACTCTCATTTCATGCTCACCAAATGTATTTCTTAGTGTAAGTTATGCTGTGTAATGGATAACCCTGAAATTGCATTGGTTTAAAGCAATAACATTTATGTCTCTGCGGGGCTGCATTCCAACGACCATCAGTTGGGGCACAGGTAGGCTCTGCTCCCACAGTCATTCAGAGACCATTTAATATTTTGGCCTCCCCAAGTCCTTAGAGGATTATCCATGGGGGGGGGGGGCGGGGGGAGGGGGAGAGGGAAGGAGAGGGTAGAGAAAGTACACCCACTCTTAAGACTTGGTGGGAGGTAATTCCTAGCTTTTGCTCACATTCTCACATGACCCCCGGCCAAAAAAGGGGAGGAGAACATGGGCGTGGGTGAGTTACTCTCCCAGCAAGCGATTTCCTGTGAATAATTTAGTTGGTCTAATACTCTAAACCTAGAAAGGAAGAGTCTTGAACAACGAATAGGAACATTTCCATCACTACGGAGCTATGTTTCCTATCTCAAATTACAAGCCATCTTTTTAGTTTATAATTCTCTGCAACTTATCCCCTAAGAATGCAATCCACTCTAGGCACCCTATAAAGAATAAATGTCTTTGAATCTGCAAACCTGAGAACGTAACTTTGGACCAGGGTGGTCTCACCAGGTGGTCTCACGAGGACAACTGCAAACCGTCAGATCCCTTCTAAGGGGCCAGATGGCCAACTCTATAATCTGTACGCTGCTTCTCTCTAAAACCTCAGCCATTCCAAGAACTATCAGCATCTGTCTGCAAAAAGGTATGATTTGGGGCTTACCTGAACAGGGAAATAATTTTTCCACATGAAGTTCCTTACAAGGGGTATGAGGGCAGGCAAAGACTAAAGTCTTCACATAGGCCAAGCGTGTTAGCCTCAGCGGCTGCAGCAACTTCCCACAAACTTGGTGGCTTACCACAATGGGAATGTATCGCCTCACTGTTCTGGAGGCCCGGAGTGAGATCAAGGGGTCAGCAGGGCTGCACTCCCTCCAAAGGCTCTATGGGAAAATCCTTCCCTGCCTCTGCCATCTTCTACTGTCCAAGGCATTCCTTGACTCCTGGCGCCATCGCTCCCATCTCTGCCTCTGTCTTCACCTGACCTTGCCCTAGTGTCTCTCTGTGTCCCCCTTTCCTGCCTCATTCAAGGACACTCATTGGATTGTAGCCCACTCTAAAGTGGAGCAATTTCATCTCCGGGTTCCTACCTTGATTCCATCTGCAAAGGCCCATATTCCAAATAGGGTCATACATAGTCTGAGGTTTCAGGTAGATGTGTATCTTTTGGAAAGATACCCCATAACCCACTAACTAAATAAAAAGCTTCCTTGCCTAATATCATGTTCCATTCAGATATGCCCTTAGCAAAGACTGACTGAGGAACCCAGAGGTGCTTGCTTAAATGACACCATGCGGTATTTGGCGCTTGGAGGGGGAGTAGGGTTTGTAGGGAGTCCTGCCAGAACACGGGGCAGACTTCAGATCACCAGTGCTTTCCCTTAGGTTCTTGATATTGAAATTATTTTTCAGTCTCTCGAACTTAAAAGACTGCCCTGAGCTTTTTACATTTGGCCACGGTGTCCCAACCCTACAGAGGACATGGCAACCAGCTGTCTTGTAACTAAGAGCTTTCCCATTCACTTAGGGCAAGAGATGCCTAGTAAAGGACTTGAGTGGAACAAGGGAGGGAGTCCTACATCAGACCATCCCAGGAATTCGGGTTTGTAAAGAGAACATGGCGGCCGGCAGGCAGATGGCAAGGAGACCACCAGGACAGAGTCTGTAAATTGGCTAGCAATCTTTAACTTGAGATTTCGGGGTCTGTGAGTGCAAGCTGAGAGGCTCGTGGTCTCTTCAGACATCATATTGTCACCTCATGCAATATAGTTTCTTGTCCCAAGTGTTCTTTTCCTGCCATTTTGCTGTTATCACCCCACTGGGGAGTGAAGAAACTGCTAGATCTGTGCTGGTACTCCTGGTTATTGGAAGTAGTAATGAAGAAGACAAACAGAGTAACCTTAATGTGATGTGACACTTCTAATTGAATTGTATTGCTTCTTTACACCCCTCCTTTACCATTTAGATCCAGAAACCTTGGTATATGTGCAGATAGGAAGAGAATATCGATCTCCACATCCAGTGAATTCATGCCTTCTCCCACATGTCACGAAAGCTTGTGTACTTCTAAATTCACTGTTACGGCCACCACCCCAAGAAAAGTTTTTCCAACCATTCTTATACAGGGCTTTCTTCCCAAGAACCTTAATTCTTACCTCGTGGAGCATGTCATTTCATTTTCATGATGTCCTAAAGATAGAACAGATTTCTGTCACCCCTAGTTTTCAAGCAGAAAAATGAAGGCATGCTGGGCGTGGGGGGAGGGGCAGAGGTGTCACAGAAGCAACGTATCCAAAGTAACACTATCAGTAACAGAACTAGAACTCACAGCTTGTTCTCTTGGCCAAACTAAAATGTCTGCTAAAAGATCTGATACAGAATAAGTTAAATGATACCACAACAAAGAAATCTGATAAATCTGAGGTATATTTAACAGATTGGACAAGTAACCTGGTTTTACCAAAAAAATCAATGCAAGTAGCGAATGGGAGATGAGAACTGATAGAGGAAAAACAACACGTAAGAGACAAAAATCAAATACAATGTGAGGACTTTGGATAGTAATTTGAAAAGCCCAACTGTAAAAACACATTTTAGGAGGGACACCTGGGTGGCTCCGCCAGTTAAGCGTCTGCCTTTGGCTCAGGTCATGATCTTGGGGTCCTCGGATCGCATCCTGCTTCTTACTCAGTGGACAGCCTGCTTCTCCCTCTACCTGCCACTCCCCCCGCTTGTGCTCTCTCTGTGACAAATAAATACATCTTTTAAAAAATACATTTTAGGAAAGACCAGAAAAAATAATATGGACTGACTACCCGATAATGTCAAGGAATTCTTATTAATTTTAATAGATGTGACAATGGTATTGTGGTTAAGAAAACTTAATTTTGAGAATAAAATGATATTGTGCCAGGGCTTTTCTTTGAAATTAATTTCTTGCCTAGGAAAGCTCTGGTGGAGGAGCACTTTCCAGGCTGGAGGGGAGAGGCATGCCTCCAGGCTGAGCAAATGCCACGGTCCTTAGCTGGGAAGTGACTACATCAGGTTGTCATTTATGGGAGCTCACTCAGCTGTCAAGCTGCTGGGGGCGGGGGATGGGGGGCGAGGGAGGGGAGCGAGGGGTTTGAAGAGAGAAGTTCGAAAAAGTGGTACCCAATGGGAACCCAAAACACACATCTGGATTAAAAAGTGGGGCAGGTGGCGCCTAGGTGGCTCAGTGGGTTAAAGCCTCTGCCTTCGGCTCAGGTCATGATCCCAGGGTCCTGGGATCGAGCCCCGCATCGGGCTCTCTGCTCTGCGGGGAGCCTGCTTCCTCCTCTCTCTCTGCCTGCCTCTCTGCCTACTTGTGATCTCTGTCAAATAAACAAATAAAATATTTTTTTTTTTAAATGGGGCAGGTCCAACCTCTAGCAGCAGTGTTAGAGGAGGATACTAAAAGACAACATATTTAGGGGGGGAAAAAAAAAAAAAAAAAAAGCACTCAGTGACTGATTATCTTTAGGTCTTGCTCATCTAAGAGTCTATCTGGGGAATTCCAGGATGGTTAACCGTGTTCTTTCAACACATGGCCTGCAAGGCTGTCTGAGGTGTAGGCAAACCAGACTGCCAGAAAGAGGGAATGAGAGGAGTTCAAGGCCAGAGATCTCCTCCGAGGCAAGTGAACTGGAAGTTGTTCCCAACATTTCTGTGTATATTCCATGGCTGAACGCTGACTGGTGTGGTCACACCTTGCTGCAACGTTGGGAGGAGAACAGGGACGTGCAGTCCCTGGAAACCCAGGCAAGATCCCACTACCATGCTAGCTCTGACGAAGCATGGAGAGAGTAGCATTTGGTGGATGGCTAGTCGTTTTTCTACACCTGGCGATACCTTTATGGGTAACAACTGACTCCCCCTTTCTGCAAAACAAAGTGCCCAGTTCATTACCAGTCCAGATTAGTATTTATTCCAAATTGCAATTAAGAACTGATTACTTACCCTAGCTGATAAAAACGACCATTATCTGTTAGCATCTAGAATCCGTTGGCTGAATTCATTGATACCACATTAATATTGAAATAAATAGACATCAAGAGGCAATGCACATACTTGATATGCTTTTGCCTTTCTTCTGTTTTCAGGTAGTACTTAATTCTTGAAATGTATATGTGAGTGTAGGAAGCAAAAAAAGTAATAAGCCAGTACAATGCCATGTAAGAAAGAGAAATGCAGGAAAGGATTATATTTCATCCATTATAGTCCTACCAACTATTTTCATAGAGGTAGCACACATAAAACAATTTTTTTAATTACGAAAAACACTCTGATAATGACTCATTTAATTACACTGTAGATTTTTCCCTTATGGCAATTATGATGTTTTACAATTTATTATAGTAATTCTGTTCTTCCCTTTTCCTTATATTTTTCCTTTATATTTTTTTAATGTATTCTCAAATCATTTTCTAGGGTAAGATTACTTTGTAAAAAATACCTACATCCTGATTGAAGATAACCGTTATCTTTTTTCTCCACTATCTTCTCATCAAATAAAGAAAGCCAAGAGTGATGTGAACAGTTGCTAAAACAACAAAAGACATCTCGGTTATTTCTGTGCTGCAATGGCTCACCCCTTGCTGTCGCTAAAAGCAAATAAGATACAGCCAAGAAGCTGTGTTGTTGTTGCTTAGTCAGAGGGAAAGTTCAGGGCGCATATAAAGTTCAAGATGACCTTCTAGGAGAGCAAAGTGTAAGCATCCTGCCCTGTCCCTCACAAGGGAATCAAGTGTACAAGGACAGTTAGAATCTGTCTTCCTGAGTCAAAGGCGCTGCCTCTATCATCAACAGAAACAATAGCACAGGAAATGTTGCTCCAACCCAGCTAACTGACTGAGCTTCTGGAAAACAAGGGATGTTCTAGAACCTTTCTGATGAGAAGCGGTATCTATCATTTACAGGTCAATGAAGCAGACGCTGTGCAGGCCCAGATGTGAAGAGAACTCTGTGGCAAGTGAAACGGGCTGTGTCTTATCCTTTGGAGCAGATAAGAATGGCCCAAGCTCACTGCCATGCTGGGAGGCTCCAGAGGGGACCCCTGGGAGAAGAACATGGAACCGACATGGAGGGAGACCTTAACCCTTAACCCACAACGTTATTATTGCGGTGTGACGAGACAGAGTAAATACTCTCTACACCTACCCTCTCCATGAAACTTCTGCACAGTTCATTGAATTAAATTCCCTGACACACCGTGCCCAGTGCCTGGGATCCCATCATGAACAAGACCCCCGTCTGGTGGGGGGCTTACCCATCCGGATGACGGCAGTGCCTGGGGAACCGTGTAGGCCAGATTTCAGAGGAGGAGCCTGAACCTGAAGATCCCTCCCGGAAGACCAGGAAAGGCTCGCAGACACAGGTTCTGGAGCTGAGACAGATGGGGAGCGAGGGAATGCCTCCAGAGCACTTGCAACCCAGCAAACAATGGACAGTTTGCATGTTAGGGCTTCACTGAGATAGTTGAGGAGTTATCAAGAATGGTGCCTTTTATTAAGCCAAGCCCTGTGCTAAGTAATATGCATATATAGAGACATATATTCATCTGCTTGGAGAGCTATAACAAAAAAGTTTGTATATCACAAGGGAAGTTTTTTTCTCCCATTTCTTGAGGCGGGAAGTCCAAGGTCAAAGTGCCAGCAGGGGTGGGTTCCTCTGAGGCCTTTCTCCTTGGCCGCCTTCTCATCGCCCATTCACAGGGCTGTCCCTCTGTGTAAGCTTGCCCCTGAGGTCTCTGTCTGTGTCTTAATCTCTTCTAAGGGCACCAGTCACATTGGATGAGGGCCACCCTAATAGCCTCATTTGAACTTATTATAGGCCCCATCTCCAAATACGGTTGCATTCTGAAGGAATGGGGGTTAGGGCTTGAGCATGTGAATTTTGGAGAAACACAATCCTGTTTATAACACACATATAAGAATGCATGTATTTCTTTTTTTTTTTTTAAGATTTTATTTATTTATTTGACAGACAGAGTTCACAAGTAGGCAGAGAGGCAGAGAGAGAGAGGGAGAAGCAGGTCCCCGCTGAGCAGAGAGCCGGATGCAGGGCTCGATCCCAGGACCCTGGGATCATGACCTGAGCCGAAGGCAGAGGCTTTAACCCACTGAGCCACCCAGGTGCCCCAGTATGCATGTATTTCTATGTATAATTTAATCTTCAACAACTCTGGAATGATGCTGCTATTCCGTTTGACAGATGAGGAGCTGAAGTTCTTGTCACAGTCATGTCAGAACTGTGCACCCGGGACTGTCTGCTTGCAATACAGACCGTGCCAGACTGTCTGCTCAGGCCTCTTGTGCCTTCCTTTGAAGGCAGAGAAAATAAGTAGCAGTTATGAAAATTATTCTGTTACCGGATATCCATTCACACACTCAGTCGTGGCATTAATCGAACCAACGTTTACTGTGCACATACTACGTGAGCCAGGTAACAGTGGAATGGCTTGGAAGTTGTGACTCTTCCATTGAGAAAGCTGCAGAATTAAGCTGGAAATGATTTTTATATCTGCACAAATTGTCTGCTTCTCCCAGACAAGAAGCCCATGGATAGGAAATGCAGAATTCTGTCAAGTTCGAGGGGTTGTGCGGTGAGGAGAAAAGATTAGCATGCAAAATCCAATCAACGAATGTAGGCTTATGTACACTGTTAACAGAAGATTTGGTAATAAGTTGAATCTAAACAATATGGAATTATGTGGCCACGTTCTTTAAGTTTTGGAGTTCCTGACAAAAGAACTAGGCTAGGGCAAGGGTCCTACCATGTTACAGACATGAATTATGTCACATTAAATTATCTTGGGAAGGCAATCCCTAACCATGACTATTACATTTAGTGGGTAAATGTATTTAACTTCAGGAGGATTTAGAATTAAGTATAGCAATGTTTGAGGGTATGAAACTTTTACTACTAATATCTTGATATTAAAGAATATGTATCTATTGATAGTATAGTACTCAAAATACGTCAAAGAATTTGGCCTTTTAGTTATTTGTCAAACTTGCAATTCCTATTTAACACTTATAACTAGATTAATTTAGACAACAATTTTTTCTTTTTAATAGAGTTCTCTTTCTTGGAGCTTATTTATTTAAGTAATCTCTCCACCCAATGTGGGTCTTGAACTCACAGCCCTGAGATCAAGAATCTCATGCTTTTCCAACTAAGCCTCCAGGTGCCCCTAGACTTACGATTTTAAATTGGAATTTTATGAAGTTTGTATATCACATCAGCACTTAGAATTAAGGTTAGCTATATTTATGTTTATTTATCAGGTTTATAGGAACTAAAAATTTAGGAAGTTTTAACAGCCAGATATCTGAAGTGTTCTGGAAGGGAATCAGCATAGTTACTGGTCATAAGTGCAGTTTCAAATATATAAAAGTTTAGAGCTATAGATGAGGCAAAATATTAAGCAAAGCCTCCGTTTAAAATGTTGAGATTTGCCAGATTCATAAAAAGAGTCATAATATTTCTAAGTTGACCTCAAAAGAAAGAACTTGATTTTTTTTTTTTTTTTTTTACTATGTAACCTAAATGAATGAATGGACAAGGGTACAAAAGAAGTCAGATAAGTACACAGAGGCCAGATCACAAAGGGACTTGTATCCTGGGGGAAAGCGTTTCTGTTTTAACCTGTAGGCACTGGTGAGACATTGAAGAATTTTCATCGACTTGATCTGATGTGTCATCAAGGAGCTCACACTGGGAAAAAAACTAAAGTGAACCATGACGAAAGACAGGAAAACTACTGAAGTTCAAGTACGAGATTTTAGAGAGTGAGAAGGAAAATGAGGGCAGAAAAAATACGATCGAGCTGAGGGCAAAGTGAGTACCTAAAGTACATTCATACCTGCCTATGGTAGGCGGTGGAATTTATCAAAAAGAAAAACTGAGGGGAAAAAAAAAGGAAGAAAGGGAGGGAAGGAGGAAGGAAGGGAAACTGAGTCAAAAACTGAGTGAGAGGCTTAGGCTAGAAGGTGTTTTAAGGCATCAAGAACAAATAGGATAGGGGCACCTGGGTGGCTCAGTGGGTTAAGCCGCTGCCTTCAGCTCAGGTGGTGATCTCAGGGTCCTGGGATGGAGTCCCGCATCGGGCTCTCTGCTCAGCGGGGAGCCTGCTTCCCCCTCTCTGCCTGCCTCTCCATCTACTTGTGATTTCTCTCTGTCAAATAAATAAATAAAATCTTTTAAAAAAAAAAAAAGAACAAATAGGATATAAATGAGATTTTCCAAAGAGAGCATGTTCAAGGTAGGAAAGAGAATAGGGCTAAGGATAAAATCAGGAAGAAAGTCAACAGTGAAAGTGGAAGGAACAGAGAAGGAATCAGGTCGAGAACACGCAGCGGGAGGGGTAGGAGGGAATCGGGACAGAGGAGGGTCCTGGTCTCAGCCCAGGGAGGCTTTCCAAAGGAAGAAAGTGAGCTCCGATGTCAAAGGGAAAATGAGAACAGATATGGCACGGATCTGCCTAGCCAGGTGTGGGAGGCGCATCCCACGCTTACCTCTGTAACATTTATGATAAAATAACGAAAGGCAAGGGGTTTTCTCTGCCTTCCGATTCTCCCCAGAGAGATCTAGTAACTCTGACTGCCACACGGTCATGCGTCAACGAGCCTTTCTCTAGCATCTGACCCCCAGTGACCACCTCAGCCTTTAAGAAACTCTGCCCTTTTTGGACTTCTGTGATTCAGCACGTGTGTGGCTGTCCCCCCCCCCCCCCATATCTCGGCGCCCCCTCCCGTCCCCCACTCTCTTCCTTTTCTTCTCTCTCCCCTCCTCACTGCCGGCTTTTCTCCAGGCTCAGTGCTCATTCCTCTGCCAGTCTTGTTCTCCGCTCCTGGAATAATTCTGCCAGAACTGATTTAATTTCTTCCTTCAGTTATAATTTCTCAGCTGATGTTTCCTAGAAATTACAAAATGTTGCTATTGTAGTTGTTCAATACAACTTATCCAACTGCAGCAGCAAATCCAACCACATAACCACTATTTCTGTGAGAGAGCTGAAAATTGTGTACAGCCCTGCCTGCTAGACCTCACCCCAAGAATATACTCCATCTGCTGAGAAGTCAAAGTTTGACAAGTTTTATTTCTGGCATATCTGTTAATGTAGCCCAGTATTTAATAAGTTGGCCTCCATCATCCATTGGTGGCCTTTGCCTTCTAAGATAAATCTGGACCTGATGTGACATCATTACAGTCAAGGACTGTCCCATAGTGAGCTTTGAGGCTCTTTTATAGGAGGGCTGTTCCATGCTTAGCTAAAGCATCTGTTTGCAATTGCACCTCAACAGAGGTGGCCTCTAGGATAAATATGACTAAGGGATGAAACCAATAAGAAGACCTTTGAGTGGTCCAGCCTTAACAATATCCTGATTACAGAGGATCATTGTCAAGTGGGAGAAAACTTGTCAAGAGATAAGGGGAGCCCCCCATGAATCATCAAATCCACTCATAAAGAAAGTGGGGTCATCCATTATCTTCACAAGTCCATAGTTAATCCTATGGAGTCGATAGGTTGGCTTTTAGGCAATTTCATTATCCCAGCCACACATAAGGTGTTAGTTAAGTTATACAATTGTAGGGGAATCAATCCCATTTTCCAGTTGTTTAATCATGTGCTGTGGGGTCTGCTAATATCCCCACAAAATAATAAGATCGACTAAAGAAGCTATTGTGCAACTTCTCTGAAGTTTACTTCAAATTGTTTAGCTTAGGTAAACAAACATTTAAAGACAATCAAATCTATAATTTAACATCCATAAAGGTGTGTTACTAAAACAATTTTTCTCTCTAAAATAACCCTCATTTCCAGAGATAGCCAAATCAGGACTAATTCACTTGTGAAACAAGTCCAGTTTTAACAAACTTGGCCCATTATTTACATAAGCTCAGCAAGAACAGTGAGTGTGATCAAATAGATCTTTTAGAATCTGCTTTGCTGGGACTTTGTATAAGGAATCTCTAGGTTGAACTTTTAGTAGCCTCTCCGGGCCAGAAGCCAAGCCCTGTACTTGCCATGAGGCATGCCTGCAATACCTTTGGGCGAATTCCTCATCCCAAGACTGCACCTACCAAGGAGTGACATTCTTTACTCACCTGGTGAGGCTGCTGGGAACTCTGTAAGCAAGGTATCAGGCCAACAGTCCCAAGGGGCTTTATGGCTCCAGGTTTCATAAAGTCAACCTTAGTTCCTTTAAACTGTCTGGTCATATCTGAGTCTTTTCAAATATGACATCCCAGTCAAAGCCTTGGTAAAATAACCCGTGTTTCCAATTCTTTCCTGTTACAAGGAGAACAGATTCTTATTGAACTTATGCAAATGACTGATTGCCATGGAAGAAAGAATACTTACTAAGACCTTTTGGTTTCAGAGGGTTCAGATAAAGAGAAAAGGTGAATGCTTTGAGCACTTTTACATCTCTATAAGTTACACATAACTAGGAGGGAGTATCCCTAGTCTGGAAGAGCAAACATTAAAGAGAACCAACAAAGTTTAAAGTTAAGATAAAGCATTAAGAGACACAACACTATAATCTTTTAGTTCATTTAGTCCCATGTTACTAATTCTGGTGAATGCGGCTTTAGTCAGTTCTGGAAATTCTTACCCATTTCAGTTTTAGGATTTTCAAGTATATCAAATATCTGTATTTGTCCTGAAAGTCCTTCATAGGAATATCCTTGAAGATAAAACTCATTTTACAAGAGAATTAAAACAATTATAAATTACAAAAACTCAGAATGGATATGGTTAGAGCTAAAGAGACATGGGAGTTTACAATTTAGCTGCAAGGAAATCAGGTTATTTCTGTGATACATAACATTTCCATAATTACAGTATCAAGCAATGATCTCTCAAAACATTAAAACTTTAAGAAGTGCATAGAATCTCTAGAATAGTTATAGTATTTTCCCAAATGTAATCCAAGGTTTATCATTGGTTCAGTAGTACTTCATGAGCAACTTCACATACCAAGGAAAAGCCTGAGTTAAAGAGATTTACAATTTAAATCTTGTCAACATTTGCTAAAATCTTAGAAAGTTTTAAAGCACATGCTTAAATATAATTAGGGATGTTAAACACCTGATAAAACTGAACATAGAAACTCGTTTTTCTGGGCAGGCAAAGAGAAAACCATTTACATTTTCTTAACAGATCAGTTGATCTAAGAAAACATTGTCCTTTTGAACAGAGAATTTCAGTCTTGTACCAATGTACCTTTAAAACCCATTCATTTCAATCTTAATCCATTCTTGACCATAGCTAAAATTCCTTTTCTGAAGATTTCCCTTCACAAACCTTCTACAACTTTCCTTTGCATTCAGGTTTTGTCCCAAGCCATTTCCTTCTAAACAACCATCTCATTTAGGACAAAATTACCTTCCTTTACCTTCAACAAAATGTATTCCCATTCCTTACATCTTTCTTACATATCTCCTACTTTCCTACATACAGAGTTTCCCTTTATTTCCATCAGTTTTAGTTACACTAAGCAGAACTTTGTATTCTTAGAAACACCTTTAGTTATTAACCAATTGTGAACTGCTACAACAGAATTCTTCAGGTGGCAATTTATGAATCAGTTAAGTGGAAAACAAGTTTACCAACAGATTTAAATACTCTTAGTTTCTTTGCAGTAAGAAGTCAAAAGCCCAACCCTACATCCAGTAATTAACGACTTAGCATTTTATCCTGTTTGGTTAAGACCTAGATGTCCACAATTTAATTCCATTTGTCATCCAAGCAAAACTTTAAAATTTTCAGGTTACCAAAGACTTTGAAAGCTACTTCAGCAATTACCCATTAGAAATTTGAGACAGACAATTAACCATCAGTTTAGTCATTTCTTTGCTAACAAATTTTAACAAGTAACACAAGCTTATTTGACCTTCAGTAAACTTTGATAGAATAAAAGCTTCACATTTACTGCTGTTACTTCAAAGACACGTCTTAATTAAACCAACAAACTTAACTTAGTTCCAATAGTGATTTATGTTCCACCTGGGCCCACTCCACTTTGAATGTTTACCTGAGACATGCGTGGGAAGATCTGGAGTGGGGAGTGTTAGGTCCAGGGGTGCTCTTCTTGCTCCTTTACAGTGGAGAGAGAAGGAGCCGTGGTGCATGATCTAGAGGCCAGTCATGCAGGCTGCACACACGTTGATACAGAAACACGTAAGGGGGAAACAGAAGAAACAAAGTGCTGCCACGAGGCAGAGAAGGGATTCCCGGTTTCAGAGCTCATAAGCCCCAACAGAGGAGCAGATGCCATGCTTTCCCACCAGCCAGGGGGGAGGGGTTAGGCAGTCCAAGTCAGGCCAGAGAACACAGGGAAACTTCCCCGAAACAAAGATAGTTTCGGCAGCTGCTTGGGAATATTCCTTATAGTCTCTGTCTCGAGTTAGACTAACCCCAGTTGGCTCCAGTTATAGCCATTAACACGGGAAGGGAGTGAGGGAGAAGCCCCCACATCGATTAGGAGAAACAGAGAGAAATAAAGCCAGAGTCCACTTTGCTAGGGATGGCCCAGCAACCTGGGTTTACTAGAAGAAGGCTTATTTACGTAATTATCATCGAATATGTCAGGAGAAAGTTTACTAGCTGACTCATTTGGGCAAACACATTCCGCAAAAGCCCCTTAGTCTGGGGTCCTGGTATAGAGCAATAAAGGCCTAGGTATGAGCAGTGAAGGTATCCTAGGTCCATTTGCCCTGTTTCCTGCAGAGGAGATCTAACTGATAGATCCCACTGAGGCCATGCAGTGTTACAGCTCCGTCCTTTCCTAAGTTTTGCAATCCAAATTATTTCCAGTGGGTTAAAAGGCATCCCAAGGGAGAGTCCTTGGGTACAGAAGAGGAGGATCCCATGTTCCTAGAAAGTAAGGAAGGTCCATTACCATAAATTCCCCCAACTCCTGTGTGGCGTCCCACACAGGGTATGTCAGAGGTTTCGGGTGTCAAAAGCGACCGGAGGCGTCCCTCAACAAAAAATCGCTATTGATCACCGCTTTGCCTTCCCTGGGAAGGCGTTCCTGCCATTAAAGGCCCTGGAGGGGTGCCGGCATCCCTCCACTTCCCCATCGCATCCTAGGCTGCTGATGGGTGCCTGGTGAATGGACTAAAACGCTTGTGCCATGCTATCGTATGTCCTGAAGACTGCATACTGTTTTGCCATATTAACCCATGGAAATGCTAGAGAAGTTTTGGCAAGGGGAAATTACTCAATTTCATAGCTTTAGGCGGTTTGCAGAAGACACTGACCAGAAACAGTAAAGACTGAAATCCATCATGGTCTATGTGACATTCCAACACATGTGGTCCTTACAGCCAACTTCCCTAGGAAACGGTCCCTGGTTGCGTTTTAATTCAATCGGGTGCTGGTTTCGGCCGGCTCCCAGTGGAGGTCTCGCGGCCAGAAGTGGCTAGACCGGGCATGTGGAGGGGATCACATTAGATCATTCAGGAGGAAACCTCACACGGGAGTCTTAAGATTGGCAGCCGTCCTGGTGACTTAGGTGGCTGTCCCGTGCCCAAGAGAGACAACTTTCTATAAGAACAGGAATAAAGAGAGGCCATCAAGTTTCTGGGTCTTATTGCCATTCCGGCCAGGGTACTAGCTTACAGCCAAAAGGCAGACGCTCTCCTCCCCATAGAGTAGCCATGGGCTAGAGGATTACAGCCTGAGCAATTGACATGCAAGTGTTCCAATAAGACCATACTCCTTGAAAAAGCCCTGGAATGAGAGTAAAGGAAAAGGAGAGAAAGTACTCACCAATTTTGCACCGAAGCTCAGAGTCCAAATGTAAAGACTCACAAATCTCCTGGCTGGCTCGCCAAAAATGATGAAGTCCCAGAACCTAAGTCAGGTTCGGTGGGGTGAGGAGGTTCGGAGCCGACGACTAAAGAAAGAATTCTTAAGACGTCATTGGTGCAAAATGGTGGTTTATTAAAGCACGGGGACAGGACCCGTGGGCAGGAAGAGCTGCTGCTGCCCCGGGTTATGAAGGTGGGCATGTTATATACCCCACGGTTGGGGGGGAGGTGGTGAAGGAATGGGGGATTTCGACAGAGTTCTCACATGCTAGGGAGGGTCTACAAGGTGCCGGGGCGGGGGGAGTCTTTGCCATTATGGCTTGATCAATGTCGTCTTTAGGTCAGGCACTAACATCAAGATAATGGGGGATTCTTGGTGGGGCATTATGATCCGGCCATCATTTACATTCCTTTCTACCCCAATCTCCTCCAGTTTATGGTGGAAGGGGGACATTAGGGCTTCAGGAACCAAGAGTTATTTGCCTCTGGAAATTTGTGCTATTGATAAGGTAACCTCCCTGTTTAGGTCTCTAGGACATCTTGTAGAGCAAGGGAGATTCCTGTTCTGCAGGATTGCGATCCCTGCAAGTTAACCATTTATCGCTTTATGGCAGTCAGGGGTGCCTGAGGAATGCCACACATATGGAGGGGAGCGGGAGAAGAGGGGGTGCAAGGCGCCAGCTTTTGCTTTGTCCTCAGCCAGCCTCCTGCTCCCTCATCAACATGGTCAGCACAGCCCATGCAGTGGGTTACACACCATTAGCCACTTATTTCGACAAGAGATGGTTCTACAATTTTATCATATTGCATCGATTCTAAGACTTACATGCTTTCAGGTTGTCACTTCTCAGAAACTGAGATGCATCTCACAAGTACCCTTAGTAGCACATCTCTGTGTTATTGGAACATGAAATAATGATATGTCTTACAATCTATAGTATCCTAGATTTAATGGAGTTTGGGTGTTTCAAGAAAAAGATGCAAAAGTAAATTCGTCTCAGTCTGGGAGACAACGAGGGACTGGGTTGAAATGTCAGCGCTGACACATGCTAGCTCCAATAACCTGGAAATTTCCTTAGTCTCTCCGAGCCTCCAGTTTGCAATGTGAAAAATTTGGTTAAGGGACTAGCACCACCTACCCCATAAGGTTTCATGGGGTTTAAGCGTTATTGTGCGACGCGCTTACACCATGCCTCATGTGCAATAAACACTCCTCGTCCTCTTGCTTTTTCTAAAGGAAAAGTTGTAAGACGTAGAGGAACAATATCAGATTCTTACTTTGAATGAACTTGGCAAACAAGTATTTTATCACCATAATCAAAGAGAAAGAATAAAGAAATAGCTTGCAATCCAGAGTTGAAGAGAGTCCTACAAGAGGCTGAGGGAATTCTCATGCTTGTAGATCAAGAGTGACATTTCTACAGGTGATAGGTGGGTCAGCGCTGCTCGTTCCTCCCTACTTCACACCGCTCACAAACAGACACAGTTGGGCGGTAGGTCGGGATTCACCCCTTAGGAGGTCCGCCTTCCCTCTGTGAGAGCCCAGTCTGTCTTCTCAACTAAGGTAGTCACCTTAGTCGGTCAAATTTAGGTGTTTACCAAAATACTTGTGGTTTTTGTTTGGTTGGTTAGCTGGGGTTTTATTTCTTTTTTTGGTTTTTCTTTTTTTTTTAATTTTTTATTTTTACTTATTTATTTATTTATTGGTTTTTCTTTTAAAAAAGAAATTCTAAAACTGTATACAATACAGTCTGATTTTAGTCCACACAAATAAATTCATAGAAAAGGAACTGAAAGGGTATATGTCAAGTTGCCAACTCGATGGTAGGATTGTGAGACTTTTTTGTTTTCTTCTTTTCACTCCATTTTTTTTATTTGTCAATAATTGAAATGAATTGCCTTTGAAAAAAATGTTTTTAATCTTTTCATTGTATAAAAGAAGAAAAAGTGGCTTGTTTTCAACAGTGTTTAAGAGAGTTTCTCTTCAGCCCATGTCCCAGAGGTTATTTTTATTAATTTAAACATGCTTAGGAGACATTAATTCCATATTTCTAATAAGTAGTCCCCTGCAGGCTATTGCAGGACAGACACAGAGCAATGGAACATTCATACTCACTAACAGAAAGTTCCCTCTAGCAACTTAGAGTGAAACAGAACTTTCTAAGTAGACATTAAGTGAGCCGAGGGTAGAAGAGAGGAAATAATCAGCTTATACAGACACAACTTGAGAAAACTATTTTCCTTTGGAGTACACGGGGGAATTGTTTTTTAAAAATTGTTTAGCAATGTGCCTGGGTGGCTCAGTGGTTTAAGCCTCTGCCTTCGGCTCGGGTCATGGTCTCAGGGTCCTGGGATAGAGCCCCGCCCGCATCGGGCTCTCTGCTCTGCAGAGAGTCTGCCTCCCCATCTCTCTCTGCTTGTCTCTCTGCCTGCTTGTGATCTCTGTCAAATAAATAAATAAAATCTTTTTTAAAAAATTGTTTAGCAGCGCAAAGCAATATAAATCTGCCTTCCAACATGTCTTACCAAATAGACACCAGTAGCTGAAAACAAGAAATTAACTTCTTTCTTAATCTTGTGTGTGTATCAGTTCCTGCTATAACAACAGGAACCCACAATAAGGACTCAGATGATACAACAAATTCCCCTCTCCTATGGTTCTCGAGGTAAGTGTTGGTCGTTCAGGGTGGTTAGAGCAGCCATCTGTCTCATCACTCTGCCAGCTGGGAGGGGGGCACCCTTATCTCTGTGGTCAGACTGGCTCACCACCTCATTGGCTTCCCTTCCCAAAGGAAGGAAAAGGAGAGGAAGTAGATGGCAAGCAGGTTCTCATTAAGAAAATGATGGAGGGGCGCCTGGGTGGCTCAGTGGGTTAAGCCTCTGCCTTTGGCCCAGGTCATGATCCCAGGGTCCTGGGATCGAGCCCCACGTCAGGCTCTCTGCTCAGCAGGGAGCCTGCTTCCTCCTCTCTCTCTGCCTGTCTCTCTGCCTACTTGTGATCTCTGTCAAATAAATGAATAAAATCTTAAAAAAAAAAAAAATGATGAAAATTGGGGCACCTGGGTGGTGCAGTTGGTTAAGTGGTTGCCTTCAGCTCAAGTCATGGTCCCTGGGTCCTGGGATGGAGCCCCATGTTGGGCTCTGCCCTGGGCGCAGAGCTTGCTTAAGATTCTCTCTTTCCCTCTGCCTCTGCCCCTCCCCATCACTAGTGCTCCCTCTCACTCTTACTCTCTCTGTGTCTAAAATAAAAAAATAAAATCTTTAAAAAAGAAGAAGAAGAAAAGACAAAGAAAATGGGAAGTTGCCCACATCACTTTACTCACAACCCAGGAGTGAGAGCTCAGTCCCACACCTTCACAAAAACAGACTGAACACTCTGGCTTCTACCTGGGCACCATCATCTCTGCCTGGGAACGGTAGTGACTACCTGTTAAAAAGCTTAGGGAGAGGGGTACACACAAAAAATGATGGGGGCACTTGGCTGCTAGTGGACAGTGGCCGTTTCTGCTACAAAGAACAGGCTTTTGGATTTTTTAAAGATTTTATTTATGTTAGAGAGAGAGGAAGAGCATGTGTGAATGCAGGGAGGGGCAGAGGGAAAGAATCCCAAGTAGACGCCTCGCGGAGCGTGGAGCCTGATGCGGGGCTTGATTTCACAAACCTGAGATCGTGACCTGAGCCAAAAGCAAGAATCAGACGCTTCACCAACCGAGCCATCCAGACGCTCCAGGATGGCACAATTCTATCTTAAGACTTTGCGTTCTTTTCTGTCCACCCACTTGCAAAATTGGATTGATAAAGATTTTAGGGCAGCAGGTAAGCAGTGCCAGAAGAAGCCAGAAGAGGCAAGGAACAGATTCTCCCCACAGCCTCCGGAGGGAGCAAAATCCTGCCACTGCTTTGGTTTCAGCCCAAGGAGAACGATTCTGACTTCTGGCCTCCAGAACTGGGAAAGAATAAATTTCTGTTGTTTTAAGCCACCCCGTTGTTGTAATTTTTATAGCAGCCACAGGAAATGAACACAATGTCAATGCCTTTGACTTTAGTCTCAGAAGTTTTTCCCAGCTATAGCCCTCGGCCAAAGTGTTCTGATTCTAATATTGCCTATAAATTGGAGTTAGCAATTTGAATTTAGCTGAGCATTTACCTAAGAAAAATAAATCTCTGAGTCTCTGTAGACAAAAGGAGTGGGCTCGATTCAGTATTCAGAGTTTCATAATACCAATATAAACAAGGGTGCCTTATTTGGGGAATTTGGGGTTGGAAAGAGGACCACACTCCATTTTCACTCATTAACTCATTCAGTAAATATTCACTGGACACCTGCCATCGGCCAGGCACTGAGCTTGGAATTAGGGAAACAAGGATGTATAAAATAAAGTTCCCCCCAGGGAGCTTGTCTAGCTCTGCTTTCAGTGACAGAGAAAAAGAAAGACCTAAGATGGAATAAATACGTTTGAGAAGCCCACTTTATAAAAAGATTCAGGGTGGGGAAAAAAAAAAAAAAGAAAGCAAAACAGGTGAAATACTTTGTACTCTCCTAACATTTTAATACTGTCTAGGAACAAAACAAATGTTTTATGAGGAAAGGAAGCCTTCCTGAGAGGGGAAATCAAGCCAGGAGAAGGTCGGCACATCACCTGACCCAGAACAAGCCCCCAGGGCACACACAGAAAAGGAACTTCCCAAAACACAAGATATTATGAGGGAAACTGAAGGCAGAGCCGATGCATTGGCTTCCTACTACCTTGCAAAGGATCTCAAAATCATATAAAAGACCAAAATATGTATAGAGCTTCTTAATTTCTAAAACCAAACCCTCGTTAGCCGCCGAGCCCAATGACTTAAAAACTAAATTTCCATTTTCATCAATGTCGATAACACAATTTTCCTCTATTTAAAGCCTACCGTAATCCAAATTCTACTGTAGGCTTATAAAGTCTGAAGCTGACACAATTATCTTCACATACAGAGGGGAGGGAGGTCATAATCATCTAGGGGGCAAAGCCGAATTGCCCAAGGGAGCTGACTACATAATCAAATTATCCCGTTTGAAGGGCAAGTTGGATAATTCAAGACCATAAAGGAAAAGAAAAGCCCTCCTGTATTGCCCAGTAAGTTTCCGTGGCTTAATACTTTTGTGCGAAATTGCCTGGATTCCTCATTTCATTTTGCATTTTTAGACACAATCAGTGGGAATTTTTTCATTGGAGAGTGGCAAAGTGACAAGCATCTTTGCTAAAGAAATCTAATATCACACATCCTGACAAATCTCTTTGGACTCTCCTCACTTCATTCAAAGATTCAGAAGTGTCTGACAGACTGGTGGGCAGGCCAGCAGGAACCTGATTTGCCTGAATAGCTTCCTGGGAAATTCTACCACCCAAGGGAAGCTCAGAAAGGTCAGGCATGAGCTCGGCCCAGTAACAATGCCTCCCTGGTCCCAGAGGAAGGGTGATTCTGAGTGCAGCCTGGTCTGTGAATTAGATTTGTCCCCCAGCCCAGCCCCCACAGACTCAGGTCAGAATCCTAGAGAGAGACATTAAAAAAACTACAACAGCATTTTTTACTAAAATTTGCTGATCAATGGTAACATCACTAAAAGAGGACCGCCAGCCATTATGAGTCTCTTAATGAGCTGTGTTAGGAAGTACTCTGCACCACCTACAAAGTATTCTTGTCCCCCCCATGCCCGACCCACAAAGCATAACAATAACTGAAACACAATCTTATTGAGTCTCTAGACCTCATTGGTACCAATTTCCAGGAAACACAGGGACCAGAGAAGCACGATAAACCACACGATGATGACATAATCAGCCAAATACAGAATGTGAATAACCCCATGGCATGAAGGGCCAGCTTCCTTGAATACATACTTGTTAGAAGGAGTAGTGGGATTTATTACAGGTAGCAACAGACTTAGGAGATACAACCAAGTGGACCTTCTTTAGATACCGATTCAAACAAACTGTCTGTACAAAGGAGAAAGTTGGAGAAAACTGAATGTGACTGTGACTTTAATAACATATTAAGAAATTATTCTTCTTTTAGGTTATGATAATATTTATGTGCTTACAATGGGGAAAAATGTCCTTACTTCTTCAATATAATCATGAAATACTGAAGGGCAAGATGGAATGTCTGGGATTTGCTTTAAAATATTCTGGTGGGGGGGGGGGGACACCTGGGTGGCTCAGTGGGTTAAAGCCTCTGCCTTCAGCTCAGGTCATGGTCCCAGGGTCCTGGGATCGAGCCCCGCATCGGGCTCTCTGCTCCACGGAGAGCCTGCTTCCTCCTCTCTCTGCCTGCCTCTCTGCCTACTTGTGATCTCTGTCTGTCAAATAAATAAAATCTTAAACAAACAAACAAAAAAAAGG
Organism: Mustela lutreola; assembly: GCF_030435805.1. Taxonomy (NCBI): domain Eukaryota; kingdom Metazoa; phylum Chordata; class Mammalia; order Carnivora; family Mustelidae; genus Mustela; species Mustela lutreola. The sequence continues at coordinate 19,865,801 of NC_081297.1, read as the reverse complement.
AATCCAGTGGGAGAGGGAGGAAGATGATGAAGAGTCAGGTGGGTAGAGAAAACAAGAATGATGAAACACTAATTATTGTTGCATCTGGCTAATGTCTGCAGGTGACTCGTTATACTATTCTCTCTGTGTCTGGATACGTTTGAAGTCTCCATAACAGAATTTTCAGAATTTTTTATCTTTCTACTCTTACTTCCCACCACACTGCAACAGAAACCTTCCACCCTCCACATCCCTGCTGCATAAGGGTTATCCCTCATCTTAGATAGCTTGTGCTAGATAACTTTGTAGACAGGCAGCCCTACGCATGCATGGCTCTTATCCAACACTCTCTTGAAATTCTCTCCAGCACTTTCCTGAACTGTCCTTCAATTCCCAGCTCAAATCCGTGCCTCCTCTCCAAAGGTTCCTCCCTGAGGACTCCCAGATATCATGGGCATTCTCTCCTTTCTCTGGACTCTCAGAGTACTTCAAGTCTCTGTCACAGTTTGCTTTAAATCTCTTGGTTATGTTTTAGTATTTTGCACACCTGATTGGATGTGAGCCTCTCATAGGGCAGGGGGCATGTTTGTTTATTAACCTCTTGGCTCAAACAATTTACCCCAGAATCTGTCCTAAATAATCTCAACTAATCGGGAAACCATGGGGATGTCTCTTGAAAATCGCTGACCTAAAGAATTAACACATTGGCTGGGGCGCCTGGGTCGCTCAGTGGGTTAAAGCCTCTGCCTTCTGCTCAGGTCATGATCCCAAGGTCCTGGGATCCAGCCCTGCATCAGGCTCTCTACTCAGCAGGGAGCCTGCTTTCCTTCCTCTCTCTCTGCCTGCCTCTCTGCCTACTTGTGATCTCTGTCTGTCAAATACATAAATAAAATCTTAAAAAAAATAACACATTGGGATAGAAGAAGAAAAAAAGAATAACACATTGAAATAGGATCTGGAAACCTAAGTTAGTCCTTGCAAGTACTATAGTCTAAGTCCAGGATTGCAAATAACAGAAAATTAGAATGTATTAATTCAAATGACTGGAAAGTTGAGGTATAGATTCAGTCAGAGACCTAATGGTTTTTTCAGACATGTCTCCCCTTTCCCTTTTCTTCATTTCTAAGCTATGCTATTTGTGAGACAGCTGTTATTACCTAGCTTAAAAATACTGAAAGATAGGCGCCTGGGTGGTGCAGTGGGTTAAGCCTCTGACTCTTAGTTTCATCTGAGATCATGATGTCAGAGTCCCAGGATGGAGTCCCACATAAGGCTCACCATTCGGCTCAGAGTCTGCTTGAGATTCTCTCTCCCTCTCCCTCTGGCCCTCCCACTCATTCTCTCTATCTAAAATAACTAAGAAAATTTAAAAAATAGAAACAAAGAAAAACTGGAAGAGAGACAACATACAAACCTCAATGAAGAATTCTGATTGGTTCAGATTGCAATTCAGTGTCCATCCTTCAGCCAATCACTGTGGCTAAGGGAATAGGGCACTACAATTGGCCAGATCTGGCTCACACGTGTTCTCTGTGACCAGTGGTTAGACAGACCAGTGAGATCTGTTTGAAGGTCCTGGAAAGTGACAGCTCCCCAAGGGGAAGGGAAGTACAGCTGCCAAAAGAATGGGGAAAGGAATGCTGGGAAGAACCCATTTCCACCTCCCCAAAAAAGATCTTCACCACAGTCTTATTTCTCCCCAAAAAGCCCTGAGCCAGCTATTTAACAACATAAAAATTGTCACACTTTGTTACACTCTTACTGTGTATCAGATAATGCACCAGTGCTTTGTAATGTAATTATAATTACATTTATAAAGTAATGTAATGTAGATAATTTATCTCTAGTTCTTTGGACAGCCCAATAAGGTATTATTAGGCCTGTTTTACAGATGAAAAACTAAGACTTAAGTAGTCCAGTGCATCTGTGTCTTAGTTTGGACTGCTACAACAAAGTACCATAGACTGAGTAGCTTAGAAACAATAGAAATGTATTTCTCACAGCTCTGTAGGCTAGAAGTCCAAGATCAAGGTGACAGGGTGATTGAGCTCTGACGAGAGCCCCCTTCAGGCTTGCAGACTGACAATTTCCTATTTTATCTTCACGGGGCAGGAAGAGAGAGAGGAAGCAAATTCCCTCCTTACTCTATCAAGGCCCTAATCCCATCTGAAGGCTCTACCTTCCTGACCTCATAATCACCTCCCAAAGGTCCCGCCTCCTAACAGCATCGCACGGGGAGGTAGGGTTTCAGTACATGAGTTTGGGGGAGGCACATTGAGTCCGTAACAACCTGTTCAAGGCCACCTATGCTTTTTACCACAACTGTATCTGTGTGTTTCAATTTCTCTCTCTGTGGGGATTCCTGATATCTCTCAACCTCACAGAGATGTTTTAAACATGAAGGAAAAAGAACTACGGCAAGGTTTTGAGACTTATTCATCCTTCCCAGTGGGCTTGGCCTTGCATCTTTTTGCAGGTGGCCTTCCCTGACTTCAAGGTTATGTCCTCCCTGGAGCCCTCCTGACCCTTCCAATTACACCAGCGCTATCTCCTTGCTCTGGATTCCCTGGCACCATACACACAGCGCTCCCGGGACACCTACCATCTGCTCTTCCTTATCATAGACATGGATGTTAGCTCCCCCACTAAACTGCAAGCAATTGAGAAAGGGGACTGGTACTGATTCAATTTTATATATAGCATGTGTTTAGCCTGTATATAATAGGTTTTAAATAAACATTTTAATTAATTAAAACATTAGTTTAATTAATTACTGTGTCAGTGAGGAATTCCCCTGTAAATTCAAGGTACAGCTATTTGGGCTTCAAATAAAAACACAGAATGTTGGGACCATAAGAGGTCACTGAAATAGAGAAATCAGTTTGCAAAGTATTTGCCACTAATCCACAGCAAACTGGGTCAAGAAATTGAGAGTAGCATTTTTGAGTGACTTTTGTAGCAATTTGGCAGATTAGATTTATGTGTTGATTAATAATGAAAAAGTTAGATTTATATTTTGTATGCCTTTGCTTTTTAAGTGTATCTTTCTAACTATTTACTTACATTGTATTTTACCAAGAATCAGACCCAAATGAATTGGAAGTGAAAAAAGTGAATTCTTTGCCAGAGATCATTTGAGCAGCATGGACCTCATCTAAACTCCTACTCAGAGCAGGAGCCTTTCCTCTATTTCTGGCCAACTCACCTCTTTTTAACACTTTCCAGTGGAATATTCACACCATTAATTCCCACTTGCAGATTGTTTCATAACTTAACTATTTCTATTCTGACCTTGGAAGGTTCTCTGTCAGAGAAGAAAACAGACCTTCTCAGCGGAGAGTGGAATTGGGGGGTGGGGATGGTGACAGGCTTCAGCAAGAAGTGGAAATTTCACTGACCTGATTTCTCAGGCTCAGTTTTCTCATCTACAGAATAAGAACTTTCCATTTCTGACATTTTATGATCCCACTATTCCTTCATGCACTTTTCTATCATCCTGAGATGTGAGGCAAGCTCCTGCCTCTGAAGAACAGTTTACTGCAGCCCTGTCCCTTGCAAAAAGCTCCCTCTTTGATATGTAGGGACATGATTATATAACTAAGGTACATCCCATGTATCATTTACATGGGATAAATATTATATTATTCAAATTCCAAATAAAATGGGCTTTCTGTAGGAAACAGATCTCTGCTCTCCTATACACTATAAATTTTATAGCAGTCATAATAATATAGCTAACAATTATTGAACACCTACTGTATGCCATATACTGGGTTAAGTGCTTTACATAAATTATCTCATTTATCTATCAAAGTAACAGTTAAGAAGCTAATGTTACTATTCCCCTTGTACAGATAAGAAAACTGAGGTATGAGCTAGGTTAAGAAACTTGCCCAAGATATGTAACTAAAAAGTGAGTGGACCAAGATTAGAATCCTGCTGATGTGAACCCAGAGCCTGCATTCTTAACCACTGTAATAGTAGAAGGTAGGAAATGAAAGGCATAAACAAATGAAAAATAGTGAAGCATGCTAACTCTTCAATACAGGTGTCATGTTTATTACATTGCAGCTCAGGATCCCAAAGGCACAAAAACTGAAGACTCCTAGCCTTCTTAAGATGTAGGCCTAGAACTGACAGAGCATTGATTCCACCACATTTTACTGATTAAAATGAGTCACAGGGCTATCCCTAATGAAATGGGTCCACACAGGAGTTATGGTTCACAGGGGTCATCTATGGAAATGAGCTACTTTGTGAATAAGCTAATAGAACATAAAGGATATAAAATGGGATATAAAAAATATCCCATTAAGCCAAAGAAAGCAATAAAGGGAGGAAAATAATTTAAAAAAAGAATAGATAGAACTAAAAAAATGGCAAGATGGCAGATTTAAATTTAAGCATATCAATAGTTACATTAAATATAAATGGACTACACACTCCAATTGTAAAACAGACACTGTCAAACAAGATTTTTTTAAAAAAGCAAAGCCCTACTACATGTAATCCACAAGAAATGTACTTTAATATTAAGACATAGATTTGTTAAAAATAAAACATCAGAAAAAGATATAGAATGCTAGCAGTAGTCACAAAAAAGGAATGACCATAATGATATCAACCAAAAAAGTCTTTAGATTAAGACATATCATCAGAAATGAAGGCAGACATTTCATATTGACAAAAGGTCAATTCCTCATAATGACAAAGTGATTTCAAATGTATATCCATTTATAAATAGGGCTTTTAAATAAATAAAGCAAAAAGTGACAGAACCAAAGAGATAGAAAAACCTACATTTGCTATATGAGATTGCAACGTTCCTTATTCAGTAACTGATAGAACAAGGGTCAGAAAATCAGAAGAATATATATAACATGACTAACAAAATCAATCAAAATTGCTCAACCAACATTTATAGAAACTACATCTAACTGTAGGATACAGTTTTTTAAATGGACATGGAACAATCATCAGTAAAATTCATATGCTAGGATATAAAATATGTCTCAATAAATTCAGAAGAATTGAAATCATAAAGAGTACATGTTCTGACTATAATGGAATTCAATTACAAATTGATGGCAAAAAGAAATATGTGAAATATCCAATTATTTTAATACTAAGAAACATACTATACAATTAAGTATGGCTCAAAGAAGAAACTAAAAAAAAAATGTTTAAATATTTTGAACAGAGTGATATTGAAAGGCTAGCATATCAAAAGTTGTGGGATGCAATGGTACATGGGAAACTAATATAACACTGTATGTTCAGTATACTGGAATTTTTAAAGATTCTAAATAATTTTAAAATTGAACATTAAAATTTTTTAAATAGGAAAACCAAATTCTCTTGCCATTATGTGGACTTAAAATAGCAACAGATTTTTTTTTAAGATTTTATTTATTTATTTGAGAGACAGAAAGAGAACACAAGCAGGGAGAGTGGCAGGCAGAGGGAGAAGCAGGCTCCTTGCCAAGCAAGGAGCCCAATGTGGGACTCGATCCCAGGAAAAGAGAGAATCTTTTTTTTTTTTTTTAAAGATTTTATTTATTTATTTGACAGACAGAGATCACAAGTAGGCAGAGAGGCAGGCAGAGAGAGAGAGGAGGAAGCAGGCTCCCTGCTGAGCAGAGAGCCGGATGCGGGGCTCGATCCCAGGACCCCGAGACCATGACCCGAGCCGAAGGCAGCGGCCCAACCCACTGAGCCACCCAGACGCCCGAAAAGAGAGAATCTTAAGGCCGACACTTAACCGACTGAGCCACCCAGGTGCCCCAGCAACAGTGTTTATATTAACTTTTAAGATAGCATCAGTTTTGGGGTGATAATGTCTATCTGCCTTTATTTGTTTTGGATCATTGCCAAGCATATGACATTAAAGTTACAAAAAAAAAAAAAAAAAAAAGTTGTAAGATATAAACTAAAGCAATGTTTAGGAAATGTATAAGTTTAAATGTTTATATTAGAAAAGAAGTTTAAAATCAGTGATCTAGAGGTGCCTGGGTGGCTCAGTGGGTTAAAGCCTCTGCCTTCGGCTCAGGTCATGATCTCAGGGTCCTGGGATCGAGCCCCACATCGGGCTCTCTGCTCAGCAGGGAGCCTGCTTCCTCCTCTCTCTCTGCCTGCCTCTCTGCCTACTTGTCATCTCTGTCTGTCAAATAAATAAATAAAATCTTTAAAAAAAAAAAAAATCAGTGATCTATGCTTCCACCTTAAGCTAGGAAAGGAAGAGTCACACAAAAGTAGTAAAAGGAAAAAATTAATACAAGAACAGAAATCAGTGAACTAGAAATCAGCACAGAAAGAAGTGAAAATCAAAACTTGAGTTCTGGACAAGATAAGTAAAATTGACAAACTTCGATAGACTGATCACAGATAAAGAAAATAAAATACAAATTGTCAATATCAGGAATAAAAGAGTAAACAACACTATGAGTTCTACAGATATAAAAAGGAAAATAAGGGAATATTATGAAAACATTTATGCCAATGAACATAAGGAAGTTATTTAAAAAGGAAAATTTTCCTGAAAGACATTAATTATCAAAACTAACACAAAACAAAAAATCCAACTAATTTTGCGTCTATTAAAGCAGTTAAATTTATAATTAAACATTTTCTCATGAGAAAATTCCAAGACTTCACTGGTGAATTCTACCAAACATTTAAGGAAGAAATACTATCCACTTTTAAACAAAATCTTTCAGAAACTAGAGAAGGAGGGAACATATCCCAGCACATTTCATGAGGCCATTATTACATTAAAATCAAAACTAGGTGAAGACATTGTAAGGGAATGCCTGGGTGGCTCCGTCAGTTAAGCATCTGCCTTTGGCTCAGGTCATGATCCTAGGGTGTTGCGATCAAGTCTTGCATTGGGCTCCTTGCTCAGCAAAGAGCCTGCTTCTTCCACTATCTGCCGCTCCCCCTCTTTGTGCACTCTCTCTCTCTCTATCTCTGGCAAATAAATAAATGAGATCTTTAAAAAAGAGAGAGAGAGAGAGAAACATTGTAAGAAAAAAGAAACTACAGATTAATATCCTTCATAGACACATAGGGATCATAGATACAAAAATCTTCAAAGACTGGCATGCTGAATAGTAAATACTAAGGGATACAATAAAAGAGTGATAAAACCAAGTGTAGTTTATCTCAACAATGTAAGATTATTTCCATATTTAAAATTCAATCAAGGGGAACCTAACTGGCTCAGTCAGTAGAGCATATATGATTCTTGATCTCAGAGTTACAAATTCAAACCCATGATTGGGGTAGAGATTACTTAAAAATAAAATCTCAGGGGGCGCCTGGGTGGCTCAGTGGGTTAAGCCGCTGCCTTCGGCTCAGGTCATGATCTCAGGGTCCTGGGATCGAGTCCCGCATCGGGCTCTCTGCTCAGCGGGGAGCCTGCTTCCCTATCTCTCTCTCTCTCTCTGGCTGCCTCTCCGTCTACTTGTGATTTCTCTCTGTCAAATTAATAAATAAAATCTTAAAAAAAAAAAAAAAATCTCAGGGGTGCCTGAGTGGCACAGTCAGTTAAGCATCTGACTTAAGATTCTCTCTTTTCCTCTCCCTCTACCCCTCTCCCCCAGCCCAGTTCTCTCTCTCTCTAAAGAAAAGAACTTTCAGTTAAGATCTTATTTAATGGGGGAAATGTTGAATGTTCTGTCCACTCTCACCAGTTCCATTCAACACTGTATTCCAGTTCTTAGTTATTGAAATAAAACAAGAAAAATAAATAAAACAAATACAGATTGGAAAGGGAAGATCTGCATTCACAGGTGAAATAACTAGTAATATAGAAATTGTAAAGAATCTATAAAATTTGAATTCTCTCAGTTCAATGTTCCTTGGTTCTAAGTAAGTGGAGTTTGAAGTGTTAGGAAGGTAACGGCAGGTATAAATTTGATTTTGTCAGGCACTCTCATCTGGAAATTCTATTCTGAAGTGCAAGCCAAGTAACCATATAAATATTTTTAACCCAAATATCTTTATGCAATCATCTGTATAGATTAGACTAATATGCAAGTGAATAAACAAATATAGAGAGAGAGATCAATTTTGAGAAATTCCATGCAAAATGAAAACAATGTCACAAACATTAACTCATTCCATCTTCCTACTAGAAAAGTCCTTTCATTGTCCTGTTCTTAGAAATGAGAAAGTTGGGGCACCTGGGTGGTGCAATCAGTTGGGCTCAGGTCGTGATCTCCTGGTCATGATCTCATGGTGGTGAGGCAGAGCTCCACATCAGGCTCCAAGCTTAGTGAATGTTTGTTTGAGATTCTCTCTCCCTCTCCCCCTCTCACTCGCATTCTTTCTAAAATAAATTAATCTTTTTTTTTTTTTTTTTTTTTTTTTTTTTTTTTTTTAAGGAAGGGGCAAGGAAAGAAATGAGAAAGTAAGGAGTAGAAATGTTACTGACTTGACCAAAGTCACACAGATACTAAGAGGACGCTGGCATTTGAATCCAGGCTGTGTGACTCTAGAGTCTGCATTTAATCACCCTATTAAGTAGAAAATAAAGGATACAAAGAATAAAAGATAATCTCTCCTACATCTTCAAAAGGGGGAAAGGATACAAAGGGGAAAAATACAACAGAAGGTTAACAATGGCATTCCCTAGATAAGGAGATCATGGGTTTTTTCCTTTTTTTACTTTCTGCATCATCTAGTTTTTCAATAATAAAGTCATCTATCACAGACATTTATTTTAATCCCCCTTCTAGTCCTTTCTTATGCTTGGTCTTTTGACCTTAAAATGGAGATTGTCCTTCCCCAAATCTGCCCTCCAAGCCCACCTGGGAGGGTTGGCTTGTCACCTCAAAATTTACACTGAGACAATATTAGAATGTAGTTCTCAAAGCTGAAGCCAGTTTGCCTGCACAAAGCTCTTCCCTCTTTCTGTGGTCCTCTCCATCGTCCGGCATTCCAACCCTTCTTCAACTTAGGAATCCCTTTGAGGAAAACCACCTGATGTAATTCACCTTTTTATCCCTCTTCAAGCCTAGATCAGTGTTTCACATATAACTCCCATATAATTTAACAAATAAAAACTTGAAAGCCAAGACGTTATGATCAGAAGAAAAAATTTCTTAGAATAAAAGATGTGACTATACACTTCACAAGAGAGGATGATTGCTCTGACCGGTTGCATCAGATCCAGCTCCAAGAAGCCATGAGAGTAAAGCTTTAGCCCTGTAGCATCCTGTAGTAGCCCTGTAGAATCTGGGTGCCCACCCAGATTCCCACTGGTGAGGGGGATGGGGGCACAGAGGGGAGGAAAGCACAAGCATAACTCCTCCAGCTACTGGGAGTGTTGGCTGCTAAAGGCTGAATCTATCCCCTTTCCCCAGAGAAGGACCACATCCATTGACTGGTTGGTGACCTGATACAAAGTCCCAGCCACCATGCCTCAATTTGGAACAACTCCAAAGATCCATCCCAGCTTCTGAGCTCTCTTGGGATCAGCTGAGGCTTTTGCTGTTCCTGCTCAGCTGTTCCCTCTGCTCAATCTGCTTCCTTCACTTAGAGCTGTCCATACCAAGAGCACTCCTCAGTAGAACCTCTGCATACACATCTCCATCTAGAGTCTGTTTCTCAGAAACCTGATCTAAGAGAACCTCCAGAAAACAGCAGGTCCCACCAGGGCCGGATTGTTAATATGATAAGAATGACTGGAATAGGGTGCCTGGGTGTCTCAGTGGGTTAAGCCGCTGCCTTCGGCTCAGGTCATGATCTCAGGGTCCTGGGATCGAGTCCCACATCGGGCTCTCTGCTCAGCAGGGAGCCTGCTTCCCTCTCTCTCTCTCTGCCTGCCTCTCTGTCTACATGTGTTCTCTCTCTGTCAAATAAATAAATAAAATCTTTAAAAAAAAAAAAAAAGAATGACTGTAATAAGTTGAAGAAGCCAGGAATTCAGCCAAGTGGGAGGACTTGCAACAGCTTTACAAGTCTTAGGAAGGCGAGAAGCACATTGAGGAGGGCGGGGAGTGTTGGGGTATAAGTACAGGGACGAGTGAGCAAGCACTGATAGATGTGGGCAGATAAAGTCTGCTAGGTATGGCGGGTGAGGAATGAACAAATCCAGTTTAAATTACCCTAGCAAGCTAGTTGTTTAACCACAATCCTAAAATGAAACAGATTTTCTAGTGCCTGCTAGAAATCCGCAACAGTGGTCTCAGGGGTGTAGATTACAAAGCCACAAGGTTAGAAGCTTCAAGATAAAATTTGCCCCTAACTGAGGCAAACAGAGAAATGTTGGAATTGCTCCTCAGGATACCCGTAAAGACTCTGATTACAGTGAGCATTCAACAGGAGTTAATATCTTTTTCCCATTAAATCCAGGTGCCAGCCAGAATCTCTGATAATCCCTGAAATTACTATTGACACATATCTACCTACACATCATCATTTCACACCAGTCTGACAACATGTATGGGAGGCACCAACACTACAACCTCCATGGCTGGATTATGAAACCACAACCATTTAGCTAATTGTACCCCTAAAGTTTTCCAAACCCAATATCTAAAGCATGTGAATATTTTTATCTTCTGTCCCCAACTCAGGTGTTACACACAACACAGGCTGGTCCAGTGATAACCCAGGACCCACATGATTGAAATCTACTTGTCCAGTTGGGACTAGAGCCCTTCACAGCCCCTGGCTGCCGTAAGTTTCCAAGGTAGACAAAAGGCAGAACCCTGAGAGAGTGTGGAAAAGCAGGAAATATACAGGCAAAGCTATCAGATTCTGTCAATCAACTTAAAACCAACTAACTCAAGACAATCAAAAACATTAAAATCAAATACCCTTTAACCCCCACTTCCAGAAATTTGCCACAGAGTTACTTGTGCATATGTGTCTAAGAATATTAAGCAAGGATAGTGGCTCTTTGTGTCACCAAGATGTCAGACAATATAATGTGAGCCACAACCCCTTATACTGAGATTCCCTCCAAAGCAACCACTGGTAAAATTAGCAAATTTTATTGAAAGATTTGTGGGTCACAGGCAAGGATCACAACATTTACAGCAAACAGCTTAGCTCACATTTTATTTGTTCTTGTTCTTAAGTCAACCCGTCTAGGAAAAATACACTATATTTTCCTTCACTCCTGTACTTATGATACTTCTGACACCAGATGTGTGGGCTTTTTTTCCCACATCAACCAATTTTCTGAACCAGCTAGGTGACCTCCAACTCCCCGCAATTCTGACACTCTAGCTGGACTTAGCATCAGACCCCACAAATTAAGGTTCCCACAAGACTACTCTCATTTTAGATGCCAATCTTAAGTACCAGGCTGTTACCAGCACTTCTGACCAACCAGCTATAAAGCAGAGTTCCCGTGACCCTCTCCTCAGGTTCAATATTTCACTAAGATGGCTCACAGAACCCAGGAAATGCTTACTGATAATTATTAGTTTATTATATAATAAGCAATATGATAAAGTTTACAGAGGAACAATCAGATGAAGAGGTACATACCTGACACAAGATCCAGAAGAGTCCCAAGCAGGGGAGCTTCTGTCCTTCTGGAGTTGAAGTGCGCCACCCTCCCAGCACATAAATGTGTTCACCAACCCAAATGCTCTCTGAATGCCATAGTACACATAATGGGTTAGTCAAGGTATTGGCTAAGCTGCTATAACAAAAGACCTAAATATACACTGGCTTTGATAAGACAGAAATTCATTTCTCTGTCACCCAACAACCTGGAAGGGAGAGGGAGGTCTGCTTTCCTCATATCATGTAGCTCCCAAATGGGTTCCAATGATTGTCACTGCCCAGCCAATGAAAAGGATGAGAGTTAGAATCCAGCGTCACTGAGAAGATAATCCAAAAGTCTCACACATCACTTCTGCCCACAACCCCCTAATTCAAATTTGTCACAGGTCCATAGCTAGCTGTAGCCGAGAAACTAGGTGACCAGCAAAGCCTCCAGAATGTGCTTTTACTGAAGGGAAGAGAAGGAAGTGGATACTGCGGAGAGCTAACGGTCTCTGAAGACCAATTAATACGTAGAGAACTATAACTGAATCCCCGGTCCTTTTAGATTCAGAGACTTCTTTTTTAATCACATCAAAGTGCCTCTCTGAACACTTGAAAAAACTTTGTTTCCTTGGCATCTGTAATCTACCTCTGACTGTTCTTGCTGAGACTTTAGGGTCCCTTTAGGTTTGAGGAGGAGGATCCCAGTTCCTCACCCTCTATTCTGTCCTCCCTCCCCCATGACTGCCACTAGCTCCTCAAGTACAAAATTATCCTGCGGTTTTCCTATACCCCGCTCACACCTTTGTAAATAGTCCTTCTAACAAACTATCTGTAAAGTCCTCGCTTTGAGTGCACCATCTGTTTCCTGCCAGAACCTTGACTGATTCTCTTCATTCACGGTCCACCCCGCAGGGCAATGTCAGACAAGGCTTTCAGGCTCATCAGAGTGACATAACTACAAAACTCAGAAATGTCCCCTGCTAACATTGACCTGCTTCCTCAACAGAAGCTCCAAGGGGGCTGTGACCCTCTCTTTGATTATTTAATCTTAAAGCCCAGTGTAATGTCTGGCACATAGTAGGCTCCCTAAATATTAGGTACGAATAAACACTGATTCCAATCAAAGTAGTTTCACAACAAATGTGTGTCTGACGATTAACTGAACAGCCCCAAACAAAGCTGTTTAGAGAGCTTTAAACAGTTCCTTATGAAGCCACAGAGAATTTTTTTTAGGAGAAAATGCTGAGCAGTACGTACTTTATTTAGCTCTGATGTTACTATAAGCTCAAATCCTCTTGCACCTTTATAGGTTTTAATACTTCCTGTCATTGCAACATGTTCACCAGATTTTTCAGTCCCCCTTCGTAATGCTTTGAAGTGCAGTATGATTGAAAATCGGCAGTTTGAACTTGAACAAAGTTCTCAGTAAACAGATTGCAGACAATTTCCTTTAAATGTGCTCTTGGAAACTAGGAATACATTAAGCACATCAGAACAAGAAATTTACCAAGAAAAAGACATGAGATTCGTATTTTCAATCTGAAGCAAATACTACCATATTTCATTATGGCTAAGACGTCATTGATCTTTAGATATCCCACTGTGTACTACTAAAAGGGAGAAAATGGTACCAGTTAAACTCTGATACAAAGCTTTCTTATCACTTAGAATTATTTTTTACATATGGAATAAGGTCTTGTAGACTTATTTAGTCATAGATTTTCATTGTACATCACAATGCTCTCTCCATTCATTTCGGCAATTAGAATGACTTTTGTTTCAATGCCAAATCATACTGAAATTATTTTGAAGACATTGTAAATGGCAATTAAATGCATATAACTCAATTAAAGTGACAGCAATATGAACAGCTACGACCAGATTCCTGCAACCACATCACAACTGCAACTCAGATACCATCAACTGTAAGACGCAACTTGATTTCAGAGATGTTAAAATGGGAGGGCACGGGTAGTAAGTGCTGGAATCAATGAAATGTGAGACTTGCCCAAAAGCAAGATTCAAGGGCTAAGTCCCATATTTTATTGATTGAATCATTTGTAAATCTGTGCTAGGGATGGATGGAGGGGGGCTATAGAGAGGGGGGCAAAGATCAAGGATTGGGTCAGGGAAACAACAATTAGAAAATGCAAATATTCTCAAGTTTCAAATTCATCTTTAGCAAGTCACTTTACAAAGTAGTTTTTTTTTTTTTTTCAAAAATCACTCACTAAATATTACACATTAAATATTTGCTAGTTAATGATGGCTTAAATTGAGGTTGAAAACTGAAGAATAATCCAGTGAATTAATCAATAGAGAAGCAAGTCTAGATAACAGGGAATTATCCAAAATATCCCAGGAGGAAATGTTTCATACATTCAAATGCCAACCTAGGTGTTTACACATTAACCCTCAAAAAGATGAAAAAAAATCTGTATCGGCATCCTTATGAAGTCTCTCATATTACTTCATTTTGAACCACAAAGTTTTGTAACTGCCTCTCTCTGACCTTAGCTCTTCTAAGTCTTCTAAAACTGAGAAGATTCAGTTTTCTTAAGTAATCAATGACCCAGTAAAGACACAGGAAATTATTTTGGCAGGACACAAAATCTTTTTTTTTCTAGGCAATTACTTAAAACATAAAGGGGAAAACTTTTACAATCTCTTATCAAGAGCAGACCAATAGTTCAAGAAAACTTTATCCTTTCAACACAGAGAAAGCCAAATTCTAATTTTGCACCAGCTTACTTTTGATATTAAAATTCATTTAACTTACTTAAATTCACTCTAATGTTAGCTAGCTTGACTACACATCAAATTTCTTTCCACAGATCCTTTTCCACAAACCTACAAGTATCTTTTTTTACATTCTGATTTTGTCCTATGTGTTTCTTCTTTTCCCATCTGAAATAACCAATATTACTTTGGGACAAAATTACTCTATTTTCCCTCAATGGAGATGCATTTCTTTTTCTCATACATTCTTTTAACAAAAACACATATCCTACTTTCCTTGCATATGGAGGTATTTCCCTTACTATTCCTAGAAGTTTTGATTACATATATTAGAATTTTTAACCCTTAGAAAGTTTGAAAGTCCAGTGAAAACTGAGAAGTAATCAGCTATAATTGTCTTTTACATTAGCATTCTGTAGCTTGGTAAATTTATAAATATATTTTATAATATCTAGATACATATGATCGTGGCACAAAACATGTTGTACAAATATACCCAAGTATCTTTAGTTTCTCTGTATAAAGAAGCCAAAAGTTGATAAACTTATGTTCAGTAATTAATGTTTCAGTATTTTATCTTATTTAGAACTGATCTATATGTTTAATGACTATCATTTAACTTAACAAAAACTTAGCAAAACTTTAAAGTTTCAGGTTACCAAAAAGATTTGAAGAAACTATTTTAAAAATTCACTTAAGAACTTTATCCCACTTACATCTATTCAATTACTCATTCTCAGCAGTTATGCTTAGATTATTTATAAAGATTATTATAAAATCTTATAAAATTACTTTCAAAAATTCGTAGCAAGTTACTTTCCTCACTAACAAGTTCTGTAACAGAGATAACATAAATTTGTTTGACTAGAAAACTGAGGAGGAATAAAAGTTGTATGTCTACCTTACTTAAAGAAATGCCTATTTCAATTAGACTAGTTTACAAACATAAACTAGTTTATTTATCAAAGATTATGTCAGAGCACATGAACCTGAAAAGCATTTGGGCTAGTTTTTATTTTATTTCTAGGCACTTTATGAATCCTTAACACATAGAAGAGCTTAATTTTCTTTAGGCCAATTAAATAGAGCTCTTTTACAAATTAATTTTGGTACTACTACCTAGAAGTAGAAAATACCACACATTTGTAATAGATGATAGAGAGACCGATACACATAAACATACAGACATGCAAATAGGAACTTTAACAGCTTTCATTCTAAAATTACTGCCATGAGAAGTGTATGATAATGTAAAAACTCACCAGCTTACAAAAGAGAAGTTGACATAGGTGAAGTTTATCTGCTCAGATGAATAAAGCTTGTCATTGATATTTGTGGAGAAGACACTTGAGATTTTTCATTTGCCCAAGTTCCAAAAAACTGTTTTCTCCTTTTGTTTCCCTTCTAACAAGAATTACCTCACTGAAGTTTTTTTTTTTTTTTTAAAGATTTTATTTATTTGTCAGAGAGAGAGAGGGGGAGAGAGTAAGCACAGGCAGACAGAATGGCAGGCAGAGGCAGAGGGAGAAGGCTCCCTACCGAGCAAGGAGCCCGATGTGGGACTCGATCCCAGGATGCTGGGATCATGACCTGAGCCGAAGGCAGCTGCTTAACCAACTGAGCCACCCAGGCGTCCCTACCTCACTGCAGTTTGCAGACCAGATAGAACACTGACCTCTCAAAGGTACAAGGAAAGAATACGAGTTCCTCCAAGGAGGACTTCTATTCTCTAAGGCCAGAATTTTTACAATACCTACAAACAGGTATCTGAGACAAATAAATGAGGTTACTTGTTAGAAAGGATAGGTGGACCTTGGATTGTTTTTAGAGCTGCAGTCCTAGTCTTACAAAGATTTATAGGGTAAGGATAGTTGCTTCTAATTCTTCAAAGACTTGGGGGTGGCAGCCTAAATGATATCAAAGGACTGACACACCTATCCACCTATGTTGGGAAGCAAAACATTTCTTCCCTTCTGGGTACATTTAGATTAGGGAAAAGGCCTTAAAAAAATTCCTATCAGGGTCTAAATATCAGCTTCCAATTTGGTCAAATTTCTAATCATAGAGTCATTAACTCCTTTCAGATATCTTGCCAGGTTTCATCTGGAACGTTCAGTAAATATTTCTGGCAGTATTAAGCAACCCGATGGGCCCAAGAGGAGGCCTCAAAGAGGAGGCAAATGATATTTGATTTTCCTCTCTTTACCAGGTCCTACAGACAGAGATCTCAGAGAGCTGAATCTGATAAAAATTCTCATCCTTTGCCAACATCTGCAGGTTTTTCCAGAATCCTATCTCCAGGCTCCAAGTGGGATCTAAAGTAGAGAGTGTAGCCCCGGTATCTACCAGAATAGGGCAAAGTTTTTCATTAATTTTAATTTTAGTTTCCCTTTGGCTGTGAAAGGGAATTACTGGTAGCCATTTACCAGAGAAACTCTGGGAACCCAATCAAGTCAGGGAAGGTCCCTGTGGGAGCCCTCTTTCAAGGGTAGAATTGAGGGTGTCTGTCAGGCCATTAACTTAGCAGACTTGCAGCAACGGTCATACAGTCTTTTCAGAGGGGAAAAACAATTTAGACAGGACTAAGATGAGTATTCACCAAAAGGAGGATAGAAGGGAGCAGTGGCAGTTACATTAGTCTTACAGCCCTTTGTTTTGGGCACCTCTTGTGTCTTTAATTTTTTCATTACTTTTTATAACAAATCTTTCAATTAAGCTATTTTAGAATTTTAAAGACTTTTGGAGATTTCTGCATGGCAACTGAAATTGGTATCTGATTCTCTTTGTTTGACTTGAGAGTCCTTGCTTTCAAGTACACTTTTTTTTTTTTTAAGATTTTTATTTATTTATTTGACAGAGAGAGAGAGAGAGAGAGAGACAGCAGGAGAGGGAATAAAAGCAGGGGGAGTGAGAGAGGGAGAAGCAGGCTTCCCACTAAGCAGAGAGGGGATCATACCCTGAGCCAAAGGCAGATGCTCAGTGACTGAGCGACCAGGTACCTCTCAAGTATACTTCTTAAATATCTCTAATTGGAACATTCCCCATAATGACCATTGTAATTTGGTTGTTTTTAGTGATTTTACCATTTTTTTGGTAGCTATTTCTAGCTTCTGGGACAATAGTTTTTAGACAAAAAAATTAAGCAGGGGTGCCAGAAGGTAGCATGCTCAACTCTTTAGAGTATAAGGATCCCATTTTTATTATGATTATTATTATTTTAGTTAAGTCTTTAGGTCTCTCAGAGCCAAACTAATACCTAGAAGGGATATGCCTTTGGGTTGGAAGTTATGTGATGTTTTGCAGTGTACCTTGGAGCATGGGAAGTTTCCTGAGGTTGGCAGGAAACTTAGTGTCAATCTAATCCATCTGTGACCAACTTACCTAAGAGTCTTGAAATTAGATGGCAAGCTATATTATACAGCATTTATTTTTTTTTTAAGATTTTATTTATTTGACAGAGAGAGATCACAAGCAGGCAGAGAGTCAGGCAGAGAGAGAGGAGGAAGCAGGCTCCCTGCTGAGCAGAGAGCTCGATGCAGGGGTCGATCCCAGGACTCTGAGATCATGACCTGAGCCGAAGGCAACGGCTTAGCCCACTGAGCCACCCAGGCACCCCTATTATACAGCTTTTAAATGTTTGATCCATGGCTATCAATTCTGCAGCTTTTTCCCCCCTTTTAGGAAGTTTCTGAGATTCCCAGTGACAATAGCCTACCTACACAAAACGGAACAAACAAGCAGGTGCACAGTAACACGCCAGCAGTAACCAGAGAGATGCTACTGAAGGCTGGCCCTCTAGGCCCCATGTGTACCACCAGTGATTCTCACCATGGAACTGGGAATTGGGGAAAGGAATGGACCAACAGAATGGGGATTGTGGGTTGTCTCCAAACAAACAGGGAACTTGAAATGCCACCAGCAATCTCCAACACGGAACTAGAGACTCCAATCAAATGGAGAACTGGCTAGAAAGCCAATGAAATCAGAAGCTTGAGGTAAAGAGAACAGAGCTCAGAACCAAGAGGAGCTTAGCCCCGGCCCTCAGGTATGGTGAGAAAGAGAACTCAGAGAGTTCATGGGTACCACATCTGTGTTTCTTACTGTTCCTGAGGCAACAGAAGTTCACTTCAGAGCCCACTGACGTTGCCACCAAATCTGTTAACTAAATTCAGTTAAATAAATTGAAGATATACTTGGCTTTATACAATGATGGGCCAGCAAACAGAAAGGAGCTCTGAGGAGCCGTACAAAATGGAAGGCTTTCATAGGCAAGAATGGGGGAAGGAGCAGGGAACAAGGAAAAAGCTGATTATTTAAGACAGGTTCACCTGTGGGGTATAGAAGGATTCTATTGGGCAGATAACCTCATTAGTATTGACCAGGTAATTCCAGATTGACTAGCTGAAGGCTACATTCCTCAGAAAGGCTGAAACTGCAATCAGGTTAGGTAAGAAGTCTTGGTTTGCTGACATGGAGCTTAACACAAGTGACTCCATTTTGGGCCTGGTGTCTCTTTTTTCACACCTTAAATATTATATTTTAAATATGTAATTAAACTAATAATAAAGTATTATGAGTAAACATTGGACAATTTCCTCTATATTCCTAGACCTTTGTATATTCAAGTTGATGAAAACAAGGCTTCTCATTATAAAAAATGGAAACATTACATTCAACGTTGCCTTGTATTTGAACACATGAATTTTGTCCTGAATTAACAGGATATTTTTCCATATTCTTTAGTTCTCCTGGTCTGATTAAACACCCTTCCCCCTTGAAAAAGTTAATAAAGACTCTAAAGATAATGGGCATGAAATGATTAAACAGGAAAACTCTTAAGTGACTGCAGTTAAATCTGCCTCGATTTATCCCAGCATCTAATTTATCATAGCACAGAACTTGCCAAATGAGAAATGGTTTCAAGTCCAACCCGGGCCAGAAGTTTCTCTTCCCACCAAAATAAGCAAGTACCTAACCTTCTCCCTAAGCCCCAGTGTGGGAGAGACACTCATTCAACCATTGACCAAATGCCCTCTGTGGGTGAGATGCTGGTCCAGATGTTGCAGATACAAGAATGAAGAGGAAAGACTTGCCTCTGTCCTCCTGGCACCTTAGTATGGGGGACACATTCCAGACACACCAGACACACAATGAATTATCTAATTGCACTACAGGCTGAACTAGGAGAGCATTTTGTAGGGGGTGGTCACAAGCTCATGGGCTTCTGGTCCTGAACAACCAGAAGACAGTACGAGGAGCTGGGACACCACATCTGCCTAGAACTCTAGGGCTCTAGCATTATTTCTGAAAGTAAAAAGAGAGAAAAAACCCTTTCCAGGCCTAGACAACAGGCGTTTAGCCACACACAGGGATGCAGGCTCAACAGCCTTTCCTCAGTTAATAAGGACTGTGTTATTTGAGCTCTAAACGGAGCATTTTTGCAGTAGGAGATGTTCAATTAGTAGTAGAAAAAGAAAAGGCCCCTGATAGATTCAAGCAACCATTCCAGTGAGAACTGGTGCAGGATAAGAGTGGCATGGGACATTCTGAAAAGGTCAGCAGACAAAACACAGAACCTGGCTAACAAAAGAGGAGAATAGGCACCCAGCAGAAACCCTTCTCTTAGGCACACAGCTAAAGGTTTCACCAAGTCCCCAGCAGCGAAGAATTATAAATTAATAGCAGAACCACACTGTAAGGTATTTGTAGTTGTTTTATATAAAATGGTGCTTACGTTTAGTGCAGAGTAAGTTAGATCGAGGTCTCCTTCCACGTGTGGGCTTTGGTGTTCTTAATTAATGCCTTTATTAACTATAAAATTCCAAACTAATGAACCCTCCAGGGACTGTTCCAGGCATATTCAGGGAAAAAGCCTGACAATGATGGCCCAGATTCTGGTGCCTTGAAGGAGTGGACTAGGTAAGCACCGTCCCTTACCCTACATAATGCTCCCTTAATAAGCTGAGTGAGCAGCATGTTACAATTACTTAGAAATATTTTTTCAACTAGTACTCTAGAAGAAACAGAAGATGGATTAAATCAAAGGTTTTCAGTGCTACCAACTGCTCAGGAGAAACGTGTCACTTTCTAGATCAGAAAAAAAAAAAGATACTGTAGACTTAAAGCTATTTTGGTCTTCTCTTTGTGCTCCCTCTGTTTCTGATTAACATAATATTTTTCACATACCCTAGTGGCCTTTTGAGTACATACAAAGTTCCCTGACATTACTCAGCTCTCCAGTCCTCTATTCTCCTGCAAATTCACCTATATAAGGCTTTTTTTTTTTTTCCTTTCTCATTCTGTTCCTATTTTGCAAAATAAAAGGAACAACAACCCCCCCTACACACAGAACCCAGGCCCTATGGTTGCACCAGAAGGGGTAGAGGCTTGATGGCCTCGTATAACTTTTGCATCACTAATTCCTGATCTGATGCCAATGGCACCCCCCATGATCCTACCTGAAACAATCTGCTGTTTGAATGTTTTCACTGTCCTCTCCAATGCCCTCAGCAATTCATATTCATAAAGAGTCAAATTAAATGTTTATAACTGTTGATCTGGACTCTCGAACTCCATCTCTGACTGTACTCATGATTTCTTTTCAAGGGCAGATTTTTACCTCAGTAAAGATAGTGATGCCTCTCTAATGGTAGGAGCAATTATTAAGAAACCAGGCCAAGAGTCTCCTGGATAGCTCAGTCGTTAAGCAGTGTCTGCCTTTGGCTCAGGTCATGACCTCAGGGTCCTAGGATCAAACCCTCCCTCTCCCGCTCCCCCTGCTTATGTTCCCTCTCTCACTGTGTCTCTCTCTGTGTCAAATAAATAAAGAAAATCTTAAAAAGAAGAAGAAGAAGAATGAAAGAAAGAAAGAAAGAAAGAGAGAAAGAAACCAGGTCAAAATCTCTCCAACAGAAAGTAAAATATCTGGTGAGTTTAGTAAATTCAGGGCGAAGGACAACAAGAGAATCATTCATTCATTGAGCACATATTTATTGATTACATACTTTATATCTTGTAGGAAATTGTTGGAGAAAGTCATCAAGAGGTTGACCACAAGTTGACCAGCAAGCTGGACCCAACGGATTGAAGGTTTCCACCTACTCCCCTGTCCTTACAACATGTGTTCTGCTTGCCTTTCCCACTCCCAGAAGCTGCTCCGAGGATACACCCCTGAGATAGAAACACAGTGTTGAGACTGTCCGGACCAGATACATGACTGAACCCAGTTAAGGCCTCCTGCATATGTGACTGAACCCCATTAAGTCTTTATATAAACTATATATATAAACTTTTAAGATTCTGGAAGGCAGGTGTGGAAATCTGTCCAAGACAAGCCTCATAAGCAAGCCCTTGCATATTAAATCTGCCACCTACCAGTCTGGAATGGTCTGCCTCTTTCTTTAATCTCTTATTGTCCTCCACATATGGGGGCTGCTTTCAGATTATACTCAAGGAGGTTGTGAACTAAAAGAAAGACACACAAGTAGATATTATGTATGCTCAAGAAACTTAAGATCTAGTAGAGGAGATAAAACAAAAACATTTTCAAAAGTATGAGTATTTAAGGGCCAAAGAAGTTCAGAGGGAAAGAATTAAAAATTTTTTTTTAAGATTTTATTTTTTATTTATTTGACAGAGAGATCACAAGTAGGCAGAGTGGCAGGCAAAGAGAGAAGGGGAAGCAGGCTCCCCGCTGAGCAGAGAGCCTGACGGACAAGGGGCTCAATCCCAGGACCCTGGGATCATGACCTGAGCCAAAGGCAGAGGCAGAGGCTCTGACCCACTGAGCCACCCAGGCACCCCGAATTAAAACTTTTTTGGAAGGGTGCTTAGCTGGCTCAGGAGGTGGAACATGTGACTCCTGAACTCGGGATTCTGAGTTGGGTATAAAGATTTGACAGAGCAAGAGAGCACACAATGGGTATAAAGATTACTTAAAAATAAAAGCTTTAAACAAAAATTTTTAAAAAATAAATACAGAGGCAGAATAAATAACTAAATAAAATTTAAGGAAATAAAATCATTAAAAAAAAAAAAAAAACATTCTTGTACTTGCTTTTCTAATTTTTTTTGGTCAGTTCATACTGGCCTAGAACGGAATAGGTCACTCCAAAATAGGAGTTCAGGACACAATATCCCAAGATATGCCACTTTGGTATACTGATTATTTTGAACTGCAAGCACATGAAAAACAGCAAAATCAGGAGAGGCTTTCTCTAAATTCTCTTTTTTTTTTTTTTTTTTTTTTTTAGATTTTATTTATTTATTTGACAGAGAAAAATCACAAGTAGTCGGAGAGGCAGGCAGAGAGCCCGATGCGGGACTCGATCCCAGGACCCTGAGATCATGACCTGAGCCGAAGGCAGCGGCTTAACCCACTGAGCCACCCAGGCGCCCCTCTAAATTCTCTTTATCTGCTTAAAGACAGATTCTCCAAAAGGACCTCCATTGTCAAAGATCCCCTGCCAGGCAGTTTTATCAACCTAGGAAGATTGATTCTTATCACAGGCGACAAGACTAGATGAAATTTGTCACAAACTTACCATACCTCCCATGTGTTCTTGTAAGGCCCCATTCATTTTTCCTAAAATTATTTACTCTCCCCTAAGAGACCTGCATCTCCTTTCCTCTTTCCCTATGAAGATTGTACTTAACTTTGAATTCTAAGCCACCTTGGGAGATCACTCATCTTTCCTTATGTATACGTGCATGTATACCTTATGTATATGTGGGAGACACCCATGTATACCTTATGTATACCTTATACGTGTCTCCCACGTATACATAAGGTATACATGCTAATAAACTTCTGTTTCTTTTTCCCTTGTTAATTTGTCTCTTATTAAGGGGTCTCTGCCAAGAACTCAGAAGGGTAAAGGGAAAATTATTTTTCCTCCCCTAAGGCCCAAACGTGCCAAAGTCTATCCAAACTAATTCAATAGTCATCAAAGTCATGAAATACAAAGAGTTTGCTGTGAAGGCAACAAGCATCATGATGGACAACAGTAGCCAACACTAACATTTATTGAGCACTTGCTCTGTGCCTAATACTATGCTAAGCACTTCATATACATTACGTGTTTTAATCCTCCCCCAAACCCTAAGAAGTAGGTAAAGCTGCCATCCATGTTTTACAGATGAAGTGAAAGGAGGTTCAGACAGGCTGAGTAATTTAATTAAGATAGACGACAATCCAAGAATTTAAAAATACTCAACGCTGGGGCACCTGGGTGGCTCAGTCAGTTAAGCATCTGCCTTCAGTTCAGGTCATGATCTCAGGGTCCTGAGATGGAGCCCCAGGTTGGGGTCCCTGCTCAGTGGGGAACCTGCTTCTCCCTCTCCCTCTGCCTGTTGCTTCCCTACTTGTGTGCTCTCTTGCTCTGTCAAATAAATAAATAAAATCTTTTTAAAAATGCTTTAAAAAAAATAACTCAATCCTGTCTCTCCAAATCTTTACCACTACCTATACTGCCCCTTCTTTTACCAGTAAAAAAGTTATATTGAAAAGAAAAAAAACTTCTTCTCTATCTTCTTATGTTTGTAACTGGGGGCCTGCAAATTAAGCTGGCATGTGGCAAATTAAGGGGGAAAAAAGTGAGATTTGTATTTATGTATGTACACAGGAATTCATACACACAAAAAAAGGCTCAAGGAGGGGGGCGCCTGGGTAGCTCAGTCAGTTAAGCATCTGCCTTCAGCTCAGGTTATGATCCCAGGGTCCTGGGATGGAGCCCCATGTCAGGCTCCCTGCTCAGCAGGACGCTACTTCTTCTTTTCCTTCCTTCTGCCACCATCTGTTTCTCTCTCTCAAATAAACAAATAAAATCTTAAAAAACGAACAAAAAAAAGATTCAAGGAGGCGGTTAAAATGGGGATAGGAAAGACTAGAAGAGAGAGACTAAATGACTTCCAAGAAGGGGGCAGAAAAGGTACTTAAAAAAACTTAAAAGACTTTTTTTTTTAAAGATTTTATTTATTTATTTGACAGAGATCATAAGGAAGCAGAGAGGCAGGCAGAAAGAGAGGAGAAGCAGGCTCCCCATGGAGCAGAGAGCCCAACATGGGGCTCCATCCCAGGACCCTGAGATCATGACCTGAGCCGAAGGCAGAGGCTTAACCCACTGAGCCACCCAGGCGCCCCCATAAAAGATTTTTTGAAAGATAAATGAGACCCTAAGAGAATAGATGGGAAATATGATAATCCGGGTACAATGCCAACTTCTGGACTTCCCTCTCCAAAATGAGAAGACTAGAGTTGCTCTAGGAGATTAAGACAGCTGAGTCATTTTAGGAGTTTCTGCTTTCAGGCAGATAAGGGATTTCAGGACCTCAGTCTTCAGCTCAGAATAAGTCTTGTGCAAAATGGCCTACTTTTGGGTAGCATTCGGTGGTCCCTGTAAATTATAATCCATTGGAACTCAAACAGAAATACCAATGGTACAAAAGAGGATATGTTAAACACCATAAAAGGGTGATGAAAATGCAGTGAAGTTTCAGAGGAGAGAGAGAGAGAGAGAGAGTGCTGTACACTATACTGATTAGATCAAGAAAGACCAAATCAAAGCACAGGCAAGCGAGATGAATCTTTATAGATTTCAAGCAGAGATAAGAATTGCATCCTAGTAGGCTGAAACATTTTTTTTCCAATAATCATAATGGTAAGGATATAGAATCTATCAAGAGTAATTAAGTAACCTAATCTGGCTGAAAAATATAGAATATTTCAAAAATTTGCATGTAACCCTTTGAACTCCTCTATTTGAAACTCTAATATAAAGGCTGATCAACAGACATATTATTATTTTGAAATTAAGAATGAGTTTTCACCAGGACTAGAACTGTTTTTACCTTTAGAAACAAAGGGCCACAAATGATTTCCTGTTAAATGGTACAAAATGCCATTCAATCATAATTGATTGATCTGATTGCCATGGACTCTTTGGGAGCAGAAGTCCTTAATGAGAGGGTCTGACATGTGGGGTATTGGCATCTATTGTGAGATACATCACAGGGAGTTAGTCTCTAGCACCTTTTCCCAAATATTTCTTTCTTACAAAAGTTAGTGAGACAAGTAGAAAATTCTATGAAGATGATGGAGGAGGAAGCACAGGGACCCTCTCCCCATCTAGACAACAATTGCACTGCCAGAATCTGCCTGATGTAACCATTTTGGAACTCTGGAGTCTACTGAAGGCTTGCAAATTCCAGGAGAAGTTTGGATGGTAAATTGCAGTTACTTTCAGTCAATTTTATCTTAGCACAGTAGCAGCTATCCATCTCTCATCCCCAGCCACACGGTAGGGAGCTGGGAACTTATGCCCTGGGAACAACCTGCACACAGGCTGGGGGTGCCAAGGTAGACAAAAATGACCCTATCATCCAAATATCAAGGATCTGTGCTCCAGTCACTGAGTGCTGCTTCTAATCTCAGACGTGCAGGCGAAGAGGCAGGTAGCCGTCATTGTTTCACCGCTCTTCATTGTTCGAAGTCCCTCGTCTCCCTCACTGAAGTGACTTCCAAAAAAATGTAAAGAGCCAGTACCCTCCCCTTGCCTCATAGCTCTGCTTTTCCCCTTTTAGGACCCAAACATTTAAAGATTAGGGCATTCAAACACAACTGCATTTCAGGATTTCAGAACATCTCGGGGGGCTCAGTAGGTTGAGCATCGGACTCTTGATTTTGGCTCAGGTCATGATCTCTGGATAGTGAGATTGAGCCCTGCATCAGGCTCCCTCAGTGGGGAGTCTGCTTGAGATTCTCTTTCTCCCTCTCCCTGTGCTCCTTCCCGACCAAATAAATAAATAAATATTTTTTTTTAAAACTGTATATATGGGTAAAATTAGAAAGTAATCAAGAATATCCAGGGAAAGTCTCAGAAAAGACCTGAGAAGACCTTAACTCCATATCTCAATCTGGTCTCAGCACAGAGACAACCTACAACAATAGAATAAACAAAAATAATAACATATGGACATTGGGGAGGGTATGTGCTATGGTGAGTGCTGTGAAATGTGTAAGCCTCACAATTCACAAACCTATACCTGTGGGGCAAATATTACATTACATGTTAATAAAAATAATTTTTAAAAATAATAATAACAAAATAATAATAATAATAATAACAAGAACACCAAATCTTAGGGAAGAAGGAGAATCTCATCTCCAGAGTTACCACATAATTAGACTCACATGTCCAGTTTTTAACCCAAAGTAACAGGAGAGTATGGCTCATTTAAAGGGAGGAAAAAAAAAAAAAAAAAACAGAATCTATCCCTGAAAAAGCGTGGTACACATACTAGACAAATACTTTAAAATAAATATATTAAAGATGCTCCGAGAACAAAAGAAAGATGCAAAAACAGTCAACAAAATGATGTATGGACAAAATGGAAATATCCATAAAGACAAAACCAAAAAGAAATTTTTAAGAAACCAAAAAGAAATTCTGGAGTTGAAAAGTACAATAGTTGAAATGAAAATTTCCCTAGAGGAACTCAAAGGTAGATTTGAGCAAGCAAAAGAATCAGTAAACTGGAGGTTGGGAAATGGAAATAATTTAACCTAAGGAACAGAAAGAAAAAACATTGCAGAAAAGTTAATAGAGCCTAAGAGATTGTGGGACATAATTAAATGGATCAACATATTCATTGTGGGACTCCCCAAAGGAGAAGAGAAAGAGAAATGGGGCAGAGAGAATATTTGAAAAAATAATGTCTGAAAAATTCCAAATTTGATGGAACCATGAATATAAACATCAAAGAAGGCCAGCAAATTCCAACCAAAATGAACTCAAACAGATTCACAAGACACATTATAATCAAACTGTTGAAAGACAGAGAATTTTGAAATCAATAAAAGAAGTAACTTATCCCAGACAAGTGGGATCCTCAACAAATTTATCAGCATATTTATCAACAGAAACTTTGGACACCAGAAGGCAGTTGGCACATATATTCAAAATGATAAAAGAAAAAAGGTAAGAATTTACATCCAGGGGCACCTGGATGGCTCAGTGGGTTAAGCCTATGCCTTCGGCTCAGGTCATGGTCCTAGGGTCCTGGGATAGAGCCCCACATCGGGTTCTCTGCTCAGCGGGGAGCCTGCTTCTCCCTCTCTCTGTGATCTCTCTCTACTTGTGATCTCTCTCTGTCAAATGAATAAATAAAATCTTAAAAAAAAAAAAAAAAACAAAGAAATGATAAGGGAGTTCTGCAGGGTGAAATGAAATGACACTAGATGCTAACTTGAAGCCCTCTAAAGAGATAAAGATCTCAATAAAGGTTAATACATGGGCAGTAATAAAAGCCAATATTATTGTATCAATGGTTTATAACTCCATGTTTTGTTCTGAACATGACTTAAAAGTGTAATTTTTTTTTAATATCTTATTTATTTGAGAGACAGAGAGAGAAAGATAGTGAGAGAGGGCACTAGCAGTGAGGAGAGGGAGAAGCAGACTCCCCACTGAGCAAAGAGCCCGATGTGGGGCTCAATCTCAGGACCCCAGGATCATGATGTAAGCCAAGGGCAGATGCTTAACTGACTGAGCCACCCAGGTGCTCCATAAAAAATAATTGTTTGTCTAGTTTTATTACTATTGAACTCAATTACTATTTAAACTTTGGTTTGTAACTTCATATGCATTTTCTACATAATTTAAAGGACTAGCACATACAAAGGATTAATAAATAGTTTACATTTGGGGGCACACAATGAATAAAGATGTTATTTTGTGACATTAGCAACCAAATGGTGTGGGGGAAAGCTGTAAAAGAGCAAAAAATTTGTATGTTATTGAAGTTAAGCTGGCATAAGTTCAAATTCAAGTATTATAAATTTAGGATGTTAAATGTAATCCCCATGGCAACCATAAAGAAAATAGCTAGAGAATATACACAAAAGGAAATGAGGAAAAAAATTAAATACTTCACTACAAAACATTAAATAAATAAAAGAAGACAATAATGCAGAATATGAAAGACAGAAAAAGCTGTAAGTCATAGAGAAAACAAATAGCAAAATGGCAGAGGTAAGTCCCTCTTTATTGATAATTACTTTAAATGTAAAAGGGTTAAGCTCTCCAATCAAAAGAGAGAGATTAGCAGAACTGATAAAAGCAAATGATCTGACTATATGTCTTTTACAAGAAAGTCACTTTAGATTTAAAGACAAAAAGAGATAGAAAGCAAGAGGATGGAAAAAGATATTCTGTACAAATAGTAACCAATAGAAAGCAAGAGTGGCATAAATATTTATGCACCTAGGGACACCTGGGGGGCTCAGTTGGTTAAGCATCTGCATTTGGCTCAGGTTATGATCCCAGAGTCCTGGGATCAAGTTCCCACATAAGTCTGCCTGCTCAATGGGGATCCTGCTGCTCTTCCTGCTTGTGCTCATTCAAGTACTCCCTCTCTCTCTCTCTCTGACAAATAAATAAATAAATAAATTTTTAAAAGTTTATAAATATTTATGCATCTAATGAGAGACCACCAAAATATATGAACCAAAACCTGATAGAATTGAAGGGAGAAATAGACATTTCTACAATAATAGTTGGAGACCTTAAAACCTCATCCTCAATAATTAATAGAACAGAAGACAGAAGATAAAAAGATAAAAATAAGGAAACAGAGAACAGAACACAACACCAACTACATTTAAGACATACACAGAACACTCTACCCAATTACCACAGCATACAAATTCTTAACCAAAGAGCTGAAAGACTTGTGCAATGAAAACCACAAAACATTGCTGAAAGAAATTAAAGAAGACATAAATAAATGGAAATATATCCCATGTTCATGGATTGGAAGACTTAATATAGTTGAGCAGCAATAATACCCAAAGCAATCTACAGATTCAATATAATTCCTATCAAAATCCCAAAGAATTTTTTTTCAAAAAAAGAAAAACCCATCTTAAAATTTATATGTACTCTGAAAGGACCCCAAAAAGTCAAAATAATTGAAGAAGAACAATGCTAGAAGACTCACATCTCCTAATTTCAAAACTTACTACAAAACTATAGTAATCAAAACAGTGTGGTAGTGGAATAAAGACATATAGACCAATGGAATAGAATAGAGAGCCCAAAAATAAACTTTCAAAAATACATAGTCAAATGAAATTCTACAAGGGTGCCAAGACAATTCAATGGGGCAAAGGACAGTCTTCAATAAATGGTATGGGAGAAATTGGACATCCACATACAAAAGAATGAAGCTGTACTCTTACCTAACACCATATTCAAAAATTCACTCAAGGGGCACCTGGGTGGCTCTGTTGGTTAAGCAACTGCCTTTGGCTCAGGTCATGAGCCCAGGGTTCTGGGATCAAGCCCCATATCAGGCTCCTTGGTCAGTGGGGAGGCTGCTTCTCCCTTTCCCTCTGCCTGCTGCTCCCCCTGCTTGTGCTCTCTCTCTCTCTCTCTCTGTCAAATAAACAAGTAAATATATTTAAAAATTTAACTCAAAATGGATCAAAGTCCTTCTGGATATATACCCCCCAAAGAACTGAAAGCAGGGTCTCAATGAAGAGATATTTGTATACCCATGTCCATTGCAACATTATTCACAATAGCTACAATCTAGAAGCAAGCCAAATGTCCATCAGCAAATGAATGGATTAGCAAAATGTGGTCTCTCCATACAACAGAATATTATCAGACTTAAGAGTAAAGGAAATTCTGGCATATGCTATGACACAGATGAAACTTCGGGTCATTATGCAAAGTGAAATAAGCCCTTTACTAAAAGATAAATACTGTATGATTCCACTTATACAAAGTACTTAGAGTAATTAAGATCATAGAGACACAAAGTCGAAGGGTGGTAGCTAGCAGCTGGGAACAGGAAGGGGGGTAGTTAGTGTTTAACAGGTTCAGAATTTTGATTAACAAGATGAAAGGAGTTAAGGAAATGGAAAGGGGTGATGATTGTACAACAATAGGAATGTATTTAATACCACTGAATTATATACTTACAAATGATTAAGATAGTAAATTTTATGTTATGTGTATTTTAGCACAATAAAAGATCAGAGGAAGAAAAACAATGAACTATTTTAAAAATCTGGGTGTAAATGAGAGAAGAGTCAACATTAGCCCAACTAAGCATACTCTTACCTCATTTGTTTGTGCTCCAACAAGCTTTCTTTGGTGTCTGAGAAAAGCAGGGAATTGCAACTATGGCAAAGAAGTGCACATGGTAGGCAGCCTCTCTTCCATCCACAGCAGGAGGCTTATCTGACAATATTATTCTCATGTGTCCCTGCCATTAAATGCTTGGGGACCATGTGGCTTTCACCAATATGCAAAATAAGAGTCTTTCTTATTTTGTACTTATTTGGGGATACTCTGTATCCCAAACAGAGAGTAGATACAAAGGAAGTTATTTAAGCTACTTTAAAAGAGAAAGGCATGGTACAGTTTTAAAGCTATTGGTAATGGTGATCATCTCAGACTTTATGAACATACACCTAGCAACTTCATCTCCCAGAAACATTTGGGGGAGCATATTTTTGAGTGGTAGAGGGGTGCATGTGTATGTGTGTTTGTGTGTGTGTGTCTAATTTTATCTCTACTGCATGGATTCACACTACCTAAAACACCGGCATGAAGAGACCCCAAGGAATGTTCTAGACACCAGCAGCTGCTGCTCAGTCTTGGCCTTTAATGCCTGACACGTGGAAATAATTCATGAAAACAACCAGGCAGCCTCACACCATGTAGCTCTTCAATAGCTTTTCACAGTCTTTAAGATGTTGAAAAAAAGTGATCTTTTCACCTATTTTCACCTGTTCCTTGCTTATAAAGAAGGCTCCTAAGTTGCATAAATTAATTAATGCATTGCTCCAAGGACTAACCAAGATGTAGAAATGACAGTGGTTCAAAATGTGCCAGTTTGGGTTTTTGGGTGGGGGGAGTTGGTAGCATGAGAATATTCCTGGCTGAGTCAAAGGGTAGCAGTAACTACTGTCATAAATCACACTGACTTTTCCCAGGTTGTTTAAGGCAGGATGGAAATTTCAGCCAGTGAAAGCACCAGGCTGGCTCTCTATTCCACACCTCATAAAATGAGTACAAGGTACCTTTGCAAGAAAGCAACTTGGACCATACAATGCCAGAGTCACTGGGGAAGAGAGAAAATGTGAAAAGCAAACTATAGGCTTTAAAAAAAAAAAAAAAGCAAATCCAGCTCATGTTTGGATTCAACTATTTTAAAATATGATCTCTCAGCCCACTAGCTACCCCACTTGGAAGGAAACTCTTAATTTATTTCTAAGGAGTGGCAGAATTCATTAGAATCACAGTCTCCTCATCCAGCCTTATGGTTTAAGAAATTGCCCCTGGGAACTTGCCTAAAATAACTTTTTAGAGTCTGTACTTCAATAAAGAGTCTTTTGCTGAAACTTGGATCAGATGTTCATTTATTACCCTTACCTTTTAATCAATTAAAAAATACATCATAAAAGCACATTCCTTGTAAGAGGAAAAACATAGGAGCTATTCTCCTTGCTGTGCTCCCAGCACAACTTTTCTAGAATGAAAGGAAGCTGCACATGTGTACTGAGTGTTAAAAGTGTGCCTGCATCATGGGGTAGCTATATGAAATATTATTTTATTATCAGAATCAGACAGAACTCACAGGTAGGAGGTAATAATTTCCCTTGGCAAGTGTCAGCTCCAAATGGGGGTGGGCATGGGAGTCTTTAAGGGACTGGGGAAAGGACTAGAAAATCATGCTTTTATTCAATGTTTAATACCAAAGACTTTATTTATTTATTTATTTATTTGACAGACAGA
Source organism: Mustela lutreola (assembly GCF_030435805.1). Lineage (NCBI taxonomy): Eukaryota > Metazoa > Chordata > Mammalia > Carnivora > Mustelidae > Mustela > Mustela lutreola. The sequence goes on along the minus strand of NC_081297.1, from coordinate 19,833,768 downwards.
GATCACAAGTAGGCAGAGAGGCAGGCAGAGAGAGAGAGAGAGAGAGAGAAGCAGTCTCCCCGCTGAGCAGGGTCCCAAGACCCTGAGATCATGACCTGAGCTGAAGGCAGAGCCTTAACCCATTGAACCACCCAGATGGCCCTAAAACCGAACATTTTCTAAGTAAAAGGAATCACACCTTATCTTAGAGGGGGGTGATCACCAAAGTAGTTGCAGTGAGGGCTTATTCTTAAATCCCCCTTCTTGGACAAAACAAAAATATTTTAAAGCTCAAAGACTGGGGGACGCCTGGGTGGCTCAGTTGGTTAAGCGGCTGCCTTCGGCTCAGGTCATGATCCCAGCGTCCTGGGATCGAGTCCCACATCGGGCTCCTTGCTTGGCGGGGAGCCTGCTTCTCCCTCTGCCTCTGCCTGCCACTCTGTCTGCCTGTGCTTGCTTTCGCTTCTCTCTCTATGACAAATAAATAAATAAAATCTTTAAAAAAAAAAAAAAAAAAAAAAAAAAAAAAAGACTGGGAGTCCCTCACCATCTTTCCATTCTCTCTCTCTTTTTTTTTTTTTTTTTTTTTTTAAGATTTCATTTATTTGTTTGAGAGAGAGAGGGCACTTGAGCATGGGGGTCGGGGAGCCAGAGGGAAAGGGAGGGGGAGTAGGCAGAGGGAGAAGCAGTCTCCCTGTGAGCAGGGAATCTTACATGGGGCTTGATCCCAGGACTCTGGGATCATGACCTGAGCCAAAGGCAGACGTTTAACCCACTGAGCAACCCAGGCACCCCAACATTTTTCTTGACACCTAACTCTTGTGGACCCAGCCAGCTCCCAATGCCGTCATTGAGACATAGGATGTCACGGTCTAGAGTCCACATTTTTCTGCCAGCCCCCACATTCACATATCCGCATACAGTCATGAGAAAAGGAAACAGCTCTTAAAATTATCCGGCTGTATCGCCCCAGGGAAGAAAGAAACAGAAAACCTAGACTATAGAGAGAAGAAAGGTGTTCTCACAGAGGCGGTTTGTTCTCCTGATCAGAATTTTCTTCTGCTCTAAAATCAATGAGTTGGTCGCTGAACAAAAAAAAAAAAAAAAAAAAAAAGCCAATTACACCAAAAACTCTTGACTGCAGTTGGAACCCCCCCTTTTTTTTTAAAGATTTTATTTATTTATTTGACAGACAGAGATCACAAGTAGGCAGAGAGGCAGGCAGAGAGAGAGGAGGAAGCAGGCTCCCCACTGAGCAGAGAGCCCGATGCGGATGCGATGCAATGCGGGGCTCCATCCCAGGACCCTGGGATCATGACCCAAGCTGAAGGCAGAGGCTTTAACCCACTGAGCCCCGGAACCCCTTTTAAAGAGGTCCTTTTAGGGGCACCTGGGTGACTCATTGGGTTAAAGCCTCTGCCTTTGGCTCAGGTCATGATCTTAGGGTCCTAGGATGGAGCCCCACATCAGGCTCTCTGCTCAACCGGGAGCCTGCTCCCCTGCCCCCCTGCCCTGGTGCCTGCCTCTCTGCTTACTTGTGATCTCTGTCAAATCAATAAATAGAATCTTTAAAAAAAAAAAAAAAAAAAAAGAGGTCCTCTTAAAGCACTGGATCTCTGGCCCATCTGAAACAGCCACATTTGTCAGGTTAGACTTCACCTGACTTTGTCCCCCAGCTTGGGGATTGTGAATCAGGGAACACAGAATTTCTAGGGCTCTGTCTGCGCTTGTGCTGCAACTGGAATTGGAGGCTGGGTGCCGGGGCAGGGAAGGGTTCTACTCATAGGAAGTCTGTAGTCTAGTTCAGAAGGGATAAGGAATGTGAAATAGTTCAGGCCAAATGACATATAATCAGGTGTGGCCGCCTGTGACCGCCGTGGGCATCCTGCATCCCGCAGCTGTGTTGCAGGCTGGCTTCCTCAGAGGCAGGCTCTGAGAGTTAGGGTGCAGGAGGATCCCAGAGAGTGCTCTCAGGGTCCACGCCCATCAGGGAAAGAAAAGACTCCGCCCCGGCCAGCTGACAGAGAAGTTGGGCTGTGGGGCTGGAAGTTGAGAAACTAACACGTTCTTTCAGAACTGCCCCCACTGGGCCTTCAGCCAGCCACACCATTCCCACCAGTCACCAGCTGTGGGGTGCCCAGGTGGGGACAGAGACCTGGAGTAAAGCAGCTCCTGAAGCAGAGGCAATTCCCAGGGTGCCCCGACAGCAGGGGGCCCCTGTCTGGCATGCAGCACTCCCAGCAGCAGGGGAATAAGATCTTACACCTGGAAGGGGGAATCTGGGCAGCACAGTGTCCACAGGAGGTCGGCTCCAGGTCCCAACAACTTCCCCTGCCCCTGGAAGAGGTCCCCATTCCCAAGGGAAGGCCCTAGCTTCCTCACCCACATCCACCCGACTGCGGGATCTAAATCACCGGCCTCACACTTACACATTCCGGTTTTTTCCAGGACTTGAAACCTGGCTTACATGCAGGAAGGCGCGGTTATTGAAGCCGAGGCAGGGGCCTCGGAGCCGAAACATTTCTGCAGCTGAGACCCCCGAAGGGTTTCTCCGCCTGGAAGCCGAGGTTTCAGCTCTCCCTTCTGTTCTGTGAGATACCTCAGGGCCTTCCCCAAAACATCCTTGTTTGGACCTGTATTCCAGAACTGGGTTTTGTTGGTTGCCAAAAAACAACCTACCCTAATTAATAAAGAGGGATTATAAGGAGGACTGAAAGAATCGGTGATTGTTTGTGTTGGGCTGGCAGGAAGGGGGCTACCAAAGATGGCGAACGTTCCCGCCACAAGACCTGAGCTCCGGACAGGAGAACAAAGGCCCAAGCAGGAATCTGAGACCCCCGCCCCGGGCTCCTGTGGACCAATGGGATCCCGATGAGCGGCGGGATATCCAAATAAGGGAAACTTCCAAAAGACCCCTGAGCTTCCTCCGAGACCCCTTAAAAGCCCCCTCCTCCCTGCCTTGGGGGCGACTTCCGCCAGACCCGAGGGGGCCCACCTCCTCCCGGCGCAACTTTCCTGGCTCCCCTTCTCCTGAGCCCTGAAACTTCGCCGGGGAGCGTTTTTAATAAATCTTGCCTTGCACCCACTTTGCCTGGTGTTGTGTTTATCTCGCCGGAAAAACTTTACAGTTTGGTTTTTAAATATGCCTAATGCCTAAACTCTCAGCCCCAAGAAGGCAGGGAACAAGTCTGCCTTATTTGCTGCAGGATTCCTACTTGGGCATGGTGACCGACATGACACAGCATCTAGCAAACACTCATTCAGTGAATGGATGAAGGAAAGAGAAAGAAAGAAAGAAAAAAAAGAAAGGAAGGAAGGAAGAAAGAAAATGGAGGACTTCCATGTAGGCTGGAATCATCAAAATGCTTCATCGAAGAGAGGGAACTTTCTCACAGCATTACATGGAAGGAGTTAGCTGAACAGAGGGATCCTGCCAGGAAGAAAAGAGACCTGAATAAACAGGCTAAGGAGGCCAGCTGCTTGTAGCGGAGGGTGTGGATTATAGGAGTTGAGCCGATGTGAGGACCACTGACGTCCCTGGGGAGCAGGACAGGCTTCACGTGGTGGGCGTAGAAGGACATGGCAGGTCCCATGCAAAGGATCCCTGGAGTCCTCCTCAGCTTCCTCCCTATCTACTGAAAACCCACTGACAGACAAGGTAATGCCAAAACCTGTTCAAAATGTACCCCCACTGTCACTTCCGTGGAGCCAGGTTGAGAAAACTCTGACCAGAACTAGACTGAAAGCACCAAGACTTGTTACACCTTCCCCGGAGTCTACTTCCCGTCTCAGAAACTGTGGCTGCCACAGGCTCCCCCTAGGCACCCTGCATCTCTGCCAGAAGTCAGGGCAAGAAGGAAGAGCTGATAGTGGCGGTGCTTTGCATCCTGGGAGGCACAGCCCCACAGGTAGAATTGTGTAGGCTGAGTCAGAGATGGATCTGGGTGGCCGTCTCCTGGGATTGCAATCTCTCCTGGTGGGTGGGGTCCACCCTGGGAATTAATAGTTGTTCCCATGTTCCAGTGGTACAAAGAATCAAAGGACAAGACAAGGGGGTTTAGGAGGGCCTCATACCTGAGAGCCTCAAGAGCCTCACTAGGTGAATCTCTCTGGGGACCCACCTAGAGAGCTGAGTATTTCACCTGGCCCCCAAGCCCTAGAGCTAAGAATGGGAAGGACCTAGAGGACATTTAACATGAATTAAAGGTCTGATAGCAATCTTGTTTGAAGTTCAGAAAAGGAAGGGGAAGACAAAACTTGAGGTCTGTGAAATCACATGTAGACAAAGGAAAAAGGAAAAACATGCCCAGAAAGCTCCCTGAAAATCCAAGCCTACCACTGAAAATGACCCTCCCCTTCTGGAAAAGAAATCAGAAAACGGTTTTGGTATCCTTAGTACAACAAAGGCAACAAGATACGTGGTAATGATTCGATACAGTAATAAGTACCAGCAAGAGAAAATAGATTGAAATGAAAACAAAGGTATTTGTTGTATTAATACTCTTTGCTTAAAAAAAAGAAAAAAAAAAAAAAGTAAGAGCCAAAGCCAAAAAAGAGAAGGGGTTTATTGCGACAGCATGTGATTTGCAGGGGCTTGGTGGGGAGCCTCAGGAGGGGCAGGGCACTGGGACACTGTGGGAGGCAGGGAGGGAGTGTGCTCCCCGAATTCTTTGCCCCAGTCCCTCACCAACAATGGGCTTGATCAGTACCCTTGGTTTCTGTCACAGCGATAGGAAGAAAGGTACTCTCTCATTTTCATATGCATTTCTTCGATTATTAGAGAAGCAGAGCATGGCTTCACATTTCTCAGTATTTCCATTCAGCCTGTAAGCAGGGCTGCTGTGAGCAATGATAGGAGAGACCTAGAGAGATGTTGAAATCGAATGGAGGCTGCTGTGCTGCTCTACTTTTGGAAAAAAACAATGTACAGAGGTTTGTATTGAATACATATTTCAAACAAATTCTGAAGTTCATCAGGTTTCTATTAAAGAAGAGCAATATGTATGTATACAAAGGCCATTAGCAGTGATAGATCTGCCACCGAGGAAATAAGCATCTGATGGCTAGATATGATAAAGACCTGTCATTTAGCTCTAAAATAAACCAAAAAAGAAGGGAAAAGAAAAGAGAAAATGGTAAACCTGAAAGAAAATTCATGTAATAGGTCATCTTCTCCAAACAGTCTTTGTTTGATCTGGGTGGCGGGGGTGGGGGTTAGGGGGGTGGGGGGGTGGAGATGCTCTGTTTTCTGCAGGGAAAGAATGTATATGTTACTTAGCTCTAATTATAAAGTATTTTCCTCAAGTTTTAACATCCTCCCCCCCAACAAAATCAAAATAACGAAAAGAATTACCTGCACCTATTTTCAGGGTTTGTTTTCCCAGAGGTCAAAACGTAAAAAAAAAGGGGACAGATGTCTTTGCAGGGTTAGCTTCCCAAGAGCATGATGAAGAAAGAAAACAAGTGAACTATGCTACATGGTAGTCCTCTTCCTAGAAAGATATTCTACATGTATCTTCAAAGAAGATAGTTTTCCAATTAGGCATTGTGTCTAGGGTATCCTTTTATGTATTTTTCCCCCAATTAAGACTACGTCTTCCCGGTAAAAACAACACACTCCGTGTTATCAACCCAGAGTAGAACCGAGAGAGAGAGATTGTTTCCCTGTCAGGACCTCCCGGGGTAGAGGCCGGTTCCACTGGGCCCCCAGCACCTGGTGGGAAAGGGATAAATCCAACTGGACAAAAGGATTTATCTTGACGGAGTAAGTCAAAGGTCATTAGCATTTCCAAATACTCTGCCAAATGGTTCATTATAATCAGAAAGAAACGTTCTTTACTACTTAACAACGGATTGAGCACCCCGCCTCCCACTGAGGGGTCTGTACATATGCAAACGAACACCCTTCCAAACATCTATAAACCCTAATGCTGGCTTTCGCTTTTTTTTTTTTTTTTTTTTTAATGCAGCTTCATTTTCTAACTCTTCCCCCACCCCCAGAGGTATATAACAAAACAATCCGCACCAGAGACTGTTTCCACCTAGTTCCTCACAGACCACTGATTTGGTCCACAGGAGACAATCCAAAGCATACAAAATAATCCGTTCTACATCCAAAAAAGAAAGGATTTAAAAAAAAAAAAACAAAACCACTATTTCTTGACCAGAGATAACAGGACTCTTATTCTAGTTCCCGGATATCTTTCTCATAAAAAAAAATATTTTCATGCCACCCATAGAACAATAAAGAAAGCCAAGTGAATTCTTTCATTTCTTCCTCTCAACCTGGGAAGTTATTTTCCTGCCTTTTCCATGTTAACGACTGGTCTCTGATTTAGGAGGCCCTAGATATATAAACTCACGAGGCCAAGAGTCCCAAAGCAAGACTCTTGACATCAAACACATCTAGAACTGCGAAGTGCCCTTTCCAATCGACCCTCACAGTGGGAATACTTCAGGCATCTGTACAACATTTAAAGGCAAAAATGCCCACGAAAGAGGAGAGGTAAGAATGAGCAAACCAAGTTTCACATCTGAAAATCTTCCTGTTCTAAAAACTTGAAACGATCGGAAATTCAACTGGCCAGAAAGATCTGAATTTATACTTACTTCAAAGCAACCCAAGGAACCCTGGCATTATTTCCTGCCCCCCACCCACCGGACCCCTCCTTCTGCAGCCCCTCCGCTGGAGTACGAACTTCTCAGGGGTCCAGGGACCAGTCTTTCAAAGCGTCCTCCTCGGAAGAAGCCAAAGATGGTGCTCGGTCACAAGATGATTTGCCTCCACCGCAAAGCACCCCCCACTCACGCTGACCACATGTTTAGGGTGTGATTATCTGCTCACATCTCTTTGCTTCCTGGGAAGGGAAAGTGTCCTGCACTCCTCTTCCCCCTCACGCATTCCCCAGCACCCAGGGACACAGACTCTCTCCTGGACCGAGCTCCAGACAGGATCCTCTAAGCTCTTTCTCAACTAAGCCTCAATCATGGGCATCAGGGACCATTCCACACTGGGCCTCTATGGCGCCATTGTACCAAGAATCCTGCCAGCTCCACTGAGAGAGAAACGCCCCCCCCCCTCAGTATCTGATCTCATGTCTTATCGCCGAGCCTCCCCGCAGATGATGTCTGCTCACCGTGACCAGCCCTCAGAAATGATCCTGTTCCGTTTTATTGAACCATAATCCCTCTTTACTCCTGATGTTTCCTTGTCCGGATTTCCATCCACAAACCCCCACCCTGCTCCTTGGCTATAAATCCCCACTTTTCCTCCTTGTATTCAGAATTGAGGCCACTTCTTTCCTGAGGTGTCTCCTCCCACCCCCATGGCCATTCCCATAGTTGCTGAAAAAAATGTGTTTTTAAAGCTGTAAACACAATCCCCCCCCCCCCGGCCCCACCGCCCCAGTTTCCTTTGATAATAGTACAGCACCTAGAATGCAGTCTTCACTCAAAAACTGTGTTAGTTGAATCATGGACAAGACAAGCGTAGGGATGGACAAACAAATGCAGGAGTAAACCTTCAGCCTGGCCACCATCAGAGGGCAGGGCAAGCCACACAAATGAAATGACCGAGAGGGGGAGGGGGAATCCCCCCCCTGCCGTGCACTAGCTCAGAATGGTAATCTCCATCTGCACAAGTGGTTGTGGGGGAGGGTAGGAATGGGAGGGGAGGGGAAAAACATCTTTTCCTCTACTCACCTTAAGGCCCCTGGGCAGGGCCCTGACAAAGGATGAACAACAGAAAAACCTACAACTTCAATAACCATAGTTTTATGTGACATAGGAGCCTTCCTAAGGAAATGAAGCCCTGAAGAAGCACTTAAACCAAGCATTATTTTATGAAGTTGGATGAAGAGTGGAAAGCCGTGAAGGAAAAAAAAAAAAAATGATAGAAAAAAAGAATATGAGCTAAAGGTAGTAAACTGGGGAAACAGCAAGGCGGGTTCCCTCCGATTCCTCCGGGCATCCCTCCATCCACAGAGAGAAGGATGCTTCTTTCCTCTGAATGTAGGGATGGCACCTGTCACATGAGGGTCTCATCACCTGCTTCAAGTGGGTGCCGACGGAGTCTTTCCTGCACCTGTATCTCCCAAATTCCTTCAACCCAAATATTCAGTATGCCAAGGTACCATATTTTGGGGCAGCTTGCCCTGAACCCCATCAGCCTTAAGCCCAAATAACTAGGAAATGGAGACTACGGTATAAAGAAGTATCTGAGGTAAGAGTCCTACGTGGTGAGAAGAAAAAGAGGGGGAGAAGGTATAGCACAGGAGACAGCTCCCAGAGGCTAAGGAAGATCAGCAAAAGGACTGAGGACTGTAGTGAGCCCCCATTACCATGTTTTGGAGGCTTTCATGGGACCGATGATTCCAGAGGAGGACCAAGCCTGGGCTTGGTCCAGCAAGCAGTGCCAGCTAAGCAGTGGCACTAAGGAGAGACAGAGAGAGAATCTCAAAACTGGGGGGTTCATTGTGAAAATTAAATTATTCTTATTTGATTATTTTTCTTTGTTTTTTTTTTTTTTTTTTTTATACATGAGATGTCATCATCTCTGCAGAGTCTGGGTCTCTAAACGTCATAATCCACTCTTATTACCCATACATGCAGAAACAATATCACTATACAGAAGTGGACTCTCATGTGAGCAGCTTATGAAAACACTGTCTCCTTATTTCCTAGTGGCACTTTGGATAACTGTGTGTTAAAGGCTTGAACGGAGTCCTTGCGTCATTAGGGCTGTGTGCGTGTGTCCCTGTAAACGTTTGTAGAGGCACGTGTAAGCAAGATGTGGGTAAGGATCCCAAATGCTATCCGAAGCGCTGGCTCAGAAGTGAGACAGATTGAAACAATCTATAAAAAGAACAAGAAACAGAAAGGAAATTGAGTCAGAAGAGGAAAAAGGCCAACATCTTATTGAAGTGGCACAAAGGCCAAAAATTGAAACTACATGTTTACCACTAGTTATAACTGTTCGCTAAGCTGCTGTGACGTTTAAAAATTACCAACTTGGTAACATGGTTTAAAATGGTGTTTGCCAGCCCTGAGTGGGCTTAGACATTCATTGTTCCCATGTGAAAGAAGCTGAGGGCAGGCTGCACAAAAAAACTTCCTGAAGAACAGAACGAATTTCTAGTGTATAGACATAGTTTGTGGTATTTTCATTAATCTAAGCTATTATGAGATCGTGTGTTACCTTGTAGAAAGAAGTGAAATCCCAGGGAAATGATTACCAATTTATCACTACTTATTAATAGGAAGAAGCTGATTCTAATTTCTGAAAAGATGTGCAGAAAATCTTTCATTTTGGGGCGCCTGGCTGGCTCAGTCATTAAGCCTCTACCTTCGGCTCAAGTCATGATCCCAGGGTCCTGAGACCAAGGTCTGCCTGGGACTCCCTGCTCAATGGGAAGCTGGCTCCTCCCTCTCCCACTCCCACTGCTGGTGTTCCCTCTCTCACTGTGTCTCTCTCTGTCAAATAAATAAATAAAATCTTTTTTTAAAAAAGAAAAACCTCTCATTCTGATTGACTCTGCCAATATAAAAGTGAAGAAATACAATGTGATGTTTTAAACCTCATAGACAAGTTTAGCATAAAATGTCACAGTGAAGTGAAAGAGGTATGTAGATTTGGCCTGACTGTCCCCCTGGAACCTGTTTTCTGGAAGATTTGGGTGTTTTGCAAATCTCCTGCATTTGTGTAATGGTTTCACCTTTTCTCAAAGGGCTTTCTTTCTCTCTTTCTTTCTTTCTTTTTTTTTTTTAAGTGGGACAATTCCTGCTGGGGAGGAAGACGCCAATATGGCCGCCCAGGGCTGTGTGAATTCATTCTGACCAACTTGTGCCCCAGGCACAATAAACATCCTCTGTGATGACGTGTGTAGAGGAAAAGACCCTGTCGGGGGTCAAGAAAGTTCTTATGAAGAATACTGCAGCAGGGGCACCTGGGTGGCTCAGTGGGTTAAGCCTCTGCCTTCAGCTTGGGTCATGGTTTCAGGGTCCTGGGATCGAGCCCCACATCGGGCTCTCTGCTCAGCGGGGAGCCTGCTTCCTCCCTCTCACTCTGCCTGCCTCTCTGCCTACTTGTGATCTCTCTCTATCAAATAAATAAATAAAATATTTGTTAAAAAAAAAAAAAAAAAAGAAAGAATACTGCAGCAATCACCACTAACCTTCCCTGGGTGCTTACTGTGAATGAGGCATCTTGCTAAGCATCTCACGTGGAGAATCTCTCGAATCCCACAGCTACCCCAGGCAGTAGACAATCCTAGGGTCTACTTTCTCATAAGAAAACCTACACTCAGAGAAACAAAATCGGTTGCCCAAAGATACGTAGCTAATAGGGCGAGAAGCCAGGGCTTGAACTTGGCAGTCAGATGCCAGAACTTGGGTTTCTGATTGTTTTAATAACCTGCCATTCAGTGGCTGACCAATTTAGGCAATCTCTTCTTTTCTCTTGGTTCAGTAATTATTTAGTAAAAAGGGTTTCAATAAGCCCCTTCCAATTCCATATATATATATATACATATACATATACATATATATTAAAAAATAAAATTGGGGAAGAAATACAGACATATAGCAGAGCCACAATTTCTCCTTTATTAAGGATGTAAAAGTTGCTCCAAACCCAATAGATGTAACAGGGGCTTCATAATCCCACCTGCACTGTAAACTTTATGTAAGCTTTTTGTATTGCATTGGTTCATTTTACTTTGACTTTAGATATGTTCCCAGGTTGTTAATAAGACAGGTTTTTAAAATCTAAATGCCATGTTCAATTGACAAGATGATGAGTCCTTTAAAAAATTCTACTGTGTGGGGCGCCTGGGTGGCTCAGTGGGTTAAGCCACTGCCTTCGGCTCAGGTCATGATCCCAGGGTCCTGAGATCGAGTCCCGCGTCGGGCTCTCTGCTCGGTGGGGAGCCTGCTTCCCTCTCTCTCTGCCTGCCTCTCCATCTACTTGTGATTTCTCTCTGTCAAATAAATAAATGAATAAAATCTTTAAAAAAAAAAAAATTCTACTGTGAATCTTTTTGTGTCTGTTGTTTTCAAATTTTATTTTACTGTTTTTAAACTACTTTATGGAGATGTAATTGGCAGGAGAAAAGCTGTATCTATTTAATGTGCACAACTTGATGAGTTTGGAGATAAGCACACACTCCTGAGGGCATCACCACAGTCTATGTCATAAACCTATCTATCACATTGAAAAGCTTCCTCCCACCTTATTTATTATTATTATTTATTATTATTATTATTGATAAGAACAAACATAATATCTACCCTCTTAATTTTTAAGCATATAATACAGTGTCATTAACTATATTGTAAATCATTTATAAAATGAAGAGTTATCTCTTTAAATTTCTGTTGCAAAACTCAGATTTTCAGGATGCTTGGGAGGCTCAGTCAGTTAAGCATCTGCCTTCAGCTCCAGCCATGGTCCTGGGTTCATGAGATTGAGCCCCACACTGGGCTCGCTGCTCAGCAGGGAGTCTGCTTCTTCTCTGCCCCTCCCTCCCACTCATGCACTTTCTCTTTCAAGTAAATAAACAAAATCTTCAAAACAAAACAAAACAAAACAAAACAAAAAAACCCTCAGGTCTTCATTATGGAGTGCTTCATTAGAAGTACTCCCACAATTCAGTAACTCATTTACAAGGCTTTGTGCTTTTGTCCCACCATCCCAAAAATGGCTCCAAAGAGGTAGTTCAATCTGATATTACAACAACCCTTTCTTTCTTCTTAAAGAGATTCTTCATTGCCCTAATTCTAAGCAGGAAAGGCTTCTGGTCTCTCTGGTGGTTTTCATTAGCACATCAACAATTATTTTACTTCAGTGACATATTTTGTGGTGATAGTTCATCAATAGATTAAGAAAACATTGCAACCTAACACATTCCAGTAAATAATCAGGACAAGATTAATGGTTCTATTTAATGAAAGCCATCTGTTTGTTAAAGCAGCTTGCATGCTTTCCTCATTTCATTTCAGATTCCAATAAATTGTGAATGCCTTAAAGCACACTTGAGCCAGGCTGAGTCCATGTAATTCTTTGGGAGTAATAGTCATCCCTTTGAGAACACTAACCCATTATCACATGGTCTAGAGCTGGACGAGGGAAAGGACAGTCAACGGACAGGCTATTTTGTTGACTTGATGGCCACCAGCAGGTCTGGTTTTTTATGTCTCCCTTGCTTAAATGAATTGATGACTGTTTTGTTGGTGTGCAGACATCATCAATAGAATGACGCAGCCAGACAGGTAAATTCACTGGTCTTTGGGTCATATTTTACCCTTGTCTCCAAAGTATGACGAGTCAACCACGATAAAAACTACCTCTTGGGGCGCCTGGGTGGCTCAGTGGGTTAAAGCCTCTGCCTTCGGCTCAGGTCATGATCTCAGGGTCCTGGGATCTAGCCCCGCATCGGGCTCTCTACTCAGTGGGGAGCTTGCTTCCTCCTCTCTCTCTCTGCCTGCCTCTCTGCCTACTTGTAATCTCTGCCTTTCAAATGAATAAATAAAATCTTTAAAAAAAAAAAAAAAAACTACCTCGTTGTCTGAAGAGAAATAGACCATTCCTGGCTTGGTGAACTTTTAACCTAATAATTGGAATAAAATACAAGTTGGAGGTGGAAGAAAGCTTGCTCTCCAACTTTTGGGGACATTCCTCCTAAGTGAGTGTATGCATTCAAAATGTCTAGAAGGACATATTAAAAAACATGAACAATGCCTATCACTTGAAGCAACATTAAATGACTTTTATTTCCATCTGAAATTGTTCATTATTTGTATTTTCAAGCTGTTCTTCATAATCTTTTATTACCATCTTGAAGGTAAAGGAAAACATTTTTTTTTATTAGCTGCAATTATGTCATTCCCTGACTAACATTTTGGTAGCAAATTTATAAATAAGGCAGTGAATAAGAGATTACAATTCATATTATTTTTATTTGAAGATTTATACCTTTACTCCCAGTCTGAAAGAAGGGCATCCAGGGCTTAGCTTGAGAAAGCTTTTTGGTAACAGTCACGCTAGTGATACAATCTCATTCAGCTAACCTTTCCATTATAGAATGGCAAAAAACACAAGAAATTCTCATTTTTAAAAAATATTTTATTTATTTATTTATTTGACAGTGATCACAAGTAGGCAGAGAGGCAGGCAAAGAGAGAGGGGGGGAAGCAGTTTCCCTGCTGAGCAGAGAGCCCGAGGCGGTACCTGATCCCAGGACCCTGGGATCATGACCTGAGCCAAAGGCAGGTGCCCCAAGAAATTCTCATTTTAGGGCGCCTGGGTGGCTCAGTGGGTTAAGCCGCTGCCTTCGGCTCAGGTCATGATCTCAGGGTGCTGGGATCGAGTCCCGCATCGGGTTCTCTGCTCAGCAGGGAGCCTGCTTCCCTTGCTCTCTCTCTGCCTGCCTCTCTGCCTACTTGTGATCTCTCTCTGTCAAATAAATAAATAAAATCTTAAAAAAAAAAAAGAAATTCTCATTTTAAAACAGATGCTTCTTCATGTGTAGAATTGCTGAATCACTATGTTGTACATCTGAAACTAGCATAACACTCTACATTAACTACACTAGAATTAAAATAAAATTAAAACTAACTAAATAAAATAGGTACTTCTTACATAGAAAACAATTTATCTAGAGGCTGTCACTTATCAAGCAAACTTAGCTAACCATAATATAGCCAAGTAACCTGACAATCCAAAAAGGCCTTTGACCAGTCTATGAAATAGAAGATAAAATATCTTGCTCAAAAGAAAGCAACTTGGGCCTTACTATCAATCAATATTTTCTTGCTTTAGCTAAATGGAATAGAGTCCCAGCAGAGAGAAAACTGGGTCCATTTCTAATGGACTAATTCACCAGTGTCGGGGAAGGTATTTGGGGACAGCTACTATGGTCCTCCATGGCCCCAAAGGTCTTTTGAGATCTACCAGCAGCCATCAGAGTAAGACCCCTCAGCTACAGGGGAATAGTAACCCCGTTAGCACTCCAGGCCGGGGAAGGTCATGCATAGGCTCTGATGATCATGAGTGTTGGGTGACAATACCCGGCACTCCCTATAAAAAGCACCAGCACAGTGTGCAAACCTGGTGATTCGCAGACCTGTACCCTTGGGGATAAAAATACATGATACGTTTATTAAAAATTTTTTTTTAATTTCATTTAAAAAAAAAAAAAAAAAGCACCAGCACAGGGACGCCTGGGTGGCTCAGTGGGTTGGGGCCTCTGCCTTCGGTTTGGGTCGTGGTCCCAGGGTCCTGGGATCGAGCCCTAAATCGGGCTCCCTGCTCAGCGGGAAGTCTGCTTCTCCCTCTCCCATTCCCTCTGCTTCTGTTCCCTCTCTCGTTGTGTCTCTCTTTGTCAAATAAGTAAATAAAAATCTTTAATAATAAAAATAAAAAGCACCAGCACTTGGGGCTCCTGGGTGGCGCAGTCAGTTGAGCATCTGACTCTTGGTTTCAGTTCAGAGTCGTGGGATCAGGCCCCGTGTCAGGCTCCACATTCCATGCAACGTCTACTTGAGACTCTCTCTCCTTTTCCCTATGCCCCTCCACTCCTCTCTCTCTCTCTAAAATAGATAAATAAATCCTTAAAAAAAATCCCAGCTCTCTAGGGACAGCAGAGTAAAACAGAAGAATGAGGAAACCAAAATCTTTACCACTTACTCAATGTGAAATGAAGACAGCTCCAGGCGGTGTTTTGGGATATACCACAACCACTATGGAGGCTGCGGGGAAAACAAGCATTTTCCTATCTTGCTCCCGTAACAAATCATTCCAAAACTTAGTGACCTCAAACAACAAGCTATTTATTTGTTCATGGTCTTGTAATCTAGGCTGGGATCAAGTGGGTGGTCTTTCTCCTGGTCTCAGCCAGGGCAACGAGGCAGGGCAGGGTGGGTGGGGGTGGATTGTAGTCAGCTGATGGCTTAGCTGGGGGCTGGCTGACCCTGACTGGTCTGGGACATTCTGGCTCCCATGTCTGGGGCTTCAGCGAGGACAGCTGTGCTTCTCTCTCTCCATGGACTCTCTCATCCTCAAAGAGGCCAGCCCAGGCTTGTTCATAAGGTAGCAGTGCTCCAAAGACAATAAAAATAAAGCTGTAATTGAAACAAGATGGGATCGGGAGGGAGACAAATCATAAGGGACTCTTAATCTCACAAAACCAACTGAGGGTTGCTTTGTTGGGGGGGGTTGGAAGAGGGGGGTGGTATTATGGACATTGGGGAGGGTATGTGCTATGGTGAGTGCTGTGAAGTGTGTAAACCTGGCGATTCACAGACCTGTACCCTGGGGATAAAAATACATTATATGTTTATTAAAAAATTAAAAATAAAAATAAAAAAATAATAAAGCTGCAAGACTCCAAAAGGCCTAGCCTCACAATATGGCCTACCCATACGATGTCACTTCCACCCTATTCTGTTAGCCAAAGCAAGTCACAAAGTGGACTGGATACAAAAGATGGAGTAGTAGACTCCTACTTTTTTTTTGTTTTCGTAAGATTTTATTTATTTAGGGATGCCTGCATAGCTTAGTGGGTTAAAGCCTCTGCCTTCAGCTCAGGTCATGATCCCAGGGTCCTGGGATCAAGCCCTGCATCGGGCTTTCTGCTCAGTGAGGAGCCTGCTTCCTTCTCTCTCTCTCTCTCTCTCTCTCTCTCTCTGCCTGCCTCTGCCTACTTGTGATCTCTCTCTCTGTCAAATAAATAAATAAAACCTTAAAAAAAAAAAAGTCTATTTATTTGTTTATTTGAAAGAGAGAGAGAGAGATTGCTCACATGGGTGAGCAGAAAAAGGAGCAGAGGGGGAGGGGGAGAGAGAGAATCTCAACCAGACTCCACAGGGAGCGCAGAGCCAAATGCAGGGCTTGATCTCATGACCCTGAGATCATGACCTGAGCCAAAGACAAGAGTCAGACACTTAACTGACCAAGCCACCCAGGCGTCCCTAGGCTCCACTCTTGATGAAGGGAATCTCAGAGTGACATTGCAAAGGGGGTGGGGCCACAAGAGACAGGGTTCACTGTCGTCATGACTGCCCTACACGACCACACTACCTTGGCATCCGTATACGATGGAGCATCAATTCCTCAGACAGCCGCAGCCGTGTTTCAGACATCCCAATACCTTCAGAATGGACCGACCACCCCATCTGCCATGTACAAGGCAAGAGCCCGTGCCCTGCCTGGTGAATAAAGAAGGAAGTATGGATGGTAATTGAAAAATCCTCTGCTTTTTCTAGCTCAATGTGGGGGATTTGAATGAAGCTGGAGTTCCCACAGTTAGACAGGTAAGGACTGAGACATCAAAATATTATCATTATTAGGTTGTTTCTAATTTTTTGCTTGTTATATAACCTATTTTGATACCTTATATTTTCCTCTTGGCTTGTGACCTAGGAAGCACATATCATTCTAATAAGCTTGATTTACTGGCATTCTAACCCATAGCAGATTAAAAGGAGCAAATAAAAGGGAAACAAAAGAAGTACTGGTTCTCAGTTCCCTGACAATAGCAAAAATGACCATAGGAAGCCTGGCAGAAAGGGAAGTTCAGAAAAGCTATAAAAAGCAAATTCAATTATTCAAAAAAACTTAACAGTCTGGGGTCATGTACTGTAGAGACAGAATATCCTATATCAAATCCCAATTGTATTTATAACCAAGACCTCAGAAATGTTTAATTATTTTCAGTATATACAAGAACACAGAAGATCATGTATAATAGAACCTCATAATAATGCAAAATTGCAAATTTGAATATACCATAATTGGTAATTGGCCCCAAGGGGTGGGAGGAAGGGAATAAAGTGACCTCATGATCCTATGGGATATTTTCACTTAGTGTATGTGCGGTCAGTTACATATAGTATCATTTTCTTATGTTGACATTTCAAGGGCTTAGCCAACCCAGAAAATTCACTTGTATGAAACCCCCCAATGATGCCCAATGCAAAGTGTTACTTAACTGTTTTCTGCCTAATTGACGCTCGTTTCAAAAGAATTGAAATCTACTTTTTTTTTCAATTGTACTACACCTTTCTACAAAATGCTTTTTATTCACAAATATTATTTGATCACAGTAAATTCTTAAAAGGACAGGAATGTTTATTGCCCTTTTAAAGATGAAACTGTAAATATTCAAGAAAAGCAAAGGAATTCACCCCGTGGCTGGTTAGAACTCTCATATTTTGGCATCCATTGAGCTATCACCCATGTCAGGAAGGATCTCTAGATTGATCTAGAGGATCTAGAGGACCCCTAGAGTGTTCACTCAGTTCTAATGTTTGGGGTAGGAGGGATTCACCACACCAAGCAATTCTGGGACACCAACAATTCAACTCAGTTCTGACACTATCAACCAGAGATAGAGTCAGACTCCACATGTTAAATGTTTAGTCCTGTAGGACTGCCCCTCTCCTGCCCCCCTTCAGACACCAATCAGAAGCCTAGTTTGGGGGTGCCTGGGTGGCTGAGTCAGTTAAGCATCTGCCTTCAGCTCAGGTCATGATCCCAGGGTCCTGGGATTGAGCCCAGCATCTAACTCCCTACTCAGCAGGAAGTCTGCTTCTCCCTCTCCCTCTGTGATCTCTCTTGCTTTTACTCTCTCTCAAATGAATAAATAAATAAAATCTTTTTTAAAAATTTTTTTAATTACTAGTTTATCACCTGTGCTTCTGACCAACTGACTATAGATGAGATGTTCCCATGACCCCCTCTACCTTGGGATTTGATTAATTTGCTAGAACCATTCATAGAATTTACAGAAGCATATTCTTTACTTGGATTGCCAGATTATTACAAAAAAAATATAACACAGGAACAGCTGGATGAAAGAGATGCATAAGGTAAGGTATGGGAAAGGGGCGGGAGTTACACGCTCTTTCTAACTGTCCCACTCTTCCCCAAATCCCCATGTGTTTAACAACCCAGAACCTCTCTAAACCCTGTCCTTCTAGTTTTCTATGGAGATTTTAGGACATAGCCCTGATTGATTAAATCATTGACCATTGATGAGTGATGCTACCTCTAGCCCATCTTGCCTTCCCAGAGGTCAGGGGGTAGGACTGAAAGTTCAAACGTTCTAGCTGGGAGGTTGGTTCCCCTGGGGCAACTAGCCCCCATCATTAAGTGCCATCCAAAGACACCTAATTAACATAAAAAAAGACACTAGATTCTCATTGCTTAGGAAAATTCCAACTGTTTTAGGAGCTCTGTGCCACAAATGGGGGCCAAAGACTAAATACATATTTATTATAAATCACAATATCACAACCTCACCAAAAGCCAGTTGAGGACGGCCCCAGAGGCAATTTAGGGGCTTTCAAAAGAGACCCTCTCTGCAACAGGACCGTGTCCACATGAACTGGTGGAGATGCACAGTGCCCCATCCCCTCTGCCTTTTCTACATAAATAACTTTGGTTTAATTAATCCATGGAAACTGATTATAACCCTTTCCCTACAGAGCATGGTATCTGGGCCCCCAACCCAGCTCTTCTTTCACATCATAGACTGGAGGTTAACATTCAGTCCATTACGCGTCTATACCCAACCTCACACCTCCTGCTCTGGACCTCATTTTATTTCTAGTCTTGGCATGGGCAAATTGTAGGACCTTTATCCTGTTGCCAAGCCTATAGAGGACACCTATATTCTTGTATCCATATTACCCATGATCCATTAGAAATATTTTTTTAAGATTTTATTTCTAAGTAATCCCTATACCTTGTGTGGGGCTCCAACCTCACAGCCCTGAGATCAAGAGTCACGCAAGAAGGGGCGCCTGGGTGGCTCAGTGGGATAAAGCCTCTGCCTTCAGCTCAGGTCATGATCCCAGGGTCCTGGGATCAAATCCCACATCTGCCTCCTTGCTCAGCAGGGAGCCTGCTTCTTTCTCTGCCTGCTGCTCCCCCTGCTTGTGCTCTCTCTCTGACCAATAAATAAGTAAAATCTTAGGAAGGATGGAAGGAAAGAGAAGGAAAGGAAAATCACCAGGTCACCAAACCAAAGAACAGCGGCACGGGGACTGCGGCTGGGGCTTCCTCCCTGTTTGGGGGGGCCACCTTTCCTTAAATTCACTAGCTAGGTGCTCGCTTCGGCAGCACATATACTAAAATTGGAACGATACAGAGAAGATTAGCATGGCCCCTGCGCAAGGATGACACGCAAATTCATGAAGCGTTCCATATTTTTTTAAAAAAATAATAAAAAATAAATTCACTAGCTAGGACCAGAAATAAACAGAGAATTAACGAGTTTTGCCCACAATGGAGGTGAGGGAGGGAGTTAGTTGCCTCATTTGGGGGCAGAGGAAAGTTTCAGAACCTGGAACCCAGAAGCACCCTGATAGAAACAGTGGGAACAAAGTACATTTTATGTTTTATTTAAATCTGTTAAGATGATAATAATATCCAATACAAACGTGTTCAAAAAACACATTTCCCAGAAATGTGCATCCTGGATATGTCCACTCAGAGTCCACAAAGTATGACATCTGTGAGAGCCTGAGCTTTCAAAGCAGACAGATGTGGGCTTTTTCATATACCCGCTGTGTGACCTTGGGCAAGTTACTTAACCCCTCTGAGACTTGGATTCTTTTTCCATTGAAAGACTGGCAGTGCCATTGCCTGCCTCTGGTATTTTGATCTGAGCAGCATCCATTCCTCTGCAGAGTCCCAACTTTCCCAAGTCACGTGTCCATTACATTAATCACTCATGAAATGATCACTTTTATTGATTATTATGACACTATTGCCATGTAGGGCATACCTATATGACTGCAAAAGAAAGAAAATCTGCAATCTCATGATAAATGACACATCGTCACTGACATGGAGTCTCCTAAAACGCTCTCTGCCCTACATCCTGTAGGTCCTGACCAGAAGGCCTGTGGGGGGAACGGCCCTCGCATGGCTGCTCCCTGCACCCAGAGGCCCTCCAGCAAACCAACTCGGATTGCTCTCTCTGCTATCAAAGTGTTCTTTTTGTCCTTCATTTTCATCAGGCATTTCAGTAACCACCGTGGAGCTCTCTCTAACTAGTAACCCCTGTTGTGAGAGTGATCATATCACACTTAATGGCACGTCTGGCCTGGGAGATTATGGGGATAATATGGGTGGTGGTCACAGTTTAGCCAAAGTCTATATAAATTTCAATTACTACCTGCAGCTCTACCCTGCACACACCCCTGTCCTGAGCTGGACGCCTCTGCTTTCCTTTTGCCATAAACTGTGTGGGCATACCCTATAATCTTACTCTATCTTGCTCTGTCCTTGTCTTTATTTTCATTCTTCTCTTTCCACCGATGCAATATTCACAATTCAGATGGTGGCTAGCAAGGCCTATGACATTAACCGTGGGTGAGGGCATCTTTTATCTTATATCAACAAAATTGGTTCTTCCTCTTCCTACTCATGCAAAAGTCCCAGAATTGAAAACACAGACATGGATCGCATACCTGAGTCCTTCTTAGCCTTCCACACCTACGATTCAGGTATTTTTAAAAATCACTCATATTTCTACTTTTTTTCAAAAGAGCCCTTGACACTTTTTTTTTTTTTTTCGAACGTGAGAAGGGTTTTGTTAACCATGGGCCCATCCATGTGCTGTGGACAAAACACATCAGAAGAGCTCATTTAAAGGTTGCTTCTACTTTCCCAAATAGATTTCACTTTCCAACAGTTTCATCCACTGTTGTCTTCTTTTCTTAATTATTTTTAATAACATATAATGTATTTTTGCCCCAGGAGTACAGGTCTGTGAATCATCAGGCTTACACATTCATAGCACTTACCATATCCCATAATCCACTGTTGTCTTACTCAAAAGCAGCTAATTTCTGTAATCATTCTGTTGCCATGGGGAAAAAAATAGTGTTAAAATGTGTGTAACCGAAGTTCCACATCTAGGGAACCAGCTGGTGTCAAATGCTCCAGTTCTAGCCAACCCTTCCCCTTCTCCCAGAGTCCCCTTTGGGTGGCCCAGGAACACTGACTTTACCTGGCACTCACTGCTATGCGAGAAAGGACTTATTTTCCACCTGGGAAAAATCAAATCACAAATGCTAGAGATGAAAAATTTGAACACAGTTATCCTACAAATTTCCAGAAACTACATGCACAGGAGATAGGTTGCAGGTGTATTTCCACTTTTTAAATGTACAATCATTTTTTTTTAGGATTTTGTTTATTTAGAGACACAGAGAGAGAGAGAGTTTGCATTCCAAGCAGGGTGGGGGGCAGAGGGAGAGAGAGAGAGAATCTCAAGTGAATTCTGCCCTGAGCGCAGCAGATCCCATGATATTGAAATCATGGCCTGAGACAAAATCAAAAGTTGGACACTCAACCAACTGTGCACCCAGATGCCCGAAATGTATAATAAATTATATCCATAAAGCACTGAGCAAAAAGCTCCCTGGTCAAAATAGCCATGGCTTTGTGTATTCCAAAAATAATTATTTTGCAAAGGGCCAGGTTTTTGAAGGTAAAGAATCTGGTCTCTGGGCAGGTTCCTGCCTTGCCAATTTTCCAGGCATGGGACCTTGGGCAAGTTACTTAAAAGTTCTATACCTCAGTTTCCACATTTGTAAAAATTGGTGTTAACAGTATCTAGCTCACAAGCCTGTGGGGTGATATAAATGAGATAAACACAGTATCCCATACATAATAGTAAGATGTTTATGCCTTAGTCACTGTAAGTGTTAGCTACTCTTCTTACTGCTAATATTATCATTCTCATTTTGTTTCTACAAGTGATCAGTGTGTTCCAGAGCTCCCTTTCCCAAGTGGGGTCAGTCTCCATAACTTCATTTCTTCTTTTGTTTTAAAGTTTACATTTGCTCTTTCTTATGCTTTTGCATTTTCATTTAATGCAGGTACAGTAAAATCTTTTCAATAGTAGTGGCAGTAGAGCTAACTGGCAGAGAGTTAATTGGTAGAACTCTAAATATCATTGTGAACTGCGTATTATGAAAGATTATGAACAGAATAATACAGTGAGCTCTTCCTCAAGTTCAGGTATGGCCATTTTGCCATACTTGCTTCCTCTACACCTTTTTGGCATTCTTTTCCTTCATGTTTGTGCAGTGATGTCTTAATATGATCAAGCAAATTTCATTTGTCTCTATGCACCTATTAAAAAATGAGGACATTTCTGTATATAACCACAAATATCATTAGTTCTACTAATAAGATTAACATCATCTAACACCCACTCCAAAATCAAGTATCCTGACTTGGCTGGAAAAATGAGATTTTATAGTTGATTTGCTCAAACTAGGGTCCAAACTAGGTCCACACATCCTATTTAACTGCTGTGTTTCTTAATATATGACAATGTATTTAAAATACGTAACATTATTCTCTTAAGCCTTTTTAACAAATAATACAGAATAACTACAAAACTTTCTCTTTAAAGACCTATTATAAAAAAATTTTTTTAAGATTTTATTTATTTATTTGACAGAGACCACAAGTAGGCAGAGAGGCAGGCAGAGAGAGAGGAAGGGAAGCAGGCTCCCCGCTGAGCAGAGAGCACGGTGTGGGGCTCAATCTCAGGAACCTGGGATCATGACCTGGGCCGAAAACAGAGGCTTTAACCCACTGAGCCACCCAGGTGCTCTGAAGACCTATTATAAAATTTAAATGGAGGTTTATTATTATTATTATTAAGCATTAAGAATGAATTTTTTATTTTTCCTTCTTTTTTTTTTTTTTTAAAGTAAGCTCTGTACCCACATAGGGCTTGAACTCACAACCCTGAGATCAAGAGCTGCATGCTCTAC
The DNA here is from genome assembly GCF_030435805.1 of Mustela lutreola. NCBI lineage: Eukaryota > Metazoa > Chordata > Mammalia > Carnivora > Mustelidae > Mustela > Mustela lutreola. The sequence continues at coordinate 19,810,989 of NC_081297.1, read as the reverse complement.
TGACGGAGCCAGCCAGGCATCCTAAGAATGGATTTTTTAATTGAATTATGCTCCTCAAGTACAAAAAGAAAGAGAAGGCGAAAAAAGAGGGGGAAAGAGAGAAAAAAGAAAGCTAGATGGACAGTTTCTCTCTTCTATTTTCTCTTTCTTTTTTTCTGCTTGTAGCTATTCATTTTTCAATAGTTACCTTCTATTATTTCTCCCCCATGGACACTTTGTTATCCCACTTTCCATGCAAATGTTAAAAATGATCAAATGGCATAAATCCAGATTATCAAGGATAAAATTTTAAACCCTAACAATACAAAGAACAAACTGATGGCTGCCAGAGGGAAGGAGGGGGGAGGGTGAACAAAACAGGTGATGGGGGAGTGGGAGGCACAGGCTTCCAGTTATGGAAAAAATACATCACGCGGATGAAAGGTACAGCATAGGGAATATAGTCAATAGTACTGTAATAGCGTTGTGTGGTAACAGGTGGTAACCACAGTGGTGCTGAACATAGCTTTACCAAGAGTTATTGAATCGCTATGTTGCACACCTGAAACTAATGTAACATTGTGTGTCCACTATACTTCAATTTTTTAAAAGTCCAATAAAAAATTTTAAACCTTATCATCCACTTAACTAAAAAATAATGCATCATTTTAATAGGCCACCTTTATCTTACGTCCTGAGAAGTTAGTGGAGACTCATATGTGGAATATAAGAAATAGAGCAGAGGATCGTGGGGGAAGGGAGGGGAAAATGAATGGGAAGAAACTGGAGGGAGACAAAGCAAAAGAGACTCTTTTTTTTTTTTTTTTAAGATTTTATTTATTTATTTGACAGAGAACACAAGTAGGCAGAGAGGCAGGCAGAGAGAGAGAGAAGCAGGCTCTGCATTGAGCAGAGAGCCCGATGTGGGGCTCCATCCCAGGACCCTGGGATCACGACCTGGGCTGAAGGCAGAGGCCTTAACCCGCTGAGCCACCCAGGGGCCCCAGCAAGAGAGACTCTTGAGGCTGGGAAACAAACGGAGGGTCAAGGAAGGAGAGGTTGGTGGAGGGGCAGGGTAACTGGGTGATGGGCATTAAGGAGGGCCCGTGCTATGATGAGCACTGGGTGTTTTATGGTACTGGTGAATCACTGAACTCTACATCAGAAACTAATGATGTACTATATGTTGGCTAATTGAATTTAAATTTTTTTTTTAAAAAGTTATTGGAGAATATTATTATGTACCCTGAAGGTCCACAGTGCCACCCTAGATGATAGTGGAGAGTAGCAAAGACGTAGAAAACAAAGTCCTCATTTCTGGGTAAACATGAAAGATTGAACCTGTGCATTTACTTCTAATCTCTCTCTTAAAATCATGCTACAATAACAGTAAAGGGATTTTTTTTAACCCAATAAAAGTAGTGCTTTATTTTAAAAATTAGCAGAATATAAACATCTGTGGTTTAAATCTACTTGAAAATGAAATCTGGGGCACCTGGGTGGCTCAGCTGGTTAAGCATCCAGCTCTTGGTTTCGGCTCAAGTCAAGATCTCAGAATAGTGAGATTGAGTCCCAAGTTGGGCTCCACACTCAGTGGCAAGTCTGAGATTCTCTTCTTCTCATGTCCCTTTGCTCCTCCCCCCACCAATTCAAGCATGCATGCTCTCTCTTGCTCTCTCTCTAATAAATAAATAAATCTTTTTTAAAAAATGAAATCTGGGGGCTCCTGGGTGGCTCAGTGGGTTAAAGCCTCTGCCTTCGGCTCAGGTCATGATCTCGGGGTCCTGGGATGGAGCCCCGCATCGGGCTCTCTGCTCCACGGGGAGCCTGCTTCCTCCTCTCTCTGCCTGCCTCTCTGCCTACTTGTGATCTCTGTCTATCAAATGAATAAATAAAATCTTTAAAAAAAAAAAATGAAATCTGAGCCAAGCAAAGACAGAACCCTAAAACATCTCTACAGACCCTGGTTGAAAACTTTGGACTGAGATCTGTGATGGGACTTCCTTCTTATCTCTAGGAAGACAGTGGAGGTAGTAACAAGGACTGGTAGCCCAGGAGCCACAAGATCTTGGCTCCAGTCCCAGCCCCTGCCCCCAGCTATCTTGCATGGTAACACAATAGTCTCTTCCATTGAGGCTTCAATTTAACCACATGGGAAAGGAAAGGGCAGACTCCATATGTGATCCCCCACATCCCTTCCAGTTTTTAGAGTGTTGGCTTTTGGTATCAATCCCAAAAATGTTAGGCAAAATCAAGTGAAATCCTAAACTCAGCTCTGGCTGAACCCAACAGAAGTGATCCAGTTCACCCAAAGGGTTTTGATGAAAAAGACAAACCCACAGTCAGGGAGAGAAAGAGAAGAAACAATGCACCAAAATTGCTGGATCCTGGAAAGCAGATAGTTGAGTGACAAATGATTTAACACCCTGGTAAAACTACATCCTAAGCTGACAGTGAAGAAAGCCAAGAAGCAACTGGATTCACAGCAGAGAAAAGCTCCTTCAAAAGCTCAGGGAGGAGTGGCACCAGATACCAATGGAAATGGAGCTAAAATGGGGTAGGCATGGGACGCCTGGGTGGCTCGGCATTAAGCGACTGCCTTTGGCTTAGGTCATGATCTCAGGGTTGCGGGATCAAGTGCCATGTTGGGCTCCTTGCACAGCAGGAAGCCTGATTCTCCCTCTTCCTCTGCTGCTCTGCCTGCTTGTACTCTCCATCTCTTTTTCTGGCAAATGAATAAATAATAAAATCTTTTTTAAAAAGTAAATAAAAATAAAATGGAGTAAGGGTGGAGTAGAGAAAGAGAATAAAAGAAAGGGACTGTTGGAAGTCTCCTTGAGAAGTAATCAGATCCTCATTTCCCTTTCCAGCTACCAAGAGACACGTGACTGCCTCACCCCGACAAAAGATATTTCTGGAGGGGAAGTAGAGAGGTACTTAGGACTGGGGGCACCAAGGAACACATACCGGTACCTAGACTGCCACCCTTCTTTTCTTTCCTTAGCCTACGGAACACTGACAACCAACCATCTCTCTTATGTGGGATTTGACAGTCTTCTTTTACAAAATTTGACCCACCCAAGAGCAAACACCTACTTGGAGGTTCCCCATGAAATAGTCAGCCTACTATGAAGTGCAGTGAATAGGTACCAAGCACAACTTTTTAACCACCCTTGCTCAGACAGAAGCTGACACTCAGCAACAGATAACCAAAGAAAGGCTCTAAGAGGAAAGATAGACACTGCAAAGTTCAAGGCAACAGTCCACAAGACTGCCCTTACTTCTGACAACAATTTTAAATTTGGGGACCACCAAGACCAGACTCAGGTTTGATCATTTGCTAGAAGGATTTGCAGAACTAACTAAAAGTTGTTAAACTCACATTTATGGTTGACTATAGCTGAAGGATACAGATTAAAATATCAGCCAAAGGAGGAGATACATAAGCCAGAGTCTAAACACAGAGCTTTCCAGTCTCCTCTCCCTGTGGTATCACAGACAGTATGAACTCTTCCCAGTGACGATGTGTGGCAACAGCCACAGAGTCTTGCCAACCAAGGAAGCTCACCCTGAGTCCAGAGTTTTTACTGGAGCACCATCTCACAAGAAAAGCAAACTGTCCACATGGCTGATCTGCCTCCAGCCCCTCAGGATGTCAAGAGGATTTGGAATGACCCAAAGCACCCACCCTAAATCATGTCATTGGTAAGGCTCAAAGCACCCAGGAAACAAAAACATTCCTATTGGCATGACATGGAGAGGCTTAGAAAACGCCTCCCAGAAGCCTAAGGCAAAGGGCAGAACTCTCTTTGGGCAAGACTAAATTCTTTACTATATAGACCACTGCTTGGTTTTCAGCCAAAGCTTTCTTACAACAAAACAAAGAGTCCCTAGCATTCCCATGGTAACATGTCCTCACACAAACCCTTTTCATTTTATTATTAAATACTTCTGGGAACTTATCTCCCCATTAGAGTATTTCTTCAACATCACCCAAGACCTTTGGGATATTTCAGGTTTCAAGATTATTTTATGTCCTTTGGTCATAGAAGCAGTTTCAATTAATGTTAGTAATCTCTCAAATGGGAATTTTATGGTTCCAAATCCCAGTGGTCGCTGCTGGGTGGTGCTGGTTGGCTTTTACCATTAGCCTCAGTCTGCACTCCACACAGAGTTACTGTATAGAGAATTTCTCTGTGCCAGCACTCCAGCTTCTAATAGGGAATTAATTAAAGTAATAATGTTTTTGTCCACCAGATATTCTATATTGTTTCAAATTAACACCCTATGTGGGCTAGGGTAATCTTACAGCGGTGAGCATGTCAAATCAATATAGGCTGAAGGGCAAATTTATATGCCTTCTGTTTTACAATACTAGACAGAAGTATTCCTCTATCAGACACAATATCCATCCCCCTAATACATTCAGGTAAAGGAGACACAAATACTTCACATGAACTTTGTTCAGTCATTCCAGTTTTCATCCAAATCTGCATCTTGATCCTATCAAAAACTGCATTTCCATATCTTGCCAACACAAGTGTAACCCTGTTAGGATTATATAACCAGATTTTGAACCACAGTGCATTGGGCTTCCATGTCAAGGAATTCCAGTAAATCTCTTCTCCATCTTCTGACCCTGTTACCCACTCAAGTACATATGACCTTGACTCTTCAGATAGGGGTTGGGCCAAGGGACTAAGGCCCTTTTCTCAATCCTTATCTTAATTAGATTGTAGACCTGTCACTCTAAGGACTAGAGATCAGATCTTTGATTATTGCCTTTGTCTTCTGGCCTTTTACATTTCCCAGACTAGGATAAATAGAGCAGACTTGATTAGAACCCTTCAAGGTTAGGGGACCAGGAGAACCTCTTATTAGTCCATCCAACTTCCAAGTATGCTGCATTAAGATCATTGTTTGACCCTGTCAATGTCTACTTTATTCATCCCTTTTCTTAATTACCATTAAAATGGTCCTAGCCTTTCTCTTTCCCATTCTCTTATGAATCACTCTAATCTTCTTCACTATCTTTATTTCAACATAACACAACTCTTTAATAAGGGCCCAGAGGTTGGCTGCTGTAGCTCAGAATCTAAGCTTGGCCCATTTACAAACCAGATTCATATGATAAACCAGAATCCAAGATTGGCCCAGTGTCAGGATCATCCCCAACATTCACTTTACTTTCATTTTAGCTATTATACTTAGCAATAACCAAGAGATTGTATATTTAGCTTGTTTCTTGTTATTTTGCACTTCCTTATGCATCTAGTGAGACAGCTTCTTGGAGCTGGATCCATCATTTCTAAATTCCATTGTTAACTTTTACCTCCAGTAATTGATGGCAGCAGAACTACAGTTCTATACTAAGGGTGACCCTGTAGTCATGCAGGAATCAAAGGTTCATCATCCCACATCCTCTCATCCTTCCTCTTCCCCAAATGGAGTTCTTCTGAGTTTTGTAAGTCCTTTTTGGGAATTATCAAACATAAAGGAGAATTGGAACCCCTAAAATTGCAGTTAGTTTCAGAAATGAGTGTGGTCTTGTGCACTGTTTCCTCTAACTTCACAAATACCACAAACACCAAAACAACAAATGGAAAATAGCAAGTTTGAAGAAACAGAAAGAATGTAGGAAGAAGAAAGTTTAAAAAGAAAACTTGGGGTGAGGAGCAAGATGGCAGAGGAGTAGGAGACCTAAATTTCCTCTGTTCCCAGGAGTTCAGCTAGATAGTTCTCAAATCATTCTGAACACCTACAAACTCAACAGAAGATCAAAGAGAAGAAGAGCAGCAATGCCAGGAAGAGAAAAGTGACTACTTTCTGGAAGGTAGGACATTCGGAGAAGTGAATCCCAAGGTGATACGCAGTAAGAGAGACCACGGGGGGAGGGGCTGGCTCCCGGCAAGCAGTTCAGCAGTGGAGCACAAAATCAGAAGTTTTAGAAGTCTGCTCCACTGAGGGACGTTGCTCCAGAGGCTAAGGAGGGGGTGGAGCCCTCACAGGGACAGTGTGGTCTCAAGACCCACAGGGTCTCTGAAAGACCTGGGGTATCTGAGTGTGGCAGAGCTCCCAGGTATTGGAGCAGGAAAGCTGGCTGCAGAGACGGAGCCCAGGAGTGGGCTCTCAGCTTGGGGTTGCCATAAACCATGATCCAAGGCACAGACAGGCCACTGCTCTTCGATGCAGGGACCCCACAAGCAGCAGATTCCAGGAGACTCACCTTTCTCCTCCTGGAGGAGTGGCATGGGAGTACACTGAAGGAATCTGTTGGGTTTGGAGACTCCAAATAGGACCGTGCACCAGAGATAGAAATGCTCAGTCATTGGGGCGCCTGGGTGAAAGCCTCTGCCTTCGGCTCAGGTCATGGTCTCAGGGTCCTGTGATCAAGCCCCACATTGGGGCTTCCTGCAGAGCAGAGAGCCTTCTTCCCTCTCTCTCTCTGTCTGCCTTTTTTTTCTTTAAAAAAAGAAAAGAAAAAGAAAAAGAAATGCTCAATCACAGGTTGGGTGAGCATAGAGTGCAGCCAGAGACCAGGGAGATGGGAGCGATTGACTGCTTTTCTCTGAGGGTACACTGAGGGGTGGGACCCCAAGCTATCAGCACCTACCGGGCCGGATTTGGGAGCCCACCATCTACATTTTCTATCTCCAAAGCTGAACGGAAAGCGTTCAGGGGAAAAAAGTCCCGAGAGCAAACCCATGCAGATTACTTAGCCTGGCCTCTGGCAAGGGTGATGCAATTCCACCTCCGGCAAAGACATTTGAGAATCACAGTACCAGTCCCCTCCCCCAGAAGTACAGCAAGAACATCCAGCCAAGCCCAAGCTCGCCAATCAATGAGAACCACAGAACTATAGATCTACAGGAATACAACACATAGAATTTATGCCTTTTTTCCCATGATTCTTTAGTCTTTCAAAGTTAACTTTTTTTTTTAAGATTTTACTTATTTAGTTGTCAGAGATCACAAGTAGACAGAGGGGCAGGAGAGAGATCAGGAGGGAAGCAGGTCCCCTGCTGAGCAGAGAGCCCAATGTGGGGCTCCATCCCAGGACCCTTGGATCATGACCTGAGCTGAAGGCAGAGGCTTTAACCCACTGAGCCACCCAGGCACCACCAAAGTTAACTTCTTTTAAAACTTCATTGTTTTTTCTTTTTCTATCTTCTTTGAATGTTTCCTCTTTCCTATTTTAACCTATTTTAACCATCTTCAATACCTTTTTAAAAAAATCTTTTTTAGGTTTCCTTTTATAGTCACATTCTATCCCTTTGTTGTATTTAACCTTATTTTTTGTATACATATAAGTTCTTTCTTTAAAATTTTGGGATGTAGTTTCTTCTAGCAGACCAAAATATACCCCAAATCTAGCATCTAGTATATGGCTTTGTTCTAGTCTCCTGCCTGATCACATTCTCTCCTTTTTTCTTTTCTTTTATCAATGTATTTCTTTTTTTTTTATCCAATTTCTTATCAATTCCTCTTTTAAATCTTTTTTAATTTTTAATTTTCATCATTACAGTCATATTCCATCCCTTTATCATGTCTCTCCATGTATATATTTTTATATTTATATTATATTAATGTATATTTATATTATACATATTTATATATTTTTTCTATGTTTATATGTTTACATATATATATATAAAGTTATTCTTTCTTTAAAATGTTGGGAGGCGATTCCTTCTAACAGGCCAAAATACCCCCAAAAATCAGGTGTGTAGCTCTATTCTATTCACCAGCCTTTTTTTTTTTTTTTTTTTTTTTTTTTTTGCATACTTCTCCCCCTGGTTTTGGGTCTCTTCTGATTTGGTTTTGTGTATATTTTTCTGGGGTCACTGTTACCCTTTTAGCATTTTGTTCTCTCATTCACCTCTTCTTCTTTGGACAAAATGACAAGGCAGAAAACTCACCTCAAAAAAAAAGAACACCAACTGCTGGAGACCTAATCAATATGGACGTTAGTAAGATGTCAGAACTAGAGTTCAGAATGACAATTATGAAGGTGCTAGCTGGGCCCAAAAAAAGCATAGAAGATACTAGAGAATTCCTTTCTGAAGAAATAAAATCCCTTTCTGCAAAAATAAAAGAACTAAAATCTAACCAAATAGACATCAAAAAAGTTATTAATGAGGTACAATCAAAAATGGAGGCTCTTACTGTTTGGATAAATGAGGCAGAAGAGAGAATTAGTGATATAGAAGACCAAAAGATGTAGAATAAAGAAGCTGAGAAAGAGAGAGATAAATAACTAGTAGACTACAAGGGGAGAATGCAAGAGATAATTGATACCATAAGATGAAACAATATTAGAATAATTGAGATCCCAGAATAAGAAGTAAGAGAGAGGAGGGCAGAAGGTATATTGGAGCAAATTATAGCAGAGAATTTCCCTAATTTGGCAACAGGAACAAGCATCAAAATCCAGGAGGCACAGAAAACCCCCTTCAAAATCAATAAAAATAGGTCCACACCACATCATCTAAGAGTAAAACATACAAGTCTCAGTAACAAAGAGAAAATCCTGAGAGTAGCTTGGGACAAGAGGTCTGTAATATACAATGGTAGAAATACTAGATTGGCAGAAGACCTAACCACAGAGACCTGGAAGGCCAGAAAGGGCTGGAAAGATATATTCAGACAATAAATGAGAAAAATATGCAGCCAAGAATATTATATACAGCTAGGCTGTCATTGAAAATAGAAGCAGAGAAAAAAAAGCTTCCAGGACCAAAAAAACTAAAAGAATTTCCAAACACGAAACCAGCCCTACAGGAAATAATGAAAGGGGTCCTCTAAGCAAAGAGAGAACCTAAAAGTAACATAAACCAGAAAGAAACAGAGACAATGTACAGTAACTGTCACCTTACAGGCAATATAATGGCACTAAATTCATATCTTTCAATAGTTACCCTGAATGTAAATGGGCTAAATGCCCCAATCAAAAGACACAGAGTATCAGAATGGATTAAAAAAACAAGACCCATTGATACGCTGTCACAAGAATTTCATTTTAGACCCAAAGACATCTCCAGATTTAAAGTGAGGGGGTGGGAAACAATTTACCATGCTAATGGACATCAAAAGAAAGCTGGAGTGGCAATCCTTATATCAGACAAATTAGATTTTAAGCCAAAGACTATAATAAGAGATGAGGAAGGACACTATATCATACTTAAAGGGTCTGTCCAACAAGAAGATCTAACAATCTTTAAATATCTATGTCCCTAACATGGAGCAACCAATTAGATAAATCAATTAAGAACAAAATCAAAGAAACACATTGACAATAATACAGTAACAGTAGGGGACTTTAACAGCGCCCTCACTGAAATGGACAGATCATCTAAACAAAAGATCAACAAGGAAATAAAGGCTTTAAATGAGAAACTGGGGAGGAGGGGTGTGCCTGGGTGGCTCGGTGGGTTAAAGCCTCTGCCTTCAGCTCAGGTCATGATCCCAGGGTCCTGGGATCCAGCCCTGCATCAAGCTCTCTGCTCAGCAGGGAGCCTGCCTCCCTCCTTCTCTCTGCCTGCCTCTCTGCCCACTTGTGATCTCTGTCGGTCAAATAAATAAATAAAATATTTTAAAAATAAATAAAATAAATGACACACTGAACCAGATGGACATCACAGATATATGTAGAACATTCCCTCCCAAAACAACAGAATACACATTATTCTGTAGTGCACATGGAACATTCTCCAGAATAGATCACATCCTGGTTCACAAATCAGGTCTCCACTGGTACCAAAAGATTGGGATCATTCCCTGCATATTTTCAGACCACAATGCTCTGAAACTAGAACTCAATTACAAGAGGAAAGTTGGAAAGAACTCAAATACATGGAGGCTAAAGAGTATCCTACTAAAGAATGAATGGGTCAACCAGGAATTAAAGACGAATTTTTAAAAATTCATGGAGACAAATGAAAATGAAAATACAACTGTTCAAAATCTTTAGGATGCTGCAAAGGCAGTCCTAAGAGGAAAGTATATAGTGATACAAACCTTTCTCAAGAAACAAAAAAGGTCTCAAATATGCAATCTAACCCTACACCTAAAGGAGCTAGAGAAAAGGAGCTGGAGAAAGAACAGCAAAGGAAGCCTAAACCCAGAAGAAGATAAATAAGGAAGATCAAAGCAAAAATCAATGAAAAGGAAACCAAAAGAACAGTAGAACAAAACTAGGAGCAAGTTCTTTGAAAGAATTAATAAGATTGATAGGCTCCTAGCCAGACTTAACCAAAAGAAAAGAGAAAGGACCCAAATTAAAAATCATAAAGGAAAGAAGAGAAATCACAACCAATACCAAAGAAATACAAACAATTAGGAGAACATATTATGAGCAACTATACCCAGCAAATCTGACAATCTGGAAGAAATGGATGCCTTCCTAGAGATGTATAAACTACCAAAACTGAACCAGGAAGAAATAAAAACCTAAACACAACCATTAAGGAGATTGAAGCAGTCATCAGAAATATCCCAACATACAAGAGCCCAGGGCCAGACAGTTTCCCAGGGAAATTCCACCAAAAATTTAAAGAAGAATTAATACCTATTCTCCTGAAACTGTTCCAAAAAATAGAAATGGAAGGAAATGTTCTGAACTCATTTTTTGATCCCAAAACCAGACAAAGACCTCATCAAAAAGGAGAATTACAGACAATATCCTTGATGAACACGAATGCAAAAATTCTCACCAAAATTCTAGCCAATAGGATCCAACAATATATGAAAAGAATGATTCACCATGACCAAGTGGAATTTATTCCTGGGCTGCAAGGTTGGTTCAACATCCGCAAATCAATCAATGTGATACCATACATTAATAAAAGAAAGAACAAGAACCATATGATACTCTCAATAGATGCTGAAAAAGTATTTGACAAAGTACAGCATCCTTTCTTGATCAAAACTCTTCACAGTGTAGTGATAAAGGGGTTCTTCCCTTAATATCATAAAAATCATCTATGAAAAGCCCCCAGCAAATATCATCCTCAATGGGGAAAAACTGAGAGCTTTTCCCCTAAGGTCAGAAACACGGCAAGGCTGTCCACTATCACCACTGCTATTCAACTTAGAATTAGAAGTCCTAGTCTTCCTAGTCAAAGAAATGGAACAAATAATCTTAAAATTTATATGGAACCAGAAAAGACCCAGAATAGCCAGAGGAATGTTGAAAGGGAAAACCAAAGTTGGTGGTATCACAATTCCAGACTTCAAGCTCTATTACAAAGCTGTCATCATCAAGACAGTATGGTACTGGCACAAAAATCAGACACATAGATAGATCAATGGGACAGAATAGAGAGCCCAGAAATGGACCCTCAACTCTATGGTCAACTAATCTTCAACAAAGTAGGAAAGAATGTCCAATGGAAAAAAGACAGCCTCTTCAACAAATGGTATTGGGAAAATTGGAGAGCCTCGTGCAAAAGAATGAAACTGGACCATTTCCTTACACCACACACAAAAATAGACTTCAAATGGAGGAAAGACCTCAATATGAGAAGGAATTCATCAAAATCCTTGAGGAGGGGCACCTGGGTGGCTCAGTGGGTTAAAGCCTCTGCCTTCGGCTCGGGTCATGGTCCCAGGGTCCTGGGATCGAGCCCCACATCGGGCTCTCTGCTTAGCAGGGAGCCTGCTTCCTCCTCTCTCTGACTGCCTCTCTGCCTACTTGTAATCTCTGTCAAATAAGTAAATAAAATCTTTAAAATAAATAAATTAATTTAAAAAAATTTAAAAAAAAATCTTAAAAAAAAAAATCCTTGAGAACACAGACAGCAAGGTCTTTGACCTCAGCAACAGCAACTTCTTCCTAGAAACATCACCAAAGGCAAGGGAAGCAAGGGTAAAAATGAACTATTGGGACTTAATCAAGATCCAAAACTTTTAGGGGCACCTGGGTGGCTCAGTGGTTTAAGCCTCTGCCTTTGGCTAAGGTCATGATCTCAGGATCCTAGGATTGAACCCCATATCAGGCTCTCTGCTCAGCAGGGAGCCTGCTTCCCTTCCTCTCTCTCTGCCTGCCTCTCTGCCTACTTGTGATCTCTGTCAAATAAATAAATAAATTATTTTTTTTTTTAAAGTTCAAAAGCTTTTGCACAACAAAGGAATCAGTCAACAAAACCAAAAGACAACTGGCAGAATGGGAGAAGCTATTTGCAAATGACATATCAGATAAAGGGCTAGTATCCAAAATCTATAAAGAACTTATCAAACTCAACACCCAAAGAATAATCCAATCAAGAAATGGACAAAGGGCATGAACAGACATTTCTGCAAAGAAGATATCGAGATGGCCAACAGATACATGAAAAAGTGTTCCACCTCACTGAGCATCAGGGAAATACAAATCAAAACCACAGTAAGATACCACCTTACACCAGGCAGAAGGGCTAAAATTAACAAGTCAGGAAATGGCAGGTGCTGGCGAGGATGTGGAGAAAAGGGAACCCACCTACACTGTTGGTGGGAATGCAAGCTGGTATAACCACTCTGGAAAACAACATGGAGGTTCTTCAAAAGGTTGAAAATACACTACTGGGTATTTACCCTAAAGATATATATGTAGTGATCCGAAGGGTCAACGAATGCACGTGCACCCAAATGTTTATAGCAGCAATGTCCACAATAGCCAAACTATGGAAAGGACCTAGATGTCCATAAACATATGAATGGACAAAGAAGAGGTGTTATATATAGATAATGAAATATTATGTAGCCATCAAAAAAAAAATCTTGTCATATGCATCAATTTTAATGGAACTAGAGGGTGATATGCTAAGAAAGATAATCATCATTTGATCTCACTGATGTGAAAAATTCGAGAAACAAGACAGAGGATGAAGGGAAAAATGAAACAAGATGAAAGCAGAGAGGGAGACAAACCGTAAGAGAAACTTCATCTCAGGAAACCAACTGAGGGTTGCTGGAGGGTAGAGGGGTGGCAGGGATGGGGTGGCCGGGTGATGGACATTGGGGAGGGTATGTGCTATGGTAAGAAAAATTTAAAAAAAATAAAATAAGAATTTTTTTAAATAAATAAAATAAATAAGTTGTTAAAAGAAAAAAGAAGAAAACTTAAATAACATATTGCACCACAAAACAAGAATAAGATATTCAAAAAGATAAGATATCAGGAAAAAGAATATTTTTAGAAGTTACAAATATGTTATCAGAAACTAAAAACTCAGTAGAAGAATTGAAAACTATCACTGAGGACATTTCCCAGAAAGAAGACCAAAAGATATAGAAAGTGCTAAGGAGAAAAAGTTTGGACTTCCAAACAACTATACAGTCCTTAAAAGAGGGTTAAAGAAAATATTTCATGATAAATAAACATTTGCTTGAGCATTTTAAAGAACTGTAGGAATATAAATGTAACCCACAAATAGAAAAAGGAACAAATGGGGGGAAATCTTAAGAGAAGGACTGTTGTTGGTTTGGGTTTTTTTTTTTTTTTAAGATTTTATTTATTTGTTTGACAGATAGAGACACAGCAAGAGAGGAAACACAAGCAGGGGGAGTGGGAGAGGGAGAAGCAGGTTTCCCCCTGAGCAGGGAGCCTCATGCAGGACTCGACCCCAGGACCCTGGGATCATGACCTGATCTGAAGGCAGACAGTTAACCCAGAAGGACTGTTTAAATTGTGAAGTACTGGGTGCCTGGGTGGCTCAGTGGGTTAAAGCCCCTGCCTTCGGCTCAGGTCGTGATCTCGGGGTCCTGTGATCAAGACCTGCGTCAGGCTTTCTGCTCAACAGGGAGCCTGCTTCCCTTCCTCTCTCTCTGCCTGTTTCTCTGCCTACTTGTCATCTCTGTCTGTCAAATGAATAAATAAAATCTATTTTAAAAAAATTTTTTTAATTGTGAAGTATTCTGTGACCATTCAAAAATACTTTGATCTGGGTACCTGGGTGGCTGAGTTGGAGTGAGGCAAAGAGTAAGTTTGGGGAGGTTGAGGATACATGAAGAAGCCTAAGCGTCAACATGAGCTTTTATTCCTTGATCTTGGTTCTGAAATTTTGGTGGGAAACTTGTTAAAACAGTTTGTGAGGCCTCAGTCCCTGAGCTTCTGTCTCCGTAGGTCTGGGGTTGAACCTGAGATTTTGTAGTTCTAGTTTGTTCTCAGGTAAGAGTCGGAACCACATTAGAACCACCTAAAACACTTTTCAAAAAAGCCAGAGCCTGGGGTTCTTGGGTGGCTCACTCAGTTGGGTGACTGACTCTTGATTTTGGCTCAGGTCCTGATCTCAGGGTCCTGGGATGGAGGCCCAAGTCAGGCTCCCTCAGCGGAGCGTCTGCTGGAGATTCTCTCTTCCTCTCCCTATGCCCCTCCCCCTGCTCACACTTTCTCCCTCTCTCTCAAATAAACAAATAAATATTTAAAAAAAAAAGAAAAGAAAAGAAAGAAAGTGGGTGCCTGGGTGGCTCAGTGGGTTAAGCCGCTGCCTTCGGCTCAGGTCATGATCTCAGGGTCCTGGGATCAAGTCCCGCATCAGGCTCCCTGCTCAGCAGGGAGCCTGCTTCCTCCTCTCTCTCTGTCTCTGCCTGCCTCTCTGCCTACTTGTAATCTCTCTCTGTCAAATAAATAAATAAAATCTTTAAAAAAAAAAAAAAAAGAAAGAAAAGAAATAAAGAGCATGTCAAAGCCCAGAACCTACCCCACAGAGATTTTAATTTCACCAGTCTGAGGTAGGACCTGAGCACTAGTATGTTTATTTTTTTTTAAGATTTTTATTTATTTATTTGACAGAGAGAGATCATAAGTAGGTGGAGAGGCAGGCAGAGAGAGAGAGACAGAGAGAGAGAGAGGGAAGCAGGCTCCCCACTGAGCAGAGAACCGGACGTGGGACTCGATCCCAGGACCCTGAGATCATGACCTGAGCCGAAGGCAGCAGCCTAACCCACTGAGCCACCCAGGCGCCCCTAGTATGTTTATTTTTAATAACCCAGGTGATTGGGGACCCTGGGTGGCTTTGTCGGCTAAGCAACCCACTTTTAGTTTTGGCTCAGATGATGATCTCTGGGTTGTGAGATGGAGCCCCATGTTGGACCACACACTCAGGGTCTGCTTCCCCTCTCCCTCCCCCTCTGCCTCCACTCCAGCTCCTCCCGAGCAGTTCACACACACACACACACACACACACACACACGCTCTCTCTCTTTCTCGCTCTAAAATAAATAAATAAATAAATCTTTTAAAAAATAATAACTCAGGTGATCAAAATATGTAACCATGGTTTTTAATCTTTCTAACTGTGTAAGCAATAAGAGCCCTTCATGATTTTTGAAAGAGGGGATCTTGGGGCACCTGGCTATCTCAGTCATGGAGCATATGACTCTTGATATTAGGGTTGTAAGTTTAAACGCCACCTTAGGTGTAGAGATTACTTAAATAAAATTTTTTAAAAACTGAAAAAGATGGGGAAGTGCACCTGGGTGGCTCAGTTGGTTAAGTGTCTGCTTTAGGATCAGGTCATGATCCCAGGGTCCTGGGATCAAGCCCCACATCAGGCTCCCTGGTCAATGGAGAGCCTGCTTCTCTCTCTCCTTCTGCCCCTCTCATCCCCACCCCCTGCTCGTGTGCTCTCTCTCACTCACTGTATCTCAAGTAAATAAGTAAAATCTTTTTTAAAAAACTGAAAAATGGGATGGTAACATATCGCTTATTAATTACATAAATAATGCATGATCAATGTCAAAAATGAGAAATAAAGAAAAAAACCTAAATTATCTAAAATCCCACTACTCAGAACAACTATTGTTAACATTCTAGAATAAAACTTCCAGATCTTTCCCATGCAAGCATATACATAAAGATATGTTTACAAAAATGGGATCATATTTACTAATTACTTTTTTCACTTGTTTTTTTTTTTAAGATTTTATTTTTTTATTTGACAGAGAGAGATCACAAGTAGATGGAGAGAGAGGCAAGCAGAGAGAGAGAGAGGGAAGCAGGCTCCCTGCTGAGCAGAGAGCCCGATGCGGGACTCGATCCCAGGACTCTGAGATCATGACCTGAGCCGAAAGCAGCGGCTTAACCCACTGAGCCACCCAGGCGCCCACTTTTTTCACTTGTTAATACACTACGAACAACATCCACAGCAATAAATATAAGTATAAATCATAATTTATGATGTCTGTATACTACTCCATCATAAGAATGTGCTATGGTTTATTTAACCAATGACAGAGAATATTTTAAGATTTTAAGATTTAAGTAGAGGGTGGACCATACTATATGGGGTCAAAGACAAAGCCCAGGACTTTGCTTCTCTTCTAGGCTTTGCCACTTGCTGACTGAACTTAGACAAATCAAAAGCCATGCATGAAATTATAAAGTCCTCAACTAGGGTACTACAGTAAAAAACACAATTTGAACAAAGAAATCATAGGACTTGTTGACTGGTTAAACATGGGAATTACAGAAAAATATTTCAAATACGTAAATGGGTAGTCGACAAAGAAACAACTTTTACTTTTTTTTTCACTGTCTCTTTTTGAAAAGCCCAAGATCAAAATTAACAAACTTTGGAAAGCAGAGAGGCCCATGATAAAGATGTATATTCTTTCCTTCTCTAAAGCATAATGATACTTTCTTGAAGCTCTACTGGCAGTCTTACCGAATCTGTGTAGCCTACTGTGATTTTTACCCTCTGATTTCCCATGATACTTAGAGTCTAACACATGGCTTAGCCTTTAATCACAGAGTCTTTCATCCTTCCCCAGTTATTGGTCTTGTTTCCCCAACTCAACAATAAGCTCCCTCAGCACAGAGAAGGCCTCCTCCACCATTATTTTCAATACTTACTTTCCTGCTCCAAAGTGCCTAAAGTTTACACGAGACCTATGTGTCTGTTAGGAACATTTGTTGATCTTTAATTTTGCAATTCGGTAATCTGACCAGCAGACCACTCTAGTTACTGGTGCATATTTTGTGTCCCCAAAGACAAATCTCTAGGAATCCTTAAATTTACAAATATGTCAAAGACAACCACTTCGATTTAGACAGTTTCTAAATAATCTAGCATTTAAGGGTTTCCCCCTTCCATTGGCTCTAGAAATCTAAGCTCCCCAAAGCCTCTCTTTTCCTATTTTTCACCAAATGACAGCTGCAATGACTTTCAGAGTTCATGTCAGTACACAAATCATACTACCATGGAAATCTGCAGTTCAGTGTATTTGGTGAGCTCATTACACAATAAAAGTTGGGGTCAGAGATTAAATTCTATTTCCCAGCAAACCAAAATTGGTTTGACAACATGTAACCAACAGTCTTCACAATAAAATACTTACACATGGCAAATTTTGCTTCTGAGGTAGTTGAAACATTTTTTTCAGCTTATTAACATTTAGTTATAAAAACAACAAAACTGGGATGCCTGGGTGGCTCAGTTGGTTAAGCAGCTGCCTTCTGCTCAGGTCATGATCCCAGTGTCCTGGGATCGAGTCCCACATCGGGCTCCTTGCTCAGCAGGGAGCCTGCTTCTCCCTCTGCCTCTGCCTGCCATTCTGTCTGCCTGTGCTCGCTCTCGCTCTCTCTCTCTCTGACAAATAAATAAATAAAATCTTAAAAAAAAAAAAAAAACTTATAATTGTATTTTTCCCTAAAAATTATGCAGAGAAGCAGTGAGTCCTTTTTCTTAGTTTATATTACCTAACATAGAACTCTTAAATACGAAATCTATAAACTTGATCAGACCATCTAATATCCTCAATATTGGGGCGCCTGGGTGGCTCAGTGGATTAAGCCGCTGCCTTCGGCTCAGGTCATGATCTCAGTGTCCTGGGATCGAGCCCCACATCGGGCTCTTTGCTCAGCGGGAGCCTGCTTCTCTCTCTCTCTCTCTGCCTGACTCTCCGCCGACTTGTGATCTCTCTCTCTGTTAAATAAATAAATAAAATCTTTAAAATAATAATAATAATAATAATAATATCCTCAATATTGGCAATTTTTCAAACATAATTCTTTACAGAGAGAAAAAAATAAATCAATAGCTATCTTTTATTCTTTATTCCTTCCTTTTCTCTTTTTCTTTCTTTCAGCAAATATTTAATGCCTCCTATGTGCCCCTACTGTGGCAGGCAGTGTACAAACAGTGGTGACCATAACAGTCTAACTGTGAAGACAGAGAAAAACCAGAGATTGTGCCTTAGGGTCATGACCTGAGCCAAAGGCAAACACTTAACCAACTGAGCCACCCAGGCATCCGGAAACCAGAGACTGTAAACCAGCAGCTCTTAGATCTATTGTGACCCACAGATGAATATGGTTGACCTACATGTCTTTTTTTTTTTAAGATTTTATTTATTTATTTGACAGACAGAGATCACAGTAGGCAGAGAGGCAGGCAGAGAGAGGGGGAAGCAGGCTCCCTGCGGAGCAGAGAGTCCAATGCGGGGCTCGATCCCAGGACCCTGGGATTGTGACCTGGGCCGAAGGCAGAGACTTTAACCCACTAAGCCACCCAGGCGCCCCATGATGTCTTTTTTAAAATTAATTTATTTATTTATTGTGAGTAATCTCCATACCCAACGTGGGGCTTGGACTCCCAACCCCAAGATCAAGAGTCACATGCTCTTCTGACTGAGCCAGCCTAGTGTCCCACAGTGTCTTTTTTAAATAGAATTATTTCCTTACATTTTAAAACTAAGACATTTCCTATAAAAATTTAAAAGTTCTGGTTTATGTGAAAAATTGGGAAATCGAGTAACACTGAACCCCTTGCTCCCTCAAAAGAACAACTACCAGATCCAAGTGGGATACACCCTGGTTAGAGACACGAGGCCACACGAGATCTTCCCAGGCCACACGAGATCTCTCCAACCCAGCACTGAGTCTGCATCTGCTCAGTGGAACAGTCACAGAGCTAATCAATGTACGGTTACCAATGGCAGCAAATGCTATAAAGGGAAACACACAGCTTGAGAGAATGTAAGAGTCAGAAGAATCTAACTGAGACTGAAGGTCAAAGATGATCACTTTGAAGACATGACATTTTTTACTCTGTTCAATATTGACGCTCACCTTTTATGAAGTATTTATCCAAGTAATAACAAGTACCATTTATGGAGTGTATTGGTGCCAGTAACCTTATTGAATTCTCACCAAAACGATTCTGCAGCATCTCCATTTGGCTCATGAAACACCTGAGATAAAACACGTGAGGTTTAAGAAGGTCCAACAATGAGTCCAAATATACAGAACCAGAAGCAGAGAACCTGAAGTCAGAACCAAATCCTGACTGATTCCAATTTACGTGCTTCTTCCAGTCAAAACGATCTAGCATGACTTTCGTAGAAAACTAAACAAGCTCTACTGAAGATGACTTTACAGTAAATAATCAGAAACCACAGCAAGAAATAAACCAGTATGAGGAAAAATCAGCAGACAGGTTGAAGGTGATCGTTTATATCCAAGAGCTGGTTTCAGTAAAATGATGTAAGAAAGAGTTTAGGGGCTCCTGGGTGGCTCAGTTGGTTAAGCATCCCACTCTTGGTCTCAGCCCAGGTTGTGATCTCTGGGACCTGGGACAGAGCCTCTATGCTCAGGGAGGAACCTGCTTGTCCCTTTCCCTCCCTCTCTCTTTCTTTGTCTCTAAAATAAATAAATAAATATTTAAATAAAAATAAGAGACAATTATGCAGAGGTGGGGGGATGGGTGAAACAGGTGATGAGGCTGAAGGAGTGCACTTGTCGAGACGAGCACAGGGTCCTGTATGGAAGTGTTGAATCACCACATTGTACACCTGAAACTAATATTATACTATATGTTAACTAACTGGAATTAAAATTTATAAATAAATCAATAAATGAAAGTTTAAAAGAAGTATGTTCAAAAGAAGTATGTTCAAAATATTTGAAGAGATAGTGCAGGGAAAGAAAAATCTCTCTCTTCTCTTCTGGGTGGCCCATAATAGGTTCTCTTGCTGGGGCTCGTAAATTGGACTGAAGAAAGACTAAGAAGAGCAAAGCATACAGATGAATTTCATGTAACTTTAACATGGCATTGGAACCTTCCTAAAGAAATGACGATCTGAAGAAGTGGTTACACATGAGCATTTTTATATTGGGTTTGGTGAAGAGTGAAAAGTTGTGGAAAAACATGATAGGACAAAGGGACATGAGCTAAGGGTAGTGAACTGGGGGAAACGTAACAAGGACTAACCATTCAAATTCTTCTGATGTCCCCTCCATCTTTAGAGTTAGGAGATGTTTTTTTCCTCCATGAAGAGGGAGCACCCTTCTCATACCTGAAGCTCATAACCTTCTTCACAGGAGACAGGGAAGGTCAGAGAATTCTTTCTGCATCTGCCACTTCTCAGACTCCTTCCTCTTAAAATACTCAATAAACCAAAATACTGGGTGGCTCAGTCAGTTAAGCGGCTATTTAGGGCTCAGGTCATGTGTCCCAGCGTCCTAGTATCCAGGCCCACATCAGGCTCCTTGCTCAGTGGGGAGCCTGCTTCTTCCTCTATCTCTGCCTGCCACTTTGCCTGCTTGTGCTCCCTCTCTCACACACAAATAAATAAATAATCTTTAAAAAAAGATACTCAATTGAAATATCACCTTACACCAGTTAGAATGGCCAAAATTACCAAGACAGGAAACAACATGTGTGGGAGGGGATGTGGAGAAAGGGGAACCCTCTTACACTGTTGGTGGGAATGCAGGTTGGTGTAGCCTCTTTGGAGAACAGTGTGGAGATTCCTCAAGAATTTAAAAATAGAACTTCCCTAGGGACGCCTGGGTGGCTCAGTTGGCTAGGCGGCTGCCTTCAGCTCAGGTCATGATCCCAGCATCCTGGGATCGAGTCCCACATCAGGCTCCTTGCTTGGCGGGGAGCCTGTTTCTTCCTCTGCCTCTGCTGCTCCTCTGCCTGCCTGTGCTCGCTCTCTCTCTCTCTCTCTCTCTGGCAAATAAATTAAAAAAAAAAAAAAATAGAACTTCCCTATGACCCTGCCATTGCACTCCTGGGTATTTACCCCAAAGATACAGATGTAGTGAAAAGAAGGGCCATCTGTACCCCAATGTTTATAGCAGCAATGGCCACGGTCGCCAAACTACGGAAAGAACCAAGATGTCCTTCAACGGACGAATGGATAAGGAAGATGTGGTCCGTATACACTATGGAGTATTATGCCTCCATTAGAAAAGACGAATACCCAACTTTTGTAGCAACATGGACGGGACTGGAAGAGATTATGCTGAGTGAAATAAGTCAAGCAGAGAGAGTCAGTTATCATATGGTTTCACTTATTTGTGGAGCATAACAAATAACACGGAGGACATGGGGAGATGGAGAGGAGAAGGGAGTTGAGGGAAATTGGAAGGGGAGGTGAACCATGAGAGACTATGGACTCTGAAGAACAACCTGAGGGTTTTGAAGGGGCGGGGAGTGGAAGGTTGGGGTACCACGTGGTGGGTATTATAGAGGACACGGATTGCATGGAGCACTGGGTGTGGTGAAAAAACAATGAACACTGTTATGCTGAAAATAAATAAATTTAATTTTAAAAAAAGATATTCAATAAACCAAGGTGCTGTACTTGGGGTTAGCACATCTTGGACTCTGTTACTGGGAATCAGTGGAGTGAGGGGATGGGAACCTTGTTGGACCTTTCTGATCCCTTCTTCCCACACTGATATCACTGGATTCTATATATAATAGCACAAATCTTAATCTACAGTCTCAGACGATTAAGAAATATAACTTTTTTTAAATTTTCCTTACCTTAATTTTCATTTTGATTCCTCATTCCACTAATCTGACAGGAAATATTGACTTTTCAGGATTTCCCAACCCCTTCCCTGTGGGGCCAGGATGCCAGGGAAATTTCTACCAAAGCCCTAGAGAAGTGAGTTATCCCTCAGGTCACCAAATACAGTTTTTGTTTTGTTTTTTATTCGTTTAAACACTTTTTTTAAAAGATTTTATTTATTTATTTGTCAGAGAGAGAGGAGCGAGAGTGAGCACAGGCAGGCCGAGTGGCAGCAGAGGCAGAGGGAGAAGCAGGCTCCCTGCCAAGCAAAAAGCCTGATGTGGGACTTGATCCCAGGACACTGGGATCATGACCTAAGCTGAAGGCAGCTGCTTAACCAACTGAGCCACCCAGGCATCCCTAAATTTTTTTTTTTAAGATTTTATTTATTTGACAGAGAGAGAGAGATCTCAAGCAGGCAGAAAGACAGGCAAAGAGAGAGGGGGAAGCAGGCTCCCTGCTGTGCAGAGAGCCAGACGCGGGGCTCCATCCCAGGACCCCGAGATCATGACCCGAGCCAAAGGCAGAGGCTTAACCCACTGAGCCACCCAGGCGCCCCCCAAATACAGTTTTTTAAAACTTCCCATTTGTTCAACAAATACTTGTTGAGCTACTGCTTTTGGAAAAACACAAAAGTATTTGTAGAAAATGTTTTTATCTGTAACCCACTCCATTCATAAAATGATTTGATTTTTCTCAATCATAAAAAAGAATGAGATCCTGCCATTCACAACATGGATGGACCCAGAGGGTATTATACCAAGTGAAATAAGTCAAAGACAAAGAGCATATGATTTCACTTACATGTGGATTCTAAAAAATGGAACAAACGAATGGACAAACACACACACACACAAAGCAGAAACAGACCCATAAATACAGAGAAGAAACTAATGGTTTCCAGAAAGGAGCAGGTGAGGGGTTGGGCAAAATGAGTGAGGGGAGTGGGAGGTCCCGGGTTACATTACGGAGTGCGTAAGACCCTGGGATCAAAGGTACAGTGTAAAGAATATAGTCCGTGATACTGAATAGTGTTGTGTGGTGACAGATGGTAGCTACACTTGTGGTGAGCACAGCATAAGACATGGAGAAGTTGAATCACTATGCTGTGCACCTGAAACTAATGTAACATTATAGGTCAAGTGTATTTCAGTACAACATAAATAAATAAATACATATATACATAAATACATAAATGAATGCCTAATGAAGTACAAGCAGAAGCCTGTTAAAGAATAAATGATTTGAATATTTTTTTCAAGATTTATTTATTTGACAGAGAGAGATCACAACGAGGCAGAGAGGCAGGCAGAGAGAGGAGGGAAGCTGGCTTCCTGCTGAGCAGAGAGCCCCATACAGGGCTGGATCCCAGGACCCTGAGATCATGACCTAAGCTGAAGGCAGGGGCTTAACCCACTGAGCCACCCAGGTGCCCCTGAATAATAAAGTTTTAAAACATAAGGAAAGGAAATAAGGATCAAGAAAAAAGTAGGAAGAAAATGTTTCTAAGAATTGAGAACATTCTGTTCTTAGCATCCAAATAGCCAAAGCAAGGAGGAAAAGAAAAAATGCACTCTTTCTTTTTTTTTTTTTTAAGATTTTATTTATTTATTTGACAGACAGAAATCACAAGCAGGCAGAGAGGCAGACAGAGAGAGAGAGGAGGAAGCCAACTCCCCGCGGAGCAGAGAGCCCGATGTGGGGCTCGATCCCAGGACCCTGGGATCATGACCTGAGCCAAAGGCAGAGGCTTTAGCCCACTGAGCCACCCAGGCGCCCCAAATACACTATTTCTTAATGGACATTTTACTTATCGATTAAGTTGAGTCTCTTCAAAACAATAATATTCAAATGATGAAAGATTAGCAGCTCAATGGTGAACAGAATGAGATAAGAGAGATACTGAAGTTAAAACAGTAGGATAAAGTTCTTTGAGATTCATGAAAAATGAAAAGAAAATCTGATGTATTTGCTTCTTTACAGTGATTTTGAGGAGTGCAGGAAAAATTTGTATGTGGTAAATCAGTCATTTTATTCCCACTTACAGCTATTACAGAAATTGGAGACTTCAAGACCAGATATATATTTAAGGATGAATAACCCTACCATTTAGTAAATTATTACTGCTATTAATCCAAATCAACTGAAACTGTTCCTTAAACATCGGAGCTAACTGAAGTCAAATCAAGATAGTATAAAAGCATTAACAAAATTAAAAGGCAAATTTTGTCAATAAGTAAAATCAAACAAGCAATTTCCAAGGCTCAGAAATGAGTTACTAACCTCATATAAACCTAGTTCAAGAAACAAATGACATAGGGAATTCATGGTTGAACCAGAACTAGAACCATTGAGCCCTGCCATGCTAACTCTAAGGATAATGAGATGCTTTTGAAATAAAGGGTGAAAAGAAGGAGAGAGAGAGACAGACAGAACTGAGTTAAAAACTGCTCTCCCATGATCACCTTGCAAGAAAAAGAAAATACCTATTTACTACTGAATGAAGTACATCCAAGAATTCTCATCACTTCAATGACAAGAAAACTCAAGATAATAATAATTAAATTGTATGCATGTGAATTACAGGAGAAAGCCCATGAAAAAAGAAACGCAGTTAATCCGTCTTAATCCCGTGCTGATGTTACCAGCCCCAATAGGTTTAAACACTGTAAACCCAAAAAATAAATAAAAATAAAAAATAAATAAAATTTAAAAAATTTAAAAAAAAAACAAAACACTGTAAACCCTGTGGGAGCCACATCAACTCCTCTGGTCCACAGGATGGCTCGATGGCTCAAGTGCCTTGGTACTGTGATGGATAAATGGTACTCTTCTGACCTGAAGGAGTTAATAGGATGCCCCCCACTCCCACCCCATGTACTCCTAGGGAAATCTCTGAGATATGATCTGGCCCTGCAAAGAAAAGAACTCATTTGTTCCCAACGTTTTCTACTCATAATGCCCAGCAAAGACCCCTTCTTCTTTCTACATCCAACCCCCATGCCTGCCTACCCTAAAAACCGTATTTTGTAAACCAAATTCTCCAACTGTAAGACTGGCTTTTCTCATGAGGCAAAGGAAAAAAACCTCTGTGATTAATGCTCTGGCTAAAAGCATAGAATGTAAAATGGGAAGATTATTTATGGTTCTTCTCTTTAAGAGCTAATAGAGTCAGACGTTAGCCTAAAAGGTTGGAAATCCTACAGTGGGATTTTTTTTTTTTTTTCAACAGATAAAAGTGGCTTCTGGAAAGCAGCATAAATACTGTCTGCAGTAAGCCATAAGCACTAATAATTTTGCTATAAGTGCTCAGTCAAAGGGAGATGAACATTTTAAATGTTATTAAAAAATGGACAGCATATTATCTTGAAAGCCACAGTGAAATACTAACCTAAGTGACAAGCATTGTTTTCTGTGCCATGTTTTAAGATGGACGGTAGTTGGAGGGATTTACCAGGCCACTCTCCCACATAGTCAAGTCACATTCAGTAGCTCAAAATGTAATATGGATTGAATTTTCAATTTCTAGTCATATTTGCCCCAAGGCTGCTACATTTCTTTTTTCCTAAACTGTCCATTCTTATTTGGTTAATTCTGTTTGAAAGACCTGCTTTGCTAATTATCCAAGATAGGCGAGAGAACATAAAGCTTGATTTCACTACCTTTGACATTGTTAAAATTTAATTTGACAGAGAAAGGTTTGGTGGGTTTGTTTGTTTGTTTGCACTTTTTTAGTAGGGTGTTTCCAGTGAAAAGTGTCTGGCTTTTTAGTTCCCTTTTTATTTTATTTTTTTTTTAAAGATTTTATTTATTTATTTGTCAGAGAGAGAGTGAGTGAGAGCGAGCACAGGCAGACAGAGTGGAAGGAAGAGTCAGAGGGAGAAGCAGGCTCCCTGCGGAGCAAGGAGCCCGATGTAGGACTCGATCCCAGGACGCTGGGATCATGACCTGAGCCGAAGGCAGCTGCTTAACCAACTGAGCCACCCAGGCGTCCCTCCCTTTTTATTTTTTTAAGGCTGTTTTTTTTGTGTATGTTTTTTTTTTAAGTAGACTCCACCCCCAATGTTGGGCTTGAACTCACAACCCTAAGATCAAGAGTCACATGCTCTACCACTAAGCCTGTGAGGCACCCCTTATTCCCTTTCTTGAAAATCAGGAGTTTTGGGGCACCTGGATGGCTCAGCGGGTTGAACATTCAACTCTTCATCTCAGCTTGGGTTGTGATCTCAGGGCCGTGGGAGAGAGCCCTGAGTCGAGCCCCATGGTGGGCTCCATGCTCGGTGGGGAATCTTCTTGAGATTCTCTCTCTCTCTCCATCTCCCTCGGCTCCTCTACTAGCCCCCAAATAAATAAATAAATCTTTAAAAAAATAAAATAAAAATCAGGAGTACTAAAAGTTTTCTCTTCTTTAGTAGTATTTTAAAAATTCAATTTAGTGGCCCGTGGGTGGCTCAGTGGGTTAAGCCGCTGCCTTCAGCTCAGGTCATGATCTCAGGGTCCTGGGATCGAGTCCCACATCGGGCTCTCTGCTCAGCAGGGGGCCTGCTTCCCTTCCTCTCTCTCTGCCTGCCTCTCTGCCTACTTGTGATCTCTCTCTGTCAAATAAATAAATAAAATCTTTTTTAAAAAATTTAAAAATTAAAAAAATAAAAAATTCAATTTAATGAATGACAAGAAACAAACAAATAACAATTTAGAAATAAAAAGGCTTGAGGTGAAATGCTCAGACAACTGTACTGTCTCTTCACAATAAAAGAGACTTTGGGGCGCCTGGGTGGCTCAGTGTGTTCAAGCCTCTGCCTTTGACTCGGGTCATGATCCCAGTGCCCTGGGATCAAGCCCCACATCAGGCTCTCTGCTCAGCAGGGAGCCTGCTTTCCTCTTTCTCTCTGCCTGCCTCTCTGCCTACTTGTGATCTCTCTCTCTCTCTGTCAAATAAATAAATAAAATCTTTTTTAAATAAAGAGACTTCCACAAAACAGATGTGTGGGTTGTCAGTAAGTCAACAATTGCTTACTGGTTCAATTTTGGGAGTGATTAAAGCATTTATATGCACAAAAATAGCTGCTACCAATGATTCCATGGCTGATTTTGATCAAAGTGACCAATAAGTAACAGCATCTTGGAGGGACAAACAGCTCCAGAGAAGTCCCAATTCCATGTGGGTGGGAAAGTCTAGATGTGGGCTGATATTCGAGGGGTATTCTGGCTCAGACTTCCAGTATGTTCAGAGGGTTGTGCTCATGAATCTGCAGTGTTTGCTTTTTTTTTTTTTCTTTTAAGATTTTTGAGGGAGAGAGAATCTCAGGCAGACTCTGCACTGCATACTGAGCCAGATGCTGGGTTTGATCCAATGACCCTGAGATCGTGACCTGAGCTGAAACCAAGAGTCGCATGTTTAACCTACTGAGCCAGCCAGGCACCCCAGCAACAGTCAATTTTTTAACAGAAAAAAATATATATCTGAAGTCAATAAGGCATAGATAAGTTGGTAGATTATAGACCTAGATCAATCCAGCTCCAAAAGGAAACAGATAACATACTCAAACGAGATAGTTCAACATTATTAGATGAAGAGACTATAAAGGTGTGGCATTAGTCTGCTGGGGCTGCCATTACAAAATGCCACAGACTGAGTGGCTTAAACAACTGGAATTGTATTGTCACACAGTTTTGGGGCTGAAATCCCAAATCAAGGTGTTGGCAGGGTTGATTTCTTCTGAGGAATATGAGGGAAGCGTCTCTCTCCTTGGCTTGTCAATGGCCCTCTTCTTGTTGTGCCTTCGTGACACCTTCCCTGTGTCTGCATCCAAATTTTTCCTTTTGAGAAGGACAGCAGTCATATAGACTTAGGGCCCACCTTACTGACCTCACATTGATTTGCTCCTCTCTATAAAGATTCTTCGAATGGTGGAGGAAGGGAGGGACATAAGTGAACTAAACCAGCTATAGACAGCATTTGAGGAAACCAACAAGAAACAGTAGGGTCCTAAGGGCTAATTACAGCAGAGAGTCATTTCACCTGTAGATACAAAGAGCTTATCAGAGCCCAGAGAGAGCATAGCTATGGGGAGACAGCTGTCATTCAGGAACGAAGACTTTCAGTGAAGGGACTCAGCCAACAGCCTGCAACCCTGCAGGAAGGGAGCTGGGGAGTGAAAGGAAGAAATGCCCTGACCTCACTCACCTCCTACCATTCCATCTCCTCCTGCTGGTTCCTCCCATAGGTCTTCCCTTGGACCAACTGGAAGCCAAAGAGCAAGGCAGTTGGACAGTCATTCCATACAAGCCAGCCTCTTGGGGCACTCTGCAGGGTGTAGAAGAATAAAGAATGAATCTGGAATGATAACTAGAAGGTATCCAATATATTGCCTATTAAAATTCATAAAACCAGGGGTACCTGCATGGCCCAGTTAGTTAAGCAGCTTCCTTCACTTAGGTCATGAGCTCAGGGTCCTGGGATGGAGCCCCAAGTCAGGAATCCCTACTCATTGCAAAGTCTACTTCTCCCTCTCCCTCTGACCCTTCTCCCTGCTTGTGCTCTGTCTCAAATAAATCAATAAAATCTTTTTTAAAAAATTCACAAGGGTGCTTGGGTGGCTCAGTTGGTTAAGTGACTGCCTTCAGCTCAGATCATGATCCTGGAGTCCTGGGATCGAGTCCCACATCGGGCTCCCTGCTCAGCAGGGAGTCTGTTTCTCCCTCTGACCCTCTCCCTTCTCACGCTCTCTCTCTCTCTCAAGTAAATAAATAAAATCTTTAAAAAAAATTCACAAGACCAGTTAGTGGATATGCAAGAGTTCCTTGTATTTCTATTTTTCATCATATATTTGAAATAATTTATAATAAACATTTTTTTAAAGATTTTATTTATTTATTTGACAGAGAGAAATCACAAGTAGATGGAGAGGCAGGCAGAGAGAGAGAGAGGGAAGCAGGCTCCCTGCTGAGCAGAGAGCACGATGTGGGACTCAATACCAGGACCCTGAGATCATGACCTGAGCCGAAGGCAGTGGCTTAACCCACTGAGCCACCCAGGCGCCCTATAATAAACATTTTTAAAGAAATTTACAGCATATGTGTTATGTGGGGGAAAATGCATATAGTACAATCACTACACATGTTTTGAAGGATATACTCAAAAGTATCACAATGTTTATCTCCAGGGCTCCTGGGTAGCTCAGTTAAGTGTCTGCCATTGGCTCAGGTCATGATCCCAGATCCTGGGATCCAACCCCAGGTCGGGCTCCTTGCTCAGCAGGGAGCCTGCTTCTCCCTCTCCCTCAGCTCCCCTGCTCCTGCTCTCTCTCTAGCTCAAATAAATAAATAAAATCTGAAAAAAAAAATGTATTTATCTTCTGGCTGGGGGATAGTATTTATTTCATTTTTTTAAATTACTTTGCTAATAAGAAATTTTTTAGGGGTGCCTGGCTGACTCAGCAGAGCATGAGATTCTTGATCTTGGGATAGTGAGTTCAAGCCCCATGTTGTCTGTAGAATTTACCTTAAAAAAAAAAAAAAAGGAAAAAACACTGCTGGCAACAGTAAGGAAGGTAGTAAGAGTGAGTAGATCTCTTTGAGTAGGGAGAGGAAGGCTTCTGGAAAGACACTTAGGGTACAGCGGGTTTGCTTTTGATGGAAGAGCTTCCAGAGATCAGAGTACAACAGCTGGAAGATAAATGGGGAAAAGGAAATGTAAAACAATGTTGAATTTAAACCAGAGAAGAGGATGCTAAAAAAGACTTGCATTTTGGATGGTAGCCAAACATTCAGGGGGTCCTGGGTGAGGCATTGAAGAATTAACTAACTTCAGTGTTCCAGAAGGAACTCTGATATAAGTTATTTTTAAATCCCAGGTGTCAGAAGCCCGACCTCACCAGCCATCAACAATCTTCGCTTAATATGGGTGAAAATCTTGTATGGATCCTCAAAACAAAACAAAAATAAAAACAAAAAAGCACCCTTTTCCTAGAGAATGCTAGAACATTCTGGCCTGCTTTGCTGAGGACACGAACAGAGCTGACATCTGTTCTTTGGAGTCGCCATCGTAAGATCTTCTACATGACTTCTGCAACGTCAGAGTGGGATCTCTGTTTTTATATTGCTGAACAGATGTAAAGTTTTAACTTCGAGAGAAAGATTACAGCATAAATTCCATATGCTTTTCTAAGTTCTAGGACATGGTAAATAAAGGAAAAACCTGCATCTACACATATGTTATAAAAGCCTCCTATCACTTTTCATCAGCAGACTTGGAGTTACGTACCAAGCATGTGCAAACATGTAATATTAGAGCTTTCTAACTCAAAAAAAAAAAAAAAATAGTAAGCTTTTTCTCAAACTAACAATGATTGTATTCCTCAGAGAGTTGTGAATATGTAAAGTCTGAAGTTTTTATATCCAACTGTTCTTAAAGTTATTTGAGGGCAGAACAAGGTCACCAGGATTTTTAGAAATCATTTTCTATAGAAACAGCTGAACGGGTCTCCCCTAACATCTCCCAGCCATGAAATGGAAAGAGACCTGCCTTGCTTAAACCTGAACAGCATGGCACCACTTTAGAAAGAGAGCAAGAATATTTTTACATTGGAATGCATGCTTAGATTCAATCACTGGCTGTTATCTATTAAGCTGTTTTCACTCCAGAGAATGTGACTTCTCGTGATAAAGAAAACTGATTGAGAAAAAAATTTTGTTTGAAATTTGGATTATAAGAAGGAAGGGAGAAAACAGAAATTCAAAACATCATGACTTAATTAGTACATGTATTTTTCCTACCAACATCTATGGATATATAGAAACTCGAAGTGAAATGTAGAGAAAGAAGCTGAAAGACTATTTCTGTAGCCCAATTAAGATTCAAAGTATTCTCACACCTTTTAAAGTTAATCTTTGGGGGTGCCTGGGTGGCTCAGTCATTAAGCATCTGCCTTCGGGTCAGGTCATGATCCCAGGGTCCTGGGATTGAGTCCCATATCGGGCTCCCCACTCTGCAGGGAAGCTTGCTTCTCTCTCTCCCACTCCCTGTGCTTGTGTTCCCTTTCTTGTGGTCTCTCTCTCTATGTCAAATAAATAAATAAAATCTTTTTTAATAAATTAAAATTAATAAAATTAATCTTTGATTCCTCACCAAAATATTTAGTTTGGCTTTAGGGAGTGACCCCCTTCTAAGGTGCTCAAGCCTTTAAAAGGGTTTAGTTATGATTATTACTGCATTCTTGTAAACAAAATGGTCTGAAATAAGGTGTACTTGCTCATTCTTCTTTTTTTTTTAAGGTTTTTATTTATTTATTTTGCGAGAGAGAGAGCATGAGCGGTGGAGAGGAGCAGTGGGAGAGAGACAATCTCAAGCAGACTCTGCCCTCAGTGCAGAGCTCTACTCAAGGGTAGATGCGAAGACCCTGAGATCGTGACCTCAGCTGCAACTGAGAGTTGGATGCTCAACCAACTGAGCCACCCAGGGCCCCAAGTTTTTATTTAAGTAATCTCTATCCCAGGGGTGCCAAGGTCGTTGAATCAGTTAAGTGTCTGACTCCGGCCCAGGTCATGATCTCAGGGTTTGTCATCAAGCCCTGCCTCCGGTGTCCCACTCAGTGGGGATTCTGCTTGTCCCTCTCCCTCTGCCCCGCCCCCATTCCTACTCTCCCACGTGCTATCACTCTCTCTCTCTCTCTCAAATAAATAAATAAAATCTTTCTTAAAAAAGAGTCATGTGCTCTTCCAACTGCCAGGTGTCCCATATTTGCTCATTCTAAGTGATGAACCTCTCAGACAATATGCACATTTCTACTGGTCTAGGGAAATCTATTTATTGATATAGATAGATATTCAATACATTATCAAATGTTGGAGGAGGGGGGGAATTGGAATGGATGTCCTTGAATTATTTGCCAATAAAATTTAAGGGGGAAAACTCAAAAATGTTTAAAGTGGTAAATTCTATGTTATGCATATTTTACAATAAAAACTTTCTCCCAAAAATTATGTTTATAAAACCCAAATATATATAATTTTTATTTACCAATCGTACTTTAACAAAGCTAGGAAAAAATTCAAGGGGCCAAAATATCAGAAAAATATGAAGGGCGCCTGGGTGGCTCAGTGGATTAAAGCCTCTGCTTTCAGCTCAGGTCATGATTCCAGGGTCCTGGGATCGAGCCCCGCATTGGGTTCTCTGCTCAGCAGGGAGACTGCTTCTCCCTCTCTCTCTGCCTATCTCTCGGCCTGCTTGTGATCTCTGTCAAATAAATAAAATTTTAAAAAAATATATAAGAACAAATATTCACATACATAGTACCTTGAATAAAGAACGCAACTGCAGCGAGCTCTGTGTGGTATGGTGAATCTGTCTGTCTGCCTCCCACTCAGCAATGTAACAAACCTGAACTTGAACTCTGACAATGACTATGATGCTTGGCCCCCGCCCCCATGGAATGCCTGTCAAGCAATGCAGTCAGATGACCCATAGTCCAGCGTGATGAGTACAATAACTCCAGTATGCCTTCACTTCCACAGCAGTGCAAAGAGTGATTATCTCTGTTTCAAGGATTCATTATGAGTAGAAAAGAATTTGTAAAAGAGGTTACCCTTTAGGCAGATCCCTATTCAATAAGTAAGCCAGGAAGAAAAGGAGGTGTCAAATGGTAAGAAATTCAGTGTAGCTGCTGCACGCAAGGACAAGGGCAGCTAGGAACGTGTGGGAGGAGTGGGAAGCCAGGAAGCTCACGGCACATAGGACTCCAGATGTCTGATGACCTTGTGCTAAATCACTCAGATTTAATTCTGGAAGCTACAAGACATTCGAGTTGGGGGTGGGACTTTTTTTTTTTTTTTTAAGATTTTATTTCTTCATTTGACAGACAGAGATCGCAAGTAGGCAGAGAGGCAGGCAGAGAGAGAGAGGAAGGGAAGCAGGCTCCCCGCTGAGCAGAGAGCCCAATGCGAGGCTCAATCCCAGGACCCTGGGGCCATGACCTGAGCCGAAGGCAGAGGCCTCAACCCACTGAGCCACCCAGGAGTTCCATAATTTTCACTCATTGTGAGCTGGAGGATAGATTTTAAAGCAGAAACTGGAGCCTGGGAGGCCCATTACAGAGGTACATATGGTGGTGGCCAAGTTGCTCCTTTAATTTTCCTTTTCCAGCTAAGGCCTTGGAGGTTACCTTTTTTTCACCCTCCAGTTCAGAGCCGAGATATCAGACTGTGACAACTATTGTTGCTCTTCAACCTTGACCAGCCACCAGCTTACACCACCTCTCCGTCCCCATGGAGGACAGAACATTCCTTTCACTTGCCCTCAGATACATCAGTATTTACCCCTGTCACCAACCTGGGCACTGCTAGTGTGTACACAATAGTTTACAAACGGCAGCAGAGAACACATGGGTTTGCATCTGAGAGTGCAGATCTGGAAAGTATCTACCTGTGAAGCTGGAAGCCATAGATAGAATCAAATCTCTTGGGGAAACATACAAAGCAAGAAAGAAAGAAGCTTCAGGGGTAGACAGAGGATATGAAACCAACAAAAGAAACTAAGGAAGAGCGTGACAAGATAACCAAGGCCCTTGGGGCCTCTGGGTGGCTCAGTCAGTTGAGCATCAACTCTTGACTTCAGCACAGGTTGAGATCTCAGGATCTCAGGATAGTGGGATTGAGCACCACATTGGGCTCTTCACTCAGTGGAAAGTCTGCTGGAGATTCTGTCTCTCCCTTCCCCACCCTTCCCCCATTCTCACTCCCTCTCTAAACTAAAATAAATCTTTAAAACAAAACAAAAACAGAAACAAAAAAAAAGAAGACAATCAAGGCCTACCTGGTAGGAACCACAAGGGTAGCCACAGGTGTGAAAGCTCCTAAAGCAATACCGGACAAGTGATTTGTATGTGACCCGAAATTCAGTTGCCTGGCTGTCCCCAAGTCCATCAGTCATCTAGGGTCAATATGCACTTCAAGATTAGGATTAGGGATGCCTGGGTGGCTCAGTCAGTTGTCCATGCATCTTCAGCTCAGGTCACGATCCCAGGGTCCTGAAATCGAGTCCCACGTTGGGCTCTTTGTTTGGCGGGGGCAGGGGGAGCCTGCTTCTCCCTCTCCTAACACTTCGCCTGTTGTGCTCTCTCTCTCTTCTCTCTCTGACACACACAAAAAAAGGATCTAAGAATTAGCCTGTGGAAGTGAAACTGTTACAACCTGTCTTGAGGGTATTTTGACAATAGTGACAATTAAAAAGTTACTAAGAGAGTAAATCTTTTTTTTTTTTTAAGATGTTACTTATTTATATATTAGATAAAGGGAGAGAGAGAGAGCAGGGGAAAGCCCAGAGGAAGAGAGAGAATCTCAAGCAGACTCTGTGTTGAGAGCAGAGCCCAACACAGGGCTTGATCCCACAGCTCTGAGATCATAACCCTGAGATCATGACCTGAGCCAAAACCAAGAGTTGGATGCTTCAACCAACTGAGCCACCCAGGTGCCCCAAGAGAGTAAATCTTAAAAGTTCTCAGAGAGGAGCACCTGGGTGACTCGATCAGTTGAGCATCTGACTCTTGATTTCAGCTCACGTCATGATCTCGAGGTCATGAGATCGAGCCCCTCATCAGGCTCCATGCTCAGCATGGAGTCTGCTTGAGATTCTCTCTCTCCCTCTTCCTCTGCCCCTCTTCTGGTTCTCTCTCTCTCCCTCTAAAATAAAAAAATAAAAAACTCACAGATTGCAAACTGGTAGTTGCCAGAGGAGAGGTAGATGGGGGGAAGAATGAAAAAGGTTAAGGGAATTAAGGTCCATTTATCATGATGAGCACACAGTAATGTACAGAATTGTTGAATCGCTATATTGTACACCTGAAACCAGTATAACACTGTATGTCTGTATGTTAATTATCGTGGAATTTTTTTTAAATGTTTTTAAAGAAAGTTCTTACCACAAGAAAAAAGTCTGTAACTATGAATGGTGATGGATGTTAATTATACTTATTGTAGTGATTGTTTTGCAATATATATAAATATCAAACCATCATGTCATACTTCTGAAACTAATATAATGTTGTATGTCAATTATAACTTAAAAAAAAAAAAAAAAAAAGGCTCACCATCCCAGCCTATATTCAGGGGCAAATCTAGCATCTGTCCCAGAACTCCAAGGATTCTTGTAGGGAAGCAAGGTTTAATAGCCCTCCTAGTCACATCCTAACCTAATACAGGCCTATGTCACTTCATTACATTTCATATATATTGTATTTTTTATAA
Organism: Mustela lutreola; assembly: GCF_030435805.1. Taxonomy (NCBI): domain Eukaryota; kingdom Metazoa; phylum Chordata; class Mammalia; order Carnivora; family Mustelidae; genus Mustela; species Mustela lutreola. The sequence continues at coordinate 19,775,985 of NC_081297.1, read as the reverse complement.
ATTGAGGTTTGTGGCAACATTGCGTCACACAGCACTCTGGGTGCCATTTTTCCAATAGCATTTGCTCGCTTTCTGTTTCCCTGTCACATTTTGGTAATTCGCACAGTATTTTGAACTTTTTCCACTATTATATTTGTTATGGTGATCTGTGACTGGTGATCTTTAATGTTACCACTTTAATTGTTTTGGGGATGCCACAAACCACTCCAATATAAGATGATGAACTTAACTGAAAAATATGTGTATTCTGACTGGTCCATTGACCAGCCATTCACCAGTCTCTTTCCCTTTCCTCTGGCCTTTCTACTCCCTGAGATACAACAATGCAGAAATTAGGCCAATTAATAACCCTACAATGGCCTCTCAGTGTTCAAATGAAAGGAAGAACCCTATGTCTCTCACTTTAAATCAAAAGCTAGAAATGACTGAAGCTTAGTGAGGGAGACATGTCAGAAACTGAGAGAGGCCAAAAGCTAGGTCTCTTGAGCCAGTTAGCCAAGTTGTGAAGGCAAATGAACAGTTCTTTAAGGAAATTAAAAGTGTTTCCAGGGAACATACAAATGCTAAGAAAATGAAGCAGCTTTTTTTTTTTAGACGAACAAAAATTCTTTTTTTCTTTTTTAAAAATTTATTTATTTATTTGACAGAGAGAGAGATTACAAGTAGGCAGAGAAGCAGGTGGGAGGTGGGGGGTGGGGGGGAAGCAGGCTCCCCGCCAAGCAGAGAACCTGATGAGGAGCACGATCCCAGGACTCTGAGATCATGACCTGAGCCGAAGGCAGAGGCCCAACACACTGAGCCACCCACGTGCCCCATGAGACAGCCTTAATGCTGATATGGAGAAAGTTTGAGTGGCCTGGAGAGATCAAACCAGCCACAACATTCCCTTTAGCCAAAGCCTCATCCAGAGCAAGGTCCTGACTCTCTTCAATTCCACGAAGGCTGAGAGAGGTAAGGAAGCTACAGAAGAGAAGTCTGAAGTAGCAGAGGTTGGTTCATGAGGTTTAAGGAGAAAAGTCATCTGCATAGCATAAAAGTGCAAGAGGAAGAATCAAGTGGTGATGTAGAAGTTGCAGCAACTTAGTTGGTTCCTTAGTTGCTAAAGCAGCTTATCCAGAAGATCTAGCTAAGATCATTACTGAAAGTGGCCACACTGAACAGTGGATTTTATTATAAATAAAATAACCTTATAGTGAAAGAAGGTGCCATCTAGGACTTTCATCACTACAGAGGAGAAATCAATGTTCAGCCTCAAAGCTTCAAAGGACGGGCTGACTCTCTTGTCAGGGGCTACTGCAGCTGGTGACTTAAAGTCAAAGCCAATGCACTTACCATTCTGAAAATCCTTGGGCCCTTAAGAATTATGCTAAATCTACTCTTCCTGTGCCCTATAAATAGAACTACAAAGCCTGGATGACAACACGTCTGTTTATAACATGGTTTATGAATATTTTAAGCTCACTGTTGAGATCTACTGCTCAAAAAAAAAAAAAAAAAAAAAAAATCCAGAAAAAAAAAATGTTCCTTTCAAAACATGACTGCTCATTGACAGTGCACCTGGTCCCCCAAGGGCTCTGATGGAGCTGTACAGTAAGATGAACACTGTCTTCATGCCTGCTAACACAACATTCATTTGCAGCCCATGGATCAACGTGTAATTCTGACTTTAATGCCTTCCTGTTTCAGAAATGCATTTCATAAGGCGATAGTTGCCATAGATCTTGATTTCTCTGAAGGATCTGGGCAAAGTTCATTGAAAACCTTCTGGAAAGGAGTCACCATTTTAGATGCCATTAAGAACATTTATGATTCCTGGGAAGAAATCAAAACATCAACATTAACAGGAATTTGGAAGAAGCCGATTCCAACCCTCGTGGATGACTTTGAGGGATTCAAGATTTCTGGGGAGGAAGTAAATGCAGATGGGGTAGAAATAGCAGGAGAATTAGTGTTAGAAGAGGAGCTTGAAGATTTGAGTTGCTGCAATCTTGTAATGAAACTTGAGGGCCACCTGGGGGGCTCAGACAGGTAAGTGACTGCCTTTGGCTCAGGGCATGTTCCTAGGGTCCTGGGATCAAGCCCTGCACTGGGCTCCCTGCTCAGCTCTCTCTCTCTCTCTCTCTCTCTCTCTCTCTCTCTCTCTGTCAAATAAATAAATAAAATCTTTAAAAAAAAAAAATTGAGGGGCGCCTGGGTAGTTCAGTGGGTTAAGCCTCTGCCTTCGGCTCAGGTCATAATCTCAGGGTCCTGGGATCGAGCCCCGCATCAGGCTCCCTGCTTATCAGGGAGCCTGCTTCCTCCTCTCTCTCTGTGATCTCTGTCTGTCAAATAAATAAAAATTTTTAAAAAAAAATGAGTGGATGAGGAGTTGCTTCTTATGGATGAGCAAAGAAATTGGTTCCTTGAGTTGCAATCTACTCCCAGTGAAGATGCTATGAAGATTGTTGGAATGACAACAAATTATATTTATTATATAAATATTATATACTTAGATATAACATAGATTACATAAACTTAGTTGCTAAAGCAGTGAGAGGTTTTGAGAGAATTTACTCCAATTTTGAAAGAAGTTCTGGGGCACCGGCCTGGCTCATTAGTGAACGTACAGTTCTTGATCTTAGGGTTGTGAGTTTGAACCCACATTGAGTGTAGAGATTGCTTAAAAATAAAATCTTTAGATGAGGCACGTGGGTGGTTCAGTGGATTAAGCCTCTGCCTTTGGTTCAAGTCATGATTTCAGGGTCCTGGGATTGAGCCCCACATTGTGCTCTCTGCTCAGCAGAGAGCCTGATTCCCCCTCTTTCTTCCTGCCTCTCTGCCTACTTGTGATTTCTCTCTGCCAAGTAAATAAATAAAAATAAAATCTTTAGGAAAAAAATGGAAGAAGTTCTACTTGGGGCAAAAATGGTATGAAACAGCATTGCATGTGACAGAGAAATCATTCACAAAAAGAAGAGTCGATGCAGCAAACTTCACTGTTGTCTCGTTTTATGAAATTGCGACTGCCACCGCAGCCTTCACCCCTGCTACCACCCTGATCAGTCAGCAGTCATCAACATCTGAGCAAGGCCCTCCACCAAAAACAAAGATTATGACTTGTTGAAAGCTTAGATGACGTTTAGCATTTCTTAGCAATAAAGTATTTTTTGAAGATTTTGTTTATTTGTATGTTTATTTATTTAGAGAAGGAAAGCACATGCATGCAAGCAGGGGAGAGGCAGAGGGAGAGAGAGAATCTCAAGTAGACTCCCCACTGAGTGTGGAGACCCATGTAGGTCTTGATCTCACAACCCTGGGATCATGACCTGAGCTGAAATCAAGAGTCAGATGCTTAACCAACTAAGCCACCCAGGCACCCCAGCAATAAATTAGTTTTTAATTAAGGTAGGTACATTGTTTTGTTTTGTTTTGTTTTAGATACAATGCTACTGCACACTTAATATGCTATAGTATAATGTAAACATAAGTTTAATATGCACCACAAAACAGGAAAAAATTCACTTGACTCACTTTATTGTGATTTTTGCTGGAGCTCAACCTCACAATATCTCTGACATGTGCCTGTCTCTTGATTTTACTGGATTCTTGGGGCGCCTGCGTGGCTCAGTTGTTAAGCATCTGACTTCAGCTCAGGTCATGATCCCAGGGTCCTGGGATCAAGCCCCACGTTGGGCTCTCTACTCTGCAGGAAGCCTGCTTCTCCCTCTCCTACCCACCCCCTGCTTGTGTTCTCTCTCTCTGTCTTAAATAAATAAACAAAATCTTTGATTTTACTGGATTCTTAGGTTTAGACTCTGAGTCTTGCCTCCTATATAAGGTACATGTCATTGTGAATAGTAGTGGCAGTCACTGCCTCTAACTCAGCCTACTTTTTTCCTTCAAATCTCACCCATCCAGGTCTTGCAGCTCTTTGCAAAACTCTGCAATACTGGGGCACCTGGGTGGCTCAGTGGGTTAAGCCTTTGCCTTCAGCTTGGGTCGTGTTCCTGGGGGTCCTGGGATCGAGCCCAGTGTCAGGCTCTCTGCTCAGCAGGGAGCCTGCTTCCCTTCCTCTCTCTCTCTCTCTCTGCCTGCTTCTCTGTCTGTCAAATAAATAAATCTTTTTTTTTTAAAAGATTTTATTTATTTATTTGACAGAGAGAGAACACATGTAGACAGAGAGGCAGGCAGAGAGAGAGAGAGGGAAGCAGGCTCCCTGCTGAGCAGAGAGCCCGATGTGGGACTCGATCCCAGGACCCTGAGATCATGACCTGAGCCGAAGGCAGCGGCTTAACCCACTGAGCCACCCAGGCGCCCTCAAATAAATAAATCTTAAAAAAACAAACAAACAAACTCTGCAATACTAACACAAATGCATAGGACTTTTCTCCTTCCAGCTCGTGCATCTTCAAAAACTTTGATGTGTGAGTCCTGATTATTTCAAACAAAGGGAATAATCTTCCCAGCAGTCAGGCATTGCTGTGGAGGCATTTAAAGTTCTGAGACTGCTTGTGACTTCTTTCAGTATCTTGTCATTGTCCTTCACTCCTCTTTCCCAGAGATCTGTCACTACTAAATATCTCTAAGGTGTGGTCAAGTCACTAACAAAAAAGGCTTTGACTCTTGGGGTGCCTGAGTGGCTCAGTGGGTTAAAGCCTCTGCCTTTGGCTCAGGTCAGGATCCCAGGGTCCTGGGATAGAGCCCCGCACTGGGGGAGGGGGGGGTTCTGCTCAGCAGGGAGCCTGCTTTCTTCTCTCTCTCTCTCTCTGCCTGCCTTTCTGTCTCCCTGTGATCTCTGTCTGTCAAATAAATAAATAAAATATATTTTTTTAAAAAGTCTTTGACTCTTGTCCTAATCCAATACCCATAATTTCTGGCAGCATATGGCCTTCTCCAGGGACTTCACTGCTTGTCTAGTAGCCTGCCCTATGGTGGAGTCCCATTCTGTAGAGGATCCTCTTCTAGCAAATGCAAGAAGATAAGAACATTGTCTCAATCCAAGCAAACCTACGAAGGACCTCTTTTCTTCTTTCAGGAACTCTGGGGCCATAGGTTTACACACTAATTTCCTCTCTCACACATGCTATTTCTAGAACATCTTGGTCTTAAAAATCACACTCTAGGAAATTCACAGGGTTGCATACACAATGTTCCTTCTGCCTAAAACCTCCCTTCTTGAAGTACAACTTCAAGGACCATCTCTGGGATCGTGGCATCAGCCGAAGGCCCAAACACATAACTGAGTCACCCACATGCCCCCAAAATAAAACCACCTTTACTTAAAACCATTCATCGTATTAAATCTCAACCCAGGGCGCCTGGGTGGCTCAGTGGGTTAAGCCTCTGCTTTTGGCTCAGGTCGTGATCCCAGGGTGCTGGGATCGAGCCCCACATCAGGCTCTCTGCTCAGCGGGGAGCTTGCTTCCTCCTCTCTCTCTGCCTGCCTCTCTGCCTCCTTGTGATCTCTCTCTCTGTCCAATAATAAAAATTTAAAAATCTAAAAAAAAAAAAAAATCTCCACCCTATGCATCTTTTAATATTCCATGAAACAAAATGGAAATAAAACATTTCTGCTGCATACCAAAGTAGCATGGTTGCCCCACGGGAAAATACTTGTGTGATTGCTTGAGTTCGGAGCTGTACTAGCAGCTTTTTCACAGAACACCATTTTTTACTCGAAAGAACTGACAGACATACTATGATTATTTTGACTTGGGTATTTGGCACATTTTCTCAAACATAAATGAAGTGAGCCTGTCACTTCAAGGAAAATAACTGACAGTGCTGGTTGCCAGTGATAAAATGTGATCTTTTAAGAGAAAATTAGAATTTTGGAAAACTTGTGTCTGCCACTGTGAGCTTAACAACTTCTCCATACTCAAAGGTATTCTGATGAAATCAATGGTGAAAATAACAAATGTGATTCTCTTAATATTGTTTAATGGATTGTGTCAACATTCAAGAGATCTGCATAATTCAGTGGACCAGCCTTTCCTACATGACCAATCCACGATGTGACACAGTTATTTATGGGTAAAGAATCCATTCAAACTGCAAAATACATCAATAGATAGGATATGATTTCAGATTCTACATTGCAAGTAAATTTTAAGAAAGTACCACTGGTCAAGTTTTGGTGTGATTGTGATATGAAAGAATAATATCTATGATTATCTAAAAAGGCTACTAAAATACTCCTCCATTTTCCAAGTACTTCAACCAAAACTACCTATGGCAACAGATTGAATACAGAAGCAACTATGAGAATCCAGTGTCTTCCGTAAAGCCAGATAGTAAAAATATTTACAAAAATGTGAAACATCATTCTTCTCACTAGAGCTTTTTTATCCCCTTAAGATATTTTTTATTTATTTGACAGAGAGAGAGATCACACGTAGGCAGAGAGGAAGGCAGAGAGAGAGGGGAAGCAGGCTCTCTGCTGAGCAGAGGGCCTAATCCTGGGCTCGATCCTAGGACTCTGACATCATGACCTAAGCTGAAGGCAGAGGCTTAACCCACTGAGTCACCCAGGTGCCCCTAGAGATTTATTTTTTAAGATTTTATTTATTTATTTGACAGAGAGAGATCGCAAGAAAGCAGAGAAGCGGACAGAGAGAGACGGGGAAGCAGGCTCCCCACTGAGCTGAGAGCGCAATGCGGGGCTAGATCCCAGGACCCCTCTGAGATCATGACCTGAGCCCAAAGTAGAGGATCAATCCACTGAGCCACCTAGGTGTCCAAAAAGCTTTTTATTTTGGAAAATACAGCTATTTTCATAAAATACATCTTATTTGCATTAACATGTATAGGATTTATTATTGCTAATTTTATTTTTTTAAGGTTTTATTTATTTATTTATTTAGTTAGTTAGTTATTTTTTGACAGAGAGAGAGAGATCACAAGTAGGCAGAGAGGCAGGCAGAGAGAGAGGGGAAAGCAGGCTCCCTGCTGAGCAGAGAGCCCAATGGGATCTAAGACTGTGAGATTATGACCTGAGCGGAAGGCAGAGGCTTAACCTACTGAGCCACCCAGGTGCCCCTATTATTGTTAATTTTAAATGAATTAATGGATATATTTTTTAAGTTTCTCTATTTTAATTTCTAATAATAGAAAGGTAGATAAATAAAAGTCCCAAAATAAAAGTTCAATAATTTTTAAGAGGAAAAATGGATCTTGAAATAAAAAAGTTGGAGAACTCCTGGCTTGGCTGAACAGAGGAATTTGTCTGTGTTTTGTTGGGGGAGGGGTGGCCCACGAGTGGCCTTTAGTAGTTATGTAAACAGGGGACAAATAGGCACCTGCTGCTCTGGGAGAAGGGTCAAAAGAACTTTTGTGGCCTGAAAAATGTTGTCTCTTGAAGCTTGGTACACGTAGGTGGACACTGTAAATTTGCATGGGGACCAAGAAACATCCTGGGAGGAAAGCCATGAAGTCCTGACCCATTCCCTGTGAGACTCAATGTCCCAGCAACCACTCTGAAGGCTTGAGAAGGAACAGGAACAAAGAACATCAGAGGCTTCGGGGGGAACACACCATGATGGAGAATTGCACACAGGTGATCCAGCTCCCATGTCAGGGTCTAGAAAGCCAATGAGGAGGAACAGCAGTGGGGGCCAGGCCTTGACTACGGTGATATCACAGAGCAGTTATCTAAGGGATAAAAGCCCTAAGCCAGAACCCATGGGTGAACTAATTCCATTCTCTAGCTGTTTCTCTGCCTGATGCCTGACAGCAGAACTTATCCCTTGGAACTGAACAAGCCACTATTCTTCTTGGATGACTGGGTGAGGGAGGGGACAACTTCAAGAGATTCTGCACTTGATGCAAATATGAGGCCTCTGATTAATAAAGGGGATAGGAAAGGATTGGCATAGCCGTCTAGCAAACCAGTATGGTCGTGCTGGATGCTGTTCTAAGCAACCGAGAACAGACACAGTCCCTGGCCTCAGAGAGCTTCCAGCTGCCAGAAAGAAACAAGAAAACTGCCATTTCTGTTACATAAAAAGAAGGTCTATATGAGGAATCAAGAGCAGAGTGCTATGGGAACAGACAGAGGACTACCTGACCAAGTCTCAAGGGGCATGTGGGAACAGATTCCCAAACAGCATTAATGGGGACATCTATTGCTACTTGGTAAAACAAAGTCCAAATGTCAGTGATGGAAGACAATGAGAATTTTTTGTTCACCTTGGGCAGATTTCTTGGCTCTTCCCTCCAAAGGTGTCTCAGGGACCCAGGTGGCTTTCATGTTGTGACCACACAAACTTAGAGCTTCAAGGATGTCCCTGTGTCCCCCAGCTGGTGTAGAGGGCAGGGGTGGGGTGGGGTCGGGATGTCGGTGTGTAAGGGAAAGGCCCATCAGATACTTAACAACTTGCATCTGGAAAACACAGAGAACTTTCCTTTACATTCCATTAGCCAGGACTACCCACGTGGCCCTGCCTACATGCAAGAGAGATGAGTCATGCAGGTTTCCTGGGCCCAAGAAAGAAGATGAAATGATTTGGTAAACACATAGCATTACCTCTGCCACACAGAAGAGGCAGTTTCTGAGTTAAAAGATGAGGGGAGTGAATAGAGAAGGTGAGAATGGAGAGGATGGGTCCAGATAGAGGGCACTGCACAATAAAAGCCCCAGAAATGGGGGCGCCTGGGTGACTCAGTTAGTTAAGCATCCGACTCATGTCTCAGCGCAGGTCTGGATCTCAGGGTTGTGAGTTCAAACCCCAAGTTGGGCCACATTCTGGGTATGGAACCTACTTTAAAATAATAATAATAATAAGGGGCGCCTGGGTGGCTCAGTGGGTTAAGCCGCTGCCTTCGGCTCAGGTCATGATCTCAGAGTCCTGGGATCGAGTCCCGCATCGGGCTCTCTGCTCAGCAGGGAGCCTGCTTCCCTCTCTCTCTCTCTGCCAGCCTCTCTACCTACCTGTGATCTCTCTCTGTCAAATAAAATAAAATAAAATAAATCTTAAAAAAAAAAATAAATAAAAAATAAAAATAATAATAATAATAAACAAAAAGTAAAAATCCTTGAAGAGAAACATCTTGGTGTGAAGTGGCTGGAATGAAAAATATCTGGGGATGGGACACATGGGTGTCTCAGTCGGTTTAGCATCTGACTTTGGCTCTGGCCATGATCTCAGGGTCCTGGGATCCAGCCAGAGTCAGACCCTCACTCAGCAGGTAGTCTGCTTATCACTCTCCCTCTTCCTCTGCCCCTCACCCCTGCATGTGCTCTCCCTCTCTCTCCCTCAAATAGATCAAAAAAATCTTTATTAAAAAAAGAAGAGGGGGGGGACGCCTGGGTGGCTCAGTTGGTTAAGCAGCTGCCTTCGGCTCAGGTCATGATCCCGGCGTCCTGGGATCGAGTCCCACATCGGGCTCCTTGCTTGGCGGGGAGCCTGCTTCTCCCTCTGCCTGCCACTCTGTCTGCCTGTGCTTGCTCTCGCTTCTCTCTCTATGACAAATGAATAAATAAAATCTTTAAAAAAATAAAAATTAGGGGGAGGAGTCAAGATGGTGGAGAAGTAGCAAGCTGAGACTGCTTCAGCTAGCCGGAGATCAGCTAGACAGCTTATCTAAAGATTGCAAACACCTGAAAGAAATTGAGGAAGACACAAAGAAATGGAAAAATGTTCCATGCTCCTGGATTGGAAGAATAAATATTGTGAAAATGTCTATGCTACCTAAAGCAATCTACACATTTAATGCAATTCCTATCAAAGTACCATCCATCTTTTTCAAAGAAATGGAACAAATAATTCTAAAATTTATATGGAACCAGAAAAGACCTCGAATAGCCAAAGGGATATTGAAAAAGAAAGCCAACGTTGGTGGCATCACAATTCCGGACTTCAAGCTCTATTACAAAGCTGTCATCATCAAGACAGCATGGTACTGGCACAAAAACAGACACATAGATCAATGGAACAGAATAGAGAGCCCAGAAATAGACCCTCAACTCTATGGTCAACTAATCTTCGACAAAGCAGGAAAGAATGTCCAATGGAAAAAAGACAGCCTTTTCAATAAATGGTGCTGGGAAAATTGGACAGCCACATGCAGAAAAATGAAATTGGACCATTTCCTTACACCACACACGAAAATAGACTCAAAATGGATGAAGGACCTCAATGTACGAAAGGAATCCATCAAAATCCTTGAGGAGAACACGGGCAGCAACCTCTTCGACCTCTGCCGCAGCAACATCTTCCTAGGAACAACGCAAAAGGCAAGGGAAGCAAGGGAAAAAATGAACTACTGGGATTTCATCAAGATCAAAAGCTTTTGCACAGCAAAGGAAACAGTTAACAAAATCAAAAGACAACTGACAGAATGGGAGAAGATATTTGCAAACGACATATCAGATAAAGGACTAGTGTCCAGAATCTATAAAGAACTTAGCAAACTCAACACCCAAAGAACAAATAATCCAATCAAGAAATGGGCAGAAGACATGAACAGACATTTCTGCAAAGAAGACATCCAGATGGCCAACAGACACATGAAAAAGTGCTCCATATCACTTGGCATCAGGGAAATACAAATCAAAACCACAATGAGATATCACCTCACACCAGTCAGAATGGCTAAAATCAACAAGTCAGGAAATGACAGATGCTGGCGAGGATGCGGAGAAAGGGGAACCCTCCTACACTGTTGGTGGGAATGCAAGCTGGTGCAGCCACTCTGGAAAACAGCATGGAGGTTCCTCAAAATGTTGAAAATAGAACTGCCCTATGACCCAGCAATTGCACTATTGGGTATTTACCCTAAAGATACAAATGTAGTGATCCAAAGGGACACATGCACCCGAATGTTTATAGCAGCAATGTCCACAATAGCCAAACTATGGAAAGAACCTAGATGTCCATCAACAGATGAATGGATCAAGAAGATGTGGTATATATACACAATGGAATACTATGCAGCCATCAAAAGAAATGAAATCTTGCCATTTGCAACAACATGGATGGAACTAGAGCGTATCATGCTTAGCGAAATAAGTCAAGCAGAGAAAGACAACTATCATATGATCTCCCTGATATGAGGAAGTGGTGATGCAACATGGAGGCTTAAGTGGGTAGAAGAATAAATGAAACAAGATGGGATTGGGAGGGAGACAAACCATAAGTGACTCTTAATCTCACAAAACAAACTGAGGGTTGCCGGGGGGAGGGGGTTGGGGAGAAGGGGGTGGGATTATGGACATTGGGGAGGGTATGTGATTTGGTGAGTGCTGTGAAGTGTGTAAACCTGGTGATTCACAGACCTGGGGATAAAAATATATGTATATAAAAAATATATGTTTATAAAAAAAATAAATAAATAAATAAAAAAAATAAAAATTAAAATAAAAATTAAAAAAATAAATAAAAAATAAATAAAAAAAAGAAGAGGGGGGATGCCTAGGTGGCTCAGTCGGTTAAGCTACTGCCTTTGGCTCAGGTCATAATCCCATGGTCCTGGAATCGATTTCTGCATCGGATTCCTTGCTCAGCAGGGAGCCTGCTTCTCTCTCCATCTCTGCCTGGCACTCTGCCTCCTTGTATGTGCACTCTCTCTCTCTGACAAATAAATGAATAAATTTTAAAAAAAGAAAAAAGAAAAGGGGCACCTGGGTGGCTCAGTTGGTTAAGCATCTGCCTTCATCTTGGGTCATGATTCCAGGGTCCTGGGATGCAGCCCTGCAAGGGGCTCCCTGTTCAGTGAAGAACCCGCTTCTCCCTTTCTATCTGCAGCAACCCCTGCTTGTGCACTCTCTCAAATAAATAAATAAATATAATTCTTTAAAAAGAATTAAAGAAAAATTTCCTCTGGGGAAGTCATAGTAAGCCATGAGGTAAGCAAGGGGTTATCGTAGAGTACGTGTGCACCATGTAAATTAAAGTTGACTTTTAACCTGACAGCAGTGGGAAGTCAGTGATGGGTTTTAAACAAGGGAGTCACGTGATCATATCTGTGCTTCTGGAAGATCATTCTGGCTACAGCATAGAGAACAGACTGGGAGGAGGGAAGACCAAAGGCAGGAAAGTCAGTTTGGAAGCCGTTGCAATGATCTGGTAGAGAAACCCTGACGCAGGGTTGCTGCAATGGGTACCCAGCAAAGCAGCTGGATTTTAGAAAGACTTGAGTAGTAATTGAGCATACCAGATGAATATTTGATGATAATTGTTTGAATAAGGGGTGGGGAGATGAGAGGTGAAAAACAGGGCAAGGATAGTGCCACTCACTAAGACAGACGATTAAAAAAAAGAAAAGAGCTATTTTAAGGGGAAATATGATATGCTTGTGGAACAGCCAGAGGAAGCCAGAAGGTATTTGAAAAGCTGGGCCTCAAGACAGATCTTAACTGGAGATGAAAGATGTGAGAGGCATCAATACAGAGACAGTGCTTGAAACTATAACTGCGGATTATCCCGGGAGAGTGTGAAGGGCCAGTCTAGAAGCATTTATGTGCTGCTATTAAAGTGTTTCCCAGTCAGCTCCCTAGCAAGAGAAGTTCTGACTGCAGCAGTTGCTGATGTCTGTGGTGTAAATACTCCCACTGCGGTCAATTTCAAATGACCAACTTGTCATCACGGAAGGTGAACTAATGAAGAGATGCATCCCATTGGTTCCTGAGAGCTGTGGTGAGCCTGCTCCAGACCACCACCAAGTAGGAGAGAGCCCTGCCTATACGCCTAACACAAATATTTAAGGGATGGACAGAATAAAAGAATTCTCGAAAGAATAATCCATCCTAAGAACCAAGAAAGAAAGAACATGAAGGAGGAAATGATTGACCATTCATACTCCCCTGACCAACCCCAAATTACATATGATAAAATCCAAAAAGTGTCCATTGGGTTTAGCACCAAGCAGGTCATTAGTAGTCTTCATAAGACCAGTTTTAACGGAGACAGATGACAGTGGGCCTAGAGGTTCATGTAAACCAAGTGTTGGAAACCACAGCTGTAGATAAGTCTTAGACACCAGGAATAGTAGGCTGGCTTCTGTTTTCCAGCAGGAAATAGAAACTGGATCACTCAAAACCATAATAGTACTATCCCTCGCACATCTCGTTCTACCTCCAACCTCCAACCCACACATAAATGCCTAGATCTCTGTACCTCTATACCTCTCACAACAGACCCTCTCACAAAAAAGTGGTACCATTTCCCCATAAGGCATGGAAAAACGCATGCAGTGTGTGCGGGATTGGGCTAGTACCAACTTGTTCAGTACGGTTCCCAGAATTCCCTTCTCTCCGCCTTCCAAGTTAAATCTGGCCAGAAGAAGCACTTGAGTGAAATTTGAAAGGCAGACATGAGACAACAGCCATTATCTTCAGGAGGTCTACAGTCAGATGAGGCAAAGGACAGACCCCAAGGTATCTGGCAGGCGTCGGCTTGTTTTCAGTCTCCTTCCCTCTGTGTCTTCTCAACCATTGGCCCTGAGACCAGCAGCAGTCCAGGCCTACTCCCAGACTGATGTGATGCACGGTGGCAGACTCACAGAGGCCACAGCTTCGAAACAACCTGTCTTTGAGCTCTCCCTTTGTGGTCCCATTTCAGGGACTGAGCACAGTAGTTGACATCTTGATTTTGTTTGTTTTAATTTTTTTTTAAGATTTTATTTATTTATTTGTCATAGAGAGAGTGCAAGCAGGGGGAGTGGCAGGCAGAAGGAGAGGGAGAAGCAGGCTCCCTGATTCAGGGCTCAGTCCCAGGACCCCAAGATCATGACCTGAGCCTAAGGCAGACACTTAACCAACTGAACCACCCAGGCATCTGGGCCTCTCAGATTTCTCGGCAGCTCCAACGTGTCCAGCTGTAGGCAGACTGGGCAATGACTCTTCTTTTGATCCTTCAGCTCCCCTTCCAGACTTCCATGTCCCTGGTTTCTCTAACATTTGTGTAATGTCTCGAATTCCTAATGCCTTCTCTCCATAATGTTTTGGATGGCTCTGTTTCCCCAATTGAACTCTTCGCTGATACCATTACTGGTACCATGCGTGAAGGGCAGCCAGAACAAAACCTACCAGACATGCATCTGGTTTGGGGACGGGCAACGGGTAGAGGCTGGAAAAGCAGAAGGAAACTGTGAGCAAAGGCTGGAAAAACAGTGAAGGGATCATAGGCATAGATTGGAAAAGTAGTGGGAAAGTGCAAGGATGATTTGTGTTACGCAGCAGTAAAACGATTGGCAAGACTGTCACCTGTGGAAACACAAAAGACAGAAAATGCAGCTCATAAACTTTTGGATCTAGCTACAGTGATTTCCAAGCTGAATGTTGGAAGTCCCAGTAGGTTAATCCTAGCGGCACGTGATAAAGTGCTTGCAGAGAGAGGGGAACAAAAGAAGGAACTCGAGTTTGCAAGAGGAATTTAGAAGAAACAGAAAATCCAGGACTTGCTTATGTTGGAAAACAAAACTGTTTTACATCTCTAGTTGATCCAGGCAGCAATGGATTCTCAGAGGAAGAAACAGCCTCCAGAGGAAGATCATATTGAAGGTTTGGCTATAGAGCCCTTGGCTAAAATCTCAGAAACATTTGTGGTGATTCCTAGTACACTCTCTTCATTAGACAAAAGGGCTTCCAGGAATCCTAAGGACATGGTCCCAAAGAGGGCTAATTTCAAAATAGCTATGAACAAGTCTAAAGGGTGGGCCTATCTTGAAAAGAATTGTGGATATAAGTTTTATCTCATGGAGTACACTATAAATCTGACATATAGAAAGCCTACAACATTTTTTTTTAAAGATTTTATTTATTTATTTGACAGACAGAGATCACAAGTAGACAGAGAGTCAGGCAGAGAGAGAGGAGGAAGCAGGCTCCCTGCCAAGCAAAGAGCCCAATGCGGGGCTCGATCCCAGGACCCTGGGATCACGACCTGAGCCGAAGGCAGAGGCCTTAACCCACTGAGCCACCCAGGTGCCCCGAAAGCCTACAACATTTTTAAGGGACTTCTGTCAGCTCAGACTGAAAGAGACTGAGATTGTCCAAATTCCAAGTAGTGCTCTAAGCCCCCAGGTCTCCATGAATAGGAAGCAAGCTGAGAATACAGTCCAGCTACAAACAAAAGCCATTTTTTTAAAGATCTTGTTTATTTATTTGTCAGAGAGTGAAAGAGAGAGAGCGCACAAGCAGGGGGAGCAGCAGAGGGAGAAGCAGGCTCCCCACTGAGCAGGAAGGCCCGATCCAGGGCTCCATCCCAGGACCCCTGGGATGATGACCTGAGTCAAAGGCAGATGCTTAACTGACTGAGCCACTCAGGCACCCCAGACACAATTTATTTTTATGAAAACTAGGATATTTCAGAAAGTAGAGCCAAGATCCCTGAGAATGGAATGAAAAGCCTCAAAGAACAGTGAATTAGCAAGTAGTCCTCCATGCAGGCCCTAATTAGGAAACAGTCCCTATCCCCAGAGTAAGGGGATCTGGCACCATGTGCCTAGTTGGGTATCAGAAGTGTTCTGAACCAGGGGTGCCTGTCTGCCTCAGTCAGGAGAGCATGCAACTCATGATTTCGGGGTTATAAACTCAAGCTCCATATTGAGTGCAGAGATTACTTAAAAAAAGAAAGAAAGAAATACTATGAAATAACGATTGCTATGTTTTTCCTGTACTTCCTTTTTGTTGTGCTGTACTTCCTCTTTTTGAACAGAAGTGTTCATTAGGTGGCTAGGGAGCAGGTAACATGCCTTTTTAACTCACTGATCTTTGGATTAAGAATAGCTTTATGCAAAAAGAAAAAAAATAGCCATATGCGGCAGTTCTTTGGAAAAATTAAAAATAGAATTACCATATGATCCAGCCATTTCACTTCTAGGAATAAAAAGAATTGAAAGTAGTGATACAAACAGATATTTGCCCTCCCATATTCAGAGCAGCATTATCAACAATAGCCAAAATGTGGAAGCAACTCAGAAGTTTATCAACAGAAGAATGGGGGCACCTGGGTGGCTTAGTGGGTTAAGCATCTGACTTTGGCTCAGGTCATGATCCCAGGGTCCTGGGACTGAGGCCTGAATCAGGCTCCCTGCTCAGCAGGAAGTCTGCTTCTCTCTCTCCCTCTGCCCCTTCCCACTCCCACTTGTGGTCTCTCTCTCATTAATAAATAAATAAAATCCGTAAAAAACAAACAAACCGTGCGCCAAAGATAGAAATGCTTGGTCACAGGCTGGGTGAGCACAGAGCGTGGCTGGAGACCAAAGACACGGGAGGGATTAACTGCTTTTCTCCAAGGGATTGACTGCTTTTCTCCGAGGGTACACTGAGGAGTGGGGCCCGAGCTCTCTCGCCTCCTCCAGCCGAAGGTTGGGAAGCCGCCATCTTCATTCCCATCCTCCAGAGCTCTACGGAAAGTGTTCAGGGAACAAAAGCTCCCCAAAGCAAACCGCCCAGATTACTTAGCCCAGCCCCTGGCAAGGTCAGTGCAATTCCGCCTCCAGGCAAAGAGAATTTGAGAATTACGGGGCAACAGGCCCCTCCCACAGAAGTTCAGCAAAAACATCCAGCCAAGACCAAGTTTACCGATCAATGAGAACTGCAAAACAGCAGTGCTAGAGGAATACAGCATATAGAATTCAGGACTTTTCCCCCATGATTCTTTAATCTTTCAAAGTTAAATTTTTTAAATCTTTGTTATTTTTTCTTTTCTCTTTTTTGAATGTTTCCTCTCTCCTATTTTAACATTTTATCTTATTAATACCTTTTAAAAAATCTTTTAATTTTCATTTTTATACTCATATTCTATCCCTACATTGTATTTTACCTTATTTTTTTTATACACATAAGTTTTTCTTTCTTTAAAATTTTGGGATACAGCTTCTTTTTTTTTTTTTTTTTTTTTTTTCTTTTCAGTGTGACAGAATTCATTGTTTTTTGCACCACACCCACTGTTCCATGCAATATGTGCCCTTCTTAATACCCACTGCCTGGCTTCCCCAACCTTCCACCCGCCCCCTTCAAAACCCTCAGATTGTTTTTCAGAGTCCATAGTCTCTTATGGTTCACCTCCCCTTCCAATTTCCCTCAACTCCCTTCTCCTCTCCATCTCCCTATGTCCTCCATGTTATTTGTTATGTTCATCATCACTAGCCATTAGAGAGATTCAAATTAAAACCACATTGACATACCACCTTACACAAGTTAGAATGGCCAAAATTAGCAAGACAGGAAACAATGTGTGTTGGAGAGGATGTGGAGAAAGGGGGACCCTCTTACACTGTTGGTGGGAATGCAAGTTGGTGCAGCCACTTTGGAGATCAGTGTGGAGATTCCTTAATAAATTAAAAATAGAGCTTCCCTAGGACCCTACAATTGCACTACTGGGTATTTACCCCAAAGATACAGATGTAGTGAAAAGAAGGGCCATCTGTACCCCAATGTTTATAGCAGTAATAGCCACGGTCGCCAAACTGTGGAAAGAACCAAGATGCCCTTCAACGGAAGAATGGATAAGGAAGATGTGGTCCATATACACTATGGAGTATTATGCCTCCATCAGAAAGGATGAATACCCAACTTTTGTAGCAACATGGACGGGACTGGAAGAGATTATGCTGAGTGAAACAAGTCAAGCAGAGAGAGTCAATTATCATATGGTTTCACTTATTTGTGGAGCATAACAAATAACATGGAGGACATTGGGATACAGTTTCTTCTAACAGACCAAAATATACCCTAAATCTAGGATATGGCTTTCTTCTGGTCTCCAGGCTGATCACATTTTTCCTTTTTTTTTTTTTTCTTTTTTCAACCAACTTCTTATCTTATCAATTCTTTTCTAAAATATTTGTAAAGTTCCCACCTTACAGCCATATTCCATCCCTTCATCATGATTACCCTTATTTTTATATAAATATAAGTTTTTCTTTCTTTAAAATTTTGTGAGGCAATTTCTTCTCACAGACCAAAACATACCCAAAATCAAGTGTGTGGCTCTGTTCTAGTCACCAGCCTAATCATACTTTTTTTCTTTCCTTTCTTCTCCCCCTAGTTTTGGGTCTCTTCTGATTTGGTTAGTATATATTTTTCTGGGATCGTTGTTACCCTTTTAGCATTTTGTTCTTTCATTCATCTATTCTTCCCTGGACAAAATGACAAGGCAGAAAAATTCACCTCAGAAAAAAGAACAAGAGGCAGTAGCAACTGCTGGGGACCTAATCAATATGGACATTAGTAAGATGTCAGAACTACAGTTCAGAATGACAATTATAAAGATGCTAGCTGGGCTTCAGAAAAGTGTAGAAAATACTAGAGAATCCCTTTCTGAAGAAATAAAGTCTCTTTCTGCAGAAATAAAAGAACTGCAACCAAGTTGAAATCAAAAAGCTATTGGGGCGCCTGGGTGGCTCAGTGGGTTAAATCCTCTGCCTTCAGCTCAGGTCATGATCTCAGGGTCCTGGGATTGAGCCCCGCATCAGGCTCTCCTCTCAGCGGGGAGCCTGCTTCCTTCTCTCTCTCTGCCTGCCTCTCTGCCTAGTTGTGATCTCTCTCTGTCAAATAAATAAATAAAAATTTTTTTAAAAAGCTATTAATGAGCTACAGTAAAAAATGGAGGCTCTTACTGCTAGGATTAATGAGGCAAGAAAGAGAGTTAGTGATATAGAAGACCAAATGATGGAAAATAAATAGGCTGAGAAAAAGAGAGATAAACAACTACTGGATCATGAGGAGAGAATTCGAGAAATAAGTGATACCATAAAATGAAACAATATTAGAATAATTGGGATCCCAGAAGAAGAAAGAAAGAAAGGGGCTGTGATATTTCCTCTTTCATTCATGATTTTATCAATTTTGGTCCTTTCCCTTTTCCTTTTGATAAGTCTGGCCATGAACTTATCAATCATATCAATTCTTTCAAATAACCAGCTCCTAGTTTTGTTGATCTGTTCTACTGTTCTTTGGGCTTCTATTTCATTGATTTTTGCTCTGATCTTTTTTATTTCTCTTCTCCTACTGGGTTTAGGCTTTTTTTGCTGTTCTTTCTCCAGCTCTTTTAGGTGTAGGGTTAGGTTGTGTCCTTGAGACCTTTCTTATTTCTTGAGAATGTCTTGTATCACTACATACTTTCTTCTCAGGACTGCCTTTGCTGTGTCCAAAAGATTTTGAACAGTTGTGTTTTCATTTTCGTTTGTTTCCATAAATTTTTTAATTCTTCTTTAATTTCCTGGTTAAGCCATTCATTCTTTAGAAGGATGCTCTCTATCCTCCATGTATTTGAGTTCTTTCCAAATTTCCTCTTGAGATTGAGTTCTAGTTTCCAAGCATTGTAGTCTGAAAATATGCAGTGAATGATCCTAATCTTTTGGTACCAGGTGAAACCTGATTTGTGACCCATGATGTGATCTATTCTGGAGAATGTTCCATGTGTGCTAGAGAAGAATGTATACTCTGTTGCTTTGGGATGGAATGTTCTGAATATATCTATGATGTCCATCGGTCCAGTGTGTCATTTAAAGCCTTTATTTCCTTGTTGATCTTTTGCTTAGATGATCTTTCCATTTCAGTGAGGAGGTGTTAAAGTACCCTACTATTATTGTATTATTGTTGATGAATTTCTTTGATTTTTGTTATTAATTGGTTTATATAATTGGCTGCTCCCATGTTAGGGGCATTGATATTTAGAATTGTTAGTTCTTGTTATCAACACCACGCTCTAACCAACTGAGCTAACCAGCCGACTTAGCTCTTCTTGTTAGATAGACCTTTGAAGTATGATATAATGACCTTCCTCATCTCTTATTATAGTCTTTAGCTTAAAAATCTAACTTTTTTTTCTAAAGATTTTATTTATTTATTTGACAGAGAGAGATCACAAGTAGATGGAGAGGCAGGCAGAGAGAGAGAGAGAGGGAAGCAAGCTCCCTGCTGAGCAGAGAGCCCGATGTGGGACTCGATCCCAGGACCCTGAGATCATGACCTGAGCCGAAGGCAGCGGCTTAACCCACTGTGCCACCCAGGCGGCCCTTAAAAATCTAACTTATCTGATATAAGGATTGTCCAGGACAATCAGGGCAGAGCCCAGGGCCAGGGCCAGATGGCTTCCCAAGGAAATTCTACCAAACATTTAAAGAAAAAATAATACATATTCTCCTGGAACTGTTCCCAAAAAATAGAAATGGAAGGAAAACTTCAAAACTCATTTATGAAGCCAGCATTACCATGATCTCAAAACCAAAGACCCCATCAAAAAGGAGAATTACAGACCAATAATATCCCTGATGAACATGGGTGCAAAAATTCTCACTAAAGTAGCAGCCAAAAGGATCCAACAGTACATTAAAAGGATTATTCACGGGGGTGCCTGGGTGACTCAGTGGGTTAAAGCCTCTGCCTTCAGATCAGGTCATGGTCTCAGGGTCCTGGGATCAAGCCCCACATCGGGCTCTCTGCTCGTGGGGAACCTGCTTTTTCCTCTCTCCCTCCCTGCCTCTCTGCCTACTTGTAATCTCTGTCTATCAAATAAATAAATAAAATCTTAAAAAAAAAAAAAAAAGGCCGCCTGGGTGGTTCAGTGGGTTAAAGCCTCTGCCTTCGGCTCAGGTCATGATCCCAGCGTCCTGGGATCGAGCCCTGCATCGGGCTTTCTGCTCCGCGGAGAGCCTGCTTCCTCCTCTCTCTTCCTGCCTGCTTCTCTGCCTACTTGTGATCTGTCTGTCGAATAAATAAATAAAATCTTTTTTAAAAATAAATAAATAAATAAGGATTATTCACCACAACCAAGGGGGATTTATTCCTGGGCTGCAAGGTTGATTCAACACCTGCAAATCAATCAATGTGACACAATACATTAATAAAAGAAAGAACAAAAACCATATGATACTCTTAATAGATGCTGAAAAAGAATTTGCCAAAGTACAGCATCCTTTCTTGATCAAAACTCTTCACAGTGAGGGCATAGAGGGTACATACCTCAATGTCATCAAAGCTGTCTATGAAAAACCCACAGCAAATGTCATTCTCAATGGAGAAAAACTGAGAGCTTTTCCCCTAAAGTCAGGAACATGGCAGGGCTGTCCACTATCATCACTACTATTCTATTAGAAGTCCTAGCCTCAGCAATCAGAAAACAAAAAGAAATAAAAAGCATCAGAATCGGCCAAAAAGAAGTCAAACTCTCACTTTTTACAGATGATATGATACTTTATGTGGAAAACCCAAAAGACTCCACTCCAAAACTGCTAGAACTCATACAGGAATTCAGTAAAGTGTCAGGGTATAAAAGCAATGCATAGAAATCAGCTGCATCTCTATACACCAACAGCAAGACAGAAGAAAGAGAAATTAAGGAGCTGATCCCATTAACAACTGCACCCAAAACCATAAGATACCCAGGAATAAACCTAACCAAAGAGGCAATGAATCTGTACTCAGAAAACTATAGAGTACTCATGGAAGAAATTGAGGAAGACACAAAGAAATGGAAAAATGCTCCATGTTCAGGGATTCGAAGACAAATATTGTCTATGCTACTTAAAGCAATCTATGCATTTCGTGCAATTCCTATCAAAATCCCATCAGCTTTTTTCAAAGAAATGGAACAAATAATCCTAAAATTTATATGGAACCAGAAAAGACCCAGAATAGCCAGAGGAATGTTGAAAAAGAAAACCAAAGTTGGTGGCATCACAATTCCAGACTTCAAGCTCTATTACAAAGCTGTGATCATCAAGATGGTATTGTACTGACACAAAAACAGACACACAGATCAATGGGACAGAATAGAGAGCCCAGAAATGGACCCTCAACTCTATGGTCAACTAATCTTCAACAAAATAGGAAAGAATGTCCAATGGAAAAAAGACAGCCTCTTCAACAAGTGGTGTTGGGAAAATTGGACAGCGACATGCAAAAGAATGAAACTGGACCATTTTCTTACACCACACACAAAAATAGACTCCAGGGGCGCCTGGGTGGCTCGGTGGGTTAGGCCGCTGCCTTCGGCTCGGGTCATGATCTCAGGGTCCTGGGATTGAGTCCCGCATCGGGCTCTCTGCTCAGCAGGGAGCCTGCTTCCTCCTCTCTCTCTGCCTGCCTCTGTGATCTCTCTCTGTCAAATAAATAAATAAAATATTAAAAAAAAAAAAATAGACTCCAAATGGAGGAAAGACCTCAATATGAGACAGGAATCCATCAAAATCCTTGAGGAGAACACAGACAGCAAGCTCTTTGACCTCAGCAACAGCAACTTCTTCCTAGAAACATCACCAAAGGCAAGGGAAGCAAGGGTAAAAGTGAACTATTGGGACTTCATCAAGATCCAAAGCTTTTGCACAGCAAAGGAATTAGTCAACAAAACCAAAAGACAACTGACAGAATGGGAGAAGATATTTGCAAATGACATATCAGATAAAGAGCTGGTGTCCAAAATGTATAACGAACTTATCAAGGAGAACCTGGGTGGCTTAGTGGGTTAAAGCCTGTGCCTTCAGCTCAGGTCATGATCCCAGGGGCCTGGGATTGAGCCCCACATCGGTCTCTCTGATCTTCAGGGAGCCTGTTTCCTCCTTTCTCTCTCTCTGCATTCTCTCTGCCTACTTATGATCTCTAGAAAACAAATAAATAAAATCATTAAAAAAAAAAAAAAAGGAACCTACAAACTCAACATCTGAAGATCAAATACTCCAAAAAGAAATGCCAGAAGACATGAACAGATATTTCTGCGAAGAATACATCTAAATGACCAACAGACACATGAAAAAGTGCTCCACCTCACTCAGCTTCAGAGAAATACAAATCAAAACCACAGTGAGATACCACCTCAAACCAGTCAGAATGGCTAAAATTAACAAGTCAGGAAATGACAGATATTGGCAAGGACACAGAGAAAGGGGAACCTTCCTACACTGTTGGTGAGAATGCGAGGTGGTGTAGCCACTCTGGAAAACAATATGGAGGTTCCTCAAAAAGTTGGAAATAGAGCTACCCTACAACCCAGCAACCATACTACTAGGTATCTTTACCCTAAAGATACAAATGTAGTGATCCAAAAGGGCCTGTGCATCCAAATGTTTATAGCATCAATGTCCACAATAGCCAAATTGTGGAAAGAACCTAGATGTCCATCAACAGATGAATAGATAAAGATGAGTGGTATATATATATATATATAAAATCTCAGCCATCAAAAAAGGAATCTTGTCATTTACAATGCTGTGGGTAGAACTAGAGGGTAATATGCTAAATGAAATAAGTCAATCAGAGAAAGACAATTCTCATATGATCTCTCTGATATGAGGAATTTGAGAGTCAGGGAGGGGGGTCGTGGGAGGCAGGGAGGAAAAAAAATGAAACAAGATGGGAATGGGGAGGGAGATAAACCATAAGAAACTTAATCTCAGGAAACAAACTGAGGGTTGCTGGGCGGGTGGTCGTGGGAGGGGTGGGGTGGCTGAGCTATGACTTTGGGCAGGGTAAGTGCTGTGGTAAGAGCAATGAATTGTGTAAGACTAATGATTCACAGACCTGTACCCCTGAAACAAATAATACATTATATGTTAATTTTAAAAAGAAGAATTAGTAAATAAAATTTGGTATATACATACATGAAAAATGATTCAGCTTTAAACAGGAAAATGGTGATGTTTATGACACCTATATTAAAATCAAAATAAGGGGTAATAGGTGGCTCAGTTGATGGGGCACCAGACTCTTGATTTTGCCTCCAGTGGTGGTCTCAGTGTAATGGGGTCGAGCCCCATTAGGCTCTAGGCTCAGAGGGGGTCTGCTTGAGATTCTTTCTCTCTCTCTCTTTCTCTCTCTCAAATATATAAATAAATCATTAAGGATGCCTGGGTCGCTCAGTCAGGTAAGTGTCTAACTTTGGCTCAGGTCATGATCTCAGGGTCCTGGGATGGAGCCCCGAGTCCAGCTCCACGTTCTATAGGGAGTTTGTTTGTCCCTCTGCTGCCCACTGACTTGTGCACAAACACACAGTGTCTTTCTCAAATAAATAAATCAAATATTTATAAATAAATAAATAAATAAATCTTATAAAAAGTAAAATTGAAATAATACAGAGAAGATTAACATGGTCCCTGGGCAAGGAAAACACACACATTTGTTAAGTATTCCATGTTTTTTGTAACATTGTATGCCAGCTATACTCAAATTGAAATTAAATAAATAAATAAGAAGACAATTCTGATACATGTTTCAACATGGATGACACTTGACAACAGAGGCGCCTGGGTGGCTCAGACAGATGAATGTCTGCCTTTGGCTCGGGTCATGACCCCAGGGTCCTGGGATCTACCCCTGTGTTGGGCTCCCTGCTCAGCATGGAGCCTGTTCCACCCTCTCACTCTGCCCACCCCCATCCATGTTCTCGCTCTCAGATAAATAAATAAAATCTTTAAAAATAAAAATTAAAAGAAAGACACTTGAAGACATTATGCTAAATAAAATAAACTAGTCACAAAAGGATAAATACCGTTATGATTCCACTTATGTGAGAGATTTAGGGTAGTCAAATAGGTAGAGACAGAAAATAAAATGGTGGCTGTCCGGGGGGTTAACAAAGGGTTTGAGGGGAGGGCCGTAGGAAGTTATTGTTTAATGAGTACAGAATTGTTGGGGAGATTTTTTAAGGTGTTTTGTTTTTTTTTTTAAGTAATCTCCAACATGGGGCTCGAACCCACAATACCGAGATTAAGAGTTGCTTGCTCTACCAATTGAGCCAGCCAGTCAGTGCTCCAGGTGTGCAGTTCTAGTTTTCCAAGATGAAAAAAGCTCTAGAGATGGATGGCTATGACAGTTGTAGAACAATGTAAATGTACTTAACACCGCTGAACTATATACTTTAAAATGGCTAAAATGGTAAATTTTATGTAATGCATATTTTACCACAATTGAAAAGAAAATGGCTTCACCCCATGCTGCACCCTTAGCCACATTAAGATCTGGCACAGATCAAATGTTAGTGAAGTTAAATCTGCTGCAATCATCGGCACAAGAGTTTTGAGGGTCTTGGGGTAAGAATAAGCATATTTCACACGTGGGAAAAATGTGAATAATTTGTCACCAGAGCAGGACTTTGACAAACTACAAAAATGAAAAATGGCCACAGGTTCTTCTCATAGCTGAATGTATGTCCTTTTACTAAGTGACTTTGCAGTTTCTTCCATAAACAGTTGGAGTCCATTTTGCTCCCTTTTGAATCTAAGCTTGGTCACGTGGCTTGCTTTGGCCAACAGGACACTAGCACAGGCGAATTAAGCAGAGGCTTGAAAAATGCTTCTGTATTGGGGCTTGCTTTCTCTCACTGCTGATAGTGCTGTAACCACAAAAAAGTTCAGGGGAGCCCCCTTGAAGATAAGTAGAGACCCAGCCACCCCAGCAGTCTCAGCTGAGGCTTGGGACATATGAGGGGGACTATTCTGGACCATTCAGTCTGGCTCAGACTAGAACACCCATAGCCCACCTATTACCTCGTGAGAAACAATAAATGCTTTACATTTTAAGCCACTAAGTTTGGATGATTTGTTATTTAGCAAAAGCTAACCCATACAGGATGGTTTTAGAGTTGTCAAAATGAGTTGGTGGGGGCCCAATTTGCTCAATGTCCAGCGACTCACACACGCAGTCCTGCACAATGAAGAATTATTCCACCCAATTCCCCCCAACGGAAGAACACTGGAACCATGCTTAAGCTTGTCACATCACTTGGAAGAGAGAGGAGTTAAAAGAAATTGATCATTATGGAGAGCCTTATCTGTATGAGACATTTTACGTGCACTAGTTAATTGATTCTACTCAACAAGTTCTTCTTGGTTATCCCCACTTAACAGATAAAAAAACTGAGACTCAGAGGGTTACTTGGTTTTCTCCTGTCACATAGCTAATAGATAGCAGTACCAGGATACAAACCCACGTCGGTCAAAGGTCAGCTCAGAGAAGCCTTCCCTGACCACCTACTCTCGGGTGCCCTCCACACTTAACGCTATCACTTGTTATTATATTACTTTTACTCGTTTTGTAGCATTCCTCTCTATTATCAGACTGTTCACTTACTTGTTGTCATAAGCCTCCTACCAGAATAACTCCCACAGCAGCACGGCTTTGTGGGATTTACCCACCACTGCATCGCCAGCACCTTCTCTCTCCTGAGAGAAAAGACACTCAGCAAATTATTGTTGAATGAATGGAGTAAATGAATGGCTTTCCATGCAATCCAGATGCCTAGGTCTCAGGCAGCTGGTTTCTCTCAGCTTCTGTTCCTGTTGGTATCAGCTCTGTTTTCCCCTCCACTGGCTCTGATTCATGTGGCCCAGTCTGAGACTTCCGCCATGATGAGGGCAACTTCAGAAATCCTCTAATATGCCCTCTTCATTCTCCAAATAGGAAAAAAAAAAAAAGAGGTTCATTTATGTCTCCTCAGGGATGTCCCTTCTCAAGCCACACAGTGGTCTCCACACCTTTTTGCGTTCTGGCACCTGTGCACTCAATCTTCGCATGTAGAGAACAAGCCTGCTTCACTGGGTTGCTCTGTGGATGATATAAAATAATGTGATTTTCTTAAATCCCACCAACTTCCAGGATGACAATCAAATGGCATTACAAGATCAAAGATCATAGCCTTGGGCCTGAAAGGACTTTACGTAGGCTAACTCAGGCTCTTAAAAAAAAAAAACAAAAACAAAAAAACAAAAAAACAACTGAGAGCTCTTGATGTGAACACTTGCTGTATCAACAAATTCTCTCTCAACTATGTATGATCATGATAATTACAGACAAGACAAGGATGGTTATCTTTCGCTGTGTAATAGGCCCCCTCAACGCTCAGTGGCTTAAGTCAACCATGACTTACGATTCTTCATGATTCTGTTGGCTGTGTAGTTCTTCTGCTGATTTCACCTGAGCTCGTTCATGTAGCTGCGTTCAGCGAGTGGGTGTGCTGGGGGCTGGGCTCAGTAGGAATTGCTGAGACATCTGGGCCCCTCTCCTCCTGCTCTTTCATCCCAGGCTTCTTGGTGGCCTGAGATTCCAGAGGACAAAGGTGGAAGCCACCAAGCTTTTCGAGGCCTACATTGTAGAACTTGCCCAACAGCACTCTCACCACATCACACCTGTCCCAGTAAGTCACAAAGGCCAACCTGACATTACAGGGGCTGGAGAATGGATTCTGCTTCTGGATGGGAGCAGCAAAATCACATTACAGAGGGCTGTGCGTTCTGGCATGGGCCAAACTTGTGACCGTTGAGACAACTGTTGGGATTCCACATTATATTATCTTCATAGCTCAGATAAATGTGTTGTTAATGATAAGACCCCGATGTTTCAAGCATGAAGGAAAGCAATATTCAAATCAATCAGATAGCTTTGTCATAAAAAATTTTTATAAAACATACTCTCAGTCAGCTTTTTTTTTTTTTTTTAATTTGACAGAGAGAGAGATCACAAGTAGGCAGAGAGACGGGCAGAGAGACGGTGGGAAGCCGGCTCCCTGCTGAGCAGAGAGCCTGACGCAGGGCTCCATCCCAGGACTCGAGATGGTGACCTGAACCAAGGGCAGAGGCTTAACCCACTGAGCCACCCAGGTGCCCCTCAGACAACATTTTTTATAAGATTGTCATAAAGATGTACAAATCTTTATCCTTCCCTTTGCACACCCACACCCCAGTCCTTCTCCCTTGCCGCTAGCCATTCAGTGTCTCGTTCGTTTTTCATGGAAAAACTTTCCTTCCTCTTTCTACTTCGTTATGGCAGCACTTTCAACAGCAGTATAGCTTGGCAGCTCCCCTCAGTTTCCTACTTATTTTGGCCAATTGCCACCTAGAATATTATGTCCCCTGAGACACGCTGTCAAAGGCAACACTCCTGAAACTGCCTATTGCTTTTTTTTTTTTTCCACGCTATTGGGAAGAGCAACACTCCCACAGGGCAAAGCGATCTCCTGCAAATGCAGGAGGGGAGAAAACCTGGGGAAGAGCTAGGCTCTGACACGCAGCTTCTGGTAAAGTCGACAGAACTCCTTTTAAACAGCCAGGTGGCCATTAACTTTTAATGGGGACTTTTTTGTTGCTCAATGATTTTTGGAACTAACAGGCATCTTGTAAGAACTACTAACACTTACACTTATTCAGAGGACTGTTCCTCAATGTTTTTCTTCATTGGCAAAATAAATGCAAACTTCTTCCTTCGTCTATTTTTAACCAGTTGTTACAGAATTTGGACTGGCTCATTTCAAGTCCCAAATTACAAAAATCGTGGAAGAAAACATCCGTTTTTACGTGTCTTGAAAATATTGGTATCTGCCATTTATAGACAAAAAAATTAATCGGTGGCAAGTCAAGAATAAGAAAACAAGGGGTGCCTGGTGGTTCAGTGGGTTAAACCTATGTCTTCTGCTCGGGTCATGTTCTCAGGGTCCTGGGATCGAGCCCTGCATTGGACTCTCTACTCAGCAGGGAGCCTGCTTCCCCCTCTCTCTCTGCCTGCCTCTCTGCCTACTTGTGATCTCTTCCTCTCTGGCAAATAAACAAAATCTTTTTAAAGAAAGAAAGAATAAGAAAAAGATTAACTAAAGTAAGCAAGCTTTCGGGGCACCTGGGTGGCTCAGTGGGTTAAGCCTCTGACTTTCGTTCAGGTCATGATCTCAGGATCCTGGGATCAAGCCCCGCATCGGGCTCTCTGCTCAGCAGGGGACTTGCTTCCCCCTCCCCTCTGCCTGCCTCTCTGCCTACTTGTGATCTCTCTCTCTCTGTGTCAAATAAATAAATAAAATATTTTAAATAAATAAGTAGAGTAAATAAGCTTTCTGAGTTGTCCATAAATACTTCTAAATCTGAATTACTATTCTTGTCAAAACATTACTTCTAAGATTTTATGATTACTGTATTCTGTACTGTTAACTTAGCTAATAACATCTGTTCACAAGTAAATAAAGCAAAATACGTAGAGGGAGAAATTGCGCTAAATAATAAGCTGACCAGTTTTCTGCTCCAAATAAAAAGTAATCAAAAACAGGTTTCTATAACAAATTTAAAACAATTTCAATTTATTTTAATTTTTCTATTGTCTAATATTCTATATCTCATTAGTAATTTTTAAATTCGTATAATGTATAATTATTCAATGAAAGCTATAAAATATTTTCATATAAGAAACATATCAGGAGTTCCAGTCAATTTTATTTATGAAAGATCATTGTGTTTATGTATATAAATCCACATGTGTATTATGAATTTATTTGAAACCTTCCTATATTTAATAAACTATGAACTTTTGGATGACATGCACATTTTTCTCATTCCTCTTAATATACTGGATATAATTGTTCATCTAAGATACAGTTGATTTTCTTTTTTGTGGTTGTTGTTTAGATTTTTATTTATGTAGTCAGATACTAACTTTTAAGCTTTTGGATATAATGTCTGTCTGATATATCACTTCTTCCGAGGGTTTCTCCAGAGCACTATAAATCTATAATGAGAAGGAAGTATGGGCAAGTAAGTACAAAAAAATGTCCAGAGAAGAATCCTGCCTTAAGATTGCGCACAATTGAGTATTTCACATGTTAAGTTATTTCTATTATGCTATCTACAAAGGGACAAGCATTAAGTTTTCACTTACCCTGATGACCTAATTTAGGCTTGTTTCAGATTTATGAGGACTATAAAATTAGAAAACTTTCATTAAAAAAAAATTAAGACCCTCTGGATGGTTTCCCGAAGCACATCTAGCATTACTTAAGACTTTATCATTTCAGCTAGTTGGATGCATCATATCTACGGTCCGAGCCAGGTCTGTAAGAGTTCTGTGACTGACGCCTAATGGAACCAATTTTCACTCTGGCAGAACAAATTCAAGTTCTAATACTAACTTGTATTCCAGTTTTCTTTGGATGCCAGGAATCAGACCCTTTAAGAAGAAAATGTATCAGAGCATCTGCTTATTATGTGATATTCTATTTATCTCATCTAAACAGCTGGCAGGAACAATGGACAAAAGTCAAATCTAAAATAAGAAACAAGTCATTTTTTTAATTACTGAATTTGCTTTATTCTTGGTTTAACCTTTGTGCCCTCTTCTCCTACATGGCCTTAATTTTCTACAAACTTCCGCTATCACCACGGAGGACCAAGAACCTTCTTCAAACAGGAACGAATGTTCCAATGCATTCACACACCTACGCTAACAATCATATTACAGTCACGGTCCATTGACTGTCGCTCACATTTTTATTACCCTGCATCTGATGAACATTGATGCACTTGGGTGTCTTCCTCTGCACTGGAAGGAAAAATAATAATTTAAATAGAATTCTAAAAGTTGGCATGTTTTGTCAATAGCTTCATTGTTCCTTGTGTCCATTCATCACATTTTGCCTGCTATTGAAATTTTTCCTTACATTCCAACATTATTAAAGCCAGTCATTATTAAACTCATCTCAAAAAGATACCGTCTGCAACTTCTAAGATACCGTCAACTAAGAATCATATTTTCAATATTTCAAATTCTATTGTATTTTCAAACTTCTGAAACAAATATGATATTCCTGCATATTTCCTAAAATGGAATTTCATGTAAACAATGATGTGAGAGGAAAAATGATGCTTATCTAATGATTTTGGCACTGCCCCTAGATAACTGTGCTCCCCTGAGAAAACCAGCAATAGTTTTCTTATTATCAGAACACATTAAAGTGCATATTCTGGAGTCCTACATGTCTTACGTTTGAGACAGAGAAAAGTCACTAGAAAAACAACTTAAGAACAGTTATATTTGTATTCCTCTAGTTTCATTAAATATCCTTTGGGCATACTTTTTTTTTTTTTTCCTTAACAATTACACATTAGGGCACCTGGGTGGCTCAGTCGTTAAGCATCTGTCTTCTGCTAAGGTCATGATCCCAGGATCCTGCGATGGAGCCCCCCATCAGGCTCTCTGCTCAGCTGGAAACCGGTTTCTCCCTCTCCCACTCCCCCTGCTTGTGTTCTTGATGTCTCTCTCTCTCTCTCTATCAAATAAATAAATAAAATCTTTTTTAAAAATTCACATTATTCCACAAAATCACTTAAGGGATTATTGTATTGTTTTAGTTTTCACAAAAACCAGATTGAATTAAAGCTTCATGAAAAGACCAAAACACAAATTATTCCACAGTTCCAAATTTTCCAAGCCCTTCCTTCAGTTGAAATTACTTAAGTAATTTGAACCAGATAGCTCAAGTTGTTAGAGGTAAAGCTCAGTGAATAAGCCTCTCTACATGGAATGCATACAATGTTTTTAGTAATTTTCCATTAATAAAAAGTAGTTTTGCCAAATATGACTGCAAACGAGAAGCCATCAATCTGAATATTTGGAACAACTATAGATCATTTTTTACTCATTGACATTCAATATAAAAAATACTGTTTAAATTGATCACTGATGCTATCTTCCATTTAATCACAAAGAAAATCAAAGCAAAGATAATCATTTTATTGATTTACCAAAGATCCCTGCTGAAGTGTACACATGGTGAAGAAAGAAGTAGGTCCTCAACAGTGTTCTGAACTTCAGTGGAAACTTAAAACATGAGTGTAGATTTATAGATCATACATTACAGGCTGATTAGGGAGAAGTCTGCACATGATGTATATTCTGTGTGTGGTTCATGTGTGGGAAAGAAAGAAAACCAGAAAGAGAGGGGGGAAAAGTCACATTCTCATAATGAGAGTTCTTCTCTCTCTCAGCAGATTTATTAATTGGGAGGGGAGAGAAAGATAATTTAGTACTCCTCTCTGGTGACAAGAGGATACCAGAAAAAAAACTAAGCCATCACATATAATTTACTGTAGAATCTCTTGTCTTAGACTAAAGGGAATAGGAACTTCGTTGCACGTGTATGTATGTACCAATGAATACACACATTTTTCTCTTCTGAAGTTTTTATCTTAAATCAAAATGAGTTGAGCTTCATACTGGGGCTGGGTGAGAAAGAACCTTCTAAAAACTGCTCAACCTAGCAAATACTTTAAAAGTGAACTAATGAGCAGTATTGCTCAATTACATAAACATGCTCCAAGAAGGGCTGCCTCTCTGTGTTTTGATTTTGAAATTTTAAAGAAAAAAAGTTCTGGAGCTTTTAAGAACAAGGAAAGACAGTCTTCTCCATCCTTCCTTCCTTCCCTCCCTCCCTCTCCACAATTTGACCAATTTTCCTGGTTTTCCTTTTTTAAAATAAAGGTCTGCCCCCCTCCTTTCTTTTGACTTCCTTCCCTTTTCCTACCTCCACGACCACAAGTTTGACTAAAAAGGATTTTCAAAAATAAAATAAAATAAAATAAAAATAAAATAAAATAAAATAAAAATGATTGTCCACGCAGGACACTTAGCACATCTCGTGGGACTCCGCCCACCTGATCCAGACGGTTTCAGTCAGCCCGCACCCACCCGGGGCTCCCGTGCCCTCTGCTCTCCTTGCTTCTCTGGGGGCTTTCCCAAGGGGCAGAACAACACCCCCCACGCCAGGCAGGGCGCGCGGTGAGTTGAGAGTTAGCTCTGGCGCCGCGCAGCGTGTCTACCAACTTCTGCTTTTCCCCAGGGGAAACTGCGAGACGCCAAGAGCGCCTGCAGGTGTTTTCTGTTCCGCTTGGAGGTCTCCCCTGGACTGCCGGTCCCAACCCCGGCTCTTCCAGCCCGGGCTTCGGAAGAATCTAGACCTGGGGCCAATTTTTCGAGCTCGGAGCCTCCAACACCCAAGTGCCCACATCTGCCCTTCAGCACCAACGAGAAAACGCACGATGGGGCTTGCATGGAGAGTATTGCCTCGGCGCGACCGGTGAAGAGCAGGGACCCGATCGGACATGCACTCGGCGAGATGTCGGGGTCGGAGGGGGAGAGCATGCAGAGAGCGGCCCCATCCAGGCCGCCTCGTGCGCGCCCCACTCCGGGCCCCGAAGCGAGCAACCGTGAGCGCTGGTCGTCGGTTTCCCTCTTCGCCAGACAGCGGGCTTTTTGTTGAGGAGAAAACAGAGGAAAAGAGTCAGTTTGCGCGTTTGTTTTGGTTTTTCGTCTGTTTGCCTCCCAATTAAAAAGTGGCCGCCTAGGCGACAGCTTTGCGGTTTTCACCGTGTAAAACGGATTAGAGGAAAAGCTCCAGGCGCTCTCGACTTTCGCTTGCGGTTTGCAACCCCCGGGGCGAGTGTGACCCTGCGGCACCTGCCCCTGGGAGCTACCCCCGCGGCGGCCCCACCCGCGGCCTGGTTCCCTAGGGCGGGGCCCGTCGGGGCGGAGCCAAGGCCGAGCGCCCTAGTCGCGGGAGGGGGGCGAGGGGAAGGAGGTTCCCAAGGTGCAGGTGAACCTCACGCCCCCAGGCCGACCGACCGCCTCCGCTCCCCCGATACCTCCTGGCACCCCTGCACTCCTGGGGGTGCGGGAGTCCAGGGGCAGCTACCGGGGGTCCCCTCTCCGGGACGCGGAGGAGAGAAGAGCAAAGGAAAGGAATTTACTGCAGATGGCACCGGAAGCAGAGTTGGCTTGTTCGTGTGTTCTGCTCAGGGCTCGAAGGTTTTCCCCGAAGAATCTCGAGCTCGCTGAGGACATTACATTCAAGAAGCGATGAATTCATGTGTCCACGCACACGCACATGTAGTTAAAAAGAAAAGAGGAAAGAAACAAAAACTGGTCTTCTATCCCCTCCACGTTCACTAAACAAAGAATCCAGCAAGGGTGGGCTGAAAACGGGGGGCGCCAGAGATGCGGATGGAGGGGCTCCCTGCAGTCCTGCCGCTTCTCCCCGGCCTACTGCGCCCGCAGCCGCCCATGAGTTAGCGGGGTGTGGGCGCTGAGACTGGCCAGTCTCATCCTGAACACTTAGAACAGAAAGACCCTTCGGCAGGTCCACTCTAAGTGACCCCCTCCTGCTAGGCTTCTGCTTTTAATAAACGAAAATAAAAGTTTACTTTCAGATTAGAGAATCGCTGTTTTGGTTTTTCCGCCCTGAAGTGTCTTACGCACCCTTTTATACCTGCAGGGAAGTATCAATTGTGATTGTCCTAATCGATACCAGGGTTTCCTCGGACGAGGAGCTGCTGGTAGTGGGGCCAAGGGATCAAGGAAATGGCAGCAGGGACCAACAGACTCCGACTTTTCTGGACAGTCAGGCCCGTTTCGCGAGGGAGACTTGCCGCGGGTGGAACCAGGGTTGCGGAGGAGCGGAAAGCGCGGGTGGGGAACCAGACCAGTTCCACCTTAAGAGACCGCGCGGCGCGGCGAGTGCGGAGGCGCCAGGCACCTGCAGGAGGCGCTGCTGCCCCGTGGTTCCACCCGTGCCGCGGCGCGCCGCCAGCCTCGCAGCTCCCGGGCCCCGGTCCCCGGAGGGGGTGGGGACGCTGGGGGAGGAAGGGAGCGAGTGCATCCGTTAGGTAAGGAACCCGAGCCCTCCCGGATTTTGAAGCGACCTCAGTGAGGCGTTTGCTGGAGGGAGCCTTCCGTCATTCCGCCGCGAGAGGAAATGTGGGGAAGCGCCCTCCCTGCCCCCACCGCCTGCCTTCCTGCTTCCCTCCACCTCCGCTCCCCGACCCCGACCGTGCTTCCCAGACCCTTTGTTCTCGAGGTTGGGAGCTGCTGGGTGGGGGCTCCCCCGGGAAGAGGTCCCCCTGCGCCACTCGGAAGGAAAGGGTCTCTCGCCTCCCCCCCCACCCCACCCCACCCTCAGCCCTTCCCGGCTGAGTCCTCCTCGCCCGACCGCCCCTTCCTCCGCGTGCTAAAGCTTCCTTTCTGACCGGGTCTCCCCCAGCTCCCGAGCTCCCGCTCCCAGGCCTCCAGCGTCTGTTGACCCGCCTCCCTTCCCACTTCTCCGCCACCTCCGAGGTCTCTAGAAAGAGAGTGGGAGAGGCAGACACGAGGGGGAGGAGGAACCACGTCCCCTCCCGGGCGCGGAGAATCCCCAGGGAGCCTTTTAGGCCCCAACCTCTGGGACCCGCCGCAGAGGAAGGGGTTTCCCGGCGCCGCCGCAGGGCGAAGGGACAGCCCCAGCGGGGAGGCAGCCCGGCCGGCGCCCCCACAGCGTCGCCGGGAGCCCAGGGGCGCACCACCCCGCCTGCCCGAGCGCTGGGGCGAGGGCCCAGCGGTGAGCGGCCTCCCGGCCGGCCCCCGAGTCCCACAATTGGTAGGAAGGGGACACCGGAGTTCGTGGCCCTAGGGAGGCGAACTGCAAACGAACGCCCCCTTTTTCCCCTACCCACCCTCTCGGACGCCACCCGCGTCGCTTCGCCGCCGCGCGCGACCCCGAGGGCTCCCGCGATTGTATCTTCTTGAGTACAGTTACAATTGCGCTCCGCGTAATTTCTTACTTGGACCAAGGCGTCGCAAAAGCGAAGCGAGGGGACGGGGATGTGGGGGAACAGAAGCTGGGGCGAGAAAGTGAGCGGAGAGGCAGGAGGACGTGGCTGGGCGGCCTAGGAATGAACGGCCTCCCGGAGTCCCGAGTCCGAGTTGAGGCAGGACTGCCGGGGCAGGCCCACGCCCGGCCCCGGCAGCCGCAGCTCAGCGGCCGAGCGCGGCGCGCCCCAGGCTCTGGGAATGCGCCTTCTCCGAGTGCCATCTACGCACCCCGCACGCTCGCGACCGTGGAGGGGGCTCCGGAGGAGCCAGGGCACAAAGTAGGTGTCCCTTGACACACACCCCTCCCCCCAGAAGTGGACGCGGCCAGGGGCCGTCAGCTCCGGGCTTCCCGGAGTAGCCTCCAGCCTCTGGCGTGACCCTGGACCTCACTAGCTCTTCGAGAGCCGCGCCAGCAGTTCTCTCGGCAGCGGGTTCCCCGGGACACACCCCGTCCCCACCCCCGAGAGCTGGCGGCCAGCTCGGGATGCCAGGCGGCCAGGCGGGCGCCCTGCCAAATTCCGCGTTCCTCTCCAGGAGACAGGGAGTTGCGTCCCAGGCTCGGGAAAGCCCGCAGTTTGGGCTTGGGACTCGCTTGCAAAGCCCCCCAAGGCGCCAGGGACGTCTCTGCAGGTTGAATTCCTGCTCCGTATCACTTCAATTTTAATTAATCTTTTAAAACACCGCTGTCACGTCGCTTGCAGAAAATTAATCAAACCTGAATCCTTGTTGCATAGCAAGAATTTCGATCTGAGTCTTTTAAAAAGGACTTGACTTTGCAAAGTCACGTCTTTTACAGTTCCCTCATTCCCCCTTTAGCAAGGGAAATATTGCAAAAGTCAAGACATGTTTGTTTGGTTCTTTCTGTCTTCAAAATGAAACTTTGCTTATTTCTGGTCTTTATTTTCTGTCTTTGAACAAAAAATAACGAGATAAATTGCCTATCTCTGTTAATTCAAAATATAATTACTTTGAATGATCTTTGTTTAAGAGCCCAGATAAACTAAGATAATCTTAATTTTAATGTGACACGACCCCTATTTTTCCCTGTGAATAATGAGAATAAAGCAGTCATTAATTAATACCAAGATATCTCCATAGAAGATGGTATCTGGTCTCACTGAGACGCTGAAACATCAGTTGTATTAGTAATTGATACTGTGTAATTGAACATGAAGATAGTCGTCTATTTTTAACCTCAAAGCTCAGAGTTTATTTGGTGATTACTGAGCTCCTAATAATTAATTTTCGTTCCTTCTTGCTGCATAAATAATTTCTATGATTCCCAGTTCCCATGCAACACAGAGGATTCTCATTAAAATCTACCCCTCAAAATATAAGATGTGAAGCTATATTGTGCAGCAACCCTTTCTAGCCCATTACTTATAACATACATATGCTCAATTTTTATATCTTCCTGTTACATTCCCCTTTGCTGGAATTTGCCTACTAAAAAAAAATAGAATATAACTATAACATGTCCTTCTGTGTGGTATTGGTTCTGTGTGCTCTTGGTTCAATTTAATACATATTACTTAATTAAGATTTCCAGTCTTTCAAGTTCTGAGAATTGAGGATAAATTCCAATGAAGAATCAAAAAATTTTGTATAGTGAAGTTGCCATAGATTATACCCCATCTAACACAGCCCACAGTATCTCACACTTTTCTGTGGTTAAAAATAGACTTTACTCACACACATTCTGTTTCTCCAACCTGAATTGAAGATCTGCTCTCAACATTTTCCTGGGTTAAATTTACACGAGTTTCATCATTAAAACAAAAATCCCAAGAAATAGAGAAGTCTTCCAAATAATGGAAATTTAGACTCCACCTTTAAGATTTCTATTTACTTATCAGCATCAATTTGCTGATGATCCTCTTTTTACCTAGTGGAGGAGGATTATATTTTTCTCATACATCCAAAACGCTGTGTATATTCTGTGTATATTCTCTGAATATTCTTAGTGTCTACCTTACCAAACCCTTACACTTGACTTAATTGTCAGTGCTATTTCTAAAGTGATGAAAAGTATATCGGTTTTCCACTTTTATTTCCCCCTTTGAACAATTAAGACTTTAGGTCAATATATGATGGAGTAATTCTCTCCTCTTGGATTTTATATTTTCCCACTATAATTTAGACTGAAATGGGATTAAAACAGGATCTAGAGTTCTAATCTTGGTTGATGTTTTGGTGTATTCACCGTAATGAGTCCTATTCCCTGGGGTCATGAAGCTCCCAAATGTCAATCAAGCAAACTGATTCAGAAA
Organism: Mustela lutreola; assembly: GCF_030435805.1. NCBI lineage: Eukaryota > Metazoa > Chordata > Mammalia > Carnivora > Mustelidae > Mustela > Mustela lutreola. Next base: position 19,738,425 of record NC_081297.1, on the reverse strand, counting down.
TGCCATTGTTCGACTCCCACGTCACTCGCCTTCCTCTCATTTTATTTAACAATACTGGAGTTCTCTGATCAGTCATTCGGAATATGAGGCATTATCTGGGGAAAATTCACAAAGTGTCTTGATCTTTCTTTGGGAGATACTGTTAAGGGGTTTCCGCAAAGCAGAGGGTGCTTGTTTATATTTCTGTCTTTGGACCGCAATAGGGATCGAAAGAACCAATGAATACCACTTGAAAGAAAAACATACCGTAAATCCGTCAAAAATTAATTCATCCAATTGAATGTTACATTTCTATTTTCGTGTTGGAAGCACCCAGACTTGTCACCGGAGGAGAAGTATGACCAGGTCTGAGTCTCGTTGACATGCCCTCACTTTCAACCCCGTCTATTTTACCCCATTTAGTAATACTAATGTATTTAGACTGCACTAGTTAACCAAGAATTTATTTGGGGGCGAGGTAGAACCAACCTTTGCCCGGAGAGCTCTACCCAGACCACTCAGACGCGTCCGGGAGTCTCCGCAACTCCCATTACCCATCCGCAGCCCTGGGGCATCTGTACTTAGGTCTCAGCTCCCGGACAGTCCCGAAAGCCAAAGACATTAAGTGTTGTTACTCGCTCCGAACAGCCCAAATTAATAATCAGCCTAACTCGTAAAGGCCTTGAGCCTTCATGCACAGTTCTCTGAAGGTTCCTAGTGCGGAGCCCGGCTCCTGCGAGGACTGCCTCGTAGAGAGGCCGGCGTGCAGGGCCGGTTTCATGGGAAAAGCTGTTGTTTGCATCTTTCACTTAGAGGGCCGTGGGGAAGGAGGCACGAACCGAACCAACCCTCCCGTTGTGGGTTCTCACACAGCAGCTCTGGCTCTGCTGCTTGACGTGCATGCATACTCCGGTGCTCGCGTTTGGGGCACACATCCCCAAACGCACCTACACTCGCGCCCCGCATGGTCTGGGCGCACACTTAGAGCCGAGGTGACCAGGAACGGCGGCGGAGGTGGCGACAGGGGGTGGAGCCGCTCTCCGATGGGACACGATCAATCACTTTAAAGTAAAGCGTTCAAAAGTTCCAAGCTCCCCTTTGGAGGGGAGAAGACAAGCTCCCCGGGGCCTGCTTCTCCCTGCAGCCCACGGGTTCCCAGCAGCCGCGCGAGGCCGGGGGAGCCCGGCCGCCCTTCGCAGGAGCGCCTTCCCGGGAACACCCGCTCCCGCCCGCGCAGCCGGGCCAGGTTTATAGAGCGAGCAGGCAGCAGCGGTTTGGCTCTTGCCGAGGAGCAGCTCTTCCGCCGCACAAACAGGATCCCGGCCCGCGAACCCCCCGGGCTTGCGCTTTTCCCTTTCTCAGCAAGCGGGAAAGGCCTGTACGGCGAGACCGGCGCAGCGCGGGCAGCCGGCCTGGCTGCACCCGGCCTCACCGAAACCCGAGCTCCCTGCGACCTGTTCTACAAGGAGGGGCGGGGGAGAGCGCCAGCAAGCTGTCCGGGAGGCCGGCCTTGCGAATTCCTCAGAAAAAAAAACCCTCTGGAAAACACCAAAACCTTTCAAAAGACCTGGCTCTGCCCCTCCTCCTGTTCTGTGGCCTTCCATCCTGTCAGTCCCCTCCTCACCACCCAGCCGGACCCTCACCTGCGACCTTGCCAAGGGCCTAGCCACCGCTTTTCTCTCCCACCCCCGCTTTTGAGCTCCATCCCTTCCCTGACCTTTCCAAGGCCTCGGCTAGGGTAGCCAGGGTGCTGCAGAGGAAATGAAATTGTTCTGGAGATTACAGTGGGGCTGTTGGCCAGAAGTACCCCCCCACATACACACACACTCTGTTTCTCAGGCTTCCATGTTAAGTGCAAACTTGTATTTCCCTTCACAAGAATAGACAAATTTTCTCGCTTATTTGCAGTTTTGCAAAGTTCTACACGCAGATCAGTGAACCTTAAGCGCCCTTTTTCAGGCCCACATTGTGGAGGTTTGTCAGGGTCCCTGGGCAGTGAGCGTAGTGACAGGTGAATCCAGCAGCCCCAGGGGAAGCCAGACCTAACCCCCAAGACTTACAACAGGGCAGGGGCCCAAAATCTCCCCAAGCAGCTTCATGCAACAGGTACCCTACAGCAAGGCAGGCTCTCAAGATCCCAGAGCTTAGGCTCTGGGTGCAGAACCTGCTCCCCAGTGACCCGAGACATAGTCCCCACAGCATCTCCCACCCCCCGCCCCCCTGTCAGGAAATTCCTTCTCTCCAAGTTACCCCTCAGTCACACAAGAATCTCTGCACCCTGAACCACCTGCCCAGACACAGCCAGACTTCACTTTGCCCTTGGCAGTCCCTCACAATGTAACTCCACTGATGCTTTCAACCTGCTTGTTCTTCCTGGTATGACTTGAGGAGAGAGACAAGCAGAAGAGGAAGAGGAAGACAAAAGTCAGGAAGATACAGAATGTAGGATAGAAGTCCAAAGTGTGTGTGTGTGGGGGGGGGGGGGTGCGTAGCAAAAACAGGGCAATTCCTTTCTTGTCCAAATCGCTGCTGAGCCTTTCCCACACTCAAGAAGAGAAATAACTGGGTTCCGTAACTCCAACTTCTCAAAGTAACTTTTTTGAGTGATATATTTTGCTCTCGGACTCATCTCTCTCCCCAGCCTGAAGAGAGGAAGGACATGTAGATTTAGGGAGACAAACAGCGTTATAGGGCAGAATGGCCTCCCTGTGGCCAGTCATCATTCCACAGAGAGCCCGGGAGTATCAGACTGCAAGAGCCTAAGTGCTCTGGTGCATAAGCAGCCGCAGCCTTAGCCATGCCCTGGTCAGCCCCCAGTTCCATTCAAAGGAAACAGGGAGGCTCAGGGTTCCATCTCCTGCCTCGAACATTCCCTGGTAAGATCTTCCCACAGAAATAAAGCTAGTCCCTAGGACCATGCTCCCAGTGGCAGCTAGTCGCGATAAGTGGTAACTAGGATGGGAGAAGACTGGAAAGACTGGAAGACTGATGGCAGAGAATGGAGGGGGCACTGGAGATGTATCCACATATGTTTCCCCTCGCCTAACTCTGAAATTCCTCTTCAGACCTTCCAGTCCATCCTCACCCAGCCTCCAGGCCAAAACAGGAATGGGCCTCTGGGTTATCAGAGAGTGGGGATGGGGGGGGGGGGGATCGTGCCCTTTCCAACCCCATGCTGGTACAGAAGGAAGGGCACAAGGGGTAGGGAGAGATCTGGCGGAGGGAAAGCAAGGCCTGAGCAGCAGCCACAACCCCCAGTCACTCTGAGGAACTCATCCTCATTAAAGAAATCCTTTGTATGATGCTGCATTTCTTTCCCAGATTTGTGGCCACCACACTGAAGGAGGAGGCAGCAGGGAGCGCATGCAGACATCCAGCAGTGTGTCCCTAGCAGCAGACTCTGTATCCCCAGTGTGAAGAGCCCAGGCCTTGCCCATTAGGCTGTGACTGAAAACAATCCCCCCCCTGCTCCAAGCTGCCTCTGCAGTAACTACCCCAAATCCCTGAGCAGATTCCTGGACTGAAAGAATCACAGTTCATAGCATGAATGTCCACGAGCTAGATCTGGGAGGGAAAAAAAAAAAAAGAACAGAAAATCCCACCCCATTCTGAAATGGCTCATGAGCAAATGTGAGGTATCGGGTATTGGGGCGTGTACAGATGACAGTTTCACACTTTTGGCCGAGGAATGACGCTGTACTAATATTTCTCCCCTACATAGCACCAAAGGCTGTTTTATGTCCTGCTATTGTGAATCCACTTTCTGTAAACCATATTGCGCATTTTCTGCCGGATTTTCATGAAACTAGAACTGTGCAAAAGCAAACTGCTTTGTCCTAGAGCTAATACAAAGACTAATACACAGCACAGAAGCAGCCCCTTCCAAGATGTACTCTTCTCTGACTTGGAAGGAAGGCTCCTAGAGTGACCCGCGATAATCGTGGTTGATATTTAATCCTCCTTAGTACAAAGGCCCATCTTTTCACTAAGCAGAAGCACCACTGTGCTATGACTAGCCTTTCGAGTTATATCCCAAACCGAGAGTCCAGACTTAGACTCCGGTTGTCTAGGCCTCTTCCAACCTGAACAAAAAGGATCTGAAGAAAATCACTTCTTTTTTTTCCTTCGTAACAAAGCATTCCTAATCACTTCAGCTTGTTGGTGTTGTTGGTGAATTTTTATTCCCGTGTCCACTTGGGGTATTGAAATCGATCACTGCAATATTTAATATATAACACTCCCGGGGTCATTGCTCTCCTAAGACCGAGCTCTCTCCCTCATGCCCTCACCTCAGCCGGTTTGCTACCCTCCCACTCCCATCTGTCCAGGCCCTCTGTTTTTCTGTCCACAGAACGCCTTTAATTCTCAGCCCAGCCCAGCAACTTCACGTGTATTTTGTTTTCTGGTATGGAAAGTACTGAAAGCTCTAGGCAGCAACTGCACTTAAAAGGGAAAATGAGGAGCTCAGTAGATTGGAGAAAATTAACCTGCCACAAACAACCTCATTAAAGAGCTGCCTACCAAGAGTTAAGAATTAATAGCAAAATGGATGGGGGGGAAAAAACCCCTTGAGTGAAGAGACCTTAAAACCGCTTTCCCTGAAAGGTGCATAATTTACAAGCTCAACCTAACATTCAGTTTTATTTCCCTTTCCTAGTGACCTGTCCCATAACCTTGTAATCCACTGTGGGGGTGTTCTTCTCTTTGGTCCCTTTCTTCTTTTTACACACCCATAGGTTTGCAAGTCCAAATACTTTCAGATATTTTTGGTTCAAAAAATGCATCTAAATTGTTTGGGGCCTTTTAATTTAGAAAGACACTTTAAGAGACTTCTGGAATACCCTCTGGGAATTGTTAGATGATTTGAAGAGTGCCCTTAAAAGAATTGTGTTTGGATAAGAGGGGTGTGGGGGAATCATGCAGAAAGAAGCATGAAAAACCAGAGTGAGGACATTTTGTAGATATAGTGTTTCTGATGGTGCTGTGCTTTATTTTGTACATGAAGTTCAAATTTAAGTAAAGCCCATGTATATGGGCTGCAAGTTGCTTTTCTAATGTTTTATTGGGCATTGTATTCCATATTGGCATTTTATATGCATAATCTCATTTCAATGCAGAGCTGCATACTAAATCCTGGGGCAAGCAGATGAGAATGCAGTATGGATATTACACTCAATTTCATTGGCTTCAATGAGACTTTGCACATCGCGATTTCCATTGTAATGGCTTATCTTTGGCTAGAATTTTACACATTGACATGCTATTCCTTTGGCCAGAAACCTGAATGAAGAAACTGTGTCAATGGAACAACCATAATGATTCCATTCACATTACAGCAGGTAACAGGGATCAATGGTTCTAAGATTATTTATAAAAGATTTCCTGTGTGTTTTTTTTTTCCTTAGTTATTTTTGCACTTTTTTCCTTGAAGGAAATCACATTTAAAATCAACATTATACACTAAAGTATTGGTTCAAAACATTAAGAGATAGGAAATTCATAATGGGTTGCTTTAATTCATCTAGAAATCTTCCCTTGTGTCAGAATATTGTATGTGGTCTACATGTTATGTAGGATCAGATCCTATTTGGATAAACCAGCTAGAGATTGATACAAAGGACAAGATTTTAGAAGTGCTGGCAACCTCCCTAAATCTACAAATTAGTTGTATTTTCCTTCTATTTAATTTATACAGAATAAGTTCTATATTCCTCCCATTTAATAGTAACATTAAATTACAAACGGCAGGCTGAAATTGTGTAAAGTAATATAAAATTTTGATATTTTAGGGGAAACAGATGTTTCTGAGGTCATTTTTCTATAGAAGATGGGAGGAGTGTATAACTAATTTCCTAATTGACTTTTAAATTTACAATACATAAAGATGTAAAAAGATTTTTAAAAAACACAAAGATTTAAATATTTTTATTTTCTTAAAATGACATAAGCAGCAAAAACAATTGGACAATCCAAATGTTAACCAAGTTCTACTTAAAAATGTTCCTCATTGGGGGGGGGGGGGAGTACTACCTCTCTTTATAAATTCAGATGAGAAACATTCTGCTGGGAGTGATGTACACCATTTTAGTTCTCAATCATATATGTTTAAGGTTGTTCTTTTTAAAAATATTTTATTATTAACAGAAAATATAAAAATTGGCTTTCTGAAGACCAATTTGCCACGTGATGTATAACACTTGGAACAAAATTAAGAGCATCTCTGTATTTGCATCTGGCAATGTACTACACGTTAGAACCATAGCCATGTGTTTATGGAGTTAAGCTCTCCTGGTCTTGAGATATATACTCCCCCTTTTTTTTATGGTCTAACAGGAATAGCTCAGCACATTCAGGACAAGAGGCTGGAAAGCGCTGGTCTCTCACCCAGCAAGGAAGCTCAGGGTCACTGCAGGCTCCCACACTGCCTCTATCAGCATTGGTTTAAGGCCAGATCTTACCCTCCTTCTGCCTCTGGAGAAAGTATTGGTAACTTTTGGGTACAAGGGTGAGGTGGGAGGTGGGGGAGAAAAAGAACAGCTGAGAAGTTGGGAGAAGAGAAAAAAGAGAAGATAAAGGGAAAAGGTAAATAAACCTGGTCAGGGCCATTTCAACTCTATCAGGCAGGTTTTACTTTTAATGGAAGTAATATCCAGGCGTTTGAAAGCTTAACCATCCACCGGTCTGCCTATTTGGGTCCAAAGTAGAGGCAGGAAACTAGTCTTTCGCATTTGCCCCCATGGACAATCCGGGTGTTCATTTGAATGGAAGGGGAAAAAGAGACTGGGTGAGAGACATGGGGGAAAATGAATGTAAAATGTGCCTTTATTCCTGAGAGTTCCAAGAACCTAGGTCCTTTGCAGTTATTTCAGAGATGGAAAGCCCTACCTACTGACCAAGGAGTGGCTTTACGATCTCTTAAAGGTTAGTGTTGTTTCTAACTCTCACAGGAAAGAAGGAAGGCTGTTGCCTAACCTTAGTGCAGTCTCTCTTCTATCCTGTTTTTCCTCTCTATTGCTCATCACTTATCACAAGTATTGTGTTGTTCCTGGAGCTGGCTTACACTGATTTGAAAGAGGGCAAGCAATAACAATGGAAATTATATTCCAATTTTGGTATCCAACATGTGCTTGTCCAATAGCCCAGTCTCCAGGAGACCTGAGTTTGTCTATTTGTTTGTTTGTTTGTTTGTTTTGATATCTTGGAGAAGAGGGCAGGCAGCAGTTTCCCTTTTGTTTCTCTCTGTATCCTTCTGAGCATCCTGGCCAGGGAGGGCCCTTGCAGACCTATGAGCAGTTGCTCTCTGCTAGACTGGCAATATTTTAGGGTCTAAGTCTATTGACTGCTAAGCCTCTTCCATCCAAAAGGGTCAAACACAGACATATTGATGGCACTGATTAGATGAATAACCGGATCTTACTGGAGAGCCTTTAGGCTGCCTGCCACTCTCTCTCTCTCCACCTCCTTCTGTCTTGCTCTAGTCTCTCAAGTAAAAGAGAACCCCAACAGCAGGAGCTAAGGAATAGGGATACCCTAGCATCCTAAGTACTTGGCCTGTTTCTCCTGTAGATGTTTTCAGACTACCTGGACACACACACACACACACACATCTGCTGGCAGCAGCCTCTCCTAATTCTTTTTTTTGAAATCTCTCTCCCTCCACCTCTCTGGCCTTACGGTCCCTTGCAAGGGGACAACTACTGCCCTTCCCCCAGTTAGACACCAATCAGCCCGGCAGCCATGGCGGCAGCCGCTGAAGAATAGAGAGCTCGCTGTGCCAAACGGCTCCGCTCTGGGCGAAGAAGTGGTGCGAGTCAAGTAGTGGCCCAGGAAAGGGCTGCTCCCAACCAGCAAAACATTTACACAACTGGGCAAAGGTTTTCCGTGCACCCACTCTGGCAATTTTAGGTGCTGCTGCTAGGTCCTAGAAAGGGGGGGGGGGGCGGTGAGGAATGGCAGTCAGCAGTGCAAGTATGAGAGGAGCCCCGCATGGAAGCCATTGACTGGGGTTTAATTCCACACTTTTTGGGGTCATGTTTTTCCAAACAAACTGGAGTGATCTTTAGGGGAAGCCAAATACACATGATGAAAACATCCTGTTTTGAGAAGCAGGAACGGTGGAACCACAGTGACTGCCCACCAGTGCATCAACCAGTCAGGAAAGGGGCTTGGGAGCCCAAGGCTTGAATTTGGTGAATTCGTGCAATTTGGAGCTTTTCGACTTAGTATTGATCCCTAAACTCAATTTTGAAAACAGCCTCCATCTCAGAAGTATGGGTTGTGTTATCCCAGTATTTGCACGCATCGATTGGGCTAAAATAAAATGCATCAAACGCGCCTCAAAGAAGGAAGAGGCAGGGACAATCACAAGAGGAATAGCAGAAAGTGCATAGTTAATATGGGTTGTACGCGAATCCGCGAAACAAGTGCTTTAAACCCAGGGGGATTTCACGTAATAGCTAATTTGGTGAGAAAGCGAGTGTGCGCAAGCGGAGGGCCATCTTAGAAGGCCAGGAAGATGGGGAAGATACAGGTTTTTCTGACCGGAATTAACATTTCCTTGTGATTTGCATTTGCTAATGTCCAAACCCTTACGTACAGTCCACCTAACCCAGGCTTCCCCCTTCCCCTCTCCTCCCACCCCCCAACGTAGGCTCACGAAGAAATTCTCATCCCTCTCGCTGCACTGCCACAGCTCAAAGACTGCGGAGACTCTGCTGCTGCTTTTCCCCGATCCACCGGGTCTAAAGTCCTGGGAAGGCGGCGAGGCCGAGCCCGGGGAGGCGCTCTCCGTCCGCCCTCTCCAGGCCTGCTGGACCTGGCGGGGGCCTCGCCTCAAAGTTAATCAAACGAACCCAGCGCCTGCCTGGTTTTGCCATACCCTTCCTGGGTCCCCACTGATTGGGAAGAGAACTGGAGAAGATGGGAAACGGAGATAAGAATATCTTATCCCAGACTGAAGAAGAAATCCTTTTCCTTGACACACACACACACACACACACACACACACACACACACACATATGCACACTCCAGTCTTCTGAGTCCATTTCAGGTGAGAGAGAGAGAGAGAGAAAGGGAAAAAGAGAGAGAGAAAGATCGCGCGTGAGGGAGAAAGGAAGAAAGAGAGGGGGAAGAAAGAGGGAGAGAGACAGCTTTTAAAACAAAAGACAGGCGCAGGCAGGGGTCTGGAGCTCCCCTTCGGGGGGCTGCTCGGCCCGGAGCCCCTCCAGTCCCCCCGACCCGGCCGCTTCGGTCGTTCGGCAGACTTGACCAAACCGGCCTGAGCCCGCGCTCCATGCGGCTGCAGAACTGGAGACAATGCCCAAGCCCCTGTTCCCACCCCAGCGCGGCGAGAGCCGGCGCCCCGGCAGGCCGGCCGGTGGCCGAGGCTGTGGGACCGAAGAGGGGCGCCGGGCCCCGCTCCGCCTCCCCGCGGCCCTCGCCGCCTGGGTCGCCCTGGCGCTCGCGATTCTCCTCGTCCCACTTAGCAAGCTGCTCTTGGGGGCCCGCGAGTTCCAAACACGCCTTCTCATTAATTAAAGCCGGGAAACCCTCGCCACTTTCTTCCCAGGCCGAGTCACCGTCTCCAGAGGTCGCCCGGGCGCTCTCCGCCCGCGTCCGCTTCCGCGCTGGGCCTCGGAGGCCGAGCGGCCATTTACTGCCCTCTGATTGCGCCGAGGACCAGGTTAGCTCATAAAGCCTTTCACACTCAACAATGGGGATTTTCTCAACAATTAACAAGAAACAACATAATAAAGCCATTTACAAAGACCTTGCTATTTACTATAAATTAGGCACTCTTTAAGAGACCAGTGCGTAATTTCACACACTTTACAACTGGGGCTGCATTTTAAACACCCGGGAAAACAAGCTTGTTGCACTTTCCTGTGACCTATCTGCGGAGCACCTCTGCTTCCCCTCTTCCTCTAGGAGCAGCTTTGTTTGCACTGCTGCACTCCAACCTCCCCAACCAAGGGTGGTTTTCCAGGTCACTGTCTCACGTTTCCCGTTTCCAGGTCATCATTCCACTTTCAGAGGCGCTGGGCGGTTCCAAGGACAGGAACCACGGCGCCAAAGAAAGCAAGCCTTGCCCCATCCCATTTGCCCCCTCGTCGGGAGTTCTGCTGGGCCCTCGCCTGCGCACCCGAGCCCTCCCCAGACTCCCGGCCGCAGGTCTTGGGCCACTTCCCAGAAGGCGTTCACAGCCATGCTGGCTGGCCCAGTGTGAAGCCTCATCTCTTTGCCACTTGCGTTTCACACGCGCATTTTGGAGATCTTGGCCAGCCCTCCGCCCAAAGCAAAAAACCTGGGCCCCATTTGCCTGGGACAGAGAGATGTGGCCTGGGCGAGAAGGTGGGAAATGGCTAGGCAGTGTGTGCGTGTGCCGGGGTGGGAGATGACTTCACAACACACAAAAGGAGCGCAAAGTGAGAGGAGGCGGTCTAGCCCCCGAGGACCGGCCGCGCGCCCTGTCGCCCCTGCTCCCGGTGGGCCTGTCCTAGAGGCCACTAGGACATGAGGCTGCGTGGAGAGGAGCTGGGGGCCGTGCGCACAGGGGTACGGACTCTTACGCCCCGGGGAGCCAGGAGGTGACAAATTCAGAGGAGAGCAATATCTGGGCGGGGAAGAAAGTCACAAAGAAATTTGTTTGCCACCATGCAAAATGGCGGCATTTAAACATCTTTCTGGTGCTGGTGGCCCAGGCCAGAGAGCTAAGAGCTGCCCTGGGTCATCACGGTGGCCAGAGTTTGGCACTTAGGAGGAAAACGAGGGGGAAAGGGACCCCAAAACCTCTTCGTCCCCCTTCCCCGGGGCGGGCCCTTCGCTGGTTAGGCGGTTCCCTGCCTTCCCTCCCAGCCCGCCAGTCCCAAGCCCCGCGCCAGCAGCCCCTGGACACTGACCCCTGTTTACAAACACAGCCCGGGGGCGGGGTGGGGCGGCCGGAATGCAGGCTGGCGGGGTGGGGGAAGGCAGCTCGCTCCGGAGGACGCCACCAGCAGAGAGGAACGAGGAGTTGGTGCGAGAGAGCGGGCCCGGCAGCTGGAAAGGACTGAACGCCTTGTTTTTGAAACTGTCAATTCCCTCAACCCCTATTGTGAGGGCTTCATGCAAAACATCTCAGGCCTTTTAAAGTAGGAGCTTGTGAGGCCGCCACAGTTTGAAAAGGAGCGAGAGAAGAGCGGGGGCCTAGGGCATGGGCAAAGAATGATAGCTGAGCCCCCTCCTCTTTTTTTTTTTTTTTTTTCAAAAGAGGGCCTGCCAAACAGGTAAAATGCAGCCCTCCCCCAACCTCCTGCATCTGCCCTCTGTCCCTACCCCCCAGGCTACTTTGCAAAAGTGCCCTTTGGCCTAGGGAGCAAACCAAAACCAAAGCTAGCATTAAAAATAGTTCTTTCTTCGAGGGAAGGGGAAAGTCCTGGTGAAGACCTGGGTGACTAGGGGGACTCCCTAAGGTGGATGCCTTGTTCCTCCTTGTCAATTTCCTAAGGTCAGTTGATGGGGAGCCTTTAATTTTTTCTCCCTAGTTTGGCTCTAAGAAACTCCCATTTCACATCCTTTATCATCAGGAAGTTATTTTCAAGGTGAAGCAAAACTCACCACATTTTCTATCTTTTGTAGATACGGATGCTTTATTTTTTTAAATGTGAGGGTTTTGTTTTTGCTTTTTACTATGGAGGATTTTTTGTTTTTGTTTTCTCTGAAAGAAAAATAACGCTTTTAGCAATTAGTCTATAGCTTTTCCTGCATTCAAACAAAACTATCATTCTCATATCAAGCAGAAACTTCCAATTCTTGTGACCGGAACTTTGAAAAATTTCTAGACCATTGAAAGTCACCCAGACACAGATAAAGATAAAACCCCCACACCAGCCCATCTAGTTTGTGTTATTGCTGTTTAGTGGTGGCTCCTTGTTGTTGATTTTAAAATAAACAACCATTATTGAGATTACTGCACTGTAATCAAGTAAGCCAGTAGAAAAGAACACCCACTTTAAAAAGTAAATAGTTGAAAAAAGAGCAAGCTGCATTTTCTAAGAAGGCAGATAACCTGACTATGGAAGACAGAAGACACACATCTCTTTAAAAAAATAATTAAATCTTCATTTCAGTGTCTTATCAGGAAACTATTTTTACAGGAGACCAAAATAAGCTTGTTTCCCCCAAAAAGTCAGAGAAGGGGCCCTTTCTTGTATTTTTCTTCTGTTTGTGAGTGTTGAGCTTTAGACATAGGACTAAGTGACTCTGGAAACATGTAGTGCCTTTAAAAAAAAAAAATGCAATCACCTGAAAACATTTCAATGTAAAAATGCAATCTATCAATGGAGGTAACTTTGTTTTTCTCTCAATAAGGCTTAACTTTTTCAACAAATGGGACATTTATAGCATCTTAGAAAATCTGGATGTTGTCATTAATCATAAAACAACCAAAATGAAATAAACTACCGAGAATAATTCCTGCAGCAGAATGGGAAAACAGCTAAGGGACTACCAGAAATTGAAAGAATACCTTGTGTTTGTAAGTTACTGAATACTATTTGGTACACTCTCCTAACAGAAGCCCCAACTCAGGTTTTGCTGTGGTTGGCTGGCTTGTTGTAGTACTGTGGGGTGAAATTTGTGTTGACTATTTAATTTCTTTCCTTTTGATGGTATCACTCTGGAATGCCTCGGCCTCCATGCTGCTCATTCTCCAGCTCCTATAAACTGAAACTATTGATTCTCTGAGGGCTGGAGACCAAGTGTCAAAGCTAGAAGCCGATATTTTATGTCAGAAATTCCATAGGGTATATTTGTTTTAAATTGTGCTTATTCCATCTAGCAGTCCTCCCACACCCAAGATCTGTAGGCTTCAAATATATTCTCAATTTATAATATAGGAACAGTGATTCCATAGTCAGTAAGAAAAGTACTAGCCTAAATGTAGTAGTCATCATACTTTGAACTCTCTTGACTTAGCAGTAATTAAAGAACAGAAATTACAGACTGCCAGTGTGTGCATGTCACACTTTTTTACAGATTGATTTTGCAGGACAAATCACTGCACCCAAATTCTGGATGGCCTTCCAAAGAGGAAAGAACCCAGACTGAGAAACCAATTGTTCAGCTTTCTGGGGGCTTTATCTGTAACTTGTACTGGTCTTTGGAATTATACACAAACATGAATTCAAGGATAACATCCCCCAATTTTTGCTTTGCCCATATCTATCATCCCAATAAAAAAGGATCCAGTGAACTTACATCTGGTAACATTCAAGAAGGAAAGGAAGGGAGGCAGTTCAAAGCATCTGTTTACTCCATCCAAATGTATTTGGATGCAGGTATTCTCAGCCTCTGTCCTTTAGAGTAAGAGTAAAACCACAGAGCATATACAGCAATTAGAGCTGAGACCATCCAGATCTATCTGAAACATTTATAGACAAAATAAAATTTTCAAAGGGAGTAGGAATTAGAAGGTTAAGGGCAGAAAAGAAAAAAAAAAAAAAGACTGAATTTCCATGAATAATAGTGACTAAATTCACACAGTAAACATCTCATTGATGTTTTGTTTTGTTTTATGACTTATGATCTATAGATGCAACTTCTTAGGTTTAACATGGCAAAGATCTGAAATACATAATTAATTGGACAGACTAAGGGAGGTGGACCCAAAATGACCAGATTTAACTTTCATTAAAATAGCAATTGATCTCTGCTTCACTGCCTAAAACCTGAAACTTTTTGCACTTGGTTTGTAACAAGTTTGTAAAGTTTTGTTGTTATTTAGAAAGAAATCCAGTGTTTTGCATGGAACCTGACTGGCCTCATCACATGGTATTACAACAAAACACTACACCCAATAAATGCATTTCTTTCAGGCAAAAACATTACAAATGAAAGTGTCAACAAAACCATTCATTCCTGTTAACCGTTCTTCAATCTGGAATAAGTAGAAATGTATGGAACCAGGAATTTTAAACAGTGTTTTTAATTGAAAATAAAGCTAAAGCATGCTTTTCAACAGTGCAAATTTCCATAATTTTGATTTACTGCTTCCATCATCACAACATAGTACACCAGCATGGCCCTTACCAAGGGCTAGACCCTATCCATTTGCATGTTGAACTACTTTGATTTTAAGTGCAAATATAGATAGTCACCTCTGATTGTCACTTGCAGTAGAAACTCTCCTGCTTTATTCACAGGATGGTCTAAAAACAGAAGTTTAGAGAGATGCAGAAAAAGTAAAAGGTAATAAGACCCTAGTGCCTGAGTTCTGGTACCAAAGAGCCCTGAAAGAACTGCAATTTTTCATTTGGGATATTCCTATAACTCTGACCCATTTTACTTTTCTTGGTTGTATTTACTGCTTTGTCACTATGAAGAGTCAGACCATAAAATATCCTGCTATTAAGAGAACTACTTTAATTGTTTTGCAAGTTTGAGGAGTCAAACTTGAGGAGTCAGACCACAAGGCAAGCAGGATAATAGTGAGTAAGAGTCAACTTATTTAAAACCTTTGGGTGAGAACACAAAAAGGACTTTTCCAGTTGCAAGGAGGAGTTGTAAAGTAAAATCACACCCTTTGCCAAAAAAAAAAAAAAAAAAAAGGCAATTTCGTATTTATTTGCTCAGTATATCTGAGGCAGCTTTTACCAGCATTCAAGGAGGACTCCCCAATCTTTCCACTCAAAAACAGAAAGGAAGGAAGGAAGGAAGGAAGAAGGAAGGAAGGAAATTAAGTGCAACTACTCTTGGAGAAGGAATGAGGGGAGGAAAAGATACCCCACAAACAAGAGCTCCAGAAAAGAACATTTTGGGCTCATGGAAACTTCTTTCTACCTCACTGTGTAACCATGTAACCTAACAAACTTTCACTGAATTAACAGTTACACTTTCAGGTCTGAAATCTAGTGCATAAACTTAATGGCTCATTGTAATATTTATTATTCAACCTTTTGACATTTATTTGTAGCAGTTGAATTGAGGTACCGGGTGCATTATTAGCATTGAAACAGTAAAGTGTTCCAGCTCTACCTTAATAACTGAGTTTTACTTGAGTCTTTAGCCTGAAGTAGTCTGTGGAATGTAAACCAACCCTTCTCCCACCCCGCCCCCACCCTACTCCAAAAAAAAAAAAAAAAAAAAAAAACCCGCAATGGGAAAAAAGTAATCCGATTTCTGTCTTCAAAATGCGATAAACCAGGGCTCCAAAAGGGGTGTAACACATTAATGGACTTGTACAAACCATCCTGTGCAGTTTACAACAAAAGGAAGGTAATAGGGTTCAAGAAAATATCTTCCAAAACACTTTTATGAATTAAATTTCCTGAATTTGTGACTAGGTGGAAGAGGTATTGCAGAACCGCCCAGCTGCCATTTCCATATAGGATGGGCCTTGTGAGGAGGTTGGGAATCCTTAGTAGTGTTTAAGGAATACGCCGGCCACAAATCCCCATCTTTCCCAATAATGAGTGATGGTGGACAAGGAAAATTTGCCATGAAATTAAATGGCCTTTTCACTGCTGATGCTACATTGCTGGCTACCTTTTTGCGTCTGTTTATAACTGTAAAATCATCCAGTGTTCCTTCATGTGTCTCAGTTTTACCTGTAGGACGAGGACTTCTAGCTGATTTCAAATTTGGTTTGACTGGAGGTGTCTGAAGTACAGGTCGCTTTCCCAGTACTAGTGTCCGGTAATTTTTTCTCACCCTGGCACCAAATTTATATTCCCCATCCTCAGGTTTTGGAGAACCTAAAGTGCATGAAAGGCCCTGACTCTGAGCCAGTGGGTTTAAGGAAGGAGTTTCTTTTTCAGGGCATGCAAAACCTTCTTCCTTGGCTGTGGTGAACAAGGCGTTCTCTTCCTTACTTTCAGTCACACTGTAAAACTCACCCTTTGTATCATTGCACTCGCACTTAAGCTTATTTGTAATAAGGTCAGGTTCATAGTCTTCATTAGCACTACTGTCTTCTACTTTGATTTTAATATTGTGCAGAAATGGCAAGGTCTTGTCTCCTGTGTTAGTGCAGGGAGTCTCAGTTTTAGTTGCTGCTGCTGCATCCACCTCAGAATCAGTGTGTGAAGAGGACAAATCCGTAGCAAATTCAGCACAATGAGGGATTTTGGAATCTTTTTCTGAATTTGCCGCTGCTCGCGAAGAATCATTATTTAAGAACCTAGCAGCTATTGTGTTGTTATCTGCACAGTGTGTAGTAGGACTTGCTTGTAGGCATTTCCTCGCCTCTCGGAGTATTCTTTGTTGTGGAAATGCATTGTTTGTCTTTGGGCTAGGTGAAGAGGCCCCCTCCGCCAGGCAGTTAATTGTCAGGTCAGTTCTCTTTACAGTACTGGAAATTTCAGAGTGTGGGAATGTAATCTCAGATACCCTATCGTTCCTTATCTCTGTGAAACAACTCCCCAGGCTGGCGGGGCAGTACACCGGAGACGCTTTGGGGGCCCAGCTCTGCAGATTCCACTCCTCCGGCGACTCCGCTTTGACACTACTCTTGAGGTCGGGAAGTCTGCCGGCATCCTCGAAAGCAGCGGGTTTGGTTGCAGCGGCGGCGGAGGCCAGATGGTACAAGAAGTTGGCCTGCGCCTGCACGCTGGGAGGCTTGCAGAAGCTGGTGCGTCTGAAACGGATACTCTGCACGGACACTTGGCTGGAGCCGGAGCTGGAGTCCGACTCCGTGGACGAGTCCTCCTCCTCCGAGCTGACTTCGCTGGAATCCGAGGCCCCGCTACCCCCCTCTTCCTCCTCTTCCTCCTCCTCTTCCTCCTCCTCCTCCTCTTCTCCCTCCTCCTCCTCCTCCTCCGAGGACACCGAGTTGCTGGAGCTGGACAAACTGGAGCCAAAATCTGAGTCGTTGGCTGCATGGTCCGAGTAGGAGCTGGACTCCGAGTCGCTGCTACAGCTCTCGGGAAAGCTGCCGAGATGGGGCTGAGGCCGGTGGTGATGTGGGGGGTGGTGGTTCGGCGGCGGCTGCTGGGCCCGGTGGTGGTGATGGTGGTGGTGATGGTGGTGGTGGTGGTGGTGGTGGGGAGGCGTGCAGAAGCCGTTAACCAGATGAAACCTCTCCAGGCAAGTGGCCCCGGCGGCCGCCGCCGCCGCCGCTGCCGCCGCCGCCGCCGCCGCCTTGGCTTTGTAGGACCTGGGCAGCAGGAGCAGGCGGCGGGTGCCGGCGTGGGGCGCGAGCAGGCAGTCCTTGGCGCCCCCGCGCTTGCGCTTGCACCGGTAGGTCAGGCTCACCGGGCCTCCAGCGCCCGCCGCCGCCTTGGGCTCGGGCCCGGCCGCCGACGCCTGGTAGTAGGCTGCGGCGGCGGCGGCGGCGGCGGCAGCCGCGGCGGCGGCGGCGGCGGCAGCCGGGTGCTTGCTGCAGAGCAGGCTCCGAAAATAAGCAGGGTCCGAGTGGAAAGCAACGTAGTTTCCCTGGAGCGGGGCAGTTTCATAGTTTAGAGGGGGTTTGCAAGGCGAACGCACGATTTCCGGATAGTGCGAGCCCGGGTATTTGCTAAAAATCTGAGGTAGATGGGCGGCGGGGCGCGCGGCGGCGGCGCCCGGGCGCGGGGACTGCGCGCTGATTGGCAGGGGCCGCGCGGCTCCGCTCAGGCCCCGCCAAAGTTGGTGCTTGTCCTTCCAAAAACCCGGGCGGGGGCTGGCGGCGGCGGCGGCGCGCTCTGGTGGCGGCGCCTTTGTGGCCAGGGCCCGGCCGACCCTCCTGCGCTTGGTCTTGAGGACGCGCTCGGTTTTGCAGGAGGTGTAGAGCGCTTCCACGTCTTCCCGAGAGATGAGCGTGCATTTGGCGGCGTGGAAGGCGATGCTGTTGATTGCCTTGAGTTTCCGCAACTCCTCCAGATCGCAGTGGTGCTTTTTCACTTTCAAATGATCCATGCGCTTGTGCACGGTCGTCCTCGGGATGTTTTTCAGCAGATCCGTGAAGACTTGGGAGAGGGCAAACATTTGCTTTCCTTTAATGATGAGGTAGCCGAGCCTCACGCCATCCACCTCTTCAAAACCTGACTTCAGGTCTCCCATCTCGGGCACTAAATGATCCCCACCATTTGCAGTAAATATATACGTGACGCATACATACACATGTATGTATGTTAATCCTCCACCAGATGCTGCGTGTGTCTCAAGGCATCCTGCTAATAAAATAACAAAGACTGTTATTCCCGGCGAAGGGAGTGCCAAACTCTAGGCGAAATTATTGGAAAAAAAAAAAAAAAACACAAAACAAAACATGAAATTACACTGACTTGATTCTTGCTTTTTTTTTTGGTTTTCGTATTTTTTTAAAAAGAGGGAAAAAACCATCCGGTTTCTGATCTGCCAGTGTATTGGTCTAAGTCCCCGATGCAGATCAGTACCTGGGCCCCTCTATTCCTTCCTTCTCCATTGGAGCACTATGATAATGGAATGTGAAGGGAGAAAGAGAAAAGAAATGCAGCTGCTATTCCCGCCGCTGCTTTAGCTACAAATAAAATGACAGAGTGAAGTGAGCTCGTCCGGAGACACCTTCATCAATTAATTCCCCTAAAGCCAGCGCTGATTGGACACTCCTGACAGGTGATGCAATAAAAATTGATATTCCACCCCTTCCCCCCAAAATCTCCCACTAATTAGCATACCCTTATACTGCCACCTCCCCTCCCAAAGTAAATAATACAGTCGGTATATAAATCTTTCCATTAAACTATCGGAGCTCAGAAACAGCCTGACTCACAGACTTCATCTGAACCAGTGTGTGTACGCTTAAAAAAAAAAAAAAAAAAATCCCTGTATACTCGCCTTTAAAGGAATATTGCCTATTTTTTCTTTATTTGCATTTTACCGCTGCAGCTATTATCATTTCAAAGAAAAGCATTTTAAAAACATTATCAAGCCGAAATAGACATACCCCACCCCCTTTTCCTTTGGAAAATGGAGCTTAAGCGAAAATGTGCAGAATAGCCTGGTATTTCCCTTATGGGAGTGGAGAAGGAGACCGGCTGGGAGCTCCAAAGTTAAACCCGCGCAGTGAACCACCCCAGTAGACTTACGTTTTGGATTTCTCTCGATTTTCCTTTTTTTTTTTCCCCCCTGAAATGCCTTTTACAACCAGAAACAAAGTTATTTGACCAAGGAAGCAGTTCAAGGCTCCAGCTCCGAAACACTGTAACAATTCAACTGGATTTTGGTTCTCTGCTGGGGGGTGGGGTGGGGAGGAGGTAGTTTCACGTCAGACCCATAACAAAGCATAGATAAGCCAGAAATGTGTACACTTTTCACAATTAACCAGGCTGGATTGGAGGCGGGATCGTCCTAGAGTCCCCAGCACAGTCTTTGCCAGGGTCCTGTTCACGACAGGTCAGAATTCCAGGGAGCAGATTGTTTCTGCAGCAAAGAAAAGAAAATGTAAAACGCCCAAGGTGCTTCCAGAGGTTTTACGTAATAACGATGAAAAGAAAGTGCTGATGTACGACGCAGACTATTTCAGTGGTCTATGATGCTTTCGGTTGGTAGTTTAAATGAATCTTCCACAACTCTCGTTTTTTCCATGAAAGCCAAGCATCTGCTTTAGAAAAAAAAATCACTTTGGATGAATATCAATGTTGTTTAACCTCTTCTTAGTCAAGTTAAAGCATATTTTGGTGTCATTTCCAAGGATATCCAAAATATTGCCAAATGAGAGCAATGGTCTTCCCAGCTGCATTATCAGGATCCCAAGGTGGCTTGTTGGCTCCTTTGCAAAATTCGGCAAAATCTTTTTAACAGTTCGGTGTTTGCAACTACAGCATAAATGCAACCCAGGCATTTATATATTTCCTTGTTCCTCCAAAAATAGACACATCCGTGTGGTTAAAAGAATAAACGGATATTTCTGAGCCTGCAAGAAAAGAATTGTACAATAATTTCTTCCTTCCCATTCAAAAGTTCCAGTTTCCCCTGCTCTGGTCTGGCTAGCACAGGCAGGTATGTCTCAAAAGGAAAAAAAAAAAAAAAAAAAAAGAAAGAAAGGAAAACAGAGGAATCAGACATACAAAAAGGTAGTTTGCATGAAATCTCAGCCATAGTTCCCCACCCCCACCCTCATCTCCCTAGTAATTTCCCAGGAATTTTGAAGAGAATTGGGAATTTCAAGAAGTGCATCCGGAAATTAAGGAAGTCTATTTAAGAGAGTCTGTAACTCAGAGGTTGGGATTTGAAAAGTCAGCCCTGGACTACTGTTGCACTCAGCACAGATGTAATCGCCGCTCTTCAACTTAATCAATGTGTGTACAAACCACGATGTCTCGTTCTTGCCTTTGAAATCTAAGGCTAGCATTTCCATCCAAGAAATCAGAGCTACAGCAAATTACATTTTTGTCCCTTGAATGAGAGAAGGATCATTGAATGGATCTCGTGATATTTCAGGCTTTAAACGTAACCGAGAGGCAGCAATGAACAATGCCTCGTCACAGCTAATACCATCCACCGAGTTGGCTTTCTTTTGCATCTGGATCTATCACACCGCGTTTTTTTCTCTTTCACTTTCACAGGAGGCAAAATGCAAAAGGTTTAAGCAGAAAGCAAAGTTTCCAGAAAAAGCAGATGCTGCTGTTTGTTTTTTAAAGTAGAATGACCAGAGTCTTCCACTGCCAGCGACAATAATGTCGTTTTAAAATTCCTCCTGATGCACTTATATACTGAAGCTCTCTTCCTCCCACCCCACCCCCGTCCAATTCCCCTCCTCCAGCTTTGAGATTTCAACCAAAGAGTCCAACAGCCAAGAAACAGTAAACTCAGAAAAAGCCTTTGAGAAGACATTACAAAAGGTTGGCTAGAACGTCCTTTTTCCCCCTTCTTCTTCTTTCTTTTCTTTTCTTTTTTTTTTTTTTTTGGCCAGGTAGTTCTAGTTGTTCTCCATTCCTACTTAGATTTACACACACGCACACACACACACACACACACACACACTCCTACTCCTCCACATGGCAACATGATTTAGTAACCTTTTCAAAATTACCCCTTTTTGCTCTTCCTTCCTCTCTTTCCACCTTTAAAATACTTGTAACATAGGTGGTTCTTAAAACCAGTAGAATATTATGTATTTAAAAAAAAAAACCCTGAAGGTTCTATCTATTGGGTCAAATAGAGAAAAATAAAGACCAGAAGACTTGGGAAATGTGTCTATATATACAATTTATGCAAGTATCTTTACATGTACACTCAGACACCTTTACACTTACACATTTTTAATACTCTTATTACATATCTTTCTTCTTCTAATACATTCTTTTGTTCCTTTAACTTCCCCATTATTGTGTGTGTATGTGTGTGTGTGTGTGTGTGTGTAAAGGCGTGAGTGAGCGCATTCACACGCATGCACACACATACACACACACAGAATGTGACAGACAGCTTTCTTGTGGCCATCAGCACACGTTGCATATCCGGGGTCTTCTCCAGGCACATTGGGGGTCGATCCCGATAAAAAGATCTAGCAGAGGCCCCTGAGCGCTCACACATGAAAGGCAGGGGACTTTAAGATGGATTTGCATGCACACAGGGGATTTCGATCAATAGCTACCAACATTTATGGCTTAGATTATTAATGTGAAAGCTGGCCAAAAGAATGGGGATGAAAAATTAAAGGTGTCTGTTATCAATTATGCTTAAAGTTATGCAATAATTTACTTACTTTGCCTGGATGTGCAGATCCAGATGTATAAAGTACTATTCTTCAAAAGCCAGGGGGTTTCTTTGATAAATTTGTTGACCATGTCAGCTGCCTCAACAATCAAAGATGAACCCAATTCAGATGATGGACTGTATTCAAATTCTTTTTTAAGACAAGATATATCAACTTCTATATTTCTCAAATGTGTATACATATGTGGGCATATATGCCCAAATTAACATTTATGTGTGTATATCTGTCTCTGAGAGTATAGAGAATTACTTATTGGGAATTTAGGCATATATATGATAAGCATTGAGTTTGTTAATTGCATGTAATTATTTACTCAGTGAGGAATGCACAATCGACTCACTATCATAAGAAGTATTTCAGCTTCCGAAACAAAGCTGCTTGCTATAGGAAAATCCACCGTGACAAATACAGATAGAAGTATATTCTTAATGTCCACTTACTTCTGTATTTGTTGTAAAAAAAAAATCAGTACTTTCAGTTTTTAAAGTGATGGGCTATGAAGGTATGAACATATTTGTCTTTACTTATCCTGTATCAATGTGCTAAATTTATCTTTGGATGTTCTATTTTGATTTATTTTCACTGTATTTTATGTTTAAATACCATTGCAATTCAGTCTGACCTCTTTCCTCTGGAGCAAAGTAATGCACACGGCATTTACAGTCTTTTAAATGGTTAGCTGGGAAATGCAGTAGCAATTTGCAGGAGTAGTTTACTAATGGGGAAAGTTCTTTTGAAAACCTGAAGGAAAACCTAAGAGTACTTTTGCATTTCTACACTACAACTGTCATATAATTAAAGTATTGAAGAGCATTAAAATAATCCTTTTCCTTCCAAGCGTTCACCCATACACATATAATTTAAATGAGGATCATCTCCCCACATCACCATCATCACCACCTAACTCTTCACCATATACATTTGTTTTACTGATTGCTGGGCACATTTTGTTCAAAGAGAATTCAGAGAGAAAAGACTAAGGGACATCACAAAGGCCTCAACAATGTAAGTATACTGGTTAGAAGAATAAAAGAAGCCCCTTGTACTGTTAGCCAAAAGTAATTATAACACTTACATATAACACAATCTAAAATAATAATATAAAGTCTCACACGGCTGAATTAATTTAGGATATAGGACAATAAAATCTTGTGATAATCAACAGTTCCTTACCTAAATTTATCTAATTTCACATGTTCTCTACTTTTTGGGAGGGGAAATGAGAATGGAGGAGGGAATGCTAAATTAAGGAACAGCTTAAATTACAACTTAGTATATTTTGTTTAATTTTTTTCTTTTTGTCTCATCCAAACAAATCAAGGCAAGTCTCCAAAAGGGCCCATCCTTCTGTTCTTAGGCATTTTAAAATCCTGTTTTTAACAGAAGTTTGGGACACAGAGTATATGCCATGTTGTCTACTGACCCATAATCAAAATGCAGTGACCTTCTACCCTTTTTTTGCCCCCTGACCCATCTTGAATTCAATGCAGGCTTTATAAATTTGCAAATCCTTGGAGGTAAAGGGGTTTTTGTGAGGCTTTGTTCTGAAAAAGCCCTAAGAGTGTACTTTCTAAATCAGACAAAGGTAAAGCAACAAAACCTAGTGGACAAGATTTTATACAGGTGAGCAATAGACAACTCTTTAGATAACATATATTGCAAGCTAAAAAGCAGTTGTAAACACAGGAGACAAGAAGGTTATACATTGCATTAAATTAGAGTGTGGTACAAATCTCTTTCATGATGTAAGAAATGGTTAGGCCACAATCTTCCTGCTCTCCTCATCTCAAGGGCTGTGGGGGACCCTAGTGACCAAGGAAGGAATGGGGGTGGGGGGAAGTGTATAGAGAGACGGGAGGGAGGGAGGAAGGGAAAGAAAGAGAGGAGCGAAAACTGATCTGAATCTACAGGCACATTCTCTTATCTTTCCTGCTATCAGCCAGTTTAAAGGACACCATAATTATGATGGTGATAAAACAATGCCTGCTTATGTGTGCTGAATAAATAAAGAATGTTTACAGCTAAAGAATCTTTTAATTCCAATTAAATGCTATCAACGAAAAGCCACTTTTCCTACAGCAACAGCCTTTCCCCCCAATTATCTTGTTTTGTTGCAATATTTTCCTATGAGACACCAGGGCTTCTCACAATTGATCCTGAATGTAGGAAAAAAAAAAAAAAAACCTGAGAAAGTTCAGTGTTGATATATTAAATAATACACAAATATCAAGACCTCCAATGTATTTGTGGGGCCCAAATTTTTGTTTATTTTCCACAAGGGTCAAATGTATAGAAACTGAAGTGATGATACCGAGTGTTGAGGCCTACCTATAGGCTGCTGAAGCCAGACAGAAAGTCTGAGCACCCATGAGGGGAGAAGGGAAACATAAGACATGTGGGGCCTGATGGTCTCTGGAAAGGGAATCCTCTGGTTCTGTTCCCCTGGCTTCAGCCCAAATCCTTCTAGGAGCACTGGAGCCAATCACTGTCTTCCACTGCGGCAGCTACTGGGCGCATACAAAAAAAGCGGGAGATCAAAAAATCCCAAGTTCGCATTTATAGATACACAAGGATCATTTCATATTCATGACTTCAACAAATCACATCATAATCAGATTTAAACAAGGTTTGGGCAGCAATGCCCACTGGGCTGGGCAGTAAACACCGACAAATATCACCCCCTAACCGGAAAAGTTGTTTTTGTTTTTGTTTTTAAATTTTGGAATCATAGAATGAAAAGTCTTTCAACTTTGAAAAGCTTACTTTTTGCTTTTGAGGCCAATTTTGACAGTAACAAATTTCAAATAAACGCCTCTCTTTATGTCATTCCACAACATTATAATTCAAACTTTTATTTCCTTCCTTTTTCAGTTCCAGTGGTGTGTTTTGTTTGTGTTTTTGAAAAACACATGACATAACAAACATCGTGGAAAACGTACTGTTCAGTAAATGCCCTTACAGATCTGCCTTTTAACTCCATCTGTCTAAGTAGCACGTTGCTAAGTATAAACTCAAAAAAAAAAAAACAAAAAAACTTTACTCCAAGAAATATCTAATATTTCCTGGCAAATCCTACTTGGTGATGTGGTACAAAATTACAGCGGTAAAAAATTTCAGGGTATCCTTAAGTTTTCTGGGTAGTTGCAGGCCCCTTTCCTTTTGAAAGTTTAGAGCTCCAATACCCTCAATTCTACTGGCAGAATTAGGATGGACCTAGAGGGTCCTAAACGTGACCGATTCACTAAGGCGGGGGGCTACAGCTTGCAGCAACGTGCTCGGCAACTTAATCCTACGCTAAAAGAGGGCAGAGAGCGAAAAAGAATGGAATACAAACTCTCCCGACATTCGTAGTTACTTTCAAGGTGGATTGTATATTTTAAGGCTGATGGGAACGCCTGGTTTTTGGAGCAAAAAGAAGAGAAGGTAAGTGTTTGTCCTTGTATCCACCAGTTCGTAGAGAAACAATGAAAGAACAAAGGGAACCACTTCTCCATCTGAACATTTTCTGTATCTTCCTCGGTTCCAAGCTTTTTAACTTGCGAGGGGATTCGCCATACTCTAAATTAGGTAGTTGTTGCTAGGCTTGTTGAACTAAGGATGAGAAAAAAAGTTGAGCGGCAGTGTAAATATAGACTAAATAATAATAAGAAAGGCTTGCTGTGGCGAATCTCCACAGCGCCAGTCGCAGCAACTTACAGCAGAAGTTGCTAAATGCATGTAAGGCAAAGCCCAGGAAATAACCTTTACATTACAGATTTCGAACTCGGTTATTTAAATAGCCTTTCTTGCTCTTTGAAAGGATTTCTGCGTACAAAATCTTTAGGTACTGTCCATGGCAAGGGAGTGGTGGTACTGTTTTGCTCGAAAAATGTTCTCTATTGCTATGTGGAAAAGAATTTGTAAAAAGGAAAGGGGATTGAAGTATTGACGCTACTGTTTGCTAATAGAAGTGGCATCGGTGGCCCGGAAAGGCGAGAGATTCGTATTTAAATGTATTTGCTTTGGGGGTACGGTGGTTATCGGCAAGTCTGCCTTTGTGGGTCTCTGTGGTTGAATGAGTAAGTGACCGAGTGCCGGCGGCATTATATAAATGGATTGGTGTGTGGGGGGAGCCCCCAAAGCGGTCGAGCACGTGAAACACACATTTTTTTACTGCCCCCCAAGCGGCGACCAAGCCCCCCTCCACCCCACCCCAAATCCGTATATTACCTGCCCAGTTACAGTGACACATGTTTATGTTTATAGTCCTGGTTTGTAGTAGTGTCAAGAGCCGCAGCAAGAGGAGGGGGTGGAGAGAGGAGAGAGGAGAGGGAGGAGTAAATGCAGCCACCCCCACTTGTTGTTAAAGCAAATTTACTGCGTTATTGCAAGCCCGGTACGGGGGGCTGGGAAGTGAGTTGAGAGGAAGGGTAGAGTTGGGTAGTGTGTTGGTGGTGGAAGGGGGGGGTGGGGTTAGGAGATCCGGGATGGAGCTACTCTCTCCAGCGGCCCGGGAAAAGCAGCTCGGTCAACAGGGGAGCATGCTGGCGCGATCGAAAACAAAAAGGTTCCTCCTGCTCGCTGCGTTCACGTGGGGGGCTCTGCTCGCGGGGCTCCAGGGCCCTGACCTCTGACCCCGGCTCCTCTCCGCGCTCTCCCGGTGCCGCGCGGCCACTTTTTACCCAGGATCCCTCGCGCGGGCCGCGCTCGTGCCGAGCTCGAGTCCTTCCTAATCCTCCATTCCCCGATTTCCATCCCCTCCCCCCCGCCTCCCCCCTCGTCTCCCCCCTACCCCTGCCGCCAGCCCCGGGGGAGGATTCTCCGGCTGGGAACCCCCGCCCCACCCCCACCCCGAGAGCCCCGGCCGCTCGGCCGCAGTGAGGCCGCGTGGGGCGGGGAGTACAGAGCCGGCCTCCCCTGCCGGGCTGGGCCTGCGGGGGAGGGGAGGGAAGGGGAAGATGGGGAGGAGACCCGAGGGGAGGGGGGCCGGGCGGCCCGGCCCCGCTGCCCTGCTGAGGCCTGGACCTGTTGACTGCTATTGGTCCGCCTGTCCCGCGCCCTCTCCCTGCCCGCCGCAGCCCGGTCCTTCCGCGGAAACATGGGGAGGAAATAAGGATGGCTGTTTTCTCCGCCTCCCTCTAACTTTATTTTTTTTTTGGGGGGGGGGTTGAGAAAGCAAAGTAATCTCATCCGCTGCCCTATCCTTTCTCATAAAGTACCGTCATGCGCGGGCCCACCGCCCTCCCGGCCCCCGCTATTTAAAACCTCCACTCTTCCCCTGGCCGGCTACTCAGCTCGGAGCCCGAGGGCCCTGGACGCCCCCGCTGCCCCCCCCCCCACCCCTCCCGCCTGGTCCGGCTTCGTCCCCGGCGAATTGTGTTGCTTTTCTTCCCTAGAAGCTCCCTCGTCCACGTTGCACTCATTTTCCGTCCCAGGAGGCGTAAGATAAAACCTCTGATTTGCTGCGTGCTGCCGGACACAGTCTCTGCCCTCTCGTCAAAACGCATTTGGTGGAGGGTTTAAAAATAACAATATTTAAAGGAGGAAATAAAAAGAGAGGGGACAGTTCTTTTGCCAGTTTGGACGACATAAATACGTTAAAATTGAACAAAAATACGAAATGCATTTAGAGTTCAAGGGTTTTATTGAATTTGCTGTATTTCCTTTTAGATTTTGGATTTCCTGAGGAATATTTTCCGGAGGGAAATAGCATATTAAAGTTCAGGTGCAAGTGAGACATTTCGACCACTTCTGGAAATAAAGGAGGAAATTTTAAATGTATATCATCGAAATAGCGGGAAGGCGGCCGCAGCCAAAGCTGGAGTCGCCGAAGGAAGCGCCGCGGTGTCGTAGTGTGGAGGAGGTGGAGGAGGAGGAGGAGGAGGAGGAGGAGGAGGAGGGCCAGCCTGGGAAGGGGAAGGAGGCGCGCGGAGGCGGCGGGGCGCTGGGCGGCGGGGCGGGCGCCGGGCCGGGCTGCGGGCTGCGCCGCTCGGGAGGAAGGCTGCGGCCGGCCAGGCGAGCGCGAAAACGCGGGCGGGGAGGGCCGCGGTGGGCGGGGGCCGGGCACGCCGCCGGCGCCGCCGGGGAAGCGGGAGCCGGGCTCCTCTCGCCCGGCCGCCCCCATTGTTCGGCCCTTTCGCTGCAGTTCGCTGTTCTCCGAGCGCGTCCTTCGCGAGGGGGGGGGTCCCGCGGCCCAATTCGACCCCTACCCCCACCTCCCCGAACTCCAACGCTCGGGCCGGGTCGAGTCGGCGCCGCAAGTTTTATTATCAGACTCGGCCACCGAGGGGTTTCCAACTCGGAGACCCTGTAGAAAGGAGGCTTTACAACGTGCCGCTAAATTGGAGGAAGCTGGGCGAGCCTGCAACTCACACATTAAAAGAAGAGGGAAAGCAGCACAGATCTGTTTATAAAGTGATAACTAGATAGAGACAAATGTGGGCAATTTTTTTTTTTTTCTGGATCCGGAAAGTTAGAGCAGATTTTATCATTTTAAATATCTTTTAACGTATGGATACGAAAGTGAATGTCGGGGTTCAAAGGAGTTCGGAAAAGCATGTTTCGCTGTCTCTATTTGTTATTATTCAGCTCTTTGTTGTGTACAAAGTAAAATTTAAAAGCAGGGGCTGAGCTACCCTTAACAAAAACAGGCTTCATTTCTTACCCTGAGATGCGTTTTCAAAATAACAGTGAAATTCAAAAGGGAAAAACGTGTCATTTGCTTTTAAACCACGTTTTGGAAACAATTGCAACCCACCTACGAAACTCTGTTTTCCTTTGTGAGACATGTGGAAAAAATATTTCTGGCAAACTTCACAGTTCTAAAAAATGAAGATTTCCAACAAGTGCTCGCGAGTCTTGAAGACAAGACCAAAGTCATCGTGCGTGAAAACTCAGGAAGAAATAATTTCAATCCTTTGGCCCAAACCTTACTAGGGCAAGAGGGTAATTTTAACTCAGATTTATAATAGACTTTGCGGAAATTCCTTCTAAAATACCCATTACTGGTCTGTGTATGATGCAGCACTTTCCCAAGGTGGATTTTTAAAAACCAATTAGAATTGATCTCTAATGGAATATTATATTTACACGTCATCATGAAAACATCATTTGACAAGAGTTTTGAATTACAAGAAAGAAGTTAACAGATGATATTCATAAATAGCATCTGTTTGAAAAGAACCCTTAAGAGTCAGTTAAAGGTAGTGGTGATTGTAATTTTGCATTTGAAATGCTATAGAGGTGTTTTTTGCTTTTGAACACTTTCATTTTGCGCATCTTCTTCCTAAAACTTGCATTTCCTCATGGAAATCATTCAGTTATTTGGAGGTATAAGGAGAAATTGCTATATAAGAAATCGTTTGAAGTATGACCATGGAAAGGTTTGAACAGAGAAAATGAGGTATTCTCAATCTGTTCATTCCTTCCACACTCATCCTCCCATAGTCCCCCTCCCTAACTACTTGGATTCAATTTACATTTTTTATTTATTTATAAGTCTTTGAATATTTAGAATAGCTTTAGAAGTTTATCCACTATGTAGTTGATTGTAGAAGGTGAATCTTTTTACATATTTTAGTATTTCAGACATTTTTTGGTTTCATTGAAAATTAAAAAAATGTGTTACAAGTCATGATATACTTGTGAGAAAAACAACAAATGGGTGGAAAAAAGGGCATGAATGGGGGTGGGGATGGAGAGGGATAAGTAGCATTCCTGGTCAGTCTTCCTAATACCTTTCTTTAATATTATGTCATTATATTTTCCACTTGTGCCTATACCAAAGACCACTGCTTTTTTTTTAATTGGAGTAAAGGGCTGCCATATAAAGATTGCCTACATTCTGGCTCTTAAGCGCCACAGTAAAGTAAGACTGACAAAAAGTGATCGGAGGCTTGTGTGTTTAATTTGCCAAGAATGTTAAGCTTCATAGGATTCACCCTATGGGGCCATGTTGGACCTTGGCACTGTTACTGTACAATTCTGAGAGATAAATATACATATTGTAGATTTAAAAAAATCTAAGATATGATAGGCAAACAGTTTATTGATTGAAGGAATAAAAAAATGAATTTGTCAACCTCATTCTTTCTGGGACACAATGCAGTTAATTAACATATTCTTGGGCTTGTTTCTGGATTTGCTAAGCAGTGGCTCCATTCAGAGAGGAAAACATTTAAATCTTAAAAAGTTATCTTCTTTGGTGCAAATAGTATTTAGCAACTCAGTTTAATTTCTTCTTCTCTTTTTAAGTCCAAGATCTGTTTCATTTCTTTCAAGGTCTCTTCCATTGCAAAAACTGATTTTCCTCTTTTCTATGTCCAGAATCTTTTCACCTACATAACCTTATTGTCTTCTATAAACGGACACCTAAAAAGGTCACTTTAATCACACTTTAATTGTAACAGAAATGCATATCTTCAGTGTCAGTAAAAAAATGGGAACGACCTCACACTTCTTACATTATATTGATGATTCTCTGAAAAGTCAGACACTCAGCACCCTTAAGTATTGTTGGATCATGGGAAAAAATAGTCCAACTCTGAAATGTTATTGAGGTTTATTCAATGTGTAGGAAATCTAAAGGTGTCTTTTAGATATTATTTTTTTATTGGTAATTACACGGTGTTTTACTCAAAAATGTAAATACAACCAATATGTATCAATTTTATAGCAGAAGGAGTAGCTCCGAAGCCAAACCACAAGATTAACCAAGCCAAACCTTTTAAAGTAAATATTAGGCCTTGATTCTTAAAATTATTTTAAAATTTAGATCATGTAGAATTTAAATTTCAGAATTACCTACCTAAACTTTCCAATTTTTAAGTGTATCTCACAATAATATTAATTGTGATTGGTTCTAGGTGAGAGTCTGTTTTTTAAGAAAATGATGACTTTTACATGAAAAGGTGGTGAACATTTGAGGACTACTTAAATATAGGCAATTCTAAACTACCCAGTAAATAAAAACTTCACCAATATTAATTTCAATTATTGAAAATCTTAAAGATTTTTTAAAGAGACCAATTTATCTGAATATTTCTATTATTCATTACTTAAATATTTTAGTTCGGTCGAACATACAAAATAAAGTCTTGCTTTGGAGAATAAGACTCAGATTGCAATGAGCTTTTAAGCACAAGAATCATAGATTAAATGAATATTGTGGGCCTACTACGTGCAAGAGACTTGCTAGGTGGTATGGTGAATTAAAAAAAAGTCACCTGGTAAGATCAACATGCTTCATTAAATGGAATTTCCCCAAAGCCATTATCAGAATATCAATTGAAGACATAACTGAATTGAATACTTTTTAATGAAATTTCTAATAGTACTCCATAATATAGGTGCTGTGTGTGTGTTTGTATCTAGTATAAAGACACAACATCCACTTACTGTGAGATTAATAAAACTAGTTTCAGAAGTACTTCAATATTTTTATCATACTAGCATAAATACACACATGGCTGATAAACTTTTCATGTAAAATGCAGGAAACTTTGGGTACCAACTGAGAAAATGAAAATTTTATTCAGGGATTCCTTTATGGAAAAGAGGATATATCTGAAAGTTTGTACAGATCATAAGATACTGTCTTTTTTACATTCTCCAAATTATTTATTTAGAAACAAGATTATAGTTTCTGGTGAGGTTTAGTAGATGAATGAAATCTAATAATTGCTTTTTGTTGTAAAATTTCGGTGTCAATTGCCTTCTGTTTTTAAAACTTTAGTATCAGAGCCAATATAGAATTTTAAACACTTTTAGAGGTCAAGAATCTGAGTTAAGGAAAATGCATTTAGTCTTAACATTATGGAAATATACATCAATTTCTATACCTCATTATAGAAATATACCTCAACAATGGATATAATAGACTAAATACAATGTGCACAAACAGAAGGGAAATAAAACTTAATTTTAAAAGTGGGATAAATCCAAGCAATACCAACCTATGAACCAAATTTAGTTTTAAATATTTCTTTCATAGTATCTACTTACAAAAATGATTATTGAAAAGGAAATCCAAAAATTTGGTTCCTAGGTTGAGGGATAAAGAAAATTATAAGAAGATATATTACCCATAAAGAAAAAAAATACAGTTTCCCATTATAGTAGGGTTAGAGGTTACATCATAAAATACTTTACTTGAGTTTTTTGTGGTTTGCCTCAGATGATTAGTTCAGAGAAATAGATGAGCCAGTACTGAAATAGCTGCTGTTATGTGAAAATACTGAGGACAACAGGCTTTTGTTTTGTTCTACAGGTACTAGATACTAGATATGTGTGTGTGTATATATATATATATATATATATATATTTGTTTTTCAAAAGGTATTTTGAGAATGAGGGATCAGATTTAAAGGGTAGCATTATTTTAAGACTGAAATTGTCCTTTTCTATGAAGTATTCTATCAATCCCATGAACCTTTTTTCCGCTATTACCATGTATTTTTAAAAACTTACTTGTACTTTAACAATTATGGCAATTTATAAGTTTTATCCATTCTACGATATGATAATTAGCATATTCAATAATCATATACATGTCTATGTATATGTGTTTCTCTACAGAGATATATCTATAGATAGATAGCTATGTGTGAATGGGTATATATCTCACACAAAGGACAAAGTTGCTCACTACTGTATTTCCTGTATCCAGAACAGTCCCTGCTTCACAGTAAATGTTCAATAAATATTTACTACATGGATAAATAATTAACTGTATATCTGAACTGTTTTATAATGTCTGTTCTCCTTTTCACTTAATATTTTATAGAAATATCTTAAATATTATACTTTTGATATACAAGAAAAGTTCTGTGTCTGGTAGGTGAGTTGAAATTAGAGGGGCCTATTTACACCCATTATATTTTTTCTTATAATTTTCATAACTCAACATTTAACATGTTAAATATCACTTTTAAATAATTTGACATATTTTGTCAACATTTATATGTACATCTTTAATAAAGTTTCATGCTGTTTTTTATATATAGGCCTGTTCTTATGAAATAGTGTATGTTCTCTATTTTTCTAAATTTTCAAAATTTCTTATGATGTGTTTTATTTTGAAGAGTGTTTACCTATATTTCTTTTATTGTTACACCATAGGATAAAGTACCTATCCTTCTCTACATATAAATTAATTCTTTTATAAGAACTAGGCTCCAATGCATTAAAAATAAAATGAATATATCTTTGAATAATTTAGTGCATTAAGGTTTGACCGCAGTGTTTGGGAAGGGAAGTTTCACATTGATTTTAACTCAAAATTACTCTTCATTGGAAGTCTGAGCCTGAGCAGGAATTGGATGTTGAACTGGTATCCCTTGTAAAAGGGTAAAGATAAAATACACAGTTAAGACACACCATTCAATAGTTTTGTTTGAAGGTGGTTTTAATTTTACAAATATCAATGGCATTTTAAGAACATAATTATTAGATGTTCAGCAATTTATTAATTGCTGCCATACCCCCAAAAGAATTTGCATGTATAAGTATGTAATCTTTTTGTTATGTTCTCCCAATGACCTAACAGCTAAAAGA
Source organism: Mustela lutreola (assembly GCF_030435805.1). Classification (NCBI taxonomy): domain Eukaryota; kingdom Metazoa; phylum Chordata; class Mammalia; order Carnivora; family Mustelidae; genus Mustela; species Mustela lutreola. Next base: position 19,705,257 of record NC_081297.1, on the reverse strand, counting down.
GAATTTTCATTTTTGCATGTATCTTTAGTGTACATTTTCCCTTACACTTTTAGTAGATTTCTGTTACTGTAGCTATTTCACTTAGCTTTTAGAATGTTTGAATATATTTGTAACATATGCTTGCATTGTGTAATATCTATTATAATTCTTAAATAGATTTCTAGTAATTAATTTGAAATGGAAAAAACAGCCATGCTACCATTTTTTTTTCCCTTTATGAGAACATTTGGAATCCTTTTAAAGATTAAAACAGTCACCTTTTGGTGACTGACTGGGAGAACTTGTGTCCGTCTTCCCTTAGCACTGAGTAACTCCATTTTCCAGATCTTTACATTATATTGCTAATTCCTGATAAACAACCATTTTTGTACCCGCACATTATTAACCTAAGCCATTAATTCACCTTGTAAGTATGCCTGTCACTTAAACAATGTATATTCCTATTTCATGCTAAACTTTCATAATTAGACACTTTTTTACCTAAAATCAGCCTTGGGCTTACAAGGATACATAGGGGGTAGGGCAACAGTGGAAGATTTTACAGCTCAAAACTGCGTAGTATCTGGCTAATTAATCTATTCAGACAGGCCTAATCCATTTTCTATCTGTGAGGAGTGAGCTCCCATCTTTCTGCCACTGAAATCACCTTAAAAAAATAAGTGACGTTAAAATTTTCAAGAGTAAATTTGGAGTACAGAGCCGGATCAGAGAAATCCTCAATCAAACCTGGACTCTCCTATCTTGTGTTATCATTTGTTGACTGACTAGAACTGGGGTTCCTTTATTCTTTGGTATCATATTACTGCATTTTCCAGATCACCACATTGTATTGCTAATTCTTGATTAACAACCATTTGTACTCCTACACAGCAACCTGAAGGTATCGTTGGTGTTCCTTCTTTCGAGTATTACCCTAACCCAGGCTTTTGACCTTCACTCTGTGATGCACTTTCATTTGTCTTGGGGGCCAATGTGGTCTGTAAATGGGCTGCGGATCTGGTGGCACTTCCACTGCGTGAACTTTGGGTAGAGTCCAGGATGTGAATTTAATGGGTGGAGAAGCTTCGGCAGGACTGTGAAGTTAGTGCGGCCAACTGCAGGAAGCCATGCTTCACTGCACCCTTCTTGGAAGCTGGCATACTTGCCCTACTCTTGCTATCCACCGGCCAGCTCTTGAGGATAAGGTCCGCAGGTAGGTTCTCAATGCAGGCAGATGCTTCAGGGGAGTCAGTACCCTCCAGCTACTCTGACAAAAACCCCTCCCTCCCGGTCTTCAGCAACCTCCTCCCCGCCCTCTCTCTGAGGCCGGTTCAAGACGTGCACGCACAGCCCGCGCGACCGGCGCTGCAGCAGGCGGCCCCAACGTCCCCGCCCCCGCGTGCGCGCCCCCGCGGACTCTCGTAGGCTTGTTCCGGCCTCAGCGCGCCGCCGGCTTCACTCAGCCCCACCCCCTAGCACACCTCGGCGGTAGCGAGCGGCGCGGGGGAGGGGAAAGGGCCGGGAGGTAGGCCCGGGCTGCGGGCCGGACGCGGCGGCGCGCACGCAGGCCTTGCTTCTCCCGGGCCTTCTCCCTCACGCCGGCCGCAGGGCGGGCGCGCACGCCGAGTGACGCTCGGAGGAGGAAGCGCAGCCCCCTTCCCCTCCCTGGCTGCCCCTGGCCCAGCGGGAGCCCCCCCAGTGCGCCTGTGCGGAGGCCTACTTGATTATGTGTGCCCTCTCCGGGCTCCAGCGTTAGCGGCCGGGTGGAGGTGGGGAGGAAAGAAGACGAGGAGGAGGAGGAGGCGGAGGAGGCGGTGGAGGGGAGGTGGGGGGAGTCAGCAAGGACATGGCTCCTGACTCCTGTGCGGAACGTGAGTGACTGAGCGGCAAAGCCCGAGTGAGCGAGCGGCCGAGCGGCGGGCGGGGGCCGGGGACGTAGGGAAGGGAGCGGGGGTGCGGGTGGCTCTGCGGGGGGAAGCACTAATTGGCTTGCATGTGTTTTTTAATGGTCCCCCCAACTCCCTCTTAGATGGTCTCTAGCGACCGGCCCGTGTCACTGGAGGACGAGGTCTCCCATAGTATGAAGGAGATGATTGGAGGCTGTTGCGTTTGCTCAGACGAGAGAGGCTGGGCCGAGAACCCGCTGGTTTATTGCGACGGGCACGGCTGCAGCGTCGCGGTGCATCAAGGTAAACACCCAACCGCCCGCCGGGCCGAACCCGGCCTTCTCCCAACCGTCACCGCTTCCCCCACCTTGGCAGCAACTGCCAGTTCCCCTGCCGCCCCTCCCCCCGCCCCGCCCCGCCCCCGCCCCCGCCCCGTTCCGCGGCCCGGGATTGACTCGGAGGGTCCGCGGCGGGGCGGAGGGGGTGTGGGCTGTGCATGTGGGAGAAAGTGCGTGTGGCCTGGACTGTCATGTGATTCTGCGCTCACTCTCTCAAGTGTCATTTGGCCGCCGCCTGCCCCTGGAGCCGGAGCTGGAGACTTAACGAGGGCGGTGGTTGGCAGGGGGGAGCGTAGAGGGGGCTGCTGCAGGTCCGCGGCCTGCGCTCCGGGGGCGGCGGGGGTGGGTGTGCGCCCCTTGGTGGAGTCGCGGTGGCCGTGGGTTTGGTTTTGGAATCGGAAGCCCCTCCCCCTTCTCTGGCTGCTCCCGTCTGCCGCAGTGTGTCTGGAGACTTCCTGTGGCATGGAGTCAGGCTCGGGAATGCCACTCGCTGCGCCGGGGCGGGTCGCGGAGGCAAGGGGGTTGCCTGGGCGCTTTAGATTGGGGAGGGGAGGCGCCGCTGCTGCACCCCAAGCTTTCTGGCGGAGACCCTGCTGCTGCGGACTGGGAGCGTCGTGCGGAGAAGACGGTGGCCTTCCGCTGCCGTGGTCGTGCTGCTGCAGGAGTGGCTTGGCTCAGCTGCCCTGCGCTGGTGGATGAGGCTGTGGAGGCTGCATCTGGCCACTTCCTCAGCTTAAGTGACTGAAGAGAAGAGGAGGTAGTGGTGCGGCCAGTGACTTGGGGAGCTTCTTAGCTTATTTCTGGGTGTTTCCATTCGGTGAGTTTTTTGGATATTACAAAAAAGCCGAGGACACTAGTAAGAGAGTTTTCTGCCCATTAAAATTTCGGACTTTATTTATTACATGTGGTAAGGAAACAACCTACATAATTTTTGGGTGTCTCTTCTATTCGTTCTGTTACTCACCAACCCGCCCTGCTTCCCATTTCTGAATTTGGCATTGAGTGATGCAAATATTTAGTAGTGAATTGGAAAGGATACTATTGAATGAGAGAAAGCCTAAACATAAGGGGCTTAAAGTGCATTCCTTCTAGAATGAAATCTCAGAATAGGTAAGGGATATTTAAGAGATAGTGAATTAAATACCAGAGTGCAGTTATCCTCCTTTGTATTTAGACAAACATCAAAGTTGCACACCTTCCTTCTTTTAAGGAGTGAAAACAATGTTGATACTGATTTTTAAGGTTTTAGAGCTGATATATTAGCGTTTCCATCACAGTGTTCATTGGTGTTTGTGGAGGTATTTCTTAGGAATTGGATTCTGAATTATCAAGTTGGAATAGGTAATGTCATGTCCTACTATAGATAACATTCCTTTAAGCTTCAAGTTTTTTTGACTACAAGTAGTACTTCTGGGTTAATAGAAAAGTTTTTGGACATTGATGCAGTGTTTCTTGCCTGTTAGGACGTTTTTACACTGACATGTTTACACATTTTAAGAGGAATTACAAGTTTAGCTTTTGGAGTTTGAAAAATTTGTGCTGATTTTGTATTCTTTTAGTGCTTTCCAGTATTTAAAATATTGCAAGCTTTCTCAGAGGAAGCTCATCCAAAAATAGCAGTTGGTTATTAGTGTTCTAGGTTTTTGGGAAAATTGCAACTTTGAGTTAGTTAAATATCAAGTTTTTTAAACTAGAATGAAATTTAGATCTACTAAAATCACTTTTTGGAATATTCACATTGTATTTCTAGAAATTTAGTTTAGAAATAAACTTTTTAAAATAATGGTCTTATTGAAAGGTGATCACATACCATACAATTCATCCACTAAAAGTGCACAGTCCACTGGTTTTAGTATACTCAAGAGTTTTACATCTAGTTACCACACAGTTGTAGAACATTTTCTTTTTTCTTTTTCTCTTTATTTTCTTTTAAGAGGAAGGTTAGAGGGCTACAGAGGGGGAGAGAGAATCCTAAGCAGATTCCATGCCCAGCACTCAGCAGGTGGCCAGACTCATTCTCACAATTCCGAAATCATGACCTGAGCCTAAATCAAGAGTCGAACTCTTAACTGACTGAACCATTCAGGCACCCCAATTTTATTTTATTTTTTAAAATTTTTGTTTCAGGGGTACAGTAAGTCTTACACAATATGCAGCACTCACTCCAACATATACCCTTCCCATATCTGTCACCCAACCACCCCATCCTTTCCACCCCTGGCACCCCAGTTTTAGAACATTTTCATCAACCTAACAAGAAAACTTGGACCCATTAACAGTTACTCTCCATTTCTTCTCAATTCTCCCAATTCTAGGCAACCAGTGTACATTTCCGTCTATTGAGTTGCTTATTCTGGACAATTTATACAAATGGAAGCATGTCATGTTTAACAATACATTTCATTTTCTTTTCTGCAATATTTGGTGCTTATTTTGACAGGTGATTTGGAAATATTTTCATTAGACATCTCTAAAATGCTCTTTAAATTGCAGGATATAGGAATGAATGAATTTCTGAGTTATTCTTTGTAAAAAATCTTTGTTAAATTTTACTTAATATTCTCATTATCATAAAATATTAAGTATAATTTGTAATGGTTATGCTTATCTAAAATAACAAAAGGCTGGTCTTTTAATGTTTCTATTAATATGTCATACAGGGGACGCCTGGGTGGCTCAGTTGGTTAAGCGGCTGCCTTCGGCTCAGGTCATCCTGGGATCGAGTCCCACGTCGGGGCTCCTTGCTCAGCAGGAAGCCTGCTTCTCCCTCTGCCTCTGTCTGCCTGTGCTCACTCTCTCTGACAAAAAAAAAAAAAAAAAGTCATACAGGAGGGTCTGGGTGGCTCAGTGGGTTAAACATCTGCCTTTGGTTCAGGTCATGATCTCAGGGTCCTGGGATTGAGCCCCATGTTGGGCTCCATGCTCAGTGGGGAGCTTGTTTAGCCCTCTTCCCACTACTTGTGCTGTCTCTTCTAATCTGTCTCTCAAATATATAAATAAAATCTTAAACTCCAAAATGTCATGCAGTTTTTATTAGGTGATAACATATGTGGTAAATAATATGTTTTCATTCTTTGAAAAATGGGCATTTTTATGTGAATAGTTTGAGAGGTAATTATTTTAGAGGGCTTTGAAAGAGTATTTATTTTCCATAATATAAAAAATGTTAATATGTTTTAAAATCTTTTATTTCCCAATAGCTTGCTATGGCATTGTTCAAGTACCCACTGGACCATGGTTTTGCAGGAAATGTGAATCTCAGGAGAGAGCAGCCAGAGTGGTAAGAACTGTTTATCAGAAACATTAAAATTCTTAAATGAGTAGCTTAGTATGCCACACACTTACGTTTCAGTTTGAAGGGTTTTCGGTCTTTTGTTCAAATATTGAATTTGGGCCAAATATTGACTTAACAGTTTTAAACCAGTTTTATAAACTGTGAAAAACAAATTGAACCACATAAGTATATGTTGGGGGATACTTTGAATGGATAAAACATAAAGTCATATTTGGGCTTTAGCTCTTTCTGCTGTTGAAGGGTTAAATTGGCGATAGAACATAAGGAAGTTAAAGTGATAATTCTGCTAGGTTCTGTTTAATAAAAAAACACGAGTTTAACCACTGTCTGTGGCGTGTCACAGGTCTGTGAATGGAGAATGGTAGGAAGCCAGTATTATTTGCCGTAAATGCCTCTTGTTGCCCGTTTTTAATTCCTTTATTTTTTCTGAGGATATGGTCAAGATACCAAGGTGAATTGAGGTAGTTAACTTTAACCACTGTATTCTTTTTACTGTATCTGCATGTGTATAGTTTTAACTTTGAATGCTCAGTGTTTTCAGACATTCAGTCTTTGGCAAAGCAGCATAAAAATTTTCCTTTTTTACTTGGTTGGGTATCTTCTTTCTGAACACTTGTAAACTTCTTGTAGTCATGAGGGTGGTATGTTTATTCTTTCTGGCTCAAAGCGTTTTTTTTTTTCCAGTTGACGTTTTGGAAATATCAGGGAGAAATAGATTTGATCTTCATTAATCATATAAAAGTATTGCCATTTGCAATATGGTAGTTCCTTCTTTTTGGTATTGACTAGAGGATTTGACAGAGGTAGAAAACAAACATTTCAATTTCCATTTACATGGTAGCATGGAAGCTTTTGTTTTTGTCTAGGCAGTTTTTGATCAGAAATAGTGGCTAAGTAGCCTGTCTAGGATTGTGAGACTCAGAGCAGTATTCTTTTTTTTTAAAAGATTTTACTTATTTATTTGAGAGAGAGAAGGGGGGGTGGGTCAGAAGGAGAAACAGACTCCCCACTGAGCAGGGAGCCCAGTGTAGAACTTGATCCTGGGACTCCAGGATCCTAACTTGAACTGAAGGCAGTTGCTTAACTAACTGAGCCACTCAGGCATCTCAGAGCAGTATTCTGTTCATATGTTTCATTTGTGTGTGAGAATGCACTGTAGCAGAATTACAGCTATACTGGCATTACGATAATGGGAAATAGTAAGAAGAGGATGAACTCATAAATCTCAGGACTTGATGTACACATAGGTCTTCTTTTTGTTTTTTTCCTCTTTGTAGCATGTTATGGGTTTGGAGTTGGGTCACCAAGCCAAAGAAGTTATTCTTTAATTCATTAGTAAACACTAATTGTAAGGTGAGGCTGTTCCAAGGGATGGCACAGGAGATTCAAGCAAAGCCAGAAAAAGATGAGAAAATAAGAAGGTGGATATGAAGAGGTCAGATAAAGAGGTCTGTGAATGGAGAATGGTAGGAAGCCAGTATTATTTGCCGTAAATGCCTCTTGTTGCCCGTTTTTAATTCCTTTATTTTTTCTGAGGATATGGTCAAGATACCAAGGTGAATTGAGGTAGTTAACTTACAAATACTGAAGAATACATTTTATTTTGGCTTTATTTCTTAGGATGTGGGGGCCATTTGAGGTTTTAAAGAAGAGGTGCAACTTTAATTTCCTATAGTGTAGTTATAAAAGAGAAGGTCCTTGGTGAGAAACAAAAACTGATTTTAAGCCCAAATAAGTAGAAAAAGGGCATTTTATGTTTTTTATTTTTTTATTTTAAAAAGATTTTATTTATTGGGGCGCCTGGGTGGCTCAGTGGGTTAAAGCCTCGCCTTCGGCTCAGGTCATGATCCCAGGGTCTTGGGATCGAGCCCCACATTGGGCTCTCTGCTTGGCAGGGAGTCTGCTTCCTCCTCTCTGCCTGCCTCTCTGCCTACTTGTGATCTCTGTCTGTCAAATAAATAAATAAAATCTTAAAAAAAATTTTTTTTATTTATTTATTTTGAGAGAGAATGAGAGAGAGAGAGAATGGCGGGGGAGGGTCAGCAGACTCCCCACTGAGCTGGGAGCCCAATGCAGGACTCATCCTGGGACTCCAGGCTCATGACCTGAGCGAAAGGCAGTAGCTTAAGTAACTGAGCCACCTAGGAGCCTAGGAAGAGAATCTTTCAAGCAGACTGCCCACTGAGCGAGAAGCCAGCTGAGGGCTCTGTCCCTCAACCCATGACATCATGAACTGAGCTGAAACCAAGAGCTAGACCCTTAACTAAACCACGCAGGTGCCCCAAATTAGTCTTTTTTTTTTTTTTTAAGTAAATCCTTCCCTTTTGGTAATTATTACTTTGTTTTTTTTAAAAGTAATTTCTATTGCCAAGGTGGGGGTTGAGCTCATGACCCAGAGATGAGGAGTCAGTTGCTCTACTGACTGAGTCAGCCAGGTACCCCAAGAATTGAATTAGTCTTAATCTTATTTCTGCTTTTGTGTGTCTGCTTTATTCTTTTCCTTTCTGCAGGTTTTCTCTGCTATAGGCTGTTTACTGTCAGATTCTATGTTAAATGTTCTGTGAAAATTATCTGCTTTAATCATCTTATCAAACCTTGAGGTATTTTGTTGTTCTCATTTTATGGATAAAGACATCATGGTTTAAGAGAAATGCATATCTAGTTGGAGGCTGGGCTGTGATTAAGCTCTCAGTCATCATGTTCTGTATTGCCTCCTATGGTGAAAGTGACTATACTTCAGCTCCTAATATTTTCTGTTTCCAGTTTCAAGAGACTAAATTTCATGCTGATTCTCATGTTCCTTTGGGTAAAAAAAACAAAACAAAACTGGGTTGACTTGGATAAGGTGCCTAGCGCTGGACCAACGAGTCATGGCTAGGTAATAGGGTTGCTTAGACACAGAGAGATGTCTTTGGGTTTGGGATAGCTCACTTCTCAGAGAAGGGATTTATGAGCTGATAGTACCTTGGCAGAATAATAAAGTTCTAATTTCAGACAATTAGTTTGGAGTATATAGAATGGATTTGAAGGGGGAGATTAAAAACCGAAAGACTTAGGATGATATTACACTAAAAATGTGAGTAGAAGGAAGGGAGGGAGCGTTTTGAAGGGTGAAATGACAGAAATGGATATTGGTTAAAGGAAGGGAATAATCAGAGATGGTTTTTAGTATCAAGGTTTATCACTGGAATGATGATACCATTAATAGTCATAGAGTAATGGTAATAGAGAAAGGACAGCAAGTCTGATGAATGAAGGAAGTTCTGTTCTGGGCATGTTCGTTTTTGTGCTCGCTTCAGCAGCACATATACTAAAATTGGGCCTGTTGGTTTTGATGATGCTAGGGTTTTTCAGTGGAAATTTAGAATTGAAGTAATGGAGTCAAGTTAGAGAGTTGGAGCTGCATAGAAGGAAGACTGGGAACCAAATGACATTATTTTTTTGTTGTTGTTAGAGAAAAGAAAAATGAAGCCAGCTATGGTAAATATCCACACTTGGGGAGAGTAAGAGAACAAGTTACGAAGCATAGAAAATAAACTGTCAGGAGAGGAGAGCCTGCAGTAGTAAGAGTTGGTTTCTCAGGAAGGAATAGTTGATAGTGACATTGCTATAAGGATACTGAAGAACTGAGAAAAGTTTCTGAGACCGCAGTTGTAGTTCCTTTGGGCAGAACTCTCCATTATAGGTACTGAACAGAGTAGAGATTGTAGGATTAGACTGCATATTGAACAAGTAAGGAAAGAGGAGAGTAAAAGTTAGAGATTGAATTTATTTTATTTTATTTTATTTATTTATTTGACAGAGATCCTAAGCAGGCAGAGAGGCAGAAGCAGGCTCCCCGCAGAACAGAGAGCCCAATGCAGGGCCTGATCCCAGGACCCTGAGATCATGACCGGAGCTGAAGGCAGAGGCTTAACCCACTGAGCCACTCAGGCACTCCGAATTTTGTTGGTTTTTAGGGGAGACTCTTTGTAGGTTGGCACTCATTGTTCAGAAAAAGTACCTGATGGGGCACCAGGATGGCTTTTTCGGTTGTGTCTGCATTAGACTGTGGTCATGATCCCAGGGTCCTGGGATCAAGCTGTGCGTCAGGTTCCCTGCTGGAGAGTCTGCCTGCTTCTCCTCTTCTCTCTGCTGCTCCCCCTCCTTGTGCTCTTCTGCTTTGTCAAATAAATAAATAAAATCCTAAAAAAAAAAAAAAAAAAGTAACAGCAGTAAGATTGCTTTATTTACCTCAAGTGAACATGTATTTTTGCTGGAGGATTTTTTTTAAAGGACTTTATTTATTCATTTGAAGGAGAGGGAGAGCGTGCACAAGCAGGGAGAGAGGCAGAGGGAGAGAGAGAAGCAGACTCCCTGCTGAGCAGAGAGCCCGATGTGGGACTCGATCCCAGGACCCTGAGATCATGACCTGAGCCGAAGGCAGCGGCTTAACCCACTGAGCCGCCCAGGCGCCCCGATTTTTGATTTATCTTAACATTGTTTAGTAACCACACTCGGGTGGTTAGAGATTAAACCTCTGATGACTATTTTGTATTTAATGGGTATTTGTTCTTAATTATCTTGGGCTGAAGAGACTTACTGGAAATGTTTATATAACATTTATACATTTATACATACATTTATAACATTTACATACTTTTAATGGGATTAAAGAGGATATGTTAGATTTTAAATATTCTACTTTGAAAACATTGTGAAAGTGGATTGTGCAACAAAATAAAATGGCCAAAAGTCCATTAAGAATTTGCATTATTGGGACGCCTGGGTGGCTTAAGTGTGTTAAGTGGGTTAAGCCTCTGCCTTCGGCTCAGGTCATGATCTCAGGGTCCTGGGTTCAAGCCCCACATGGGGCTCTCAGTGGGGAGCCTGCTTCCCTTCCTCTCTCTCTGCCTGCCTCTCTTCCTACTGGTGATCTCTCTGTCAAATAAATAAATAAAATCTTAAAAAAATAATAATTTGCATTATTTAGGTTTTGCTACTCTAGCTCTAGATGAAAAGACTGTTTCTACAGGAGGTGAGATGTAACTTTTTCCTACTGTTCTGCCTCTTTTTATTAGAGTTCTTCCTGGCTTCTTAACATTGTTGGGGAAGAACTGCTAGTGGAATGTGAATCAAGATTTTAGGGATTGACCTAGGGTTGCACATTTTTTTTAAAAAGATTTTATTTATTTGACAGAGAGAGCGACCACAAGCAAGGGGGAGTGGCAGGCAGAGGGAGAGGGAGAAGCAGGCTCCCCACCAATGAAGGAGCCCAGTGTGGGGCTTGATCCCAGGACCTCCTGGGATCATGACCTGAGCTGAAAGCAGATGCTTAACTGACTGAGCCACCAGGCTCCTCCACATTTTATTTTTTAATTTTTGCTTAATGAAAATACATAATGCAAAAAAGTTACTATAAATGTGTAAAACCATCTGAACTATATGCTTAACTGTATTGTGTATCTATATTTAATTTTATTAAGTAAAATTATGTTAATATGTATGTCATAAATAAGTATGACTATAGGACATAAAATAAATATTCCCTATCCAGAATGAACTAAGGTAGATTTTTCATATTTGCCCCAAATCTTGCCTTTTTAAAATAATAAATAAAAAAATGAAGTTGAAATACTTTTTGTACTCTCCCCAGTCTGAGTTACCTTTTTGGTATCTGTAGGGACCATTTCTTTTTTTTCCTTTTTTAAAGATTTATTTATTTATTTGACAGAGAGAAAGAGAGAGAATGAGAGAGGGAACACAAGCAGGAGGAGTGGGAGAGGGAGAAGCAGGCTTTCCTATGGAGCACGGAGTCGGATGTGGGGCTCCATCCCAGGATTCTGCAATCATGACCCGAGCTGAAGGCAGATGCTTAATGCCTGAGCCACCCAGGCGCCCCTGTTGGGACCATTTCTCTAGTTCTTTTCAGTTTCATTGGGATATAATTGATCTATAACATTGTATAGGTATAATATAGGTATTTAAGGTATACAGTGTAATGATTTGATTATATATATGTATGTGTATATGTATATTGCAAAATGATTACTAAAAGATTAGTTAACATCCATTCGCACGTAGTTACAAACTTCTTTTTTTTTTTTTTTTTTTTTAAAGATTTTATTAATTTCAGAGAGTGAGCGAGAGCTAGAGAGAGCAGGAACAGGGCTGGGTTGTTTGCGTGCATGGGGAGGAGGGAGAGAGGGAGAGGGAGAAGCAGGCTACCCCCTGAGCAGGGACCCCAATGCGGGGCTTGATCTCAGGACTGTGGGATCATGACCTGTGCCAAAGGCAGATGCTTAACTAACTGAGCCACCCAAGCGCCCCTGTAGTTTTCTTTTCTTTTGATTAGAACTTTAAAGATTCACTCTTAGGGCATCTGGTTGGCTCAGTTGGTAGAGTATAGGACTCTTAATCTCAGGGTTGTGAGTTTAATCCCCATGTTAGGTATAAAGCTTACTTAAAAACAAATGTACACAGAACTTTAAAAAGATTTACTCTTAATAGCTTTCATATACACAATACAGTATTATTAATTATAGTCACCATGCTATATATTCCATTCCCAGAGCTTAGTGTATAAGTGGAAGGTTTTTTACTTTTTGATAGACCACCTCATGCCCTTTCCCCACCCACCATCCCCTGCCTTTCGCATCCGTCACTCTATTTTCTGTTTCTATGACACTGGTTCTTTGAGATTCCTTATCTAAGTGAGGTCATATAGAACAGGTGGCCCCCTGACTTAGGATTTTTTGACTTTACAGTGGTGTGAAAGCAGTATGTATTCAGTAGAATGCATATTTCAAACCCTCTATTTTGATTTTTTCCCAGACTAGTGATATGCAGTATATTTGTGATGCTGGGCCGCAGCAGCTAGCCAGTGCTGCCAGTTAGCTGCCAGTTATTATTAACATGAATAAAATTTTGTTCAACTCAGTTTTTTACCTTGCTGCTTTATGGGTCATTTCCTTTTTTAAAATTTTTACACAGTTCTAGGGTCCCCTCCAGTGTTTATCTAGTAAGTAGTAAGCAAGCTATGTTTGTCTTTTTGTGTCTAAGAATATTATTATTTTGCTCTCTTCTATGCTAGTTTGAGTTCTAGAGTCATTGTTGTTTTTCTGTAAGTAAAGATTTTATTCTAGTTTGTCTTCTGGTATCTAATTGTGATAAATAGAGAATCTGTTGACATAGTGCTTATCCTGCTTCAGAGTTGATTGGCTTTTTCATTCTGTGGACTCAGTTTTTTTTTTTTTTTTTTCATCTTGGAAAATTTTCTTCAAGTGTCACCGCATTTAATTTTTTTCTGGAATTATTACCTAGGTATGTGCTTTGGATTCTTGTTATTTTCTTCATATCTTATATTATTTTTTAAATTAAAAAAAGATTTTATTATTTGAGAGGGAGAGTGAATGAGAGAGACTTCGTGCACACGCAAGAGCAGGGAGAGGGAGAAGCAGACTCCTGCTGAGCAGGGAACCTGACTTTAGGCTCCATCCTTGGATGCTGGGATCATGACTTGAGCTGAATGCAGATACTTAATGGACTAAGCTACTCAGGGGCCCCTCTTTGTGTCTTTTAATTTCTCTTTCATATTTTCTTTTTAATTTCTTTTTCATATTTTCTCTCTCTCATTTTTATCTCTCCATTATGGATAATCTCTTTAGTTCTGTCTTGAGATTTATGCTTATTGTTAACCCAGTCAGTGAATTTCTTTTCTGAGTGAATCATATCTACAATATGTATTGTATTTTTCATTTTGCCTTTTTTTATTTTAAAGATTTTATTTATTTGACAGAGAGAGACACAAGCAGGGGGAGTGGGAGAGGGAGAAGCAGGCTTCCCGCCGAGCAGAGAGCCCCATGCGGGGCTCAATACCAGGACCAAGGGATCATGACCTAAGCTGAAGGCAGATGCTTAATGAATGAGCCACCCAGGTGCCCTGCCTTTTTTTCCATAATATTTTGCTGTTGTTGCTTTATGGATGATATTCCTTTATTATTTGAACATTTAAAACGTAATTTATTTTGGGGACACCTGGTTGGGTCACTTGGTGGAGCATGCAGTTCTTGATCTCACAGTCATGAGTTCAAGTTCCACATTGGTCATAGAGCTTACTAAAAACAACTTATTTTATTTTTTAATTTTGTTTGTTTATTTACTATTTTTAAGATTTTATTTATTTGACAGAGATCACAAGTAGGCAGAGAGGCAGGCAGAGAAAGGGTAGGAGGAAGCCGGCTCCCCGCTGAGCAGAGAGCCTGATGCAGGGCTGGATCCCAGGACCCTGGGATCATGACCTGAGCTGAAGGCAGAGGCTTAACCACTGAGTCACCCAGGCACCCCTAAAAATAACTAATTTTAATACTTCTCAGAGATTTTAGAATTCTTTCATTTGTTTTGTTAAGTATGGTGGTGTAGGGATCTTCATATACTTTGTAATTTTTGGTTGTGAACTAATTCTCAGGAGTTGCTGTCTTCTGTGGATTCCTTTTCTGCTAGGAGCACAGTAAAGATGTAACTGTGGGGAGTTTATGCATTGCTGTCTTTGAAGAACCATGTTTGGCCCCTAACAAAGACGAGATTACAGTAGCTTCTGCAAATCAGGAATTTACAGATTTATGAATTCTTTAATTTAAAAGGAGTTCATAAGGCTTTTTAAAGCCTTTTTTGACAACTCTGTGATATCATTAGGGACCAGGCTTTATTTGCACTCCTACTATGCCAACCTTAGCATATGGTTTTCATTTTCAGGGGTGACCCATAGTCAGAGCATGGCAGCTAGAACTGTAGTCATTGTGACCTGCAGAAAGAAGTTCCAGGTAGAAGGGGGGGATGGTAAAGTTAAAAAGTGATTTTCTTCCCAGCTGACTTCTTTTCTTGTTTTCCTGAAGTCCCAGTCAATACATTTTGCTTAATTTTGTTGACTTTTCGTTGTTAGACTTCAAAATATGAGTCAGTTGAAGAACTGAATAAAATGGGCATTTTGTTAGGACGGAAGAACTGTAGAATGGTTTTGGAGTTGGTAACCAGACTCTGTCAGAGTTTGCCTACTGGGGTTCACTGCTCCAGAGTAATTTTTAAGTTTGTTTCTTGACTGGAATCTGGTGCCCTTTAGATAATGGATTTTTGGGTACCACACACTCTCAGCATCAACTGAGTTTCTGGTTTTTCTAGAGTGACCCCTCTACTTATGTTCAGAACCAGCATCTCACTTCAGGGCACCTTCTCTAGTCTTACCAGTCTAGGCCCTGTTTTTCTTTTTTCTTTTTTTTTTTTTTTTTTAAAGATTTTACTTATTTATTTGACAGAGATCACAAGTAGGCAGAGAGGCAGGCAGAGAGAGAGAGGAGGAAGCAGGCTCCCTGCCGAGCAGAGAACCCGATGTGGGGCTTGTACCCACGTCCTGGGATCATGACCTGAGCCAAAGGCAGAGGCTTTAACCCAGGTGCCCCCTAGGCCATGTTTTTCTATGATAGATTCATTCCCCTTTGGTTGTTTAATAGGCCTTTAGCAGTTCTTGTCCTTGTGCAGGGAACCCAGTTAGAACTTCTTTTGTGTGTGTGTGTCTAGGGTCTGTGCTAGTGTCATAGTCAATTCCAGTCTCTGAGGTATATAATAGGTCAGGTATCTTCATTTACTGCCTTGGCTTCAACTAATACTCATTTTTTTAGCTTTTCTTTTCTTTCTTTCTTGTTTTTTTTAAACATTTTATTTATTCATTTGACAGAGATCACAAGTAGGCAGAGAGGCAGGCAGAGAGAGGAGGAAGCAGGCTCCCCGCTGAGCAGAGAGCCTGATGCGGAGCTCGATCCTAGGACCCTGGGGTCATGACCTGAGCCAAAGGCAGAGGCTTTAACCCACTGAGCCACCCAGGAACCTCAGCTTTTTTTTTTTTATTTCTGGTACTGGAGATTAACCTTTATCTACATAATTAAAAATTGTTTTCAGATTTATATATCTTTGATTCTGAGTGCAAGAAGACAATTGCAGTTTTAAAATTTCATATATAATTAAAAGCTTGTATACTTTATTTTTTTTATTTTCTTTTTAAAGATTTTATTTATTTATTTGATAGAGATCACAAACAGGCAGAGAGGCAGGGAAGCAGGCTCCCTGCCAAGCAGAGAGCCCGATGCGGGGCTCGATCCCAGGACCCTGGGACCATGACCCGAGCTGAAGGCAGAGGCTATAACCCACTGAGCCACCCAGGCGCCCCTAAAAAGTTTTTATTTATTTATTTGACAGAGAAAGAGAGCAGGAACATATGCATGGACACAGAGAGGCAGGCAGAAAGAGAGGGGGAAGCAGGCTCCGCACGGAGAGTTGGGCTCAATCCCAGGACTCTGAGATCATGACCTGAACCCAAGGCAGAGGCTTAACCCAGTGAGCCACCCAGGTGCCCCAAAAGAGGTGTTTTTAGAAAGTTAACAGAGTTAGTGCTTATCACCATAGATAAAATAGTAAATGGTCAGTTCCTGTTGTCTCTCTTGATTCTTATTTACTATGAGAAAAGCCTAGCATAATGTCTGACATGAAGTAGGTGCTTAACACTTGTTTTATCCTTTTCTAACGTGTCTATGCAACTAGTAAGAGAAATGAAATCATAGGAATATTTAGATACCTTGCCCAGCATATGGTATCTATTTATTCCTTTTTTTTTTTTAAGATTTTATTTATTTATTTGACAGACAGGGATCAAAAGTAGACAGAGAGGGAAAGCAGGCTCCCTGCTGAGCAGAGAGCCGGATGTAGGGCTTGATTCTAGGACCCTGAGATCCTGACCTGAGCCAAAGGCAGAGTTAACCCACTGAGCCACCCAGGCGCCCCCTTTTTTTAAGTTTAGATTTAATTTCTTTTTTTTTAAGATTTATTTTCCATGTTTATTAAAGTAATAAATGCATAGTCAAAGTCAGGTGTTCCCAAAAACTTCTCACACAAAGCAAACAGTACTTTGCTGTTTGGCTCTTGAAATCTAATCTCATTGCCCAGAAGCAACCTCTTTTGGCTGCTCCTTCTGGTGTTTACTTCCATATTTCTAAAAAGAAAGTATAAGCAGCTATTGTTTTCTTTTCTTTTTTTTCTTTCTTTTTTTTTTTTTTTTTAAAGATTTTATTTATTTTATTTGACAGACAGAGATTACAGGTAGGCAGAGAGGCAGGCAGAGAGAGAGAGAGGAGGAAGCAGGCTCCCTGCTGAACAGAGCGCGTGATAAAGGGGGCTCAGTCCCAGGACTCTGGGATCATGACCTGAGACTGAAGGCAGAGGCTTTAACCCCCACTGAGCCACCCAGGCGCCCTAGCAGCTATTGTTTTCTAAAGTATATTTTTAAAAAATTTAAAGATTTTATTAGAGAGGAAGATCGCTCATATGCATGTGCTCAGGCAGGGGTGGGGGGAAGAGGGAGGGGAAGAAGCAGGCTCCCCACTAAGCAGAGAGCCAGCATGGAGCTTGATTCCGGGACCCTGAGATTATGACCTGAGCCAAAGACAAAGACAGACACTTGAGCAGCTGAGTCACCTAGGCGCCCCTGAAGTTTATTTTTCTTTTTCTTTCTTTCTTTTTTAAAAGATTTTATTTATTTATTTGAGAGACAGAAGAGTACGCACGAGAGGAGAGAGGGTTCGAAGGAGAAGCAATGAGCAGGGAGCCCGAAGTGGGCCTCAGTCTCAGTGTCCAGGATCATGACTTGAGCCAAAGGCAGATGCCCAACGGACTGAGCCACCCAGGCGCCCTGAAGTTTATTTTTCTTAGTAATCTCCAAACCCCTCATTGGGCTTGAACTCTCATATCAGGATTAAGAGTTGTGTGCTCTGGGATGCCTAGGTGGCTCAGTCATTAGGGGTCTACCTTCAGCTCCGGTCATGATCCCAGGCTCCTGGGATCGAGCCTGGCGTCTGTGTGTCTTTGTCAGGCTCCTCTCAGCAGGGAGTCCACTTCTCCCTCTCCCCCCCCCCCCCTTCTGTGTTCTCTCTTTCGCTGTCTCTGTCATATAAATAAAATCTTAAAAAAAAAGAGTTGTGTGCTCTGCCAACTGAGCCAGCTAGGTGCCCCTATAAGCAGCTATTCTTGACATATTAGTTTTAGTAGTTGCCTTTTAGTATATCACAAATTTTCATTAAATCACTGGTGTTAAACAGTAATACTTTATTATCTAAATATTTTGTTTATTTGTCAGCCAAAAGTCTCCTGATTTTTTTTATTTCCTTGGGATTAGTAATGGTCTTATATTTTCATTTTCCTTATATTGTTTCTTTAGATGCTTTTTTATTTTTTATTTTTATTTTTTAAAAAAGATTTTATTTATTTATTCGTCAGCAAGAGAGAGAGGGTGCACTAGTGCACAAGCAGGCAGAGCAGCAGGCAGAGGTGGAGGGAGAAGCAGGCTCCCTGCCGAGCAAGAAGCCCGATGAGGGACTCGATCCCAGGACCCTGGGATCATGACCTGAGCTGGAGGCAACGGCGTAACCAACTGAGCCACCCACGCGCCCCTAGATGCTTTTCAAAAGGATTTATTTTTTAAGACTTTATTTGTCAAAGAGAGAGAGAGGGAGTGAAAGCACAAGCAGGGGGAGTAGCAGGCCGAGGCAGAAGCAGGCTCCCTGCTGAGCAAGGAGCTCTATGAGAGCCCTGTCTATGATCTGACCTGAACCAAAGGCAGATGCTTAACAGACTGAGCCACCCAGGTGTCCTCTTATGTCCTTTATTTAAGGTTAAATCTTCCTATATACTCCAGTTGCTTTTTCATATAAACTTTCAAATGATTAATGATGTAGGTAGTCTGTTAGTAAAATTTTCCATGAGTTCACTTTTCCTTTTCCTCTCTTCTCTACACTCTTTCCATCTTCTTCCCTTTTCCTTCTCTCCTTCCCTCCCCCTCCTCTTGTCTCCCCTTCTGCTGCCTCCTCTCTCTCCTCCACTTTTCCCTCTTCCTCCTTTCCTTTTTAACTAGTAGATCTTCTGGGTACCATCTTCCTGCTGTCATCTGTGCTGGTTTCTTTTTAGGCGGGATCTTTCCTTCACTATCATCTTAGGAGTTTATTTCTTGCTTATTTTGGATTCTGTTTTATAATGCTTCATCCTCCCTGTTGCTCCATCTTTAATGGTCTGTTTTCTTGTTTTAGTGGGCACCTCTAGTAGCTTCACAGGAAATGGTGTGTAAGAAATAATTTTTTAATGTTTTTATATGTTTGATAAAATTGGTAGCTTTTACCATCTTGATTGATAGCTTGGCTAAATACAGAATTCTTGGTTGGAAACCATTTTCTTTTTTCTTTTTTTAAGGTTTTATTTATTCATTTGAGACAGAGAGATACAGAGAGAAAGCATAAGCAGGGCGATAGGCAGAGGTAGAGGGAGAAACAGACTCCCTGCTGAGCTGGGAGCCTGATACGAGATTCAGTCCCAGGACCTGGAGATCATGACCTGAGTCAAAGTCAGACACTTACCTGAGCCACCCTCTTTTTTTTTTTTTTTTTTTTTTAATTTAATTTTTTTTTTTTTTTGCGAGACAGAGCATGCATTGGTGGGGAAGGGGCAGTGGGAGAAGGAGAAGTACGCTCTCCACTGAGTGGGGAACCCAGTGCTTAACTCCATCCTAGGGATCATGACCTGAGCCAAAGATAAACCCTTAACTGACTGAGCCACCCAGGGGCCCCTGGAAATAATTTTCATTCAGAATTTTGGTGATTTGCTTTTTAGGTTCAGTGTTTCTGTTTGAGATCCAGTAAAGTTCTTATTTCTAATACCTTGTATTAGAAATGTGATTGTTTTCTCTGGATTTTTTTTTTTTTTAAATCCAGGTTATTTCTGTATTTTTCATGGTATTCAGTGGCCCTTTTGATTTGGTAAAATCATGTTAGGGAACACAAGTTCAGTTAATGATAACATTTTTCTTGAAGGATTTCTTTGATGATTTGCTCTGTTCTGTTTTTCTTTTTCTGTATGTTTTTTTATTTGGTTATTGAATCTTTGAACTAATTTTCCAATTTTTAATATTTTTTGTTTAAATTACCTTTTTTCCTCCTATTTTCTGAGGCAGTTCCTTACTTTGTTTTCTAACCTTCCCTTAAATTTTTCTTTTCCTTTTTATTTATTTATTTATTTTTAAGATTTTATGTATTTATTTGACAGAGAGAAACAGGGAGAGCGGGAACACAAGTAGTGGGAGTGAGAGAGGGAGAAGCAGGGTTCCCGCTGAGCAGGGAGCCTAATGTGGGGCTACATCGCAGAATCCTGGGATTATGACCTGAGCCAAAGGCAGATGCTTAATGACTGAGCCACCCAGGCACCCCTTCACTTAATTTTCTAGGGTGCATTATACTTGTCATTTCCAACGGCTCCTTTATACTCTGTTCTTTATTAACTTTCTTTTTTTTTTTTTTTTAAAGATTATTTATTTATTTATTTGACAGAGATCACATGTAGACAGAGAGGCAGGCAGAAAGAGGAGGAAGCAGGCTCCCTGCTGAGCAGAGACCCTGATGTGGGGCTCGATTCCGGGACCCTGAGATCATGACCTGAGTCGAAGGCAGAGGCTTTAACCCACTGAGCCACCCAGGCGCCCCTCTCCCTGTTCTTATTTCTTGGATGTGGTATTTATTTATTTATTTTTTAAATTGAAGTGTAGTTGACACATAGCGTTACATTAGTTTTAGGTGTACAACATAGTGATTCCACAATTCTCTATGGTATGCTATGCTCACCACAAATATAGCTATCGTCTGTCACTGTATAATACTATTACCACACAATAACTGACCGTGTTCCTTATGCTATGCCTTTTCATCCCTGCGACTTAATTCATTCTGTAACTGGAAGTCTGTACCTTCTACTCCCTTGTCACCCATGTTGCCCATTCCCTCAGGCAACCACCAGTTTTCTGTATTTATGGGTCTGTTTTTATTTTCTTTGTTCTTTCATTTGTTGTGTTTAGATCCCAACATACAAACAAAATTATGTAGTATTTGTCTTTCTCTGACTTAGATTACTTAGCGTAATACTTTCTAGATCCATCCCTGTTTTTGCAAATGGCAGGGTCTCTCTTTATTTTTTTTTAAATTGCTCAGTTATTCTTCATTGTGTGTGTGTATGTGTGTGTACACACACTGCATGTTCTTTATTCATGGACACTTGAATCACTTCTGTATCTTGGTTATTGTAAATAATGCTGCAATAAACATAAAGGTGCATATATTTTTTTGGATTCGTGTTTTCATTTTCTCTTGATAAAATAGTCAGTGGTGGAATTATTAGATCATATGGTAATCTGTTTTGTTTTTTAAATTTTATTTACTTATTAGAGAGAGAGTACATGTACAAGTTGGGGGAAGAATAAAGGGGGAGAGAGAATCTTAAGCAGATTACCCTCTGAGTGTGGAGCCTGATGCAGGGCTTGGTCTCCTGACTGTGATATTGTGACCTGAACTAAAGTCAAGAGTCGGATGCCGGGTGCCCTGTGGTAATCTGTTTTTAATTTTTGAGGAATTTCCATTTTGTTTTCCACAGTGTATGCACCAATTTATTCCATCAACAGTGCACAGGTGTTCCTTTTATGCCATATCCTTCCCAGCACTTGTTATTTCTTATGTTTTTGATACTAGCCATTTGACTAGTGTAAAGTGATATCTCATTGTGGTTTTAATTTACACTTAATTAAATTTACATTTAATGATGAGTGATTTAGAGCGTCTTTTCATGTATGTGTTGACCATCTGTGTGTCTTATTTGGAAAAATATTTCAGGTACTCATTTTTCTTTTTCAAGGTTTTATTAAATTAGGGGCACCTGGGTGGCTCAGTGGGTTAAAGCCTCTGACTTCGGCTAAGGTCATGATCTCAGAGTCCTGGGATTGAGCCCCACATTGGGCTCTCTTGTCAGCAGGGAGCCTGCTTCCCTCTCTCTCTCTGCCTACTTGTGATCTCTCTCTCTCTCTGTAAAATAAATAATTAAACCTTAAAAAAAAAGATTTTATTAAATTATTTTTTTATTTTTTTATAAACATATAATATATTATTAGCCCCAGAGGTCTGTGAATCTCCAGGTTTACATACTTCACAGCACTCACCATAGAACATCAAGATTTTAGTTTTAAGTAATCTCTGTATCCTGTGTGTGGCTCGAACTCACGACCTTGATATCAAGAGTCACTTGCTCCACGGCTTGAACCACTCAGGTTCCTCAGCTCTAGTCTTTTTTTTTCCCTGCTCACTTTTTAATTGGGTATTTTGGTGTTGCGTTGTAGAAGTTGTTGTTGTTGTTGTTGTTCTTCTTCTTCTTCTTAAAATTTTGTATATCTCTTTTATTTTCTATTTTTTTAAGTTGGCTCCACATTCAACATGGGCCTTAAACTCATGACCCTGAGCTTAAGGGTCACATGCTCTACCTACTGAGCCAGCCATGTGCCCCTATTCTTTAAATATTTTGGATATTAATCTTTTATCAATAAGATATATCATTTGCAGATATTTTCTCCCATTCAGTGGGTTGCCTTTTCATTTTGTTGCGGTTTTCCTTTGCTGTGTAAAAGTGTTTTATTTTGATGTAGTTCAGAGATTTATTTTTGCTTATGTTTCTCTTGCCTGAGGAGGCATATCTAGAAAAATGTTTGTCTGGCTGATGTCAGAGATGTTAACTGCCAGTGTTTTCTTCAGAGTTTTCTGGTTTCACATCTCACATTTAGGTCTTTAATCCATTTTGAGTTTATTTTTGTGTGTGACTAAGAAAGCGGTCCAGTTTTGTTCTTTTGCATATAGCTGTCCAGTTTCCCCAGCACCATTTGTTGAAGAGAATGTCTTTTTCCCATAGTATATACTTTCTTCTTTTGTTGTAGATTAATTGACCATAAAAACTTGGAGTTATTTCTGTGCTCTCTCTTCAGTTCCATTGATCTGTTTGACCGTTTTTGTACCAGGACCATACTGTATTGATTATTACAGCATTGTATGTCTTGAAATCTGGGATTGTGATGCCTTCAGCTTTGGTTTTTTTTCTCAAGATTGCTTTGGTCATTTGGAGTCTTTTGTGGTTCCATACAAATTTTAGTTTTATAATAGTTATGTGAAACCTGTTGCTGTTTTGTTAGGGATTGTAGCCTGCTTTGGGTAGTAAGGATACTCAACAATATTGGTTTTTCCATTCTATGAGTAAGGAATGTTTTTTGGATGCAGTTTTTCTCTTCACTGAGGATATTAATCAGAAGGGGTTTTTTTTTGTTTTTTAAATTTTGTTTCAGTTTTCTGAAGTATTTGTCTGCTACTAGGACTCTTCCTCAGAATTCCTTTGTATCATTGTCTTGGTCTGTCTTGTTAGAGACTTTGTTTAAAAATGTGGTGACTCTCAGACATCTATTTGAATTTTTTTTTTTTTAAAGATTTTATTTATTTATTTGACAGACAGAGATCACAAACAGGGAGAGAGGCAGGCAGAGAGAGAGAGGAGGAAGCAGGCTCCCCGCTGAGCAGAGAGCCCGACGAGGGGCTCGATGCCAGGACCCCGAGATCATGACCTGAGCCGAAGGCAGCGGCTTAACCCACTGAGCCACCCAGGCGCCCTACCTATTTGAATTTAAGATAGACTACTCATGAGTTGATTGAAAACTGTGTGTGTATGGGCAGAGATTGTTGCTGATTAGTTTCCTTATAGGTGATCTAACTGGATTCTTGTATTAGGAGACTATCAGCTGGTTAACTGAATGAGAGGGAAATCTTCCAGTCATATGTTTGGGATTGACTAGCCTGGTTATTCAATATCCTTTGAGCCATGTTTGCTGGAATTTCACGATTTACAGTTAGATTTTCCGTTAATTCTTCTTTTTCTGGTATGGTACACCTTTTCTTAGCTATTCCTGGTATTCCCAAGCCCAGGTTTCCTCACTTACCCTTTCTGCAGTTTTCCAGGATAGGGGTAGTTGTGAAGGAGATGAATGGGAAGTTCAGTTTTTCAGAGTGTATTCCGTCTCTTATTTTTAGCTTCCCCTGAGCCTATTCCTTTTGGATACATGTACTACCACCTGTGATGTGTGACTCCCTACCCTGATGCCTGGTACCTAAAGTTCCTCTAGTTGTTGCCGTATATTCCAAGATACATTGCTTTTGGGCTTATCGTACTACAACAACCTTTTCTGATTTGTTAAGTCATTTACTACTAATCTCCTTTCTAGCTTCTGAAGTTTTATAGCTGTTGTCTTCTCTTAAGTTCTTTTTCTGTTTGTAGCTTTATGGAGATCTAGGAGGGGGGGAGCAGGTAGTTTTTAAGTGGAATTCACTATCTGTGCCTGTGATATGGTCTTTTACCATTTCTTCCAGGCTCTTGTTTTGCGGTTTAGTGTGTTCCTTCTTGATTTTTTTCCCCCCTACTCCACACACATTTTTGAATTTTCCTGTGGATTCTGCTTTCCCTATACGTTTTTCACCTTTCATTTTTTGTCTTTTCTCTTTTACTAGCAAGCTTCCTGGAAGAATAAAGCTGTAGTTGACAATTCCACTTTAGTTGTCTATTATAGTCTAGCCTCTTAGTGGTGCATAACGATTATGATACAACTTAGTTGTCATTTTAAGCAATAACATATGGGATCTGCATTTGCTAAACTATTCTCATCATGGACACTTGTCCATTTTGTCTCTCAGTGACCCTTATATAGAAGTCCATGTATAAGAAATTCTTTTAATAATTTAGCTTCAGGAAAATTGACTCCCTTGAGGATCCTGGTATATTTCCTCCTTTTTGATAGCTCCTGGATACACATTCTGTTTTTCTTTTTGTCCTGGCTACCAGCCAGCCCAGAACCAAATCTGGTCTTTAGTTATATCAGTAGTATTAATCTGATTATTAGTATATTTGTTTCTTCCTCCTCCTCCTGTGGGGTTTAGGACTTCACCTCTTATCTCTGTTTCTCTGCGTGTTGATTTCATTCTCTCATACTACAGACTCACTACTTCATGAGGCTGGAACCATGACTGCTGGCAGCTCTTGGCTCTCATCTTCCCAGCCCCTTCTACCAGAAGAAGGGGCTCTCTTGAAGAATCCTGGGAAGGACTCTGATTGGCCTGTCTTGGATCATGTACCCATCATCCCTGTGGCTGGAGTGGGGAGGGTACTGTGAATGGCAACCCTCACTAGAACTACATAGTTGGAGTCAGGGGTAAGAGCAGTTTCCCTATATCAGGGGGATGTCCTTCATACTGGCTTTCAATGTTCATTTTTTAACTTTTTGTTGTTAAAATACAGGTTGTTTTTCTGTAGGCTGCCTCAGATCATTTTCTGAAAAATGTTTGGGGATAAATAAGTGGGTAAGATGTCACAAATTCCTGTTTATTCACCTTTGATACCATTACATTGGCTCTTAAGTCCACAACTATTGATTTTGCTGTTAACTTCAAATGGGCAAATCCAAAATTTTTTCAGTTTTCATTCTATTTGATCCACTTTCAGCATTTAAAACTATGATCACTCCATTGCTCTGGGATCAGTAGTGCCATTGCAAAAACTGTGATCACTCCATTGCTCTGGGATCAGTAGTGCCATTGCAAAAACTGTGATCACTCCATTGCTCTGGGATCAGTAGTGCCATTGCAAAAATTGTGATCACTCCATTGCAGTTCTCTCTTCTCACGACATTTGGGACGTTACTTTCTTTTCTTACCTCTTTAAACACTTCCTTTGGTTTCCTGTTTGGCATTACTTCCTTACTTCTTCAAAATTTAAGTTACATGATTGCTTTTCTGGCTTATTTATTTGATAAACTTACCATGTGAAAACTTAATGATACACGCTTGGGGATCTTTTAAGCATCAATATCACCTGAACAGTTTTATTCTAATCTTCAGATTCATATTTGCAGTTACTTTTGGATATCTCTAATTAGGTATCCTAGGCATCTTAAATTAGATTTCTCTACCACTGTAGTCACTGGCATAATTTAAGCTTTAATTTTTTTGTCTAGATTATTTTTTTCCCATTTTATTTTCTTTTCAGTGTTCCAAAATTCATTGTTTATGCACCATACCCACTGCTCCATGCAATATGTGCCCTCCATAATACCCACCACTAGGCTCACCCATCTCACTCCCTCCCCTCCAAAACCCTCAGTTTGTTTCTCAGAGTCCACAGTCTCTCATGGTTTGTCTCCCCCTCTGATTTCCTCCAACTCACTTCTCTCCATCTCCCCATGTCCTCTGTGTTAATCCTTATGCTCCACAAGTAAGTGAAACCATATGATACTTTTGTTTAGATATTATAACAGCTTAATTTATTTAGTTTTTGGTAAGGTGATATATTGGCATGGTTCAAAAAGTATAAAAAGATAAACAGTGGGGCTCCTGGGTGGCTCATTTGGTTAAGCGTCTGCCTTTGGCTCAGGTCATGATCTCAGAGTCCTAGGTCAAGCTCCATGTCAGGCACTCTGCTCAGCAGGGAGTCTGCTGCTCCATCTCTTAGCAACACCCTCCCCCCCAATTTGTGCTCTTAAGTAAATAAACACAGTCTTCAAAAAAAAAAAAAAAAAAAGATAAACAGTAGGTGTGCCTGGCTGGCTTAGTTTGTGGCACATAAGACTCTTGATCATGGGGTTATGAGTTCAAGCCCCATATTAGGTGTAGAAATTACTTAAAAATAAAATCTTTTTTTTTAATTATTTTTTTTAAAATAAAATCTTTGAAAAAACAAAAGATAGTGAACGCTTTTCCTCCTAAACCTCTTATTGCTTAGGTTTGCTACCAAACTTCCCATTGTTAATATTTTTTTATTCATTTTCTTAGTATATATATATATATATATGTTTACATATATAGACTTGTTTTTATTCCTTTTCTATAAAATGTAGCACATTACGTATACTTATGTAAACTTCTCCTCTCTCTCTCTTTCTTTCGAGATTTTATTTATTTGATGAGGAGGCAGAGGGAGAGAAGTAGGCTTCTTTCTGAGCATGGAGCCCGATATGGGGCTCAATCCCTGAGCAGAAGGCAGATGCTTAACAGACTGAGCTACCCCACGTGCCCCTCCCTTTGCTTTTTTACTTCTCTTCTTTTCAGTACAGTCCACCTCTGTTTCAAGATTCTCCTCTCTCTTGGGGTGCCTGGGTGGCTCAGTGGGTTAAAGCCTCTGCCTTCGGCTCAGGTCATGATCCCAGGGTCCTGGGATCGAGCCCTGCATTGGGCTCTCTGCTCAGCAGGGAGCCTGCTTCCTCCTCTCTCTCTGCCTACCTCTCTGCCTACTTGCGATCTCTGTCTGTCAAATAAATAAATAAAAATCTTAAAAAAAAAAAAAGATTCTCTCTTTTCACAAAGCAAATGTGAAAAAGAAAAGCGAATGTGGTTGCCATTTCCAGTTTCCTATAGTTTCTTTTTTTTTTTTAAGATTTTATTTTTTGGGGTGACTTGGTGGCTCAGTGGGTTAAGCTGCTGCCTTCGGCTCAGGTCATGATCCCAGGGTCCTGGGATCGAGTCCCACATCGGGCTCTCTGCTCAGCAGGGAGCCTGCTTCTCCCCCCCCCCCTCTGCTGCCTCTTCGCCTACTTGTGATCTCTGTCAAATAAATAAATAAAATCTTAAAAAAAAAAAGATTTTATTTCTTTGACAGAGACAGTAAGAGATGAAATACCAGCAAGGGGAGTGGTAATGGCAGAGGGAGAAGCCAGCTTCCCACTGAGCAGGGAGCCTGATGCAGGGCTCCATCCTAGGACCCTGGGATTGTGACCTGAGCTGAAGGCATTTGCTTAACTACTGAGCCACCCAGGCACCCCTCCTATAGTGTTTCTTTCTTTCTTTCTTTTTTTTTTTTTAATAAAGATTTTTATTTATTTATTTGCGAGAGAGAGACAGTGAGAGAGAGCATGAGCGAGGAGAAGATCAGAGGGAGAAGCAGACTCCTGGAGCTGGGAGCCCGATGTGGGACTCGATCCGGGGACTCCAGGATCCTGACCTGAGTTGAAGGCAGTCACCCAACCAACTGAGCCACCCAGGTGTCCCTCCTATAGTGTTTCTTTTTTTTTTCCTCCTTTAGTGTTTGTTTCTTTTTTTTTTTTTTTAAAGATTTTATTTATTTATTTGAGAGAGAGACAGTGAGAGAGAGCATGAGCAAGGAGAAAGTCAGAGGGAGAAGCAGACTCCCCGTGGAGCTGGGAGCCCGATGCGGGACTCGATCCCGGGACTCCGGGATCATGACCTGAGCCGAAGGCAGTCGTCCAACCAACTGAGCCACCCAGGGGTCCCTTTTTTTTTTTGTTTTGTTTTAAAGATTTTATTTATTTATTTGAGAGGGAGACTGTGAGAGAGAGCATGAGAGGCGAGAAGGTCAGAGGGAGAAGCAGACTCCCCATGGAGCTGGGAGCCGGATGTGGGACTTGATTCTGGGACTCCCGGACTGTGACCTGAGCCAAAGGCAGCTGCTTAACCAACTGAGCCACCCAGGCGCCCTCCTTTAGTGTTTCTTAACTGTTGGTGGAAGAAGACTTTTATTTTTGGTCTGTAGTATTTTTTTTTTTAAGATTTTATTTATTTATTTGACAGAGAGAGATCACAAGTAGGCTGAGAGGCAGGCAGAGAAGGGGAAGCAGGCTCCCTGCTGAGCAGAGAGCCCAGTGTGGGGCTTGATATCAGGACCCTGAGATCATGACCCAAGCTGAAGGCAGAGGCTTAACCCACTGAGCCACCCAGGTGTCCCTGGTCCATAGTATTTTTACTAAAAGGATTGTATTTTAAATGTAGTGATCCAAAGGGGCATGTGTACCCGAATGTTTATAGCAACAGTGTGCACAGTAGTCAAACTATGGAAAGAACTAGATGTCCATCAACAGATGAATGGGTAAAGAAGATGTGGTATATATATACAATGGAATACTCTGTAGCCATCTAAAAAACAGAAGTCTTGACATTTGCAGCGACATGGATGGGACTAGAGGGTATTATGCTAAATGAAATAAGTCTATCACAGAAAGATGATTATCATATGATCTCTCTGATATGAGGAATTTGAGAGACAGGGAGACAAACCATAAGATACTCTTAATCTCAGGACACAAACTGAGGGCTGCTGGGGTGTGTGGGGGAGGGGTGGGGTGGCTGGGTGGGTGATGTACATTGGAGAGGGTGTGTGCTATGGTGAGTGTTGTGAATTGTGTAAGACTGATGAGTCACAGATCTGTACCCCCGAAACAAATAATACATTATATGTTAATAAAAAAGAATAAAAGGATTGTATTATACGCTTACACTTTAAAAAAAAAATAATCTCTCCCCAACATGGGGTATGAACTCACAACCCCAAGTTGCATGCTCTATCGACTTAGCCAGTCAGGCACCCCTGATACTTTTAATTTATGCATGGAGTATGGCTGGCTCCAGTGTCCCTATCCCCAGCAGTAAGAAAAGTCTGGGGGCTCCTGGCTAGCTCGGTTGGTAGAGTATTGCAATTCTTGATCTCAGGATTGTGAGTTTGAGCCCCACATTGGCACAGAGTTTACTTAAAAGAAAAACTACTTTTGCATTTATGCAGTAGGACCAGAAAGTTATGGTGTTACGGGGTACTTGGCTGGCTTGATTGAAAGATCAAGCAACTCTTGATTTTGGGGTCATGAGTTCGAGCCCCACATTGGGCGTAGAGATTACTTAAACAGACTAAAAAAAGAAAAAGTGATGGTGTTGTTCCAAACCAATTAGAGATTACAGCTGCCCTAACAAGATGTAAAACTTCTTTCTCTGTTTTGTATTGTCCCTATCTCTCTTTTTTTTCCCCTTAAGGATTTTATTTATTTATTTAACAGAGAGAGAGATCACAAGTAGGCAGAGAGGCAGGAAGGCAGGCTCCCCGCTGAGCAGAGAGCTCGATGTGGGGCTCTATCCTAGGACCCTGAGATCATGACCTGAGCCGAAGGCAGAGGCTTTAACCCACTGAGCCACCCAGGCGCCCCAAGTCCCTATCTCTCTTATTAGTCACTTTCTCTACTCTGTCCTTTACATAGCTATGGGCAGACAAATAACTTCAAAAGATGACTTCCTATGTGTTATTTTCAGTTGCCATCAGTGCTTTTCTGTTCTCTGAGTCCCAAAGTACAAAGTATTATTCTCTGTCTTAAGAAAGTTTGCTCTGATTTTTGTATACTAAGTGCAGGCATGCTTATTTTTGGATTATTGGGTAAAGGAAGATAAGTAGAGAAAATCCATAATTTCACCCAGAGACATTCAGGCAAGTAAGGTTAAAATCACAGGCTTGGAATGAGATGGACTAGATCTTTGGGCAAGTTTATCTTCTAAGCCTCAGTTTCCTCCTCTGTAGAATAGCATGAAGCTCTATTTATGTGCCAGGTACTGTCAGGTGCTTTATATGAAGGATTATATTATTTTACTCTCTCAACAGGACAATGAAATAGGTACTGTTTATATGTCATATCTTTAAATGATGAGGCAGCTTGGGACCTAGAGAGGTTTATTAATTCGTTCAGTGAATACACCAGGCTTTGAACCTTGGTCACTCCAGAAATGATGGTTTTAAGTGTTATGTTACACTACAGATTCTAGTTCAAGCCAGTGATCAGAAATGTTAAATGTATGTATATGTGATTATCTTTATCTCGATGTTATTTTAGAACAGAAGAAAATTGAGATAACATCAGTGTGGTAAGATTAGGAAACACAGATGATCCTTGAGCAGTGGATTTGAGTTGTCTGGGTCTACTTATACTTGGACTTTTTAATTTTTTAATTTTATTTTTTACTTTTTAAAGAAAAGATTTTATTGATTTATTTGACGGATAGTGAGCACAAGTAGAGCAGCAGGCAGAGGGAGAGGGAGAAGCAGCCTATCCGCGGGTCAGGGAGCCTGATGTGGGACTCGATCCCGGGACTCTGGGATTATGACCTGAGCTGAAGGCAGATGCTCCTGAGCCACCCAGGAGCCCTACTTGGGACTTTTTAAATAAATATAGTGCAGGGACGCCTGGGTGGCTCAGTTGGTTGAGCAGCTGCCTTCGGCTCGGGTCATGATCCCAGCGTCCTGGGATCGAGTCCCACATCGGGCTCCTTGCTCAGCAGGGAGCCTGCTTCTCCCTCTGCCTCTGCCTGCCATTCTGTCTGCCTGTGCTCGCTCTCTCCTCCTCTCTCTCTCTGATAAATAAATAGAATCTTTAAAAAAATAAATAAATAAATAAATAAATATAGTGCAATATTGTGAATGTATTTTATTTTCTTTATATCTTTCTCTCTCCCTTTTCTCTTTCTTTTCTTTTTCTCTCTCCCCTTCCTTCCTTCCTCCATTCCTCCCTTTCCCCTCCCTCCCTCCTTTCTCTCTCTCTCTCTTTCTCTCTCTCCGGCTTCATGTGCAGCATGGAGCCAGGTGTGGGACTTGAACTTACGACCCTGAGATTAAAAACTGAGCTGAGGTCAAAGGCCAGATGCTTAACTAAGTCACCTAAGCAACCCTTCTTATGCTTTCTTTTCTTTTTTTTTTAATTAAGATTTTATTTATTTATTTGACAGAGAGAGAGATCACAAGTAGGCAGAAAGGCAGGCAGAGAGAGAGGGGGAAGCCGGCTCCCTGCTGAGCAGAGAGCCAGATGCAGGGCTCGATCTCAGGACCCTGAGATCACAACCTGAGTTGGAGGCAGAGGCTTAACCCACTGAGCCACCTAGGCGCTCCCTTATGCTTCTCTTAATATTTCTTTTTCCTAACTTTATTGTAAGAATACAGTATTTATACAAGATACATTTTGACTATGATACTAAGGTTTCCAGTCAGCAGTAGGCTATTGCTAGTTAAGTTCTCAGGGATTCACAGGTTTGTGTACGGATTTTTGGCTGTTATTGGAGT
This sequence comes from Mustela lutreola, assembly GCF_030435805.1. Classification (NCBI taxonomy): domain Eukaryota; kingdom Metazoa; phylum Chordata; class Mammalia; order Carnivora; family Mustelidae; genus Mustela; species Mustela lutreola. The sequence continues at coordinate 19,673,977 of NC_081297.1, read as the reverse complement.
TGGCGCCCGTAACCTCTGTGTTGTTCAAGGGTCAGCTGTGTATTATTAGTCTTAAGGCCAATTTCCTTCTTGGTTGGATTTTTCTCTGAGGTTTTTTCCCTGAGGTTTCTGCCATTGTGTGTGTGTATTTTAATCTCTTGTTCCTTTTTTATTCCCTTTGTCATTTAAGTTAGGAAGGAGAAATTTAGATGAGCTGTATCTGTTTGCAAAAGTTTTGTTTTTCTTAAATATTCCAGAAGTTCATTCGTTTGTTCCTTCCTTTCTTTATTTCTTTTTCTTTTTTCTTTCTTTTTTTTTTTAAAGTGAAGTATATGGGGAGGGACAGGGGAGAGAAGGACTCTTAAGGAGGCTTCATGCCCAGTAGGGACCATGATCTCACAACCCTGAGATCATGACCTAAACTGAAATCGAGAGTCAGATGCTGAAGAGACTGAGCTACCCAGGTGCGCCCAGTTTTTTCATCTTCACTTTTTTGGCATCATATTACTGATTTTATGGATGTTTGACTGCTTTTGGTGACTTATTTTTTTAGGAAGTGTTGGGTTTTCTCTCTGAAACATACTTCATCCTCTGGTTATCTTTGATATATGGATAGCATACTCCGTTGAAGTCTGTTTGTCATTTCTTTTGTTATTTGAAGGCATATATTATAGACTTAAGAGGATTGAGATTTCACTCTTACCTAAACAAACACTTTTCATTTCTTTGGATCAACCTTATGCATTTTATTTGTTTAAAGATTTTATTTATTTATTTTATTTGAGAGAGTGAGTACAGGAGTGGGAGGGAGGGGCCGAGGGAGATGGAGAGAATCTCAAGCAGACTCCCCGCTGAGTGTGGAGTCCAGTGTGGGATTTAATCTCACGATCCTGAGATCCTGACCTGAGCCAAAACCAAGAGTCGGATGCTTAACTCACTGAGCCACCCAGGCATCCCAACCTTATCCATTTTAATTTCCGTGTGTGTGTGTGCGCGCGGGTATGCATGTTATGTAGAATTTTTACTTATTTTTAATTGGAAGACATATGATTCAAAGAAAAGGGAGTATAGCCAGTAGATGGGCAATTAAAACGAAATAATAAAATGAATATTCATGTACTCATCAACCAAGCTTAAGAGCTTGGTTAAGAGCTCTTAAGAGCACTGCCCATACCTTTGACCTATGTGTGCCTCCCACTGATCACATTTTCTACTTCCTCCAAAGGAAACACTTTCCCGAGTTTTGTATTAATTGTTCTAGAGGCAGACACCCGGTTAAGCAGAGAGCCTGACTCAATCCAGGGACTCCAAGATCATAACCTGAGCTGTTGGCAGACGCTTAACTGACTGAGCCACCCAGGCACCCATCTTTTTTTTTTTCTTTTAATTATTTTTAAGAATTTAAAAATTTTATTTATTTATAATTTATTAAATTTTATTTATCTGATTTATTTATTTATTTGAGAGAGGATGAGTGTTGGGGAGAGGCAGAGGGAGAAGCAGACTCCCCGCTGAGCAAGGAGTCTTGATGTAGGGCTTGATCCCAGAATCCTGAGATCATGACCTGAGCCAAAGGCAGACGCTTAACCAACTGAGCCACCCAGGTGCCCCTGTTCAGCTTTATTTCTCCACAACATATTATTAGGTGTGACAGTTTTGAATTTAATGTAAATGGAATAATTTTTCTTTTAAAATATAGAGTATGTTTTTGAGATTAATCTATTTGGTGCATAGCTATAGTTGATTCATTTTCATTGTTGTATAATATTTCAGGGTGTGAATTACGTATTATCCATGCTGCTGTTGACAGACATACATATTTTTGTCAGGGTTTTGCATTATGAACAACTATTGTGAATATTTTTGTACATGTTTCAGGAATTTCTCTAGCTCACTACTGTTCAAATTGCTGTGTGTGTGCTCCAAAAAGGGTTATAAAATCAGATTAGTAGGGAGCAACCAACATCAAAAAATGAAATATAACAGAAGAAAATTCACAGTTCATTTTCAGCATGCTGTAATGTATACAGGGTTGCAATATAAAACATATTTCTTATGGTGGTTCATGGTCAGAAAAGTTTTAGAAACCCTGCTCCAGGTATATACTTAGCAGTGGAGGTATGAGGTTATCAGGCAGGCCAGTTCATTTTCAGAAGGGGGTTGTTTCACTTTACTTTCCCACCACTGAATGGTTTATTTTTTCTACCACTGCTTAACCGATGCTTAGTATGTCAGTCTTTTTAACTAGTCATTTTGGTAGTTGTATGGTAGTGTCTCATTGTGGTTTTTAATTTACCATTTTCTGATTACTAATGATGGTAAGTCCCTTTTTGTATAATTATAGGCCGTGTGGATTTTCTCACTTGTGACTTGCCTATGGCTTCTCCATGTTAGTGGTTCACTTATTTTATTCTTAAAAACTTGATTTTTTGTAAGTATGGAACTAACGCCCCTCTTGGCTTGTTTGGGGATTGAACCTGCGATGTTGGTGATGTTGTTAGTGCCACATTCTGACCAAATGAGCTAACCAGTCACTGGCTGGCCCTTTCATTTATGTTATTCTTGGAAGGAAAAGTTCTTAATTTCAGTGTAGTAAAAAATTATCAGTTTTTTCTTTCTTTTGTGGTTAGTGTTTTTTGTGACCTGTTAAATCTTTTCCTAAGTTGAGGTCCTGAAATGATTTTCCTATATAATCTTCTGAAGGAATGTTTTCTCCCTCCTCCTTATGTTTAGTCTATAACCAACTCATTTGAATTTGATTTTGTTTATAGGAAAACTTTGGGAAATACATATATGTTAACTTTTTCTTTTTCAGATTTATTTATTTATTTGAGAGAGAGCGAGGTAGAGAGTGTGAAAGTGCAGGGTGGAGGGGCAGAGGGAAAGAAAAGTCTTAGGCAGACTTCTCTTTTTCAGAGCTTGGAGCCTGATATGGGGCTCAGTATCATACCCTGAGCCATGATATGGCTGAGCCAAAACCAAGAGTTAGATGCTTAACTGGCTGTGCCACCCAGTGCCCCCATGTATGTTAACTTTATACATTTTATGTATTTTATATATATTACATGTATAATATAATGTATTAACTAGGAACTTCCAGTTTTTTTCCCTAAGATTGATTGATTTATTTGAAAGAGAGAGAGTAAACACAGGTTTGAGCCCCCCCCCCCCCCAAGATTGATTTATTTGAGAGAGGGGGAGAGAGCGCAAGCATGCATGTGAGCTGGGGTGGGGCAGAGCGCTAGGGAGAATCTCAAGCAGATTCCCTGCTGAGGGCTGAGCTGGACTCAGGTCTGTCCCATCGTGAGATCATGTCTTGAACCAACAGCAAGAGTCAGATACTAAAAAACTGAGCCGCCCAGGCACCCTAGGAACATCCAATTTTAACAGTATTCTTCCCTCTTCCACTGTACAGTAGTACTGTTTCTTTAAATCAGCAGTTTATGTATGTGTAGATTTGTTTCTGGACTTTGTTGTTTTCTTTTGATTTTTTCTTACCTTTGTGCCAGCACCACAATTTAAAAATTACTCTAGCTTTAGAAGTCTGTCTGACTTTAGAAGAAGTCTGAGATCTCAGATAAAATCAGTCCTTCCCTTCTGTCCTCTCATCTGCCTTTTTTTTTAATAGTTTGCCTTTTGCCTTTTGAATTTGATTACCATTTAGAATCCTATTGTTTTGCAACAAATCCTTTTAGTGTTTTAATTGGTTTTGCATTTGTTTTGTAAATCACTTTGAGACATCTTACATTTTTGAGTCTTTTACCCTGTCAGTATGATCATCTACAATTATTACATAACATTTACCATTTTAACCATTTTTGAGTGTACAACTCAATGGTGTTAAGTATATTCACAGTGTTGTGTAGCCACCAGTATCTGTTTTCAAAATTTTTTCATCATTCCTAATACAAATTCTGTACTCATTAAAAAGTCACTCTTTTCCACCCTCTCTCTAGGTCTTGGTAACTTTTATTTTCTATCTTTTTGAACTTGTTTATTATAGAAACCTCATATAAGCGGGGTCATATAATATTTTCCTTTGTATGCAGCTTATTTCACTTAGCTTAATGTTTTTCCAGGTTGTAGTTGTGTCAGAATTTACTTTCTTTTTATGACTGTATAATGTTCCCTTGTGTGTGTGTGTGTATGCTTGCACACCATACTTTGTGCATTTATATGTTAATGGACATTTGGGGTAGTTTTTAACCTTTCGACTATTGTGAATAATGCTGTTATGAACATTGGTGTACAAGTACCTTTTTGAGTCCCTCTTTTTTTTTCTTTTTTGGTTATATATTGGGAATGAAGTTGTTGGATCATATCATAATTCTGCGTTCAACTTTCTGAGGAAGTACCAACATACTTTCACAGTGGCTGCCTTATTTTATATTCCTATCAGCAGTGTGTGAGCGTCTCAGTTTGTCCACTTCCTCTCCAGTTCTTTTTATTTTGTTTCTTTTCTTTTTGAAATTATAGCTACAGCTAATGGTGTGAAGTGGTATCTCCTTGCAGTTTTGATTAGATCTCCCTGTAGTGATGTTGAGCATCTTCAGAATGTGTTTTTGGCTGTTTGTAAATCTTTGGAGAAATGTGCATTTAATTTTTTGCCCTTTTTGAAAAAGGGGTATTTATCCCTTTGTAAAAAATTATTAAATTCTTTAGTTCTGAACAGCTCTGGATCTAGACCTTTATCAGATATATGATTTGCAAATATTTTTTTCTTATTCTTTGGGGTGTTTTTCACTGTCATGGTAGTGTCCATTGATGCACAAAAGTTTTAATTTGGACAAATTTCAGTTTACCTATTTTTGATTTTTGTTGCCTGTGCTTTTGGTGTCATTATTGAAGAAATCATTGCCAAATTGCCACAAAATCATTGCCACAAAATCATTGCCACAAAGATTTCCCCCTGTGCTTGCTTTTAAATATTTAAGTTTTAGTTCTTACGTTTAGGTCTTCAATCCATTTCTTTTTTTTTTTTTTTTTTTTAAAGATTTATTTATTTATTTATTTATTTGACAGAGGGAAATTACAAGTACACTGAGAGGCAGGCAGAGAGAGAGAGAGAGAAGGAAGCAGGCTCCCTACTGAGCAGAGAGCCTGATGCGGGACTCGATCCCAGGACCCTGAGATCATGACCTGAGCCGAAGGCAGCGGCTTAACCCACTGAGCCACCCAGGCGCCCCTCTTCAGTCCATTTCAAATTAATTTTTATATATGATATAGGGTAAGGGTTCTGTTTCAGTGTTTTGCATGTAGATACTAAGTTTTCCAGCAGCATTTTTTTTTAAAAGATTTTATTTATTTGACAGAGACAGAGAGAGACACAGATCACAAGCAGGGGAAGCTGCAGAAGGAGAGTGAGAAGCAGGCTCCCACCAAGCAGGGAGCCCAAGGCTCGATCCCAGGACCCCCAGGATCATGACCTGAGCCAAAGGCAGACACTTAGCCAACTGAGCCATTCAAGTACCCCCAGCAACATTTGTTGAAAAGAATGGTTTTGGCTCTCTTGTTGAAAATCATTAGACTGGAGCACCTGGGTGACTTAGTCGGTTAAGCATCTGCCCTTGGTTAAGCGACTGCCCTTGGCTCAGGTCATGGTCCCAGAGTCCTGGGATCGATCTCCAGATCAAGCTCCCTGCTCTGCAGGGAGTTTGTTTTTCCCTCTCCCTCTGCATCCCCTGCTTGTGTTCTCTTGCTCTCCCTCTGTGTCAAATAAATAAATAAGATCTTTAAAAAAATTTAAAACAATAAAAAGAAAAAATCATTTGACTTTGTATGCGTGGATTTATTTCTGGGCTCTCTGTTCTTTTCTTTTGCTATATACATCTCTTCTTTATGCTAGTACCACACTATTTTGATTACTGTAGCTTCACAGTAAGTTTTAAAATGAAGTGTGAGTTCCCCAGCTTTGTTCTTTTTCAGTGTTGTTTGGCTATTCATGGTCCCTTGAAATTACACATGAATTTTAGGAATGCATTTTTCTATTTCTACATAAAACATTGGAGTTTTAAAAAAAGATTTCATTTGTTGTCAGAGAGCGCACTTAAGTGTGCACAAGCAGGGGGAGTGGCAGGCAGAGGGAGAAGCAGGCTTCCTGCTGAGCAAGGACCCTGGGATTGTGACCTAAGCTGAAGGCAGATGCTTAACTAATGAGCCACCCAGGCATCCCAAAACATTGGAATTTTGATAGGGATGGCATTGAATCTGTAGATTGCTCTGTATAATGATATCTCAACAACATTGTCTTTCAATCCATGAACATAGGGTGTGTTTATGTTTGTACAGTCTTTTTTTTAGCCACATTTTGTAGTTTTCAGTGTACATGTTCTTTGCCTCTTTGGATAAGTTTATTCGTAAAAAAATTTTTTTGACACTATTACAAGTGTAATTATTTATTTATTTTTTAGTAGGGTCCACACCCTGTGGGGAGCCCAATGTAGGGCTTGAACTCATGACCGTGACATCAAGACTTGAACTAAGATCAGGAGTCAGGTGCTTAACCAACTGAGTCACCCAGGCACCATGATAAATGCAATTATTTTTTTCAAGTTTTTATTTAAGTAATCTCTGTACCCAATGTAAGGCTCAAATTTATGACCCCGAGATCAAGAGTGGGGTGCTCTTTGGGGGCGCCTAGATGGCTCAGTTTGTTAAGTGTCTGCTTTTGGCTCAGGTCATGATCCTAGGGTCATAGGGATTGAGCTGCGTGTTGGGCTCCCTGCTCAGTGGGGAGTCTGCTTCTCCCTCAACTCCTCCCCCTACTTGTGCAATCTCTCTCTCTCAAATAAATAAATAAAATAAAAATAAATAAAAAAATAAAATCTTTATTATTTTTTAAAAAAATTTAATTTATTTATTTGACAGACAGAGACCACAAGTAGGCAGAGAGGCAGGCAGAGAGAGAAGGGGAAGCAGGCTCTCCGTTGAGCAGACAGCCCGATGCAGGACTCAATCCCAGGACCCTGGGATCATGACCTGAGCCGAAGGCAGAGGCTTTAACCCACTGAGCCACCCAGGTGCCCCCAGGTGCCACTTTTTAAAATTGAAATTTTTTAAAAAAATTTTTATTAACATATAATGTATTATTAGCCCCAAATCGCCAGGTTTACACACTTCACAGCACTCATCGTAGCACATACCTTCCTCAGTGTCCATAACCAACCATCCTCTCCCTACCTCCTCCACCCAGCAACCCTGTTTGTTTTGTGAGATTAAGTCTCTTATGGTTTGTCTCTCTCCCAATCCCATTTTGTTTCATTTTTTTCCTTCGCTATCCTCCAAAGCCCCACTTTGCCTCTCAACTTCCTCATATCAGGGAGATCATTTGTAACTGTCTTTCTTTGATTGACTTATTTGGCTCAGCACAATACCCTTTAGTTCCATTCACGTCGTCACAAGTGGCAAGACTTCATTTCTTTTGATGGCTGCATAGTATTCCATTGTGTATATATACCACATCTTCTTTATCCATTCATCTGTTGATGCACACCTAGGCTCTTTCCATAGTTTGGCTATTGTGGACATTGCTGCTATAAACATTGGGATGCACGTTCCCCTTTGGATCACTGCGTTTGTATCTTTAGGGTAGTGTGATTGCTGGGTCATAGGGTAGCTCTATTTTCAATTTTTGAGGAACCTCCATGCTGTTTTCCAGAGGGTTGCACCAGCTTGCATTCCCACCAACAGTGTAAGAGGGTTCCCCTTTCTCCTAGGGTCATAGGATTGAGCTGCGTGTTGGGCTCCCTGCTCAGGGAGCCATCATCCTTGCCAGCATCTGTCATTTCCTGACTTGTTCAGATGCCACTTTGTAAAAAAAGTTTTAAAATTTTATGCTTTACTTTTAAATCTGTGATTCATTTTGAGTTAATTTTTTTTCAAAAGACTTTATTTATTTGACAGAGATTACAAATAGGCAGAGGTAGGCAGAGAGAGAGGGGGAAGAAGGCTCCCCACTGAGCGCATAGCCCAATGCGGGGCTCCATCCCCGGACCCTGAGACCATGACCTGAGCTGAAGGCAGAGGCTTTAACCCACTGAGTCACCCAGGTGCCCCTGTTCATTTTTTTTTTCTTTTTTCGCCCTCTCTGTTGCTTACATTGAGTTTTTTTTGTCGTTATATCTTCTAGTTTATGGATTCTGTTATTCTCTTTCCTTATTGCTGCTTTTGAGGTCATGCATTGAGCTCTTTTATTTTGTATAGTGTACTTTTCAGTTCTAAAAATTTCCATGCGGTTCTTTATATTTTTGCTGAGGCTTTCTAGATTTCATTTCTGTGTTTGTAATTGCTCATGGCATTTTTTTTTTTTTAAAGAAAATTTTATTTATTTATTTGACAGAGAGAGAGAGAGAGAGAGAAACAGCTAGAGAGGGAACACAAGCTGGGGGAGTGAGAGAGGGAGAGGCAGGAGCCTGATGTGGGGCCTGGGATCATGACCCAAGCCAAAGGCAGATGCTTAATGACGGAGCTACTCAAACTCCTTTCATGGAATCATTTTTTTTAATTATTATTATTTTTTATTTTATTTATTTGACAGAGAGAAATCACAAGTACACTGAGAGGCAGGCAGAGAGAGAGAGAAGGAAGCAGGCTCCCTGCCGAGCAGAGAGCCCGATGCGGGACTCGATCCCAGGACCCCGAGATCATGACTCGAGCCAAAGGCAGCGGCTTAACCCACTGAGCCACCCAGGTGCCCCATGGAATCATTTTTTAAAAATTTCATTTTTAAGTAATCTGTATACCCAAAGTGGGGCTTGAATTTATAACCCTGAGATGAAGAGTCATGTATTCTACTGACTAAGCCAGCCAGGTGCCCTTTATTGAGTCATATTTATTTATTTAAGATTTTAAAATTTATTTATCTGACCGAGAGAGAGTGGAAACACAAGCAGGGGGAGTGGGAGAGGGAGAAGCAGGCACCCCACCGAGCACGCAGCCCGAGATGGGGCTTGATCCCAGGACCTTGGGTCCACGACCTGAGCCGAAGGCAGACGCCCAACGACTGAGCCACCCTGGCGTCCTTGAGTCTTTTTTTTTTTTAAATTATTTTTTTATTTTATTTTTTAGAAGATTTTATTTATTTGACAGAGAGAGAAAGAGAGAACAATCAGGGAGAGCAGCAGGCAGAGGGAGAAGCAGAGACTCCCTGCTGAGCAGGGAGGCCTGCTTGGGGTTTGATCCCAGGACTTGGCATCATGACCTGAGCCAAAGGCAGATGCTTAATGGACTAACATCCAGGCACCTCTTTGAGTCATTTTTATTATAGCTGCTTTAAAATCTTCATTAGTTAGTTACTAACATTTGTCAGGTATTAAAATTACAAATATCTCAGTGGTGGCACCTATTGATTGTCATTTTCATTCAATGATATCTTCTGGTTCTTGTTATGACACATGATTTTTTTTTTCTTCAAAGATTTTATTATTTATTTGACAGAGAGGGATCACAAATAGGCAGAGAGGCAGGCAGAGAGAGAGAGGAGGAAGCAGGTTACCTGCCGAGCCTAATGCGGGGCTCAATCCCAGGACCCTGAGATCATTACCTGGGCTGAAGGCAGAGGCTTTAACTCACTGAGCTACCCAGGTGCCCCTACACATGATTTTTTTTTTTTTTTTAAAGATTTTATTTATTTATTTGACAGAGAGAAATCACAAGTAGACTGAGAGGCAGGCAGAGAGAGAGAGAGAGGGAAGCAGACTCCCTGCTGAGCAGAAAGCCCGATGCGGGACTCGATCCCAGGACCCCGAGATCATGACCTGAGCCGAAGGCAGCGGCTTAACCCACTGAGCCACCCAGGCGCCCCCTACACATGATTTTTGATTGAAACCTGAAATTTTTGTGTTATACTATAGGACTTTGCATTTTACATGAACTTGTTTTAGCTGGGTTTTTCTGACACTTGCCTGACAGGAGGAGTTGAGGGTCTTGTATCCTTTGGCCAGGTGTGGGATAAGGTTCATGTTCCCTGTTGGGCCTTTGTTGGCATTTGAGGGAAGCTGCTTGTTAATGCTGAGTGGAGTTGTGAATTATGGCTCTATACCTGATCTCCACAGCAGATGTGGCCTCACTTAACCACTCTGTGTTGGTGAAACCCCTAGCTACCTTGCTGTACCTTCAGAAGTCCAGGCTTCCCTTGTTGTCTCTGTGGGGGTGGGAGGCATGATCTTTATTAACAAGTGAAGCTGAAGATTCTGGTTCCCTAGTTGACCTGCTCTTACACTACCCCAGTGGTAGTCTTGGGATGACCCATAGTCTCATAAGAGTGGATTCCCCACCTGACCATTGCAGGAGTGGGTGAGATCAGTTTTTTTTGTGATGTTAAGCTGGATAGAGTATCTACTGTCTAAAAGTTTTCCTTCATAGCTAATTAATGATTCCTTCCTAGTTGTTTATCTAGACAGACAAACAGGAAGCCTTTTGTTTGAGCTCTTTTGGTGGAGGGTCTATGCTTGGTGCTTCTAGTTGTTTAATGGCCTGGATGTCGATCTGTCTTGGTAAATCTTCCATATGTCCTTGAACATAATGTATATTTTACTCGTTTGTGTAGAGTGTCCTGTAAATGTCACTAATGTCAATTTTTTGGTGATGTTCTTCTGGTTGATAATATCGTTCAAGGTTATTATATACATTTTTTAAGATTTTATTTATTTAGGGGCGCCTGGGTGGCTCAGTCATTAAGTGTCTACTTTCAGCTCAGGTTATGATCCCAGGGTCCTGGGATGGAACACCGCATTGGGCTCTCTGCTCAGCAGGGAGTCTGCTTCTCCCTCTCCCACTCCCCCTGCTTTGTGTTCCCTCTCTGTCATGGTTTCTCTCTGTCAAATAAATAAAATCTTTTTTTTTTTTTTTTAAAGATTTTACTTATTTGACAGATCACAAGCAGGCAGAGAGGCAGGCATAGAGAGAGGGAAGCAGGCTCCCTGCTGAGCAGAGAGCCTGATGTGGGGCTCTATCCCAGGACCCTGGAATCATGGCCCGAGCTGAAGGCAGAGGCTTTAACCCACTGAGCCATCCAGGTGCCCCGATAATACTGATTTTTAAATCTACTTTCTGTGATATTAATATAACCACTTTAACTTTCTTTTCATTCTCTGTGATGTAATTTTCTCTGGCTGTTTTATTAAAGAATTTTTTTTTTTCTCTGATTTTTGCAATTTAATCATATGTTTTAGTTTACATTTCTTTCTTTGGGTATAGTTGACACAGTTTACATTTTTTTTCACAGTTTTCATTTTTTAATGTTTCATTGCTCGGTGTTTATTTAAAAGGTGCTTTGTTCTATGTATTTATGATATCATGAAATGTGGCCAATTGTTAACATTTTTTCCGATTTTCAATTTTTTTTCCCTCTATTATCTGTTCTTCAGTGGCTCCAAATACAAATATATTTGGCTTTTGAAGTTGCCTTAAAGCTGATTTATACTGTATTAGTTTTTTTTTTTAAGTAAACTGTATGCTGAACTGGATGACCCTGAGATCAAAAGTCACATGCTATATTGACTGAGTCAGCTAAGTGCCCCATTCTCTTTTCATTTTTTAAAGTAGTTTTTCTGTGTGTTTTATTTTGGTTAGTAGCTATTAACTCGAGTTCTTATGCTGTAAATCTCATGGTATGTTTTTCATCTTTGACCTTGTAGTTTTCATTTCTAGAAGTTTAAAGTTTAAAAAATTTTTTTCATATTTCTACTTAACAATATTTAATGTTTTTTCCAGATTTTTGAATGTATGGAATGTATTCACTGTAATTGTTTTATAGGATTTGTGTTCTGATTCTGTTACCTGCCATTTCAAGATTGGTGTGACTGACTGGTTTTTGTTTCATTGTTGGGTGTAATTTGTTCCTTCTATTTATGTCTTTTAAGTTTGTATTGATTTTTAGTCATTGTGAATTTTACCTTGTTATGTCTCTATTTTAGTATGCCTTAAAATACTTTTATACTTTGTTCTGTGATATGGTTAAGTTATTAGAAAAGTTTGTCCCTTTTGGATCTTGCTTTTATGATTTGTTTGGATAGACCAGAGCTCTGTTTAGTGTAGGGTTAACTTTTATCTCTTTCTGAGGCATAATCCTTCTTAGTACTCTGATACAGTATTAATTATTGTTTTTTTGTTGTTGTTTGTTTGTTTGTTTTTTTAAATGCTGGCTTTTGGGAATAAGCTTTATTTGCATCCTTGTGTGAGTTCTGGTGCTGTTACTTCTGAGTCTGGTGGTTCTCTCCCTGGCCTTCAGTAGTTCTCTCACATGCAAGTGCTGATTTCTCGCTCAACATTTTCTAAAATAAGCCTCTGCAGATCTCTTCATTTTTCTCTCTCTTCAGCTTTACTCAGTGTTGGTCTCCCTTGTGACCTGTAGCCAACTTGGCTTCCTTGGACTCCCAGCTCTGTCTTCAATTTGGGGAGACCACATGCTCTGCCTGGGTTACTTCTCCCTGTTCCATGGCTTGGAAACTCTCAAGGCAGTAAGCTGGGCAAATGTTTGGCCTCTGTTGTTTCTTGTTTCCCACAGTTATTATCTTTTATTACTTGTCCAAAATCTTGTGGGCTTTTGTTTCATACATTTTGTTCGGTTTTTGTTATTTCATGCAGAAAGTAGAATCTGGCCCCTTTTACTTAACCTTAAGTAGAAGTGGTATTATTGTGCCTTTATTGTACATTTTCATACTGACTAGTAATGTAGAGCACATTTTAATTTGCTTATTGACCATTTGCTTATTTTTTAAAAGATTTTCTTTATTTGTCAGAGAGCAAAGCAGGCAGAGAGGCAGGCAGAGGCAGAGGAGAAGCAGGCTCCTGCTGAGCAAGAGCCTGCTGCGGGACTCAATCCTGGACCCTGGAATCATGACCCAAGCTCAGTGCAGCTGCTTAACCAACTGAGCCACCTGGGTGTCCCCCATTCGTGTCTTTTCTTTTGGGAAGAGTCTGCTCAGATCTTTAGCCCTTTCCCTTCCTTTGCTCCTTTTTCTCTTTCTTTTTTTTTTTTTTTAAAAGATTTTATTTATTTATTTGACAAAGAGAGAGATCACAAATAGGCAGAGAGACAGAGAGAGAGAGAGTTGAGGAGAAGCAGGGTCCCTGCTGAGCAGAGAGCCCTATGTGGGACTCGATCCCAGGCCCCTGGGATCATGACCTAAGCCGAAGGTAGAGGCTTAACCCACTGAGCCACCAGGCGCCCCTCCTTTTTCTCTTTCTTTATTCCTTGTCTTTTTTTTTTTAATTGCAGAAGGTCCTTTTATGTCCTAGATACTAGTCCTTTGTTAGATAAATGCTTTGTAAAAAGTTTCTTTAAGACTGTTTTTTTTTTTTTTTTTTTAAATTTTATTTATTTATTTGACAGACAGAGATCACAAGTAGGCAGAGAAGCAGGCAGAAAGAGAGGAGAAAGCAGGCTCCCTGCTGAGCAGAGAGCCCGATGCGGGTCTCGATCCCAGGACCCTGGGATCATGACCTGAGCCTAAGGCAGAGGCTTTAACCCACTGAGTCACCCAGGTGCCCCTTAACTGTGCTTTTAATGAGCAGAAATATGTAAGTCTGATGAAGTCTAATTTTGTCAGTTTTTTCTTTTGTCTTTATTATGTACTGTGTTTGTGCTAAGACACTTTGCCTAACCCTGAAATCCTGAATGTAGTTTCCTTTGCTTTTGGTGATTTATGTTTAGGTCTCTAATGAATCTCAAATTAACTTTTGTAGGTGTTTTTGTTTTTGTATCTGGATATCCAGTTGTTCCTGCATCATTTGTTGAAAAGAGTCTCCATTCCTCACTGACTTGTTTTGGTGAAACAGCACTTGGCTGCATAAGTGGGCTCTATTTCAGGAATATTCATTCTATTCCATTGATCTATTTGCCTATCCTTATATCATTACAATACTAATTTGATTATTTATATTTTATAGTAACTCCTGAAGTCCAATTTGTAAGTCTAGTAACCTTTTTCATCCTTTTCAAGATTGCTCTGTATACTTGAAGTTTTTAGCATTTCCATATAAATTTCAGTATTAGCTTTAACAGGGGCACTTGGGTGACTCAGTTAGTTAAGCATCTGCCTTTAGTTCAGGTCAGGATCTCGAGGTCATGGGATCAAGCCCCATACCTGGCTTTCTGCTTAGTGGGGAGTCTGCTTTTCCTTCTCCCTCTGGCCTTGCACACACTCTCGCTCTCTCAAATAAATAAATTAAAATTAAAAAAAAAATACTAGCTTTTCCATCACTTGAAAAAGGTTGATGGAATTATGATAACCTTTACTTTTAATCTATAGATTGGTTTGAGGAGAATTGACATGTTAACAGTATTGAGTCTTCCTTTCCATTAACATTGTATTATCTCCATTTCTTTAGGTCATCTTTGTTTTCTCAGCAATATTTTCTAGTTTTCAGGCTTTGGTCTTGTGTGTCTTTTGTTTAAAAAATGTTTTTTAGAATTTTCCTGTTATTTGATGCTACTGTAAGTGGTATTTTAAGAATTCAGTTTCCTGGGACACCTGGGTGGCTCAGTTTGTTAAGCGGCTGCCTTGGGCTCAGGGTTTGAGTCCCACATCTGGCTCCTGGCTCAGAGAGCTTGCTTCTCCCTCCCACTCTGCCTGCTGCTCTCCCTGATTGTACTCTCCCTCTCTGTTAAATGAATAAATAAAACCTAAAAAAAAAAAAAGAAAATAATTCAGTTTCCTAATTATTTGTTCTTAGCATATGGAAATAGAATTGACTTATGTATATTGACTTTGTCTCATCACAACCTTACGTAACTCATTAATTCTATGAATATTTTTGGTAGGTAAATCAGATATTTGTAGGAGATGATCATGTTATAATTTTTACCTCTTTGCATTCTTTTAATTAATTAATTAATTAATTATTACATTTACCTAAGTCTTGTTTCCATTCTTTAGGGAAGGCATTTAGCTTCATACCATTACTTATGATGTCTGTCATCTGTAGGCTTTTTATTAATGAACTTTATCAGGCTGTTTAAAAATGTAGGTTTTATTATTATCCAAGTATGGCAGCAAGGCTGACAGATCAGGAGAGGACTCCCATTAAAAATGATAAAGTTGGGGCGCCTGGGTGGCTCAGTGGGTTAAAGCCTCAGCCTTCGCCTTAGGTCATGATCTCAGGGTCCTGGGATCGAGGCTCGCATCAGGCTCTCTGCTCAGTGGGGAGCCTGCTTCCCCCTCTCTCTCTGCCTGCCTCTGCCTACTTGTGATCTCTTGTCTGTCAAATAAATAAATAAAATCTTTAAAAAACAATTATAAAGCTGTGGGGTGCCTAGGTGGCTCAGTGGGTTAAAGCCTCTACCTTCAGCTCGGGTCGTGATCCCAGGGTACTGGGATCCAGCCCTGCATTGGGCTCTGCTCAGTGGGGAATTTGCTTCCCCCTTTCTCTTTCTCTGCCTGCCTCTCTGCCTACTTGTGATCTCTGTTAAATAAGTAGTCTTTAAAAAAAATTATAAATTTGTAAATTATGAGAATGAAGGCAAGCAAGATCTTCATTTTGGTTTCCATGGAAAGGAATAGTCAAGGAATGATGACCAGGTTTAGGATTGGTCTAGTTTGAATAATTTCAAGGGTCTGGGGCTTAGGGGCTGTCCGTAGTTGTCTGGGGGTGATTACCCTTGGGGGTGATTAGGGTAGGGGAATATTGTGGCCAGTGTACAAAATATAGATGGTTGGGGCTATGGGCTCTGGATTGGTTGGTTTGCATATGAAAGCCACCTGGAGCAATGTTAGCTATCTTTAGGAATAATTAGATAGCACTGAGAAGGGCAGTCCTTCTAGGGTCACGTCACCAAGGCCCAAAGTATCAAAAGTATGGAATGAAAAGATATGATTAATAAACAGGTTGTGTAAAATCTTTTCCTGGTTTTCTGACAATTTATAGCATGAATGGATATTGAGTTTTGTCTAATGTTTTTTTTCCATATCTATCAAGATGATTTTATATTTCTATATAATTAATACAGTGAATTTAATTGTTTTATTTTCAAATGTTATAACAATCTTGTATTCTTTTTTTCTCTTTTAAGAGCTTATTTATTTATTTATTTATTTATTTGACAGAGCACAGGCAGGGGGAGTGGGAGAGGGAGGAAGCAGGCTTTCCCTGAGCAGGGGCCTGCTGCCGGGCTGGATCCCAGGGCCCTGGGATCATGACCTGAGCTGAAGGCACACGATTAACTGACTGAGCCTTCCAGGTACCCCTCAATCTTGTATAGTTAGGATAGATTTTACTTGGTTACGGTGTATTATCCTTTCTATATATTGCTGTATTGAAATTGCTGATGTTTTATTAAATATTTTTGCATCTATGTATATCCCTTCTTTATAGACTTTTAAGTCTATAATTTTCTTTTTTTTTTTTTTTTTTGTATTTTCTGTTCAGGTTTTGGTATTATTGGTATTATTAATATCATTAGGTATGTTTGTTAGTATTATTCATGCTGAGCTTAGAAAATAATTTGAGAAGTATTCTTTATATTCTGGAAGTGTTTGTGTAAAGTTGATGCTGTTTGTTCCTTGGTGTTTGAAGGAATGTACCAGTGAAGAAGTCAGAGCGTAGATTTTTATTTTGGGGAAGGATTATTTAGAATGAATTCAGCTTAAAGGGCTCTTCAGATTTTTGTTTCATCTCATCAGTTTTTTGGTAAGTTGTGTTTTTCCAGGAATTTTTCTATTTCATCTAAGTTGCTAAAGTCATTAACATAAAGTCAGTAGTCTTTTGTTCTATTACTATCTGTGGGTTCTGTAGTGATAATTCTTCATTTTCTGTTCATACTGGTAATTTATGTGTATGTTTTATATCCATTTTGCTAGAGGTTTATCAACTTTGTTGATTTTTCCAAAGGACCAGCTTTTCACTTGTATCTGGGAAATCACTGTTCACTCCTAGGTCATGAAATTTCATTTTAAGAGTTCTGTAGTGTTAGCTCTTACATTTAAGTATATGATCCATTTTGAGTTACTTTTATGTATGATAAAAATAAGGGGTCCAACTTAAGTTTTTGTTGGGTAGAATTTTTAATACATGAATTTTGTAAAGCTGTTTCTCTATGTGTTCATTTCTTAGAATTTTACTAGTAATTTCAATATATTTCCTTACCTTCTTATTTTCTATATAGAGTACCCGTTACCGTTAATATTATACCCCTTTGTAAATGTATGGACATCTTGGAGTCATAGAGATTCTTTGACATTAGCTCTGTTTGCTCAGTTATGCTATTGTCATATGTATTAGATCTCGCGTATGAACCCCAGAAAACAATATTATAATTTTTGCTTTCAGTAATCATTTGTATTTTTAAGAATTTAAGACTAGGGTCCCTGGGTTGCTCAGTTGGTTGAGCAGCTGCCTTTGGCTCAGGTCATGATCCTGGAGTCCTGGGATCGAGTCCCACATCAGGCTTCCTGCTCAGCAGGAAGTCTGACCTCTCTACTCTCATGCTCTCTCTCTCATTCTCTCTCTCAAATAAATAAATAAAATCTTTAAAAAAAAAAAAAAAAGAATGTAAGGCTAAAATTCTTCTGTGTTTTCCAGATATTCATCATTTGTGGTCCTGTTCTTTGCTTCCTCAGGATTTGCATTTCCATTTTAGTACCATTTTCCTTCATTATGAAGAATTTCTGTTAGCCTTTGTTGTAGTCCATGCCTTCTGGTGATGAATTCTGTTTGCTGCCTTTTGTGTGAAAATACCTGTTTATCTTCCCCCCCCCCTTTTTTTTTAGTATTTATTTATTTACTTGTCAGAGAGAGAGAGAGAGAGAGAGAGAATGAATGAGTGAGTGTACCAAGTAGGGGGAGTGGCAGGTAGAGGGAGAAGCAGGCTCCCTGCTGAGCAAGGAGCCTGATGTAGGACTCGATCTCAGGACTCTGGGCTCATGACCTGAGCCGAAGGCAGATGCCCAACCGACTGAGCCACCCAGGTGTCCCTCACCTTAATTTAAAAAAAAAAAATTTTATTTATTTATTTGATAGGCAGAGATCACAAGTATGCAGAGAGTCAGGCGGGGGGCGGGGAGCAGGCTCCCCCCCGAGGAGGGATCCCGATGCGGGGCTCGATCCCAGGACCCTGAGATCATGACCTGAGCCAAAGGCAGAGGCTTAATCCACTGAGCCACCCAGGCGCCCCCCTCACCTTAATTTTTGAAGGACATATTAGTTGGATGTAGAATTCTGGGTTGAACTACAGTTGTTTTTTTTGAAGTACTTTGAAGATTTTGTGTCACTCTCTTTTGACTTCCATATTCTATGATGAGAATTCAGCCATTTTTTAAAAAACTGTTCCCCTTTATTTGATGTGTCCTTTTCTTTTGGCTCCTTGATGACATTCTTGCCTCTGTTTTCTTTTCAGCAAGCAGTTTGGGTACTTGGGGCTCACTGAGCTTTTTTGAATCTATAAAGTTCTCTGTTTTCAAATCAAAATTTTATTCAGTGTTTTTCAGGACTGACTTCTTGCCATATTCCCATATTCCATATTCTCTTCCTCCTCACCAGTTTTCCACACCATCAATTATACATGTTAGATTTCTTGACACTCTTCCATAGGTGAAGGCTTGTTCATTTTTTTTCCACTATTTTCCTTTTTTCAGATTAAAGATTAGAGATAATGTAGCTTCAGAATCACTGATATTTTTCCTTCGTCATCTTGATTTTGTTGTTAAGCTGTCCAGTAAATGTTTCATTTCATGTATGTGTGTGTGTATGTGTATACACATATATTTTGGGGGGGGGCAAGGAAGAGGTGGGGGAGGGGCAGAGGGAGAGAGAATCTTATGTATGCTCCATGCCCAGCATTAGTTGGGGCTCCATTTCACGACTCTGAGATTAAGACCTGAGCTGAGATCAAGAGTTGGATGCTTAACTGACTGAGCCACTCAAGTACCCCTATTTCTTTATTATAGTGTCTTTTACTTTGCTGAGATTTCCTGTTTCACTTAATATAGGTACATTTTTATTTTCTCTTAAACGTCAGTTACAGTAGTTATTAAAAGCCTGATTCCAGTGTTTCGGTCATCTTAGGTTTGGTTGACTTTCATTGATTGTCTTAAGCATGGTTAGCAGTCTACTTCTTACTAGATCAGGTAACTTGGATTGTTCTCTTTCTTTATTTTTTTTTTCTTTAAGGATTTTATTCATTTGAGGGAGACAAAAAGCTAGCATGAGGGGTAGAGGCAGTGGGAGAAACAGACTGCCTGCTGAGCAGGAGGTCTGGTGTGGGGCTCTGTCCCAGGACCCAAGACCGTGACCTGAGCCAAAGTCAGACTCTTAACTGACTGAGCCACCCAGGTGCACCACTTGGATTGTTTTCTAAACATTGTGAATGTTGTATGTGGAGAGTTCTGGATTCTGTTATATTCCTTTGAAGAAATTGATAACTGTTTTTCTCAGGCAATTGATTTGGTTGGACTCACACCATTATGTATTTTGAGAATTGCTAAAATCTAATTTTATTTCTTTTTTCCTTAGTTAGGCTCTAGCTTGTTCTGTGCATGGATGTTCCAAGGTTTAGTGAGAGAGTTGGGCAGATTCATTCATTCATTCATTTATTTATTCATTCATTCATTCATTTATTTATTTATTTATTTATTTATTTATTTGACAGAGATCACAAGTAGGCAGAGAGGCAGGCAAAAAGAGAAGTAGGGAAGCAGGCTCCCTCCTGAGCATAGAGCCCAGTGTAGGGCTCCATCCTGGACCCTGGGATCATGACCTGAGCCGAAGGCAGAGGCTTAACCCACCGAGCCACCCAGGCGCCCTGAGTTGGGCAGATTCTATACATAAAAATTTGGGGCTCCCCTCTTGGTTCTCTCTTTGTATGGATTCAGACCTTACTTTCCCTGTTGCTCTGAACTTTATATTCTAGTTCTTCAGATACTAAGACTGTATGAGCCTCTATCAGCTGATCGTGGCTTGTCTTCAGGCTGAAAGTTTTAAAAAAAAATGGGAGACTTTGGGTACATGGGTGGCTCAGTCTCTTAAGCGGCTTCCTTTGGCTCAGGTCATGATCCCAGTCCTAGGATTGAGCCCTGCATGAGGCTCCCTCCTCAGTGGGAAGCCTGCTTTTCTCTCTCCCTCTCCCCCTGCTTCTGCTCTGTCTTTTTCTGTCAAAAAAATAAATAAAATCTTTTTTATTTATTTTATTTGACAGATAGAGATCACAAGTAGGCTGAGAGGCAGGCAGAGAAAGAGGGAGGAGGAAGTAGGCTCCCTGCTGAGCAGAGAGCCCGATGCAGGGCTCGATCCCAGGACCTTGGGATCATGACCTGAGCCGACAGAGGCTTTAACCCACTGAGCCACCCAGGCGCCCCTAAAATCTTTTTTTTTTTTTTTTTTTTTTTTAAAGAAAACTTACTGTGCTAGTCCCTTCCAGGTTTTGACTACAGGTGAGAAACCAAAATCTGGCTGCTTACTTGTGTTGTAAGGGTTTGACTTTTATAAGCTTACTTAACTGTTCTGGAAATTCATTTTAAGAAAAAAAGAAATGATGATGGTAAATGTTTTGTCCTGCAGATACTTTATGTCACAGTTGTATCTGTCACATAAGGAAGATCAAACTTAAAACTTTATCCTTTATTGATTTATTTATTCTTATCAGCTTATTATAATATTTATAAAATTTGGTATGTTTTAGTTCATTGCAGTTATTATCTTTTTTGGCCTTAAGTTATTTCTCATTTTTAAAAAAATTTATTTATTTGTTTGAGAGGGACAGAAATAGCAAGAGAAGGCATGAGTGGGAAGGAGAGGAAGAAGCAGACTCTCCATTGAGCAGGGAGCCTGATGTGGATCTTGATCCCAGGACCCTGGTATCATGACCCGAGCCAAGGGCAGTTGCTGAACTGACTGAGCCACCCAGGGGCCCTGGCCTTAAGTGATTTAATCTTTGGCCTAGGAACCTCTTTAGGTTGGCTGATGAGTTCTTTTGACATGAATAAAATAGTTTTTTATAGCTTCCTTCCTATTTTATAGAACAAGTTATCTCGAGCTTGCTTGACCTAGACAGGGATCATATACATCTCTCAGGAGTCCTGGTGACTTTGGGAAATGCTGTTTGGAGACCACAGCCTTGGTACTAAGAGGTGCTCATTTCTACTGTAGTAGCCATAAGTCTTTGTAAAAGAAAAGATAGGTTATTTTAGATCTGTTCATTCTCTAACCCTAACCCTAACCCATGTGACTCTTGATCTTGGGGTTGTGAGTTTGAGCCCCGTGTTGGATGTGGAGATTACTAAAAAATAAAATATTTTCCTTTTTTTTTTTTTTTTTTAAAGATTTTATTTATTTGAGAGAGAAAGTGAGCTCAAGTGGGGGGTAGGGGCAGAGGCAGAGAGGGAAGGGGACAGGGAGAATGACAAGCAGACTCCCTGCCAACAGGGATCCTCACATGGGGCTTGATCCTAGGACCCTAGGATCACATCCTGAAGCATCTGACTGAACCACCCAGATGCCCAAAAAGAAGACGCCCCCCACCTTGCCCTGCCTCCCCTTGTGAGAGAGGGAGAGAATCTTAAGCAGGCTCCACGCACAGCATGGAGCCTGATAAGGGGCTTGATCTCATGACCCTGAGATCGTGACCTGAGCCAATATCAGGTGTTAGATGCTTAACCAACTGAGCCACCCAGACACCTCAAAAGTAAAATCTCTTTTTGGCAGACAGAGATCACAAGTAGGCAGAGAGGCAGGCAGAGGGAGAGGGGGAAACAAACTCCCCGCTGAGCAGAGAGCCCAACGTAGGGCTTGATCCCAGGACCCTGAGATCATGACCTGAGCCGAAGGCAGAGGCTTAACCCACTGAGCCACCCAGGCGCCCCTCAAAAATAAAATCTTAAAAAAAGAGAGGAGTGCCTAAGTGGCTCAGTTAGTTAAAGCATCTAGCTTTGGCTCAGGTCATGATATCAGGGTTCTAGGATTGGGCCCTGGCTCCTTGCTCGACGGGGAGTCTGCTTCTCCCTCTGCCTTTCCCCCTGCTTGTGTGTGTGCACTCTCTCTCTCTCTTTCGAATAAATAAAATCTTTCTAAAAAATGATGATGGTAAATATTTTATTGTATAGATACTGCCTTATGCCCACAATTATGTCTTTTATTATGAGGAGGATCAAACCTAAAACCTTATTCTTTTATCATTTTATTTTTTCTTTCCACTATATAGTAGTATTTCCAGTTATTTCCTTGCTGTATCTTGTAATATGATGGTAATCACAGACTGGGTAGACCAGTATATTGGACTGTTGTTACATAACCACAGCCTCCCAGAGGGTCAGTATTTTGGGTGAACTTGTTTAGTGAATTGTAGTGGGTTTTATCTTTTGGCAAAAGAATTTGATAAAGTAGAAAAAGTATTTGGAAATTAATCTCTACATTCTAAAGATGGAAAATAGTTGCATCATTTCTTACTGTACTACATGATGTAGTGAAGAAAGAGCCATCTTGTATGACTTGCACTTGTTTGGGCTTTCTTTTTTTTTCGTTGTAAAATATGAGATCTTCAATGCGTGCTTGCTTGCTTGTTTGATTTCCTTATAATCTGTGTTCCTTTTCACAGGAAATTTTTATTTTTCTCCTCTGCCCCAACCCCTACTTGTACCTTTTAACACTGCTTCTTACTAAAATCATAATGAATCTGTGGAATTGTCATAATAACATGTTTGACTGCATCCTGCCTTATAAAACTTTTCAGTTTGACAAAACAGAGGATCATGGGGACAAGATGAAATCAGAGAGGCAGACAAATTTATTATAAGAGACTCTTGAGGTGCCTGGGTGGCTCATTGGGTTAAAGCCTCTGCCTTTGGCTCAGGTCATGATCTCAGAGTCCTGGGATCGAGGCCTGCATCTGGCTCTCTGCTCAAGCAGGGAGCCTGCTTCCTCCTCTCTCTCTCTGCCTGCCTCTCTGCCTACTTGTGATCTCTGTCTGTCAAATAAATAAATAAAAGTCTTATTAAAAAAAAAAAGACTCTTAATCAAGGGCACCTGGGTGGCTCAGTTGGTGAAGTATCTGTCAGGTCATGATCCCAGGGTCCTGGGATTGAGTCCTGTGTTGGGCTCCCTGCTCAGTGGAGAGCCTGCTAATAATACACTGTATGTTAATTGAATTTAAATAAAAAAAATTAAAACTTTTCAGTTTGAATTGGTTTACTATAAGATCTGGCGTCTCTCTGGTTCAGGGTCCCTGATACCAGATCCTTCCTGAGTTATGGTATAATCTTTTAACTATAATTTGACATTCTTTTCCTGTACTTTTTTTTCTCTGAAGTCTCATATTATCAATTTATTTTATTTTATTTTATTTTATTTTAAGATTTTATTTATTTATTTGACAAAGAGATCACAAGTAGGCAGAGAGGCAGGCGGGGGCGGGGAGTAGGCTCTCTTCTGGTCAGAGAGCCCAGTGTGGGGCTCAGTCCCAGGACCCCGAGATCACGACCTAAGCCAAAGGCAGAGGCCCTACCCACTGAGCCACCCAGGCGCCCCTATTTTTGTTTTTAGTAGGAAGACATGACATGTAGTAGTGTATCTGTACAAAACTTTAAATTATAAAACAGTATTTTAGAATAAAGAAATAAACTCATAATCTTACCATCTTCACCATAGTCCTGTTAATCATATTTTGTGTATCTTAGGGTTTATTTTTCTCCATAAATTTATGTGAATATACCATTATTTCTCTCATGGTTATACAGTTAGACTTTTAATGCATTTTTTAAAAAAAGATTTATTTGAGAGAGAGAGCACAAACAGAGGGAATGGGCAGAGGGAGAGGGAGAAGCAGACTCCCTGCTGAACAGGAAACCTGAGCCTGGGATCGGGACCTGAGCTGAAGGTAGATGCTTGACTGAACCACTCAGGCGCCCTTCTTTTTTATACAGTTCTTATAATTTTATTTTCATTTTTGCAAGAGAGAAAGAGAAAGAGCACGTATGAGTGGAGGGTGGGGCAGAGAGAGTAGGAGGGAGAATCTTACGCACGCTCAGTGCCTGAGCATGGAGCCCAGCACAGGGCTTGATCTCATGACCATGAGATCATAACCTGAGCTGAAGCCAAGAGTCCACACTGGGTGTAGACATTAGTTCAAAAAAAAAAAAGACAAGCTTTACAAGATAAGTCTTACTGAATTAGTGGTAAAAAATGAATAGAAGTTATCTAGCTGTGAAAGAAGGTTGGGGTCTAGGACAGGCATTATGGGTAGAAAGTAAAAACAACACATTTAAGGGGTGAAGCAAGAATGAACTTTGGAGTATTTATAGAAGTGAAGGAAGAGGGGCACCTGGATGGCTCAGTCAATAGAGCATGTGACTTTTGAACATGAATTCAAGACCCATGTTGGGCATAGAGTTTATGTAAAAGGAAACAAGAAGTGAAAGAGGAAAAGGCAGTATTGCCTAGACAGTGAGATGTTGGAAAGAGAAGATTGTGGAAGTAAGTAGGGGCTAGATCATATAGGGAGACCATTAAAATGTTTATTAAGTGGTGTAGTCGTATACTTGGACCTACATTTTTGTTGAAGTTCACTCTGGATTGGTAGTATAGGTAAGAGTAAGTATGGGGAGACAACTGAGCGGGCATCCCTGAAGTGGTCCTGATGAAACGTGATTTTGGCTTGCAGTGGGCTAATAGTAGTGTACATGGAGAAAGGTAGTCAAATCTCACCAGTACTCAGGAGGATGAATTGGCAAAATGTACTGTTTCGTTAAGTATGAGTTAGAGAGTAGGGTGAAGCTGTCAAAAGATGATGTCTAGGTGTCTTGTATTGGCAATAGGTGGTTGGGTGTATCATTACAAAGATAAGGAAAGGGCATTTGGCTGGCTCAGTCAAAAGAGCATGCGATTCTCGATTGTGGGGTTTTGAGTTCAGGCCCCATTTTTGGTGTTGAGATTATTAGAAAAAGTTAATAAACTTAAAAAAAAAAAAGATAGGGAATACTGTAGGAAGAGCATTCGTTGCCACAGATTGAGATTTCAATTCTGAATGTTTTATATATGGATCCAAATATAGAGCTGAATAGGAGGTAAAATTTTAGAGTCATTGGCACACTTGTAATTTAGTTGGTATTAGATTTATGGAAAGTAGGAGATTGTGTAGTGTTTAAGATGCAATGAGAAGGCATCTTAAGGTGGAGCCCTGAGGAACTAGCTCATTTAAAGTTTAGACATAGTGATCAGAAATGCGTTGCCAAAGAGGTTAGAGGAAAATCGGAAGAGTGAAATACTGGAAAACAAATACAGGATCTAATGGCTTATGCTTTATTAGTTATTCACTTTTTAATTTTTTTTGTTAATTTATTTGACAGACAGAGATCACAAGTAGGCAGAGAGGCAGGCAGAGAGAGAGGAAGGAAAGCAGGCTCCTTGCTGAGCAGAGAGCCCGATGTGGGGCTCGATCCCAGGACCCTGAGATCATGACCTGAGCCGAAAGCAGAGGCTTTAACCCACTGAGCCACCCAAGCGCCCCTTTATTCACTATTTTATCTTAATTTTCTTCTCTTACTTTCCTTCGTAATTTGTTTATATTACTATATTATATGCTGCAAAACCTCTTTGGAGAGCATAATAAATAATAATAAATACTCAGGTGTGACCTCTAGGAACATATTCTTCATAGTAAGACAGTATCATTGGAACTATGCTGTTTATTATTTTTATAATTGTATCTGTCTCCTATCAGTAGTGAAAAGAAATAGTTGTACTAGCTCTACCTTTTTTTTTTTTTTTTAAGAGATTTTATTTACTTATTTTTGTGAGAGAAAGAGCAAGCATGAGTAGGGGTGAAGGGCAGAGGGAGAGGGAGAAGCAGACTCCATGCTGAGCAGGGAGCTCGATGTGGGACTCCATCCCAGGTCATGACCTGAGCTGAAGGCAGATGCTTAACTGATGGGAGCCACCCAGGTGCCCCTGCTACCAAATTTTAATAGTTTTGAGGTTATAGGGAAGATGTTACATTTTGGTAATCTGTAAAATATTTGTTTTCTTTCTTTTTTAAAAATAGAGATGTGAACTGTGTCCTCATAAGGATGGAGCTTTAAAAAGAACAGATAATGGGGGTAAGTACAGAGACTTCTAAAAATTTTTTTATTGAAAACTAGAGTGGAGAGTATTTAAAAATATCTGGTAGTTCATATTATTATATCAAATTAAATGTTTACTGCTCATATATTTTTGATAGTAAAGGATGTAATTTTTGAATCTTCATTGCTACTTTATGGACAAACTTTCAAGCTTTTTGTTTTTGAGAGAGAGAGAGTGCGAGTTGGGGTGTAGTGGGAGAGAGAGAGAGGGCTCCACACCTAGCACAGAGCCAGAATCCAGGCTTGATCTCATGACCCTGAGATCTTGAAACTGAGCTGAAATTGAGAGCTGGACTCTTAACCGACTGAGCCATCAGGTGACTCTAAACGTTTTTTTTAATGTAGAATGGGCCACATACTTCTAATTAAAACCTTAATTTTTTTAATAGGTATAATTTTCTTATAGTAGAAATTATTTTTGGAAAAATAAGCTACTTTTTTTTGATTGTTAGAGCTTAACTCTGATCTTTTAGACCCTTTTTCTCTTTTTTGTATTGCTGGACAGGTGATACTTCTAGTGAATGTTAATATTAACACCCTGAGGATTTTTGTTGCTTGAATATAGAGAAATGCTGACTTCTGTCTTAAAATTTTGGTGTGCTTTCCTGAGGACCCTCGTGTATATTTCATTTACATCTCCAGTTTTAGTTACCTTCCTCTGAGAAATCCATATTTCTTTATAACTCTGTACCATTCTTAAATATGTAGTCATGAATTTATCAAACTTCAGCATACTATGAAAATTAACTGATGAAGAAACTTATAAAGTAGAGGTTGTAACTCCTGTGAGTACACTTTCATTTTGGGCAGCCACCTCTAAAGCATTTTTGGCATGGAAAAGAAGAATGACATGAGTAAATGAAAGGGAAAAATAAAATGTTTTTGCCTAGCTCTACATAAATTTATTTATATACAATTGTAATGTTTAGACTGTTATACAGTCACATTGTACAAAATTTTAAAAAATATTAGAGAAACCCTTGCTCCTGTTGCTTTGACCCTCTGCCTAGTTTCTCAACAACTTTCCTGCTGTTGATACAGTTGCTGTTATTACTTATTTGTATATCTTTCTAGGGTTTTTTTCTTATATGCAAATAAATATGAATAAAGAAATATTTTCTCTTAATTTTTATGCGGGTGGATGTATATTATACATACTCTTTTGCATCTTAATTTTTCCACTGAACAATTTATTACCAGTATAAAGCTCTCTTTTTTTATGTAATCAGTCACCTGTTGATAAACTTTTTGATCTTCTGCTTTTATAACTAATGCTTATATACATGTCATACATATGTACATCAGTAGGATTATTAATTCCCAGGGTGGAACTGTTGGGTCAAAGTTTGTAGTTAATTTGCTAGCTATTTCCCAATTGTTTTCCCCATTGATTGTACCAATTTCTGTTTTTGGCACAATGAATGAAAAACTTATTCTCCATATCCGTTGGTAATTCAGTAGGTGAGAATTGGTATCTCAGAGCAGTTATTTTGCATTTCTCTCATTGTGAGTGAAGCTGAACATCTTATATTTTTAAAGACAAGTTGTATTTTTCTCTTTCTGGTCTATTAATATGTTTTTTCTCTTTGGTTGTTGATCATTTTCTTTTTGATTTGTTGGAGCTTTCATAGATGCCCCTCATTCACTAGGCTTTTGTGATAGGAGTTGGGCTAGTCCCCCCTACCCCCCAGTTTAGTCTTTGCTTATGGGGCTTTTTACCATGCAGAAGTTTTTTATTTTTATTTAGGTGAATTTATTAATCTTGTCTTTCATTTTGAACCATTAGTTAGAAAGGCCTTCCCTACTCCAAAGTTAGTAAAGGAATTCTTTCACATTTTCCTCTAGTGTTTTTATGGTTTCTTTTTTTTTTTACAGTTTAATCTTTGATACATTTGGAATGTATCCAGGTAATACAGTGTGAGGTATGGATCCAACTTTATTTTTTCCTAGATGCTAAAATGCTACCATTTGTCCCATCACCATTTATTGAACAGTTCATCTTTCTTCACTGATTTGAAATGCCATCTTTGTTAGAGTCTAAATTTGATGTGTATTTAAAATATTCTGACCAAACTGTGTTCCAAAATTGATTTGCAAATTATTTTGGAACCTGGAATGCATTTTCCTATTGAAATGCTAATTATATTTCTAGACTAGTTAAAAAAAAAAACAAAAAAACCAGTGTACCTGATGGTACAATATTGATAGTAACTGTTCTTTTTTCTTTCTTTGGTTTTTTTTTTTTTTTTTTGTAATAACAATTTTTTAATATCTGACACCCCTTTTTCATGCTGGGAAATATGTTACAAGTTTTAGTTTAGGTTTTATTTTCTTGGTAATCAGGATGAGCAGTTTCTCAATGCAGCTTCTAATTCTCTCAGTCTCATCTGCTGTATATAGTTCTCGGTTGTTAAGGTAAGTAAATACTTAAAAAGCTTAACAGGTTCGTGTGTGAGAAGTGGGGTTGGGTTATTACAGGCAGAAGGAGAAGCAAATGATAAAAGACACAAGTATATCAAAGATTGAAAATAATTTGGAATTAGACTATAAAGTTTGAATGGCAGGCCTTCTGAGAGGTGAAACTAACGATATAGGCAAAGTTGTCATTACTTCCCCTCCCCCGTCCTCATCTGCTTTGTGTCCCTTCCTTCTTACCCTACCCCTCTTGGCTTTTCTGTACTAAGGACTTGATCCTGTTGATTATGGGGAGCCGTTGAAGGTGAGGAATAACATGAGATTTCTGTTTTAGAAAGGTCACTCTCTGGCAACAGCATCGTGGTGAATGGATTGGAAGGATATGAGACCAGACCAGCTGTAAAAAAGAACAGTAGAGCTGGATCATAAGTGCATTTAACATACTTGAAATCAGCTATATAGCCTGGGGGTGGGAGGAGATTCAGAAAAAAAAATTGTTGAGTTGGCCATTTTCCTCATCAAGTGTATGTTCTAGACAAACCTGTACGGAAATCCTTGTGAATGATTGTAAGGCTTTCCCAGCTATCATTGACAAAGATGTAAAATATATTATTGAGGGGCCCAGGCAAGAGGTGGTGATGTTACTTACTTACATTCTTTTGTTTTTGTTAAAACTAAAAAACTTTTAATTCCAGTATAGTTAACATACATCGTTATATTAGCTTCAGGTATACAATATGATGATTCAGCAATTCTGTATATTACTCAGTTCTCATCAGGGTAAGTGTTACTCTTCATCTCCTTCACCTATTTCACACATCCCCCACCCCACCAACAGTTTGTTCTCTGTAGTTGAGTCTGTTTCTTGATTTGTCTTTTTTTCTTTGTTCGTTTTTTTTTTCCCTTAAATTCCAAATATGAATGAAATAATAGGTATTTGTCTTTCTCTGACTGACTTACTGCATTTTAGCATTATAATAACTGGATCCATTCATGTTTTTGCAAGTGGCAAGTTTTCATTTCTTTTAATGGCTGAGTAATATTCCTGTGTGTTTGTGCATGTGTATGTAATATATATATATTTTAAGTTTACTTATTTTAGGTAATCTCTATACCCAACATGAGACTTGAACTCATAACTCCAAGATCAAGAGTTGCATGCTTTTCTGACTGAGCCAGCAGGTGCCCCCATATCTTTATCCATTCGTCTATTGGTGGACACTTGGGGAGCTTCCATAATTTGGCTGTTGCAAATAATGCTGCAATAAATATAAAGGTGCATATATCTTTCCAAATTAGTATTTTCTGTATTCCAATAGTGTGAATAGATACTACTCTATCATATGGCAGTTCTATTTCTAATTTTTTTTTTTTAAAGAATTTATTTATTTATTTGACAGACAGAGATCACAAGGAGGTAGAGAGGCAGGCAGAGAGAGAGGAGGAAGCAGGCTCCCTGCTGGGCTCGATCCCAGGACTCTGGGATCATGACCTGAGCCGAAAGCAGAGGCTTTAACCCACTGAGCCACCCAGGCCGTCTCTATTTCTAATTTTTTTGTGGAATCTCTATACTGTTTTCCATAGTGGCAGCACCAGTTTGCATTTTCACTAACAGTACACAGGAGTTCCCTTTTTTTTCACATCCTCACTAACACTTGTTGTTTTTGTGTTTTTGATTTTAGCCATTCTGACATGTGTGAGGTGAAATGTTGTTGTGGTTTTGATTTGTATTTCCTTGATGATTAGTGATGTTAATCATCTTTTCTTGTGTCGGTTGGCCATCTGTATGTCTTCTTTGGAGGAATGTCCACGTCTTCTGCCCATTTTTAATTGGATTGTTTGTTACTACATTCTTGAAGAAATTTCAGAATAAATTGAGGCTTATTGATGGATACTGCCTTACAGAAAAATGAGAAGAACTTACAAAATCTGACAGGGTAATGTGCTCAAAATTGGAATTTTAAGGGATTTTTCAAGGACAGTTTTGGTTATGCTTATTTTTTGTTTTAGAATCTAAACCCTACAGAGATGAAACTGCTTAATTGCAGTAAGTTTAAGAGACAGATTGGTGATGAAGGAAAGGTTGAAGATAGCAGTAATAGGAGGGTAAAAATGAGGGAATGGACATCAGAGATATTAAGTATTAGTTATTAATATTAATATCAACAGTATAATATTACTATTTTATTATTTTATAATATTAACATTAGTATTAGGTATTAAATATAAGTATTAAGTACATTAAGGTAAAATTTTACAGGTATATTTTAGAAAATATACCTATTTTATTAGGCAAAACATTGAGCATACATAAAAGTAGAGAGAATCCCCAGGTACCTGGCTTTAGCAGTGATCAGTCGTGGCTAGTCTTGTTACATCTGAACCCTTCCCTATGCCATTCTGATTTATTTTGAATTTTGTGAGCATCACTAGCACATGGATGTTTTTAAAAATGCACAATATATTATCACACACTTAAAAAATTGACAAGGATTTCTTAAAGCCATCAACTATTCAGTCCTTGTTCAGATTTCCCTGATTGTCTCCCTAAATGTTTTCTTTTTATATTTGAATGAATCAGTATCCAAATAAGGTCCATAAGCTGGATCCATAAGGTGCATACATTGTAATTGTTTATACGTTTCTTAGGTCTCTTTGTACCACTCCTCCCTCCCCCAATTCCATTGTCACTTTACTTATGGAAAAATCTAGGACATTTGCCTTGTATTGTTTCCCACAATACAATTCATTGATTGCCTCTCAATTGGGGTGTGTGTGTTTATGTGTGCGAACATGTTACTTTGCTCCATATTTTCTGTACATTAGTAGTTAGATGTATTCAGAGGCTTGATCATACTCAGTTTATTGTGGGGGCAGTTATAAAAATACCTCATAGTGTTGTATACTTTCTTCATGAGGCATATATTTGCTTTTTTTTTTTTTTTGACGGGTATCTGGACCATTATTTAGTGGTTGAGTAAATTGTGGTATTCTGAAAAAAAAAAAAAATTGTGTTATTCTGTCATTAGGTATTAGCAGGATTATTTCTATAAAGAGAACCAATTCCTTATCAAGTCTTCCATTACTGTAAAGTGCAGTTTGTGAAGGAAGGACAGGATATTTTACTCTTTTTCTTAAAATTGAGGTAAAATTCGTATAGTATAACATTTTAACGAACTTAAGATACACAGTTCAGTGACATTTTCTACTTTTCACCTGTTACACAGTTACCACATCTGTTAATTCCCAAAACATTTTTATTATGTAACTTAAAGTATGGTTTCATAAACAGAATCTGTACATTCTGCCTTCTAGTCTTTCTCCTCCAGCCCTTGGCAAACAGCAGTCTGCTTTTTGTCTTTATGGATTTTCTTATTCTGTATATTTTACATAACTATAATAATCACACAGTGTATGACCTTTTGAGTCTTGTTTCTTTCTTGGCATAATATTTTTCAGGTGCATCAGTACTGCAGCCTGTATTAGTACTTCAGTGCTATTTGTGGCTGAATAATAACTCCTCTGTGTGTGTGTGTGTGAGAGAGAGAGAGAGAGAGAGAGAGAAAGAGAGATTGAGATTGCTCATGTTGGTCCTTCCAGTTTTTGGACATTTGTGTTGTTTCTACCTTTCGGATGTTGTGAGTAGTGCTGCTACGAACATGGTTGTACAAGTATCTGTTTTATCTCTTTTCAGTTTTGCGGGGATATACTAGGAGTGGCATTGATGGGTCAAATAATGATTCTGTGTTTAACTTTTTGAGGAACCACCAAACTTTTTCATAGTGGCTGTACCATTTTTACATTCCCACAAGCAACGTATGAAAGATCCAGTTCCTTTTCATTTTCACCAACACTTCTTCTCAAGTTGACTTCCTCTGTTCAGTCTCCTTTTTTTTCTTTTTTAAAGAGAGAGAGTGCACATGTGGGTGAGGGGCAGAGGGAGCCCAGCGGGAAGCCCAGCGCTGGGCTTGATGTTATGACCTGAGCCAAAATCAAGAGTTTGGACACTTAACCGGCTGAGCCACCCAGGCACCCACCCCATTTTTCTCTCCTTCCTTCCTTCCTTCCTTCCTTCCTTCCTTCCTTCCTTTCTTTCTTTCTTTTCTTTCTTTCTTTCTTTCCTTCTTTTAAACAAAGTACTGCAGAGACTGCCTAACTGTGTACAATGTAATCATGGATACTGGGCAATAGCAAAAATTCCTTCTAGTGGAATTGCTGGGTCAGAGACTATGAACATCTGTAATTTCAGTGGATTTTGCCAAATCCTCCTCTGTTGAGATTGTAGTAATTTACACTCTGTTCACAGTACATAAGAAGAACTTGTTCTTATCATACTTACCTCAGCACTTACACAACCATTTAAGTGGGTTTTAATTTTGTATCCTTCATCAGACTCGTAAGTCATAATTGGCTTACCCAACACCAAATATACTTACTGAAGGGAAACTGTACACAAATGCAGTAATACAGAGACCTCCAAACTCTGATGCAAGTCTTAATGTCTTCATTGTTTTGGTTATAAAATTGACAAGAAGCTAATGGGAATGCAGGTCATATTAGCATGGGGAAGCCACCAGATTTGGTTATCCTCAGCTTAAAAATGCCAGCTAGTCATGTAGCCTCTGTATTTTTAAGTGGCTGGCTATTTTGTTTTAATGTAGCTGCGGGCCATAAATTATGTAAGTCATACAGTGTAGACTCCTGACAACCAAGTACAATAGGCTAAAACAGAGCACGCTCAGATATGTCCTAATAACTTGTCACACCCTACAGTACTGTCATCTATCTTCAGAGTTGGTGTTGCAAGAAGTTAAACTACTGTATTTTCCTCCAGAGCCCGAAGGAAGGATTCTGAGTCCAGTTTTTAACCCTTTCCATCCATCTTTATCAAGGATATATATATATATTTTAAAAAGATTTTATTTATTTATTTGTCAGAGAGAGAGAGCGTGCGAGCACATGCAGATGGAGTGGCAGGAAGAGACAGAGAGAAGCAGGCTCCCTGCTGAGCAAGGAGCCTGATGTGGGACTTGATCCCAGGACGCTGGGATCAGGACCTGAGCTGAAGGCAGCCGCTTAACCAACTGAGCCACCCAGGCGCCCCATATCAAGGATATTTTTATATTTGCCAGTGTGATAGATAAAAATTATGTCAGTGTTGCTTTAACTTATATTTGTTATTGTGAGAGTTTATCAACTTTTCGTATGCTTAAAAGATAATTTGTATTTCCTTTATGTGAAGTATTCCTTCATATTCTTACCTCAGTTTTCTCTTGGTAAATTCCTCAAGGTACATTTTTGGATTGCTGTGTATGAATTGCTGGAGTTTTTCCTACCAGATTTTTTTTAAACCATTTTTCCCCCTTAATGTTCTTTTGCATTTAATTGCCATGTTTCTATGCCTCTTCTGTTTGTAAGAATTTCTCAGTCTTGTTTTTCATTGCCTTAGCACTCTTGAGGAATACTGGCTGGGTACATGTTCAGTGCCCCCCAATCTGGGTTCGCCTGGTATTTTCTCATAATTAGCTTGGGTTGGTGGATTTGGGGAAAAAGTACCATAGAGGTTAAGTCTGTTGCTCATGTTGTCATATCCGGGAATACAAAAATTCCACAAGACATCACTGATGATATTATCAGGCTGTTTAATTTTTAAAAATCCCTTTGGCATTTTGATGATACTTTTCTTAAATTTGTAGATTAGCTTATGGAAAATTGACATTCTTTAAACAAATATTTATTGTTTTGCCTCCTATGTGCAGTGTTCTAGGTAGCCATGAACAAAACAGACCAATAGGGTTTACTTACATTTTGGAAGGGGCAAGTTGGATAATAAATGAAATAGGTAAATAAATTGTACAGTTTAAATAAAATACAGTTTACCATGTATTATGGAGAAAAGTAAAGAAGAGGATGCAGAGCGAAATCTGAAATGTGCGTTTGAAAATTTAAGTAAAGCGATTGGGGAAGACTCCACTGAGAAATGACATTTGGGGGCACCTGGGTGGCTCAGTGGGTTAAGCCTCTGCCTTCGGCTCAGGTCATGATCTCTTGCCCCCAACCAAGCCCTGTTCTTGGTAAAGTAATCAGTGATCTCCATGTGGGTGAATCAGTTCTCA
Organism: Mustela lutreola; assembly: GCF_030435805.1. NCBI lineage: Eukaryota > Metazoa > Chordata > Mammalia > Carnivora > Mustelidae > Mustela > Mustela lutreola. Next base: position 19,639,422 of record NC_081297.1, on the reverse strand, counting down.
AGTCCCATGTTAGTTCATCTTTAGCAACATTTGACAATTTTGATCATTCTTTCTTGAATACTTCATTTTCTTGCTGGGACAGCACTCTTCTTTTCTTCGACCTTATTGATTTCCCCTTGTATTTTTCCCCACTCTGCTCTTGCAGACATTGACCTCTAAATATTAGAGTGCTTCAGGGTATAGGCCTTCTGCATTTACTTCTGGAATGAACTTACTGAGTATTATGGCTTAATAACATCTGTGGTCTATACATTGATAGCACCCAAACTTCTATATCTAACCTTTTCTTTTCTCTTGAACTCTGGATTCATAAATCTCTTGTTTCTTGCCACATCATCTGCTTGTGTGATAGGTACATGAACTTAACATGGACATTTGGTATAAACTTGTGGAATCACTATGTTGTACACCTAAAACTATGTATACATTATATGTCAACTATATTTCAATTTAAAAAAGACACTATAGAAGCAAAAAAACCAACATGGATATCTAAACTCCACTTTCTCATTCCATTTGGTTACCCTGCCCATTTAAAGGCAGATTTGCCTCTCCAAATTGTTTACAGAACTACGTGAACCTACCGCTGCCAACCCTTCCATAATTAATTTTTAAAAAAGATTTATTTATTTATTTGAGAGAGAGAGTGTATGGGGTGGCGGTCAGAGGGTGAGGGAGAGAGAATCTGAAGCAGAGTCTGTGCTAAGTGCGAGCCTAACATGGGCCTCAGTCTCATGGCCTTGAGATCATGACCTGAACCAAAATGAAGAGTTGGATGCCCAACTTACTGTGCCACCCGGGCTCCCCTCCATAATTAATCTTATAACATTTGTTCCCTTTTTGTACCTTATACAACTTTGCCCTCCTCTTGGCTATGACTTAAAGATCTTTTTTTTTTTTTTTTTTTAAAGATTTTATTTATTTATTTGACAGAGAGAGATCACAAGTAGGCAGAGAGGCAGGCAGAGAGAGAGAGAGAGAGAGAGGAGGAAGCAGGCTCCCTGCTGAGCAGAGAGCCCGATGCGGGACTCGATCCCAGGACCCTGAGATCATGACCCGAGCCGAAAGCAGTGGCCCAACCCACTGAGCCACCCAGGCGCCCCTATGACTTAAAGATCTTAAATCAACAACTTGACTTAACTTCTCAGAAAACGAGATAAAAAAGAAAAAGCACAAAGCAAACTGAAGGAAGGAAATAAAAGAAGGGAGATAAATAGAATAGAGATAGAAAATCAATAGAAAAAAAAATCCGTGAAATTAGGGGTTGGTTTTTTGGAAAAAAAAAGGGAACAAAATAGACTGTTAGCTGATTTTTTTAATGGCATGGGTGTCATTTATTTTATTATTTAAGTCTAGTTGACATACAATGTTACATTAGTTTCAGTGTGTACAACATAGTGATTCAACTTCTCTGTAAGTTATGCTGTACTCATCGTTGAGTGTTAGCTACTGTCACCATAACTGACCATATTCCCTATGCTGTACCTTTTATTCTTGTGAATTATTCATTCCATAACTGGAAGCCTGTATCTCCTACTCCTTTTTACCCATTTCGCTCATTCCCCCACTCTCTTTCCCTCTGACAGCCATTAGTTCTCCATGTTTATAGATCTGATGTTGCTTTTTTTTCTTTATTCATGTTTTATTTATTTATTTTTTATATTCCACACTGATAGCAAAACTAAGAAAAAAAAAGTATAGAAATGATTAAAATTAGAAATGGAAAGGGGGCACATTACAGCTGATGCCACAGAAATAAAAAGGATTATTAGAGAATTTAATAATTTGATAACAGTTGAATAACCTAGAAGAATGGATAAAGTCCTAGAAACACACAACCTACCTGGATTGAGTCATGAGGAAATAAAAATCTGAACAGACCAGCAACTAGTAAGGAGATTGAGTCAGTATTTAAAACCCCAGTAAAGAAAAGTCCAGAACCAGATGGCTTCCCCAGAGAACTGATTCTCTGGAAACTCTTCCCAAAAAATTGAAGAGGGGTCATTGAAGCTCATTTTATGAGGTCAAGCTTATTATGAGAACAAAAACCAGACAAAGGCTTTATAAGAAAAGAAAACTATAGATCAGTATACCTGATAAATAGGGATGTAAAAGTCCTCAACAAAATGCTAGCAAACTGAATTCACCAGCATCTTAAAAAGGTCGTATATGATTGATTTATTGCTGGAATGTAATAGTTCAGCATATGAAACTCAATCAATGTGTAATACACCATATTATCAGAATGAAGGACAAAACCCACATGATCATTTAATTTCCATTGATGCAGCAACACCTGTTCATGATAAATGAACCTATCAAACTTGGATGGATGGAAACTACCTTAACATATATACAGAGGCCATATATGAAAACCCATAGCTAATATCATTCTTAGTAGTTAACGACAAAACTTTCCCTCTAAGACAGATAATATGGCAAGAATGCCTGCTTTCTTCATGGCTGTTCAACATGTTATTGGAGTCTTAGAGTACTTAGGGAAGAAAAGGACATTGAAAACACCTAGTCTGAAAAGGAAGAGGTGAAATTATCTTTGTTTGCAGATGATATGATCATATTTGTCGCAAACCTTAAAGATTCCACAGAAAAACTCTTAGCACTAAAAAACTCAGCAGAGTTGCAGAATACAAAATCAACATGTAAAATTAGTTGTTAGGACAGGTTCTTCAACAAATAGTGTTGGGAAAAATGGATATCCACATGCCAAAGAATGAACTTGAACTCTGATCTTAACACCATGTACAAATACTAACTCATTGTAGATCAAAGATTTAGGTACATAAGACTCAAAATTATGAAATTTCTAGACGAAAACATATGGAGAAAGCTTCACGACTTTGGGCTTGGAAATGAATTCTTGGATATGATACCAAATACATAGGCCAGAAAAGAAAAAAAAGATAAAAATAGAAAAAGAAAAAATAGACAAGTGGGACCACACAAGCTTACAAACTTTTGTGCATCACAGAACCCAGTCAGTAGATTGAAAAGGCAATGGAATGGGAGATAATATATAAAGAACTCTTAGTATTCAACAACAGAAATAGCAAATAACCAATTTAAGAATGGGCAAAGAGCATGGATAAACATTGCTCCAAAGATGATATGCAGATGACCAACAGGCACATAACTAATCAACACAGAAATGCAAATTAAAACCACAATGACATCAGTGCATACCCATTTAGAAGAGCCACTATCAGCCCCCCTCCAAACAAAAACCACCCCAGAAGATAAGAATTTCCAAATACATTTTTATTTCCTTCTGCTTTCTTGGGAGTTGTATTTGGCTGTCTTCTAAAATTTTAAGATGGAAATTTGATTTAGGTCATTAATTTGTAGGCTTTCCAGTGTATACTTTTCAAATTGTGTGTTTCTGGAGAGAAATTTAACTTAGCCTCTAACTTAGATAAAATTTCCATTAAAATTAAACTTCCTTTTTATTTTTATTTTTATTTTTATTTTTTTTAAAGATTTTATTTATTTACTTGAGAGAGAGACAGTGAGAGAGAGCATGAATGAGGAGAAGGTCAGAGAGAGAAGCAGACTCCCCATGGAGCTGGGAGTCCAATGTGGGACTCGATCCCGGGACTCCAGGATCATGATCTGAGCCGAAGGCAGTCGTCCAACCAACTGAGCCACCCAGGCGTCCCTAAACTTCCTTTTTAAAAAGATTTTATTTATTTATTTGCCAGAGAGAGATCACAAGTAGGTAGAGAGGTGGGGGGGGTGGGGTCTGGAGGGGGTAGTAGGCTCCCTGCTGAGCAGAGATCCTGATGCAGGACTTGATCCCAGGATCCTGAGATCATGACCTGAGCCCAAGGCAGAGGTTTAACCCACTGAGCCACTAGGATTCCCTAAACTTCTTTTTTAAGTACTGTTTTCACCCTTTCATAATTAAGAGGTTTGTTTAATTTCCAAATACATGAGGATTCTCTTTTTATTATCAGTTTTGAATTTAATCTTGGCAGAATACATGGTCTTTGATTTCAGTCCTCTGGGGTTTTAAATGAGACTTGGTTTATGGCTTGATATGGTCAGTTTTTAAAGGAATTTTATATGTGGTTTATAATGTGTAGTCTTGGATTATTGCAGTGTTTTATATATATCCATAAGGTTGTATTTGATATTTGCATTGTTATGATCATCTATATCCTTGCAGTTACGTTGAATGCTTATTTTGTCATTTACTGAAGATATGTTAATATTTTACATTGTCATTATGTAATCTCAGTTTTTGCCTTATATATTTTGATGTTATTAGGTGCATGCACATTTAGAATCACTGCATTTTTTCTTTATGAATTGGATTTCTTTTTTTTTTAAATTAACATATAATGTATGATTTGCCCCAGAGGTACAGGTCTGTGAATCGTCAGGCTTACACACTTCACAGAACTCACCGTAACATATACACTCCCCAATGTCCATAACCCAACCAACCTCTCCATACTCCCTTCCCCCTGGCAACCCTAAATTCAATTTCTTTCTTTTTTCTTTTTTTGAAAATTTTATTTAATTTATTTGACAGAGATCACAAGTAGGCAGAGAGGCAGGCAGAGAGAGAAGAAGGGAAGCAGGCTCCTTGCTGAGCAGAGAGCCCGATGTGGGGTTCAGTCCCAGGACTCTGGGATCATTAGCTGAGCCGAAGGCAAAGGCTTTAACCCACTGAGCCACCGAGGTGCCTCATGAATTCGATTTCTTATCCTTGTAGAATACCACTCAAAGTGTGTTTCAGCCGATCCTAACATAACTGTGTTAGGTTTCTACTAGCTTTTGTTTTCAAATGGTGTATATTCTTTTAGTTTTAAGTTTTGTGAATTCTCTTGTTAGCTGGTAAGTAGTTGCTCTTTACCAGTCCAACGTTTTTGTCTGTGTATTACATTTAATGTATGTGTATAGGTGTGTGCCTGTCTTCATTTCTCTGTGTCTCTGTATATTTGGATTTGGATTTAAATCTTACTAAATGTTTTCTATTTGTCCTTTTACTTTTTTTAAAAGATTTTATTTTTTTGACAGAGAGAGAGATCTTGAGTTGGTGGCAGAGGCAGCAGGAGAAGCAGACTCCCCACTGAGCAGGGAGCTGATACGGGGCTTAATTTCAGGACCCTGAGATCATGACCTGAGCTGAAGGCAGACGCTTAATGGACTGAGCCACCCAAGCACCAGTCTTTTTACTTTTATGTTATTTTTCTCTTCATTCTTACCTTCTTTTGGATTACTTTTTAAATAATACACTATTTTTTAGAGCAGTTTTAGGTTCCCAGCAGTATTGAGCATAGTCTCTTCATTATCAACATGCATAGTCTCTTCATTATCAACATCTTTACCAGATTGGAACATCTATTATTGATGAACCTTATATCATCTAAAGTCTGTTACTTGCTTTAGAGTTCTCTCTTGGTGTTGTACATTTTGTATGTTTGGACAAATTTATAGTGACCTATAATATCACAGAGTATTGGGGCGCCTGGGTGGCTCAGTGGGTTAAAGCCTCTGCTTTCGGCTCAGGTCATGATCCCAGGGTCCTGGGATTGAGCCCCGCATCGGGCTCTCTGCTCAGCAGGGAGCCTGCTTCCTCCTCTCTCTCTGCCTGCCTCTCTGCCTACTTGTGATCTCTGTCTGTCAAATAAACAAAATCTTAAAAAAAAAATCACAGAGTGTTGTAATTATTTTATCATACAGTTTAGGGCATCATTTTCACTGCCCTAAAAAATCCTCTGTGCTCTGCCTATTCATCCCTCCCTCTCTCCTAATCCCTGGCAACCACTGATTTTTTTTTTTCCCCGTAGTCTTGCATTTTCTGGAATGTCCTATATATAGCTGTAATCATACAGTATGTAGCCTTTCAGATTAATTTCTTTCACTTAAGTTTCCTCTGTGTCTTTTTATAGGTTGACAGCTCATTTATTGTTTGTGCTGATTTCTGGTTTGTCTGGATATACTGTACCACACTTTATTTATGTATTCACCTATAGGAGGACATCTTGGTTGCTTTTGAGTTTTGGCAGTCATGAATAAAGCTGCTATAAACATCCATGTGCAGGTTTTTGTCTGGATATAAGTTTTTATTTCCTTTGGGTAGAGAAACAATAAGGAATACTCCCTTGATCATATGGTAAGAGTATGTTTAGTTTTTTAAAGAAACCGCCAAAATGTTTTCATAGTGACTACATATTTGCACTCCCATTAGCAGTGAATGAGAGTTCCTGTTCCTTCTCATCCTTCCCAGCATTTGTTGTCAGTGGTCTGGAGTTTGGTCATTTTAATAGACGTGTAGAGGTTTCCCTTAGATAACTTTTTATCATTCTGTTCTAATCCCTCTATTAATACATGCTTTTACTTTCTTTATGAACCCTGAGAAACTCTTAGGGAACTGAATTCATTTTTCCAACTCCTGACAGACATCTTATTGGTATCATGTACTTTAATTCTCTGTTTCTTTAAAAGTTGTAATGGTTTTGTCAGATTTCTTGCATAAGGGCTGATTTTAAAAAAATGATTAAATTTATGTAAAAGGTATTTTTTATTTGAATATTTCATAGAATTTATCAGTGAAACCTTCTGGTGTTAGAGTGAAAACTTTCTGGGAATTTGCTTGATAAATTTATTTTTGAAAAGTAGGTGTAGAGATGCTCCTGTGTTGTTCTGGTGTCAAGAAGTAGACTACGTCATGTAACTTGTTGAATTTGTCGGAATAATGTTGTTTGTAGTATTATTATCCTATTAATGTTTGTTGGATCAGTAGTGTCGGTAGTGATAACCTCATTTTTATTGTTGATACTGGTGATTTGTATTCTCAGTTTTTTGTTTTTTCCTTGACCAGTATTTATAGAACTTGTTAGTTTTGCTTACTCTTTTAAGAAAACAACATTTGGCTTCATTCATTTTTAAAGTTGTCTCCCTGTTTTCTCTTTTATAGATTTCTCCTCTTATCTTTACTATTTTCTTTTAATTACTTTGTGTATATTTTGCTCTTCTTTTTTAACTTGTTATGGTAGTATCTTAGGTCTTTGAATTTAGGTCTTCTTTTATAATACAAGAATATAAAGTGTAAATTGCCCTGCTAGCACCGCTTTTGCAGCATGTCACAAAATTTGGTATGTTGTATACTTATTGCCATTCAGTTCAAAATGTTTTCCGGTTTCCCTTGTGATTTTGTTTTTGACTCTTAAATTATTTAGAAGTATATTATTTTGCATTTATTGTTTTTTTTTCTAGGTATCTATTATTGGTTGCTAATTCAGTTTCATTGTGGTCACTGATTATACTCTATAGAGGATTTAGTCCTTTAGAATTCACTGAGACTTATTTTAGGGTTTAGCATACGGTTTGTGTTGACTGTACCATATGCCTTTGAAAAAGAAAGTCTTGGGCGCCTGGGTGGCTCAGTGGGTTAAGCCACTGCCTTCGGCTCAGGTCATGATCTCAGGGTCCTGGGATCGAGTCCCGCATCGGGCTCTCTGCTCAGCAGGGAGCCTGCTTCCTTCTCTCTCTCTCTCTCTGCCTGCCTCTCAGTGTACTTGTAATTTCTCTCTGTCAAATAAATAAATAAAATCTTTAAAAAAAAAAAAAAGAAAAAGAAAGTCTTTTCTGTTGTTGAATATATAGTATTCTGTAAATTCGAGATCGGGGCTCCTGGGTGGCTCAGTTGGTTAAGTGACAGCCTTCAGCTCAGGTCATGATCTCAGGATCCTGGGATTCAGTCCTGGATCAGGCTCCATGCTCAGTGGGAGCCTGGTTCTCACTGCTCTGCTCCCCATCCTTGTGCTCTCTCTCAACAAATACTCTTGAGCTCTTTTATAGGTCTCTCTTTTTTGTAAGATCTTTTTATTTATTTATTTGACAGAGAGAGAGATCACAAGTAGGCAGAGAGGCAGGCAGAGAGAGAGTGGGGGAAGCAGCCTCCCTGCTGAGCGGAGAGCCCAATGCGGGGCTCCATCTCAGGACCCTGAGGCCATGACCTGAGCCAAGGGCAGAGGCTTTAACCCACTGGGCCACCCAGGTGCGCCCCCCTCCCCTTTAAAGATTTTATTTATTTACTTGACTGAGAGAGAGAGAGAGAGAGACAGCAAGAGCAGAAACACAAGTATGGGGAGTGGGAAAGGGAAAAGCAGGCTTCCTGCCAAGCAGAGAGCCTGATGTGGGCCTCCGTCCCAGGACCCTGGGATCATTACTTACACCAAAGGCACCACCCAGGTGCCCCCATATGTTTTGTTTAGATTGTTTATTTTAGAGGGAGGGGTGAGGGTTAAAGGGGAAGGGAGGATTTCACGCAGACTCCCCAGTGAGCACAGAGTCCAACTCGGGGCTCGATTCCACGACTCTGAGGTGAGGATCTGAGCCAAAATCAAGAGTCAGACGCTTAACTGATTGGGCCACCCAGGCATTCCAACCTCTTTTATGTCTTTACTGATATTTGGGAGGGATCTGATTCATCTGTTAGTTCCTGGTATGGTGTGTTAAATATCTGTTATGGTGTGTGTTTCTTAATAATGTCAGGTGTTGCTTTATGTATTTTAAGGTGTCATTATGAGGTGTAGGCACTCTTATGGTTGGATCTTCTGATGAATTATTCCTTTATCAGTAGGAAATGTCCCTTTTTAGCTGTGTAGTTTTTGTTTTATAGTGTTATATGACATCAAAATAATCACTTCAGCCTTCATATTCTTACTGTTAGCATCATATATAATTTCCCCACCCATTTGCTTTATTTGCTTTAAACTTACCACACTTTATTAAAAGTGTGTCTCTTATAGGCAGGAAATGGTAGTATGGCCTTTTTTTTTTCTTTTTTTTTTTTTTTTTTGTAATGGACTCTGTCCCTCTCAGTCTCTGCCTTGACTGTTGTGTATAAATGACTTAACATTTAATATAAATTGAAATTTGGATTGAGATCCCTCTTAGGATTTTTGGTCTTTAAAAAAATACTTAAAACAACTTTATTTAGATGTGATTGACATTCAGCATACTGTATGTATTTAAAGTGAACAACTTGTTAAATTCTGACTTATGTATGTACCCATGAAATCATCAACATGATTAAGGCGGTGAACATATCCATCACTCTGAAAACATTTTTTCTTACTCTTTTGTACTGTATCTATACCAGCCCTCCTCTCCCCTGCTTTGTCCCAGGTAACCATTCATCTGCTTTCCATTACTATAGATTAATTTGTATTTTTCTAGTGTTTTATTTAAGTGGAGTATATATGTGTATGTATGCATGTGTATTTAGACACTCGAATGTATATATAGTATACACAGACAATATTTTTGTCTTGCTAATTTCCATGAGTGTAAATATTTTGAGATTATTTTTGTTGTTATACACATTAGTAGCTTATTCCTTTTTTTGTTCACTGTTTTTCCTTTGTATGGATATAGCGATTTACTGTTTATATTTTTTAGGTGTTGCAAATTAAGCTACTGTTAACATTTAAGTACATATTTTCTATAATCATTATCTTTTTTGGTCTTGGATAAATACTTAGGTGTGAAATAAATGGCTAGTTTATAATGATAAGTGCATGTTTAATTCTTTAAGGAGCTGACAAAATGGTTTTTAAAGTGGTTATAACATTCTGCATTCCCATCAGCAGCATATGAGAGTTCCAGTTGCTCTACATCCTCAACACTTGGTATGGTCACTCTTTCTAGTTTTTGCCATTCTAATAGGTGCGGAGTGGTATCTGTCTGCTTTTAATTTTCATTTCGTTAATGAATAGTAAGTTTGAGCTCTTCTTCACGTGGTTATTTGCCATTCTTTTATTTTCGTTGCTGATGTCTGTGTTCAGAAATCTTTTGCCCATTTAAAAAATTGAGTTTTTTTATTGTTAATTTTTTATATAACAGCTTTATTTATATATCATACAGTTGATCTATTTAAAGTATACAATTTAATGTTTTTAAAAGTACTCAAAGACTTGTGCAGCATCATCACAGTCAGTTTTAGAACATTTTCATGAAGCTAAAAAGACCTATTGTTCCCATTATTAGCATTCACTCCTATTTCCCCTAAACACTTCTACCTTGGCAACTGTTAACCTATTCTATGTCAATTTGCCCTATTCTGGACATTTGTATAACTAAGATCATAGAATATGTGGTCTTTTGTGACTGGGTTCTTTAACATAGTGTACTATTTTCCAGATTTGTTCATGTTGCAACATGTCTAAGTAATTCATTTGTTAAGTGCTAAATGATACTCCAGTGTATCGGTATACCATGTTTTCCAGTTGATGGATATTTGGGTTGTTTTCACTTGGCTATTTTGAATAATACTGCTATGAACAAATAGTACTGCTGTGGAATTTGTTTCCAATATTTTTGTTTGTGGAAATAGGTTTTCATTCTTCAGATTATTCTTGGGAGTGTAATTCCTGGGTCATGTGTTAACTCTGTTACCCCGTTTTAGAAATTGCCAGTCTGTTTCCCAAAGTGGAGGTACCGTTTTACATTTCCACTTACATTGCATTAGGTGTTGTATTTTTCTGCATCCCATCTATATCAATACTTGATAATGTTTGTCTTTTTGGTTTTGGCTATCCTGGTGAATATGAAGTGATACTTCATTTTATTTTTTATTTTCATTTCTCTAATGACTAGTGACATTAAGCATCTTTTCATGTGCTTATTGTCCATTTGTTTATCTTCATTCCAAGAATTTGTGTCTTTTAATTGGGATAGTTAATTTACATTTAATGTAATTGATTGGTTAGATTTAAATCTGTCATCTTGATACTTGTTCTTTATTTTTTTTAAGATTTTATTTTATTCTATTTCATTTTTTTTTTAAGATTTTTATTTATTTATTTGACAGACAGAGATCACAAATAGGCAGAGAGGCAGGCAGAGAGAGAGCGGGGGAAGAAGGCTCCCTGCTGAGGAAAGAGCCTGTTGGCAGGGCTTGATCCCAGGACCCTGGGATCGTGACCTGAGCTGAAGGCAGAGACTTTAACCACTGAGCCACCCAGGTGCCCCAAGATTTTATTTTTTAAAGTAATCTCTATACCCTATTTGGGGCTCGAACTCACAACCCCAAGATCAAGAGTCATATGCTCTACTGACTGAGCCAACCAGGAACCCCAATACTTGTTTTTTATTTGCTCCATTTGTTTTTTGTCCCCCCCCCCTTTTTGGCCTTCTTTTGAGATGTTTATGATTCTTTCTTTTCTACTTTGTTCTATTATTAGCCATAAATGTTGTTATGTTGTGTTAGTCGTAGTCTAGGGCTTAAAGTTTACATCTTTTTCTCTGTATAGTTTACCATCAAGTGATATTATTATACTATTTCTCAATGTAGTATAAGATCCTCAAAATAATATAATTCCATTTCTTTCTTTTTGGCTTTTATGCAGTTATTGTCATGTTTATCTTTATTATAACCCCTGCAACGAATTCTTACTATTTTTGTTTCAGCAGTTGTTTACTGTGGATCTTTCTTATGTGTCTGTACTTAATTCTCTGAACCTATGGAATGGAGAACCAGGGTTCCACATTGGAAACTCAATTTCTGTCTTTTTTTTTTTTTTAAGATTTTATTTATTTATTTGACAGACAGAGATCACAAGTAGGCAGAGAGGCAGGCAGAGAGCGGGGCTGGATTCCAAGGACCCTGGGATCATGACCTGAGCAGAGACTTCTGCCTCTGAGCCACCCAGGCGCCCCATGGGTTCTCTTTAAGACTTCTGCTGAATCTGGGGTGCGCATGGGTTAAAGGAAAATAAAAATTTCCTACCATTTTTAAATTGCCTTTTTCTTTTCTTTCTTTCTTTCTTTCCTTTTTTTTTCCTTAAGATTTTATTTATTTACTTGACAGAGAGACCTACCATTTTTAAATTGCCTTTTTCTTTCTTTCTTTCTTTCCTTTTTTTTTTTCCTTAAGATTTTATTTATTTACTTGACAGAGAGACAGTGAGAGAGGGAACACAAACAGGGGGAGTGGGAGAGGGAGAGAAGCAGGCTTCCGGCTGAGAAGGGAACCTGATGCAGGGCTTAGTTCCATAACCCCGGGATCTTGACCTGAGCAGAAGGCAAACACTTAACAAATGAGCCACCCAGGTGCCCCAGGTTGCCTTTTTCTTATTAGTGTTTGGTTTTATCTTTCTCTCTCTTTTTTTTTTTTTTTAAATTTAAAGATTTTATTATTTGTCAGAGAGAGAGGGATCGAGCACATGCAGACAGAGTGGCAAGAAGAGACTGAGAGAGAAGCAGGCTCCCTGCTGAGCAAGGAGCCCGATGTGGGACTCGATCCCAGGAGGCTGGGATCACGACCTGAGCTGAAGGCAGCCGCTTTACCAACTGAGCCACCCAGGCATCCCCCTTTTACTCTCTTTAACAGAGTTGTAACAAAGTTGGTTCTGACGGGTCCTGCTTGGTTTTTGATATTTACTTGGTGGAATGTGCTTTTGGAGCTGTCTACTCCACTATTTTTGCTGACATAAATCTGGATATTTTTGCCTTCCTTTAAATTTTCTTCGGTTTGTTCTGAGATACAGTTAGGTTCTTTGGAAATAGATCCTTTCAGCTTCTTGGTCTTACGATTTATTAGTTGGGTCTAGAGCAGTGCTTGGTCTAAGGGTAAATTATTCCTGCTACCGAGGCAAGATCTTTCTGAGTATTCACATAACCAATGCCCTGTAAGTTGAGTTTTTCCAGTCTGGCTAGGGGGACCAAGCCATGTTTTGGCTCTTTTTGTCTGCCGGATACTCTTTCCTTTAATTCTTCTGGGTAGTTCTTTTTCCAGCTTCAGGTAATTTCTTCACTCATATGTACTCTTCTTTAATATTCAAGTGGTGTTCTCTGTGTATCTCTGTCTGTGAGTGTTTGTTCTCTATGTGTAGAACTTTCATTTCTGGTACTTTGACCTGCCACTTTTCACAGCCTTGGTTTTACCTAATCTTCTGAACTTTGGGAGTGCCCTGAGCTTGGCCTTAGTTCCTTTCCTTGTGCCTTGGCCTGAAGGAACTCCAAAGTGCTAATGTTTTGTATTTTTTATTCTGAGCTACTTTGTTGTTGCCCTCTGTTTTCACCTATGTCTAAATTGCTGTTAACCCCACCCATTCATTTTCTTTTCTTTTTTTTTTTTTAAAAGATTTAATTTATTTATTTGACAGATCACAAGTAGGCAGAGCAGCAGGCAGAGAGACAGGGGGAAGCAGGCTCTCTGCTGAGCAAAGAGCCCAGTGTGGGGCTCAATCCCAGAACCCTGATACCGTGACCTCAGCTGAAGGCAGAGGCTTAACCCACTGAGCCACCCAGGTGTTCCCTCCTTTTTTTTAAGGAATGAGAGAGAGAGTGCACATGTGTACAAGTGGGAGGAAGAGAGAACCTTAAGTAGGCTCCAGGGAGGGCTCGATCTTACGACCCTCAGGTCATGACCTGAGCTGAAATCAAGAGTCAGATGCCTTACTGACTGAACCACCCAGCTGCCCTCCGCCCATTGATTTTTAACAAATTTTTATTTTTACGTCTGGGATTTTTGGTTTACTATTACAGTTCTCAGTTCTTGGAAGAAATTTTCAATTTGTATTGTATGCATTTGAATGTAATAAGGATACTTATTTTGATGTCTGTGGCTGAAATTCCAGAATACAGATCTGTTTTGATTTTCTTGTTTCTGCTGGGTTTTCATTTATGTTGTCTTATCTCTCATGTGTTTCGTACTTTTTATTCTGCTGAAAATGGTAATGAACCAATAGTAGTTATTTGTAATCAAAATTACATTGTTTTCCTTCAGAGAGGCTGTATATTTGCTTCTCTCCGGTGCCCATGGGCACTTGTAATTTAGTCTTACATGAGTCCAGTTTCAGAGTTTGAGATGATCAAAGCCTTAGTGCAGTCTCTTTGAGGGTCCATGTACTTTTTATTATTCTGGCTTGTGGTCCTTTAGTGTTTCAGGTGGAAGGGGGTTGGAGCTTCTTAGTTCCCCTTTTCCCTCAGTTGTCCGATGGATTTAGGTCCATAGGTTCTTTTGGCCTTCTGAGTTTGTCAGAACCTCCTTTCACTTTTTTTAATTTGTTTTCTCTGAAGTAGGCAGATGACTCTTGGGTGGCAAAAGTGGCCAAAAGCTATACTCACCTCCCTGGACTTCCATCTTTTCCAGTTTTGGCTCAATAATTCCTCATTACCACATCTTTTTGATACCTTCACACATTTAAAAAAATTAAGCTTTAATATTTAATATCAATTACTAAAATATTTTAAATAAAAATCGAAATAGTAAAATAATGAATGTTAGTACTAGTATTTAAAGTATCAACATTAACAATCTAAAATTTTATTATTGATATTTAAGATGAAAATATCAAAATTTTTATTTTTATTTTTATTTTTTGTTTTGAAAAGGGGGAGTAGGGGCAGAGGGATAGAGAGAGAGAATCCCAGGTAGGCTACATGCCCAGCGTGGAACCTGATGTGGGGTTCAATCCCATGACCCTGAGATGATGACCTGAGCCCAAATCAAGAGTCAGATGCTCAACTGACCGACCCACCCATATGCCCCTTATTTTAATCTTATTTTTAAAGTGGTTTTCAGAAACAATATTGATTTGAATTATTTAGTGTACTCTTATAAGAGGTGTCAGTGTTAGCATTTGATTGAATTTTAAAAATGTTTTATTTGTGTTACTATCCTGGAGAAATGATTGAGTGCTTTATCAGTAGTGGTTTGACTATTCAGTCAGTAATGAGAATTTGCTCATGTTTTGTTGTGCATTTACTTAACATAGGCATTTAAAGGATCTCTTTAGAAAGTTAATGATTTTATTTGTGTTTCAAAAAGTTTTATTGAAAACTGGAAAATGACATTACTTTTATTTATTTTTAGGTTGGGCTCATGTGGTTTGTGCCCTGTATATTCCAGAGGTACAGTTTGCCAATGTTTCTACAATGGAACCAATTGTTTTACAATCTGTTCCACATGATCGTTACAATAAGGTACAGTAGATATTATTTTATTGATGTTCGAATATAATTGTTCTAAAGCTGGGAACTATAAGGGTTTTTTTTGTATTTTGTTTTATTATAGGCCTTCATTAAAAATTTTAAGTCATATGCTTCCCATCAGATTTGAAAAAAGTATAATTACTACAATTATTAAAATATATTCTAAAGTCATAGGAGAACAAAGAAAATTATATATCTTTTGCTAACCTAGATATTGAGTATTTTAACATTTAAATGACATTTAAGTTCTCATAAATTTGTCCTTTAGGAGTTATTGGTTTTTATATTCTTTCAAACATAGAGATTCTATTAAATTTGAATTATCATTATTTGGTATAACATTTATTATGATATAAAATATCCTTTCTTAAAAATAATCCTGTTAGAGAATATTACTTGCTCCTTTTCCTTTCCCAAATTATTTTCTATCCTCAAGGTAGGATTTTTGTTGTTGGCTTTTTCTTAAAAACTTAATTTTCTTTGCTTTTTTTTCCACCCTGTATCTTTGTATTGATTAGTACATAAATATTATTTCTTCATTCTTTGTGTGTTAGATGACTTGTTTTATCCAGTGTGTCTTTAAATATAGTGTTACCATTTAATACCATTTCTGTGGGGAAAAGGTATCATCAGTTCTAAGGTTTCAAATATTTTTGTGTTAAGTGTTTTATAATGTAGATTATTAATATTTATATTTAAAATTTTAAAATATAGGAAACGGAAAAATACAAGATAGGAATTGTCCTAAGTCTTCTCTTTTGTGATCCTTTTAGATTTTTTTTGTGCATTTTTATATATAGTATTTGTAAAAAAAATGTATTATATTTCTTATACTGTTGTGTGTTTCTGAAACTTTATCAACCCTGAACATCTTTCTGTATCCGTTAGATTTCTGTCATTATTTTTAGTGGATACTTAGCATGTAATACAGAGCGTTATTACTTTTTTTTTTTTTTAAAGATTTTATTTATTTATTTGACAGACAGATCACAAGTAGGCAGAGAAGCAGGCAGAGAGAAAGGAAGGGAAGCAGGCTCCCTGCTGAGCAGAGAGCCTGATGCGGGGCTCGATCCCAGGACCCTGAGATAATAGATTTAATGACATTTAAGTTCTCATAAATTATAATCTCATAGATATAATCCTCATATAATCTATGAGAACTTAAATGTCATTAAATGTCATAAAATCTATGAGATTATAATCTATGAGAACTTAAATGTCATTTAATCTATGAGAACTTAAATGCCTGAGCTGAAGGCAGAGGCTTTAACCCACTGAGCCAACCAGGCGCTCCTGAGTGTTATTAGTTTTGATAAATTAATTTCATCAAAGGAATCCCTTACTTTAAAGGGCCTCGTTTGGCTTGGCTTTGGCTTTGGCTTGTATATGCCAATAGAATCTAAATGTATTGTATGAAATTGTCCTCTGAAATTTATACACATGATAATATGTGAGGTTGCTCATAAACTTACATCCTGTTAAGGTATACTGTGTATTACCATTAAAACAATCTTTGCTGTTCTTTTACTTTAATTAAATATTAAAAAAAAGAATTTATTTATTTATTTTAGAGAGAGAGAGAAAGAGAGAGCTCCTGAGTGCCGAGGGAGAGGGAAGGGGGGAAGCAGACTCCCCACTGAGCAAGGAGCCTGACATGGGGCTCAATCCCAGGACTCTGGGATCATGACCTAGGCCAAAGGCAGTCTTTTAACTGACTGAGCCACCCAAGTGCCCCCTTCACTATTCGTTTTAATGAAAAATATTAGGCTAAATATTTTATAGTTAAAAAATGTTATTCATGTTTACTAATTGACCTTGAATAGCTCTTTGTTAATTTTAGTACTGTATTTAAAAAATTTTTCCTACAAAATGTTTTTTATATTAGAGATTTTTTTCTTTTGTCTTGTATACTTGCTGTGTATGCTGTTTACCATAATTTAGCTTTTGCTTTTTTTTTTTTTTTTTTTGGCTAATATTTGCTTTTTAACTTTCATTATGTCTTCATGGTTTTTATTGTTATTGGTATTTTAGCAGGTAATTTTTTTCTAGTTGAGAAGTTTAACATTTTTATATAATTTACAGAGCTATTTCCTATTGTTTCTGCTTTTGATGCCACACAAAGAAAATTTTTCTCTATGCTAATGTATAAATTTTTTATTAGTATTTTCAAGTTCATATTTTTAAGTCCCTTTATTGTTCATCAAGTTCATATTTTTAAGTATTTTTCCTTTTCCTTTTGAAGTAATTTTAAATTTACATAAAGGTTGCATTAATAGTACAAAGAGCTCTTCCTCTTGTAAACCTTTTCAGAGTTATTTATCAATATATGGTGACATCTCAGAATGCTTTATTTATCTTTAAAAATTAATTAATTAATTAATTTGAGAGAGAGCTCGAACATGAGTAGAGTGGGGAGGGGCAAAGGGAGAGGGAGAAACAGACTGTCCACTGAGCAGGAGCCCAATGTGGGGCTCCATCCCAGGACCCTGAGGTCATGACCTGAGGGGAAAGCAGCCACTTAACCTGCTGCGGCCCCTCCAGGCGTCCCCCAGAGTGCTTTAGTTTGCATTTCCTCTAAGAAAGGACTTTTTTCTCCTGCATAACCAGGGTACTGTCATCAAAAAGAGGAAATTAACTTTTATCCATTATTGCTGTAATCCACCGACCTCATCATTTCTCTGATTTTCATTCCTGGTTTCCCCTGTTTTTCCAGTAATGCCTTTCATAGCAAAAAGATCACAGATTGTACTTTGTCTTGCAAGTCTCCTTTAATCTTCAGTAGTAACTCAGTCTTTCCTTTAGTTTCATAACTTTGATCCTTCTGAGGGTTGCAGGCCAGTTATTTTGTTGAATGTTCTGCTATTTGGATTTTCCTCATGATTAAATTTAGATCTTGTATTTTGGCAGGAATATCACAGAAGTGATGCTTTATTCTCATTGCATCCTGTCAGGTGGTACATGATTTCAGTTTTTCCCATTGATCACTTGATTAAGGTGGTGTCTGTAAGGTTTCTTCACTGGGGAGTTAATCTTCTTTCCCTTTATAATAAAGTATTTTGTGAGGAAGTAGTTTGTATATAAATATCTTGTTCCTTGTGCCTTTTACTCACTAATTTTAGTGTCCATTGTTATTTCTTGCCTTAGTTTATTACTGTGATTGATAGCAAGTGGTGGTTTTCTGTTTGCATCACTTGTTCTGCATTCATCAGGTGGCATTCCACCTCAGGGAATAACTTTCTCTGTGTCCTGTTTATCTGTTTATATTAGTATAGACTAATATGGACTTATGTGTTACTATTTTATTTTAATGAGTCATTCCCCCATTACTGTCATCTATCTTCAAGCTGGCTTCTGTGTGTTTTGTTATGTTGTGAGCTCTCTATTTGGACGCAGCAGTATGTTTCCAGGCTCATCTGATTCTGATGATCCTAGCCCTGGAATCATCACCTGTTTCTCCAAGGAGTCTTGATTTCTTTTAGAAACCAAAGTGGGGGCTAAGTGTGATGCTGCTACTGCTGCTGCTGCTGCTGATTTTTAAGCATTATTCTTAAGGATTTTATTTATAAGAGAGAGGGAGATACAGAGCACAAACAGAGGAAGTGGCAGGCAGAGGGAGAAGGCTCCTCACTGAGCAAGGAGGCCGACTGGGGACTTGATCCCAGGACTCTGGGATCATGACCTGAATCAAAGGCAGATGCTTAACTGACTGAGCCACCCTGGTGTCCCACTAAGTGTGATTACTGTTATTGGGATATTGCTAATCCCAGGCCTTCTCAGTGGGAATAGCTAGGAAATAAATGTATATATATAGATACAGAGATATATACATATTCACATCAGTATTTTTTCAGTGCTTATCTCAATATTTTGAAGTCTGTGAGGTTACAATGATACTTCTGATTGAATATATGATATATATTATAGATATACACATATCTATATGTATTTTTAAATATAGAGAGCTAGAACCATAAACTCTTAGTAATTTCTCCAAATCAAATCCAACAATGCAGGGTTTATTTTATAAAATTTTTCTTTTCATGTTTATGACTCTCATCCCAACAGTAAAAATCCTGGCTCCCATTATCCTCAATGAATTTACTTATTTGATCAGTCTCTCTTGTATTAATAGATGGATTGCTATGATCCTCTAATGCTGCAATCATCCTAACCTTGTTTGGATTCTACACTTCACTCTGGGTTGCTATTGCTTCCCTGTGTTGGCTGCCCTTTTCACCATTTTTGGGATTTGATACTCAGCTTTAGTCATTGCTCCCTCCCTCTTCTCTCAAATGGTTGGTCTCCTCACCTTGCTTAGGCTTTGGCACTCCACCACCCTACCCTCAGCACCCTTATGGGAGCTTACTTTGCTGGGGCTTTGACACCTGTGTTAGACTTCCCCACTTCCCCAGCATGGATGCTGCCATGCTTGGACCCATCTTATGGCTCTAAGACTAATGTACTCAAGGAGTAAGGGAAAGAAGAAGGAAGAATGGACTATTTAGATATAAATCTTTTATCCATTTAGAGTTCATTTTATCATATATATCAAATGTAGACATATGTTTCTACATTCTTCCTTCCACATAGTCAGCTTTTTCAACACTATTGAATAATCTGTGTTTTACAGAGTAATTTGAAGCGTACATGACTCTTGATCTCAGGGTTGTGAGTTCGAGCCCCCATACTGGGTGTGGAGATCACTTAAAAAAAAACGAAATACTGTTTTGATCATCATTAAATTCTTGGCTGTTTTTGATGTTTTTTCTGTTCCATTATTGCATCTGTTTATTCTTACCCTAGTACCTATTCTAAATTATTACGGCTTTATGTACATTTTAGTACATGGTAGAATAAATATTGTTACGTCTTTGTTTTTCCACATTAACATTAGGACTAACAAAATGCAGTTTCGACTGTATTAGTGTTACAGTGAAATATTGTTTTGAGGATGAATTGATCTTTTTATAATATTGAATCTTCACCTCTGGAAACATGGTATTTCTCTCCATCAAGCTCATTTTACAGTTTTCCTTATATGAGGGTGCTATATGGTTGACCCTTGAATGTGGGAATTACTGATGTTGACTCTTCCACAGTCAAAAATCCATTTATAACTTTTGACTCCCGAAAAACTGAACTACTGGTAGCCTACTGTTGACCAGAAGCCTTATCAAAAACAAGTTGATAAACACGTATTTTATATATTATGTGTATAATATACTGTATTCGTACAGTAAAGTAAGCTAGAGAAAAGAAAATATTAAGAAAGTCGTAAGAGAGACAACTATCATATGATCTCCCTGATATGAGGAAGTCGAGAAGCAACATGGGGAGTTTGGGGGGTAGGAGAAGAATAAATTAAACAAGATGGGATCGGGAGGGAGACAAACCATAAGAGACTCTTAATCTCACAAAACAAACTGAGGGTTGCAGGGTGGGGGTGGGGGAGAGGGTGGTTGGGTTATGGACATTGGGGAGGGTATGTGCTATGGTGAGTGCTTTGAAGTGTGTAAACCTGGCTATTCATAGACCTGTACCCCTGGGCCTAATAATACATTATATGTTAATTAAAAAAAAGTCATAAGAGAAGATATATTTATAGTGCTATGCTATATCCCACATATAAGTAGGCTGGCACGGTTCAGTCTCAACGGTGCTCATGAGTCAGCTCTCTTCCCTGTTTCTTGGATTTTTTATGGTTGTTGATTTGTATAATTAACCTTAAAAGCATAATAATATTCTGTTCATGATTATTCAGGGTAGCTAATAGGCATGTAATTCTGAAATGATAGGAACAATTGGAAAATGGATTGTTGAGTTTTGGAAGACAACCATTTTTTAGTGGATGGTAGTAAAGAGTGTTGAAGAGCATTTATTAATGTATTGGTCTCTTACTGTGGACCTATTTTATATCAAGCATTGTGCTAGACACTGGGAATTCAAAGAAGCATAAAATGCAGGGTTTTGTTTTTCCATATGCCACTCCGATTTAGAAAGATGATTGGGTGCCTGGGTGGCTCAGTCAGTTAAACATCTGCCTTTGGCTTGTCTTGATCTCAGGGTCCTGGGATCAAGCCCTGTGTCAAGCTCCTTGCTCAGCGAGAAGTCTACTTCTCCCTCTCCCTTTGTCTCTTCCCCCATTTATAAGTATGAAAATAGTAATAATACATGTTATAAGTACAGGTTTCTGCAGCTTTCAAAAGTAAAGCATTCCTGTAAAACTTTTCCTAAGCTGAAATTGGTATAAAATTGAGAGAGCAGTTACCATTAATTTATATGGAGAAAGTTTTGAGCATTTCCAGATTGAAAAAATAACCTTTCTTAAACTTTTCTGATACCTTAGGATTCATCGGTATAAAAAATGCCCAAAATAAACCTAGACAAAGCACAGATGGTTACAGACATAGTTCAAAGCTCTGGAGGCTTGATGTGGAGATGCTCAGTGTAGTTCCTTGGGAAGAAGCTTGGCAGTGCCATTCATGCTGCTCTGGGTGTGTGCTGGCTCAGTGCAAAGCAAATGTTGAACACCACTTTCCCTTTTTGCCTTTTTTCATAAAAGCAAAAATCCTTTAAGGATTGTTTTTAGTTAGCAAAACAGGTATTAATGTAAGTCTTATAAAATCAAAGTGGCATAGCACAGACTTTTGAAAAATGGGGGATACCCGTAATAATAAATGTGAATGGCGTATTATGGAACATAATGGAAAGGAGGGATTACTTTTGCCTAAGGAATTGAATAAAGCATACAAAGAGATTATAAGGACTTTGCAGAATAACTAGGAATTTGACCTGTGGAAAAAGGCTTAAATAATAATTCCAGACAGAAAGTAACATAAATTAGTGCAGTAAGTACAAAGGGAAGGTGGTAACGAGTTCATAAAATAATAAATAATCGTGTGTGGTGAAACATAGTGGGATTTAGGAAAAAATAAAAGGAACAAACCAACAAAGAGAAGAAAACTTTGTGAATGATAGGAAGGGAAGTTTTCTAGAATATCTATGTAGTGTTTCTAAATTGCAGAGAACTCATTGTGTTCACTTATTATGTTGTAAAGTTTTCTACATGTCCCTAAATGTATAACAGCCAGTTTTTGTGCCATTTGTCACCAGGTTCTGTTTTTAATTAATTAATCAATTAATTATTTTTAAACAATGTTTTATTTATTTATTTATTTATTTGACAAGGAGAGAGAGATCACAAGTAGGCAGAGCAGGAGGCAGAGGGAGAGGGGGAGGCAGGCTCCCCGCCGAGCAGAGAGCAGGGTGCGGGACTCGGTTCCAGGACCGTGAGATCATGGCTTGAGCCGAAGGCAGGGGCTTAACCCACTGAGCCACCCAGGCACCCCCTTTTTAAAAATGTCTGGACCTCTCAGGTTGCATCAATCAGTTCTTCATTGCAGGACATACACATTTTGTACTAAACAATGAATGGTATATGTTACCTTTAAGTTACTTTTTTTTTTTTTTTTTTAAAGATTTTGTTTATTTATTTTAGAGAGAAAGAACAGGTAAGCCTGGGGTTGGGTGGATGGGAAAAAGGGAGGAAGAGGGAAGGAATCTCAAGCAGACTCTGCGCTGAGCTTGGAACGTGACATGGGGCTTGATCTTAGGACCCGGAGACCATACATGACCAGAGCCAAAACCAAGAATTGGACACTTACCTGATGGAGCCACCCAGATGTCCCTCTATGTTAGTTACCTTTTAATAATTTTTAAGAAATGTGAAGACTGGGGTAACATAGAGATTTTTTGAAGTTTTTGATGGTAGAAACTTGTGTTCTTCAGAGTCAAGGAAGCATTTTATTTTATTTTAATTATTTTTATTTTCTAAGATTTTATTTTTAAATAATCTGTGCACCCAATATGCAGCTTGAACTTACAGCCCTGAGATCAAGTCATATGCTCCACTGACTGAGCCAGCCAGGCTCCCTGGGAGGCATTTATTTTAGAAAGCTACGATTTCCAGAGAGTAGTTGGTAGATGATGTATGTATTCTGTACATATGCTTTTGAAGAGGCTTTATTTATTGATGGCCACAAAGAAATGAGTGTTTATAAGTAAAGGAATGGTTTTAATAGACCAAACAAAGAACACCATAAAAACATGGTGTCATTTAACTGTAAAAGCTTAAAGGTGGAGGAATACTTCGAAATTGCTAGCCCAATATCCCTTCAATTTTTTTTTCAAAAGGAATGGTAGTGGGATAACTATTAAGAGAAGTATTGTTTTGTTTTGCTTTTTGAAGATTTTATTCACTTATTTGAGAAAGAGAGAGGCAGAGAGAGTGACAGAGAGCATGAGCTGAGAGGAGAGGGAGAAGCTGAGCATAGAGCCCAGATCCAGGACTCGATCGCAGGTTGTTGGGGTCATGACCTGAGCCAGAGTTAGACTCTTAACTGACTGAACCACTCAGGCCCTCCAAGAAGTGTTGATCAATATATTTAGCATCTGAGTGGAAAAGTTTGAAAGTAGTACATATTCTCTCTGATTTTGGGGTTCCTCATTAGTGCCATTTAAAAAGCTAGGTTTCAGATAGTGGAGCTGAACATTTCATGTATGCATTCATCTAGCCAACATTTATGTATGGCGTGCTCTGTTCTATATCAGACACTACTGGAAGCATGAGGAATACATAAAGCTCCTACCTGGTAGATAGATAGGCACAAATTATTGATCGTTAGGTAGTATGATATGTTCAAGAATTCTAGAATACAGAAAATGTTAACTTAATATGGTGTAACAGGGCTGAAGAGTAGCGAGAAGCAGGGTATCTTAGACTAGATTGTAGCTTCTCTGAATTTTGAAGAGTGAGAAGGCTCCAGGTGCTGGCTGTGAGGAGAGGAAAGAAGAAGGAGCACATCAGTGGCTTTTACTTTTACAGGCTGAAGAAGCAAAAGCTATGAAGGAGGAAATAGAGTGAGAGGGAGAGAGTGTGAGGCTAGTGGTGAGGGAGAAGGGCAGTATAGCTGAGTTTGAATGTGATATGCAGAATGCTGAGAGAGGTCGTCAAGGACCAGATTTTCAAAGGCCTCCTGTATCATGTTAAGGATTTTGAATTTTATTTCTGTTGAAAGGTTTTTATATTTATGTGGAAGGGGTGTGCTTAGGTCTCCCTTTTTTCTTAAAGATTTATTCATTTGAGAGAGAGTGTGGGGTGGCGAGGGAGGGGGCAGAGGGAGAGTATCCTTAGGCAGACTCCCTGCTGAGAGCAGAGCTGGATCTCTCATCCACGTGATCATCACCTGAACCAAGATCAAGAGTTGACCTGCGGTGGGGGGGGGGGCGGGCTGGGTGGCTCAGTGGGTTAAGCCCCTGCCTTCAGCTCAGGTCATGATCTCAGGGTGCTAGGATCGAGCCCTGTATTGGGCTCTCTGCTCAGTGGGGAGCCTGTTTCCCCCTGTCTCTCTGCCTGCTGCTCTGCCTGCTTGTGATCTCTTTTCTCTCTGTCAAATAAATAAATAAAATCTTAAAAAAAAAAAAAAAGAGTTGATCTACCAACTCCATAGGTCTGCCATTCTTTTTTTTTTTTTTAAACATTTTTTTTTCTTAAGATTTTATTTATTTACTTGAGAGAAAGACAGTGAGAGAGAGCACATGAGCGAGGAGAAGGTCAGAGAGAGAAGCAGACTCCCCATGGAGCTGGGAGCCTGATGTGGGACTCGATCCCGGGACTCCAGGATCATGACCTGAGCTGAAGGCAGTCGTCCAACCAACTGAGCCACCCAGGCGCCCAGGTCTGCCATTCTAAAGGATAATGAGAGGAGGATTGGGAGAGGGAAGATGGACAAGAGTAGTTACTTAAACACTGTTTAGGGTTTTGCAGTGTTCCAGAGATAATAATGAGGGTCCGAAATAGAGTAGTATTAGGAATAAAGGAACACATATTTAGTAATAAAAGAGTTTCGATTGACCAGGTATGGTGATTAGTGTGACACACAAGATGAGGGAGGAAGAAAAATGAGAATCACTTTTCAGCCTCAAGAAGGTAAGTACTGGGCACATCATCATCACCTGAGATAGAGTATATGTAGAGTCATCAAGTTAATTGACTGATTTCTTAGAACAAAGACATTAAGCTTTAAATTCTTGGCATATGTTGATGGGACTTACTACCTTGTTTGTAATACAGATCTTGTGTCTGCAAGTTGTTGCCAGCATGTATTAGCAATATGATAAGACCCCAAGATAAAATTCACATTTCCGCTGAAGCATTGAATGTTTGCTTTTGTATATGTCTAATATATGTTTGTTTTGCTTGGCACTTTATCCTAGTTACTCAGATGAACACTTAGATTCCTTTTTTTTTTCTAGACAGTTGAATCATTTGGAAAAGGAAAACGGTCTTGCAACTTTTTTTTTAAAATTTTAATTTTTATTAACCTATAATGTATTATTAGCCCCAGGGGTACAGGTCTGTGAATCTCCAGGTTTACACACTTCACAGCACTCACCATAGCACATACCCTCCTACATACCTTCCCCAATGTCCACAACCCAACCACCCTCTCCCTCCTCCACTCCCCTCGGCAACCCTCAGTTTGTTTTGTGAGATTAAGAGTCTCTTATGGTTTGTCTCCCTCCTGATCCCATCTTGTTTTATTTTTCCTTCCCTACCCCCCAGCCTCCCCACTTTCCTCTCAACTTCCTCATATTAGGGAGATCATGTGATAATTGTCTTTCTCTGATTGACTTATTTCGCTCAACATATATACCCTCTAGTTCCCGCCATGTCATTGCAAATGGCAAGATTTCAGTTCTTTTTATGGCTGCATATTATTCCATTGTGTGTGTGTGTTTGTGTGTGTGTGACACACCACATCTTCTTTATCCATTCATCTTTTTTTTCTATAGAAAAATCTTTTGCCCTTTTTTGTACCTCAGCTGATTCTCACTTTCCTTTTTTTTTTAAAAATGATTTTATTTATTTTATTTGACAGACAGAGCTTACAAGTAGGCAGAGAGAGAGAGGAGGAAGCAGCTTCTCCGCTGAGCAGAGAGCCCGATGCGGGGCTCAATCCCAGGGCCCTGGGATCATGACCTGAGCCGAAGGCAGAGGCTTAACCCACTGAGCCACCCAGGCGCCCCTGATTCTCAGTTTCCTTGTTCGGCTTTTCTCTGTTGTGTTAGCATCCCTCCTCTACCTGCCAGTACATACGTGTATACATACTCTGTTTTGTTTGGCATTGTTTCTCTTTTTCTAGGGAATAGTAAATTATTTTTCTTTATATTTGTTTTCTGTATATTTTGTGCTTCTGTGTTCAGCTTTACTTCTAATTGCCTTCTCTCAACTCTAAGACTCAGAGGCAGTTTTATTAAATAGGGTTTACTGAGGAATGTGGAAGAATGTTAGTATAATTTCTTTGATGTTACTTCTTTTTTCCTCTTACTTTTAAAGGCAGCAGTCCAGTCTAAACTGGAAATGCCAATACGCAATAGTTAACTTTAAGTTGTTTATGGGAGCAAACTTAATCTCACTAACATACATATTGCCAATTATCAGTTTTTTCATGTTTGTTTGATGTCTTGGGCACTCCCTAGATGATAGATGTTAATATATTATAATTAAGAGTTAAGATTTTATTAGAATCTGTACTTAAAGGGAGAATACCAGGCAATATTTTAAGACAAGGCAAGTCATACTTGACAAATTTGGTTTATCCATGGAGAAAATACTATAATGGGGTTAGAGTTAAGCCCAAAGACTTTATCCTAGTCAGAAATTAAATTACTGAAACTAGCTAAAGTACAAATAGGGTTGGCTGAAAGGCAGCAATAGGCAGTTTAACCACATACATGGGGAGTTGGACCTGAAACTAGAAAGTCACAGTATTGTGGGTTCTACAGTCTTTTTTCTCTCTATGGTCTCTTCTTATTTTCACATAATTTGTAATTCTGCTTCTCATTTTATCTGAGTTCTCTATAAGTAACTTGACTCAGTGTCCAAGATCTAAATTTTTAACAGATCAAGTCTGGTCGAGGTACCTGGGCTTCAAAGCCATTTTCACCTAGCAAAGCATGGGTACCTAGTTACCATTGCACCATTAGAAATTGAGCGTAGATATGGACAATCGTACAGAAGAGGTAGGAGTTATTTAGGTGCTCTTCCTTACCTTCTGTCTCATAAATGTCCATTTAAACTACGTAAAAGCCTATAAACTGTTCCTGATGTAGATATGCCAAATTGTATATGGTAATTCCTTAGTTTTTATAAAATAGTATAGTGTTCTGCATAAACTTTTTGAGAATTTCTGTCTTTTTAAAAAATAATTCACAAAGGAGTTTTTGGCCAGCTTTTAAAAGAAGTGATTTAAGGGGTGCCTGGGTGGCTTAGTGCCTTGAGCATCTAACTCTTGATTTTGACCCAAGTCATGAGATCAAGCTCTGTATCTGGTTCCGCATTCAGCAGGAAGTCTTCTTGAGAGTCTCTTCCTCTGGGCCCCCCTTCCCCATCTATCTAGTGCCCATACACTCTCTCTCTCTGAAGTGAATAAATAAGTCTTAAAAAAAAAAAAAAAGTGATTTAAGGTTAGTTGATGACTTTTTATAAAAGACAGAGCCAGGGATTGATTGTATATTGGGACTTCCTTTTTATATAAAACTGATGTGTTGAATTAGGGCTAAACTCTTGGTATATGTTATTACAGTATGGAGTCATGATGAATAAAATTGAGTAAGCTGGTCTGTTTGAGTTGTATAAGGTGTCCTGGAAGACAGTGTACTTTGAAGGCATGTCACATTTTTCCAGACTAGTGTTTCTTTACTTTTTTGGCATCTTCAAGATTCTGATAAAAACCTAAGGATTCTTTCTACAGAATAATATACACCTGAAACATAACACAATATTTTACATATACTTTCTGGAAGATTATAAGAATACTCCTTGATACATTCTCAATGAGGATTACCGAATTTTAGATTACATCAGATAATAAATATTTTAATACTTGATGTATTTAAAAATAATACACTTAATTATCATTTAAAAAAAGATTTATTCATTTTACAGAGAGAGTGTGCTCATAATCGGGGAGGAATGAGGTGGGGAGAGAGAATCTCAAGCAGAGTGGAGCACAGAGCATGGAGCCTGTTGTGCAGTTCTGTCCTGAAAATGATACATTTTAAATTTAATGTATAAACATTTTTAATATTTGGCATTTAAAAAATCTGCAAGTAGGAGTTATAATAATGACTCTTTATTCCTGGCTCTTTACTTTGGATGACTCTAACTCTAATGTTTATGTCATTATTATTGCCATATTACTGAGGTATTTTTCTTTTATAAATTAAAGCATGACAGGAATCTTGCTTCACTATGTCCTTTATTCTGTGTTTTGGATCATTTCTTTTGGCTAGAACTGTAGAGTTAGAATTATTGTGTTATAGACTATACTGTTTCTAAAGTTCTGATAAGATTGCCTGATTGCTTTCCAAATTTATATAGCTAATAATTTATGAAAATGCCATTTTTACCACACCATTGTCTATATTGGTTTTTAATCATTTTTTCTTGAAAGATTTATTCATTTATTTGACAGAGAGAGAGAGAGAGAGAGAGAGAGCACGTGCATGCGGGGGTGGGGGACAGAGGGAGAGAATCTTCAAGCGGATTGTGCACTGAATGCGGAGCCTGAGGTGGGGCTCAGTCCCACGACTTAAGAGATCATGACCTGAGCTGAAACCAAGAGTCAGTGGCTCAACCAGCTGAACCACCCAGGCACCCAGGTTTTTATCAGTTTTAATATTTGTTAATTTGATAATTAAAAATGGTGTCCAGTTATTTTAATTTTTGTTTTATTAGTTGTCAGGTCATCAGAATAATCTTTTTGTGTCTCTTAAAAAATTTTTTTTGTTTATTTTTAAAAATTATTAACATATAATGTATTTGTTTCAGTATGTATTTGTTTCAGTGGTATAGGTCTGTGATTGATCAGTCTTACACAACACACAGCCATTATGACAGCACATACCTCCCCAGTGTCCATAACCCAGCCATCCCATTCCCCCCACATCCCTCCACTCTAGCAACCCTCATTTTGTTTCCTGAGATTGAGAGTGTCTTACGGTTTGTCTCCCTTTCTGGTTTTGTCTTGTTTCATCTTTTCATCTCTTCCCCTATGATTCTCTGCCCTGTTTCTCAAATTCCACATATCAGTGAGATCATATGATAATTGTCTTTCTCTGATTGACTTATTTTGCTTAGCACAATACTCTCTAGTTCTATCCATGTCTTTGCAAATGGCAAGGTCCCATTTTTTGATGGATGCATAATATTCCATCGTGTGTGTGTGTGTGTGTGTGTGTGTGTGTGTACATACATACATGTACCACATCTTCTTTATCCATTCATCTGTTGATGGATATTTAAGCTCTTTCTATAGTTTGGCTATTGTGGACATTGCTGCTATAAATACTGGGGTGTGTGTGCCCTTTTGGATCACTACATTTGCATTTTTGGGGTAAATACCCAGTAGCACAGTTGCTGGGCTATAGGGTAACTCTATTTTCAGCTTTGCGAGGAACCTTCATACTGTTTCCAGAGTGGCTGCACCAGCCAACAGTGTAGGAGGGTTCCCCTTTCTCCTCATCCTTGCCAACATCTGTCGTTTCCTGACCTGTTAATTTTAGCCATTCTGACAAGTGTGAGGTGGTATCTCATTGTGCTTTTGATATGTATTTCCCTGATGCCCAGTGATGTTGAGCAGTTTTTCATGTGTCTGTTGGCCAGATGGATGTCTTCTTTGCAAAAATGTCTGTTCAGTTCTTCTGCCCTTTTCTTGATTGGATTATTTGTTCCTTGGGTATTGAGTTTGATGAGTTGGGTGTCGATTTTGGATATTTTATCTGCTATGTCTTTTATCTGATATGTCCTTTATCTGATATGTCCTTTGCAAATAATCTTCCGTTCTGTGGGTTATCTTTTGGTTTTGTTAACTGTTTGCTTTGCAAAAGCTTTTTATTTGACGAAGTCCCAATAGTTCCTTTTTTTTTTTTTCCCAAAGATTTTTATTTATTTATTTGACAGAGAGAGAGAGAGAGAGAGCAAGCGAGCACAAGTAGGCAGAGCGGCAAGCAGAGAGAGAGGAAGAAGGAGGCCCTCCACTGTGCAGAGAGCCCGATGTGGGACTCGATCCCAGGACCCTGGGATCATGACCTGAGCCAGAGGGAGCCGCTTAACTGACTGAGCCACCCAGGCGCCCTCCAGTAGTTCATTTTTGCCTTTGCTTCCCTTGCTTTGGCAATGTGTCCAGGAAGAAGCTGCTGTGGCTGAGATGGAAGAGGTTGCTGCCAGTGTTCTCCTTCTCTTTTAAACTGTTAGGTTTTCTAAAAGTTAAGAACTCTTTAAATAAAGTTCTGTTTGAATATACCGCAGGGACTTTTTCAGTTTGTCTTTTCGTATTGGTGACATAAGAAAATATTTATAAACACACAGACTTCACAGTTTTTTGGGGGGTGTGTGGCAAGATACAGGGTGATTTAAAAATTGAGTCTTTGAAAAGTAAATAGGTTATATAGGATTACAGTTGCTCTTTGAATAGTATAGGTATGAACCATGTGGGGTCCACTTACATGCAGATTTTTTCTGCTAAGTACCGTACAGTACCTAAATGTATTTTATTTGATGATTTTTTTTTTTTTTTTTTTTTTTTTTTTTTAGATTTTATGTATTTATTTGACAGAGAGAAATCACAAGTAGATGGAGAGGCAGGCAGAGAGAGGGAAGCAGGCTCCCCGCTGAGCAGAGAGCCCGATGCGGGACTCGATCCCAGGACCCTGAGATCATGACCTGAGCCGAAGGCAGCGGCTTAACCCACTGAACCACCCAGGCGCCCCTTTGATGATATTTTTTTTTTTTTTAAAGGATTTTATTTATTTGACAGAGAAAGAGAGATCACAAGTAGGCAGAGAGAGAGGGAAGTAGGCTCCCTGCTGAGCAGACAGCCTGATGTGGGGCTCGATCCCAGGACCCTGGTCATGATCAGAGCTGAAGGCAGACGCTTTAATCCACTGAGCCACCCGGGCGCCCCATTTGATGATATTTTTTAATGACATTTTTTCATCTAGTTTATAGTATATAATACATATGCCAAATATGTGTTAAGGCCTCTGGTAAACAGTAGGCTGTTAGTTAAGTTTTTGGGGAGTCAAAAGTTATACCTGGCTTTTATTTTTTTAAAAAAGTTATTTATTTATTTGAGAGAGAGAGAGAGTGCACGGGTGCCCTTGTAAATGAGACCATATGCTCATGAATGGGGGAGGGGCAGAGGTAGAAGGAGACACGTAGACTCCCCCTCTGAGCAGGGATCCTGATGCAGGCCTTGAACTTATGACACTGAGATCATGACCTGAGCCTACATCAAGAGTCAGCCACTCAGGGGCAACTGGGTGGCTCAGTGGGTTAAAGCCTCTGCCTTCGGCTCAGGTCGTGATCTCAGGGTCCTGGGATCCAGCCTGGCATTCAACTCTCTGCTCAGCAGGGAGCCTGCTTCTTCCTCTCTCTCTCTGCCTCCCTCTCTGTGTACTTGTGATCTGCCTATCAAATAAATAAATAAATAAAATCTTAAAAAAAAAAAAAAAAAAGAGTCAGCCACTCAGCTGAGCCACCCAGGTGCTCCTGCAACAGATTTTCAACTACATGGGGGGATGGAGACTTCTAACCTGCATGTTCAGGGGGCAACTGTTTATAGTATGCACCAAATTATAGTATTGCTCTTATTTTTCTGTACTTGTAATGCAAAGATCATTTTTTCCTCAAGATTTTCACAAGCAGGCAGAGGGAGAGAGTGATGTGGACTCCCCATTGAATGGGGAGCCTGACGTGGGGCTTGATCCCAGGACCCCAGGATCATGATCTGAGCTGAAGGCAGCTGCTTAACTGACTAAGCCACCTAGGCATGCCAAGATCATTCTTATGTATACACAGAGCTCTGTACATATGCACAGAGCAGTTGCATAGTACTAAGGAAGTTATACATCACAGTCACAAAATCTTTCAGCAAGTTTCAGAAAATTAACAGAGTGATAGCTATTACCCTTATTCTGGCTCTTTCTTCACAGGTGGCTAAAATCTGTTATTTTCTGCATGCTGTAAGTGAGACATCTAAGGCAAAATGATACAACTTCTCTTGCGGTATTCCAAGTCACATGGAAAATGAAAATGACTTTGTTCATTG
This sequence comes from Mustela lutreola, assembly GCF_030435805.1. Classification (NCBI taxonomy): domain Eukaryota; kingdom Metazoa; phylum Chordata; class Mammalia; order Carnivora; family Mustelidae; genus Mustela; species Mustela lutreola. The sequence goes on along the minus strand of NC_081297.1, from coordinate 19,607,278 downwards.
TGAGATACTATCTTTTAAGAGGAAAAGTCCATTTGCCATAATGGCTATATCTGTAGCACTTTTAGTGTAAAAGCCGTAATGTTGAAATTAAACATGTAAGGATTGTAAGGAGTGAATGTCTTCTGTGCAAGAGTATACACATGGTCCATTCTTTTTTGTGTGTGTGTGAAGAAAATAGAAGTTGAATTGCATATCTGGATATGTTGACAGAATGGTCTTTTCCACTGCTATGGGAAGACTCTGACAACAAACTATAGAGGTTAGGTCTCTGCCTTCATCGATCCAGTAGCATGGAGCTTTCTTTTGGTTATCTTCCATGCTACTGGTTTAGGCATTCTGTTCTGTGAAAAAAATTTTTTTCTTAGGCCAAATTATACTGAGTGCAAGTCAATTTATTAACTTCTTAGAAAGGAAATGGCAAGGTTACAAATAGAACATGCAAGTTCAGAGATAGGGTATGGAAATTGGGAGGTTATATAGGCTGGGAAACAGAGAGTACGTTAGTATTTTAAAAGAGAAACTTTTTAAGTTTTATTTTACAAGGTCGTATAAATATGTCTGTATTTGTAATTACAAGGAGTAATAAGATGATCAGAGGTGTCAGGTATGAGAAAAAGTGATAAGGATACATTTCGGGTCTGAAATTGGAATAATGAGATTTCATCACCCAACTAATGTTCAGCAGCACCAGGTAATAGAAAATCATGAAATAGTTTCAAGTAGAAGTAAAGCTGCTAGCAATAATTTCTAATTTTGATCAGGTTACTATTGCTGATAGGGATTTTTCTCAAGGTACAAAGTTGTAGAATGGAGTTTGCTATTTTTAAAATCCATTATGGTCTAATTTTTCTCTTTGAAAGTTCAAAGCATTGGCGTGCTCTGAAACAGTGACCACCCAAATTCCTAGTTAATGCAGCATGTGACTTTTTTTTTTTTTTTTTTTAAGGGCATAAGACAGGTACTTTTGTATCTACCATCTCTTTTTCTACAAGGTTGAGGTAACAAAGGAATGCATCGTAGCTGCAAAAAAGTCGGGTTTGAAGTAGGCTACTGGATTGGTGTGCTCTATGACAGTGGGGGCATATAATATAGATCTTTATAAGAGTATAGAAATAACTTTGATGCTTCCTTTACAAATTAGTTTTACTTTTTTGAAGGTGTTGAATACTTTGTGTGTCACCTCATTTCTGTTGGGTTTTCTTCATATGAACATTCACTTGGGAGTTTTACCTTTCTTCAAGCTCTTGATTGATCTCTTTTGTACCTGGTATAAAGAGCAGTTTTAGGGTTTATTTATAATTGTATTGTTCAAATGTTTTCTAATTTTTTTTACTTATGCTTTTGTGAAGTTTTCATTTTTATGCTACATACTGTAAGAATATAAGTATTTGTTTTAGAAATTATCAGAAGTAAACGATAGTATAATGAAACTACTTTCCATTGCAATTCTTTTTTTTTTTTTTTTAAGATTTTATTTATTTATTTGACAGAGCGAGATCACAAGTAGGCAGAGAGGCAGGCAGAGAGAGAGGAAGGGAAGCAGGCTCCCTGCTGAGCAGAGAGCCCGATGCGGGACTTGATCCCAGGACCCTGAGATCATGACCTGAGCCGAAGGCAGCGGCTTAACCCACTGAGCCACCCAGGCACCCTCCATTGCAATTCTTCACCCAACTCTAAAACATTACCAACTCATAGCCAGTTTTTCTTACAACCTCTTTATTGGTTTCCTAGGGCTGCCATAAGAAAGTACAACAAACTGAGTGGCTTAAAACAATAGAAATTTATTCTCTCATGGTTATGGAAGCTGAAAGTCTGGAATTTACGTATTGGCATTGGTTCCTTCTGAGAACTGTGTGAGAGAATCTGTTCAAGACCTCTCTCCCAGCTTCTCGTGGTGGATAGCAGTTCTTGGCATTCCTTCACTTATGGATTTATCACCCCAGTCTCTGCCTTTTCACCCCAGTGTTAGTCCTTTGCTTCTGTATCCTCAAGCGGCCATCTTCTTCTTATAAGGACCAGTCATGTTGAATGTTAGGGGCCTGCCCTACCCTGATGTGACCTCATCTTAACTAATTACATCTGCAGTGACCCTGTTCCCAAGTAAGACCACATTCTGACTTATTGGGGGCTATTAGGTCTCTTATACCTTTCTTGGGGGACATAATCCAGCATATAGTAATCTGTTACCCTCCCTTCATGTTCTTAGCACATGCAAAATACTTTGATTTCATCCTACCATCTCCCAAAGTCTTTTTTTTAAAGATTTATATTTGTTTATTTATTTATTTATTAGAGAGAGAGAGAGAGATCACAAGTAGGTGGAGAGACAGGCAGAGAGAGGGGGAAGCAGGCTCCCTGCTGAGCAGAGAGCCTGATCCAGGGCTCGATTCTAGGACCCTGAGATCATGACCTGAGCCGAAGGCTTAACCCACTGAGCTACCCAGGCACCCTACCATCTCCCAAAGTCTTAATTCATTCTAGTATCAGTGTCTGACTCCATATTGCTGCTTTTTTCCTTGCTACTGTGACGGAAACTTAGAAACTTTTGCTTAGCCCTGCATGTAGGCATGTTACAGCTAAAATTTGCAAAAACTGCTTTTTCCTTGAAATATACCTCACCCAAGGAGATAAGGAAGTATATACAGAAATAACTAGGCTATGTTTAAGGTTTACAGGAACAATATTACCAGACTTCTATACACAAAGTTCAGCTGACCAAGAACAAAGAAATTACTTGACATACCCTGAATGTGTACAGACATCAGTCACCTTTTGACTCCCAACTTCCCCTCATTTCTTACACCCCCCCCCCCCCCCCCGTCCCCACTTCCTAACATAAAAGCTTGAATCTCATGCTTGAGGAGATGGTTCTTTGGGACATAGTCCTCCATCTCTTTGGCCGGCTTGCAGAATAAAATCTCTTTCCTACCAAATATCAGCCTCTTGACTTACTGGCCTGTTGTACAGTGAACAGAACAAACTTAGGACTTGTAGGGGGAAAAAAAGTGTTGTAAAGTGAAGAGCATGGAGAAAAATCAGCCTCTGTGGGGGCTAAACACAAACATTGTGGAAGCAAAATACCTAATACTCCAGCCCTCAACCCAAATATAAGGAAGACTGAGGGGCAAGCTACCCCAGTGGGCTTAAAGGACAGACCAGATGTGTCCTATTGAATTACAAACCTGCTTTACTTCAGTAAATCCCTTTTTCCTTCCAGCTTCTCCCTTTAAAATGGGACTGTCTATACTATACCTAGCCCACCCCTGTATCTTGGAAGCAGGTAACTTTTCCTTATTTCACAGGGTCACAAATTAAAATGAATTTTGTCTCAGGATCAACCATACCCAGAGTTTCACCCTCACCTGATTTAGATGATTCCGAAGATGAGATGTGGAGCTTTTGAGATTACAATATTTATTTATTTATTAAAGATTTTCATTTATTTATTAGAGAGAGAGAGGGAGAGAGAGATCACAAGTAGGCAGAGAGGCAGGCAGAGAGAGAGGGGAAAGCAGCCCCCCCCCCCCCCCCCCCCCGCAGAGAGCCCAGTGCAGGGCTTGAACCCAGGACCCTGAGATCATGACCTGAGCTGAAGGCAGAGGCTTAACCCACTGAGCCCCCCAGGGCGCCCTGAGATTATAATATTCAGATAAAATTATGAATTTAAGAGGTGATGCTTTGTCAGACATGCTTAGTTTCTTCCTGGTACACTTCTGCTTTTCCCTTAGTGTTCCATTGCTTTTGTTTGATGTTTTGGGCTTGCGATTTCTCTGTTGTTTTGGTCCAGCCTCAGTCTTTGTTAGGCCCTGTATATCTGGGCCTCAGGGTTTCAGCATTCCTTCCTCTTCCCCAGGGCAGGCCTACATTTGTGTCTTGGAAAGACTTGTGAGCAAGAGGGAGGGCTTCTTGCCTCTCCCCCAGCACTAGGAAAACCTCTAATAGCATTTTTAAAAACAAATATTTTATTTATTTATTTGACAGAGAGAAATCACAAGTAGATGGAGAGGCAGGCAGAGAGAGAGAGGGAAGCAGGCTCCCCGCTGAGCAGAGAGCCTGATGCGGGACTCCATCCTAGGCTCCTGAGACAATGACCTGAGCTGAAGGCAGCGGCCTAACCCACTGAGCCACCCAGGAGCCCTCTAATAGCATTGTTAACAGGGGTAGGAATTTAGGGTTGGGAATTTTTCCTGTCCCTTGCTTAAAGTTTAAGGATAAAGATTCTTTCCTGTGTCGTCTTAAGCATGGTGGGTCTTTACCCATGCCTTGGATATGACAGGGTTTGCTTCCAGATCCCCAAATGCTTAAGGCTTTTGAAAGGAGTGTTTGGGTAGGAGGTGGGATTTCATATCTTACCATCAGTAGTACCTGATTTGGTTCATCATGCCTGCACCATTAAGGGAGATTATTTCTGAGGATTTTGTCTCCTAGCTGTCAGTCCTCCCCGTGAGCCTCTTTAAAAAGTTCATGGAGTAGAGCCTGTGAATGGGTAAGAACTCTGTCAGTGGTTCCAGTGGTTCTACACTGTCATACTAGCCCACAATCAGCCTTTAGCAGTGTGTTAAAATTTTAGCTAATTTCAGCTTTATCTGCACATCTTTATTCTTGCTATATTATTGGTGGATATTCGGAACATCTTATAGTTCTTAGGGATTTCAGCTAAGAAATCTTTCAGCTTTCTTAGATGGGATTGGAATTTGGCCCTTAAATCCTTTTTATACGAGCCCTGTTTCTTTAACTTAAAAATTAGGTTAAGAGGGCTTTATGTCCCCGCCTGTCGACATTGTCATGGTGGGTTTGCTGAAGAAGACCAGCAGCCTTGTGGAATTGGCTGTGAAATCCACATGAGAGGCTAAGAATATTGTACACTAAGATTCTTGCTGTTCTTGAGCAAATTCCCAAAAATGCAGATGTAATAAGTATATAGAATAGATTGCAAATGAGAAGTTGAGTATGGTTGAAGTGGAATCAGATGTTAAGAAATTAGAAGATCAGGGACGCCTGGGTGGCTCAGTTGGTTAAGCAGCTGCCTTTAATTTAGCTCAGGTCATGATCCCAGCGTCCTGGGATCGAGTCCCACATCGGGCTCCTTGCTCAGCAGGGAGTCTGCTTCTCCCTCTGCCTCTGCCTGCCATTCTCTCTGCCTGTGCTTGCTCTCTCTCCCACCCTCTGATAAATAAATAAAATCTGCAAAAAAATAAAAAATAAAAAATAAAAAAAATTAAAAAATAAAAAGAAATTAGAAGATCAGCTTCAGGGTGCCCAGCTGCAAGAGGTGATTCTTTAGGCTGAAAATGAACTAAGTCTGGCAAGAAAAATAATATAATGGAAATCATGGAAGCCTTTAGTGGAATAGCCTCTGGCCAGCCAATGGAAATGGCCAGTATAATCATCATTAAATGAGTAGTGTATTGATGAAAAACTGATGTAATTATATCTTCTATAGTTAAAAAAAAAAAATTAGGTTAAAATACAACTTTTATTTTCCCTAAGTGAAAACTCTGGCCAGGAATTTGGCTTGAGTATGGCTTTATTCACATACTTGACATTTTATTAAAACTATATCTAGTTTTGTTGTTTGGGAGCATTTTCTCAATAATCCTCAGTTATTTTACAACTTTTTCTCCTTGATCTGGTAGCTAATATTTAAAAATTACCAAATTACTTATTTCTACTTTGATTTGATGTGTCTTGGAGCTCTCTTGTTTCCTGTTTCTCTCTTTCAGTATATATGTATGTATACACACAGTTGTAGTTGTTTTATCTTCCTGATGGATTGATTTTTTTTATTTTTATTTTTTAAAAATATTTTTATTTAGTTATTTGACAGACAGAGATCACAAGTAGGCAGACAGAGAGAGGAAGGGAAGCTCCCTGCTGAGCAGAGAGCCCCATGCGGGCCGGATCCCAGGACCCTGAGATCATGACCTGAGCGGAAGGCAGAGGTTTTAACCCATTGAGCCACCCAAGCGCTCCGGATTGACCTTTTTTTAATTAAAAAATATTCTTCTTTATCTTTAATAATCTTTTTGTTTTGTTCTGTTTTGTTTTGGGAGAGACAGCATGAGTGGGGGGTAGGGAGGGGCAGAAGGATAGGGAGAGAGAGACTCTTAAGCAGCAGCCTGTATGTCCAATGCTGAGCCTGAGGTGGGGCATGATCTCATTATCCTGAGATCACAACCTCAGCCAAAATCAAGAGTTGGATGCTTAATTGACTGTGCCACTCAGGCGCCTTTCTTTAATTATGTGTTGTTTCAAGAGTCTATTTTTTTAATCTGATAGAATGATAACCACTCTATGCCATCTTATGGTTGCCCTTTGCATGGTATTTCTTTTTATATTTTTAAGTTATTTGTACTTCCATAATTAAAAAGAAATTTATTTATTTTAGAGAGAAAGCACGAGTGGAGGGGCAGAGAGAGAAAGAATCTCAAGCTGACTCCACAATGAGCATAAAGCCCGATGTGGGGCTTGATCTTATGACCCTAAGATCAGAGCCGGAGCCAAAAACAAGAGTCAGGCACTTCACTGACTGCCACCAGGCTCCCCCTTATTTGTACTTTAATTTGTACTTTCAGATCTCAAGCATGCCTTCTGTAGACAGTAAATGGAACTTTTTTTTAAAGTCTACTTTATTAATCTCTTCCTTTTGCGTGTAATCACATTAAATGCTATTATTAATATGGTTGGATTTATGCCTGCTATTTTATTTTTTAAAATTTTTATTTTATTTGAGAGAGAGAGTATGAGCAGGGGGAGGGGCAGGGGGACAAGCAGACTCCCCACTGAATGCGGAGCACATGGGGCTTGTTCTCACAATCCTGAGATCATAACCTGAGTCGAAACCAAGAGTTTAATGGACCCTGACACCCAGGCACCCCTTGTGTTGCTTTCAAGACTTTGTTTTGTTTTTTGTTTTTGGCTTTGATCATTTTGAGGGTGACTCTCTCAGTATTTATAAAGCTTTTTAGATACAGATTTTCATCAAATTTGGGAAGTTTTCAGCCATTATTTCTTTTAGATACAGCTTCTGTCCTTTTTTTTCCCTAACTAGTTTTGTCATTTTATATATATATATATATAAAAAATGGTGTCCAATATATTTTTGGAGACTCTACTATAGGTAGTGTAATCTAAAGATGACTCTTCTTTGTACTGTATAATCTTTTTTTTTTTTTTTTAAGATTTTATTTATTTATTTGACAGAGAGATCACAAGCAGGCAGAGAGTCAGGCAGAGAGAAAGGAGGAAGCAGGCTCCCCGCCGAGCAGAGAGCCCGATGTGGGGCTCGATCCCAGAACCCTGAGATCATGACCCGAGCTGAAGGCAGCGGCTTAACCCACTGAGCCACCCAGGCACCCCCTGTACTGTATAATCTTTATTGATGTATTTTTTTAACTGTATTTTTTAATTTTTTTAGAGGAGGGTGGTGTAGAGAGAGGGAGAGAAAGAGTCTTAAGCAGGCTGCATGTGCAGCACAGAGACTGAGGCAGGGCTTGATCTCACATCCTTGAGCTCATGACCTGAGCAGAAATCAAGAGTTGGACCTCAACTCACTGAGCCTCCCAGGTGCCCCTAAAGTTTATTTATTTATTTTTTTTTATTTATTTATTTGTCAGAGAGAGAGCGAGTGAGAGCGAGCACAGGCAGACAGAGTGGCAGGCAGAGGCAGAGGGAGAAGCAGGCTCCCTGTGGAGCAAGGAGCCCGATGTGGGACTCGATCCCAGGACGCTGGGATCATGACCCGAGCCGAAGGCAGCTGCTTAACCCACTGAGCCACCCAGGCGTCCCAAGTTTATTTATTTTTTAAGTAATCTTTTTACCCAGTGTGGGGCTCAAATTCATGATCCTAAGATCAAGAGTCATATGCTCTCCCAACCGAGCCAGTTTATTGATCTATTTTTAAGTTTCTTAATTCTTTTTTTACTGGCAATTCAAATCTACTATTGAGCCCCTCTAGGGAATTTTGAACTCTAAAATTTACATTTCATTGAAGTCTTTGTCTTTCAAGTCCAACATCTGGACCCCTCTTCAAAGGCAATTTCTAATGTCTCTTTTTTTTTCTTGTGTATAGGTCATACTGCCCTGTTTCTTTGCATGTCTTACAATTTTTTCTTGAAACAACTTTTTAGATAATATAGCCACTCTGGAGAAGGGTCATTTCTTTTCCTTGTGGGTCCTGTTCTTTGGTCACTTACTCATTTAATGATTTGGCTGGGCTAATTTGCTTATGTCTGTTTCCCCAAGAATGTATAGTTTGAGGTGGTGTTGCTCAAATACGTACCTTAAAAACAAAACAGACCTGACTTTTAGGGCTGTCCGTAGGTCAGCATAAACCACTTTATTAGTCAAAGATTATGCTTAAGCCCTATTAGCTAGATAGATTCTCACCCTTTGCCATTTAATATGTGTGATTTAGAGATTATTTTCTAAGTAGATCTGAATTTCTTTCTCCAGTTGTTCCTGATGCACACAGTCTTTCAGACCATCATGTATGAGTATGATTTTATTTTCAGACTGGTAGCCCTTTGAACCTTATTGGCTGTGGATTTGTGTGTGGCTTTGGGAATGCTTTTAAGTCCGCCCCAAGTCCCACTTGGATTTTTCCCAGTTGGGTGCAACCTATTTGTATGTGTACATAGCCTTCTGGAATCCCCAAGGATGAATGTGAACCTGGGAGAGCCCTTATTTGTTGTCTTCTTCTCATTGTCTCTGTTAATCGTCAGGTTGGTTTTGCTTGTTTCTGCTGGAAACATTCATACGTGTATGTTTCTTCTAGTATCTTGGAGCTACTAGTCCTGTCTTAGTTGCTTGTCAACACCTAATTCTGTTCCAAATAAAGTTTGTCACCTCAGGCAGAGCTGTTGAGGTCTTTCTGAGAACCTCTGGAACTGGGGATGGAGAAACACTCTGCTTCTCCTGAAGAGACACATGTACTTCAGCAGGGTGCTGGGAGGAGGGAAGGGTATACTATTTTAGCCCTTGGTTTTCTCAGATCATTTCTTCTACCATTGGGACTTCCATTCTATTAGCAAGCTGAGGTAGGGATGCTGTGGCCTCAGGATTCTTGGCCATTTGTTAGGATGGAATTCTACGAGTGAGAGCTAATAGCACTAAGTAGGTTGAGAGTCACTAGAGATTGGTTCTCCAAGGGTAAAAGTATAGCGTTAGGCTAAGAGCTGGGGGAGAGGGAGCCTTTTTAAACCACATCCATTCAGAGGGTAATTTCCATCACACGAAGCTGTATGTGTGGTGAGGTGTGATAGGAGCAGATTATAACTCAAGTTCCACAGACTCTCACTGTTCTTACTGAGATTTAGTAGATTCATTGAATAAAATTTCTACTGTTTGATGCATGTTTTTAGGATAATTTTTAGAGATTTTTTTTTTTTTTTCAATCCATGAAGTGGTTAATTCACTGGGGAGAGGATCCATGAGGGAGCTCTTCACTCTGCCATTCCAGAAGTCTAGAAGTCCTACTTCCCCTTTCTTTTTTAATATCATCAAAATTTTTAGTTTTATTGAATGGTCAAATGGTGGTGTCTTTTCACTGCTTTGGAAGTTACTGAGAGATCCTTTAAAGACCCTTGCATATTTTCCCTAAATTTTGTTATATAAAATGTTATTGTTTCAGTCTCCTCTGCCTTTTCTTTTTTTAATATTCTTGATCATATGTGGTTTAAAAAATGTATGTTACATTCTTCCATTATAATTGTTTGGTACTTTTCTTTGTGTAATTTGAATGGGTAGGGATGCTCTTATTCAGTGTATCTGGGTTGGTTTTGTTGTAACTTGGGATTTTGCTTGTTAGAGGTATAAAATAATTTTTGTAATTTAGTTCACTCTGAGTCCTTGTTTTTCAACAAAGGAGTTCTAATTAATTTACCTGACTTGATACAAGGCTTTTTTTTGAGAACTGTGTTCTTGTAAATATTGTTGAGTGGTATTTGGCACCACAGTGCATAGTGGGGGGAACCTCTCTAGGTTTAAAAATACATGTGGTCCTATTGAAGTTGGCTGGATTATACCTCATTAGTGTGCAGAAAGAAGTTGGTTTCATTTTAGAAGTGTATCACCTGATTTTATGTAGACCTTTATTTTTGTATACTCAACTTCTAGTCAGCTGATAATTTTATCATCTATTTTCACCTAGGAAAAGGACCAGATGTCAGTCAATGTTTCTGGGAGTGTTCATTGGCCAATTCCTACAGAGACATCTTTGACCTCCTTAGCTCAAGTGTCTTTCTCCAAAAAAAAAAAAAAAAGTCTTTCTCTAAGGTTCAGTATGTCAGGTTGGCAGGCTGAATGACAGCACATATAGGATTCTTGTGAACAGTTGAAATGGCCTAAATTTTGTTGGATTGCTTAGGACCATCCTTCATCTCTTAGGTCCCAACTCCCTCTGTTAACCTCTCTTAGGTATGCTTTCTTCCAGCAGAAACGAAAGACAAACCTCTTTTCACACTCTCGTTACAGAAATCATGTGAATATTGGTGAGGAAGTTTTAAGACCAAGGTGTTGTAGGCTGTGTCCTCAGTGCCTGTGAAGATTCTTCCTTTCATGTAGGGTGTTTGAGCCTGAGGAAGACTGAGCCTTTGTGAGACCCTACTGGGTCTCTCTCCATGTCCTTGTTTATGTTTTCATATGTGTAAAACTTAGATTACTGTCAGAAAAATGAATTCATATTTTGAAGTAAAGCAGATTAGATAGTAAACCCAATCTTGATTTCTGAAGATGATTGTAAAATTCATATCTATAAAGCACTTTAAGGTTTTTGCTTGATTTTGTTTATTTTCTCTATACTAAGACTTGTTACATTTGTGATGAACAAGGAAGAGAAAGCAAAGCAGCCACTGGTGCTTGCATGACCTGTAATAAACACGGATGTCGACAGGCTTTCCATGTGACATGGTAAGTGTGTTTCTGTCATTGTGCAGAACTGAAATTCTTGTACTTTGTACAAGAGAATACGTTGTAAGTTAAAGGTTTAGGTATCCAGATATTTACAGTAAATTCTATTGAGATAGTTTCTATGTTCAGATATAATAAAGATGATTCTAGTAATTGAATTTACCAGAGTTAATTTTGAATAGGCAGACTCTGGTTCTCATGTTTTATTTAGTTTCATTTTATTTTAAAGTATTGGTGTTGGTTACCTATTGTTAGGACTAAATGAGCTGATATAGGTAAACTTACTGTAATGCCTGAAATATTAATATTAAATATTTAGTGAATGACTGTGTTTTTTCATTTTGTGTTTAAGAGGGGAAAAGGCAGTCACCATCATATTCACAGTAATTAGTGGCTACTTCCTAAAAAGTTACTTAGATACTTTTCTTGGCATAAAATTTCAAGAGCAAAGATAATCCTAAAATAAAATATTCAGCGTAATAGGCAACAGTTCAAAATTAGAGTCTGGGAATAATCCATGTACTTGTTACTTTTCAGAAATAGTCTATATCTAGCAGCCAGTATAGGCACTTGCTTTATTTGCTGAGCTTTTAGTATATGGATTTAAGAAGTCCATTTTAGATTACTTTTGGGGAGCAGAAAAGAGTTTTGGTTTCATAAATTCTGTTAATAATGAACTTAATTTTTAAAGATCTTGAAAGTTCTTTTTTGGGTAGAGATATATACTAATACTGTTGTAATTTTGAAATGTTAAATAACATTGGCAGTTAATACTGATGACAAATTGACAAGAAGATGGTCATAAACTTTAGTGCTTTGTGCCTTTTTTTTTTTTTTAAATGACTATCACAACTTTAGGTTTTGATTCACTGTCTTCCATTGTTTTTGACTAGAAAACACATGTTTTTGTTGTCTGCTGTATGGTTCTGTGACTGGAAGCATTTTCCTTATAACAGAATGTAATCTACATCTGTGGGCTTATCCCATCACAAGTCATTTCAGCCCTTTAGAGGCCTGGCCTTACTGTTGTACCTATGATACAGAAGGAAAAAGCAAAATGAAGTGTTAATTAGGGGGTTGGGGGGTGTCTTAAAGCAATTTAATGTCTGTTTGATGACATAAAACTTGTATAAGTCTTGATCCTTGTTAGAGATGGATGGATAAAAAGTTTATTATAAACTACAAAGTAATTGTAGAAAATATCAATCATGGTTGAGGTGGAATGTACTTGGTCACAAGTACACAAGTTCATTTTCTCCTTTTCTCTTAGGAGATGTGTAAGGGTTAATTACAAATCTTACATGCTTGGAGGGGATTTTAATTTTATATATACTGTAGTTTGAAGCTCAGTATGTGTATTGTTTGTATTTTATGTATTTTTTTGGTTTTTATTTTCAGTGCTCAGTTTGCAGGACTACTTTGTGAAGAAGAAGGGAATGGTGCAGATAATGTCCAATACTGTGGCTACTGTAAATACCATTTTAGTAAGCTGGTAAGAATTTATCTTGAATTTAAAATGATAACACATAGTTTTAGAATAGATTTGACTTTGTTTTATAAAAAAAGTGTAATAGCTATTCCCTTTCTCTTGATTTTTGCATGGGGTTGGCATGTTCTTTGCTGGAAATTAAAAGATTGAATAATTTTTAAAGACTTTGCTTTGTTTAGGTGCGTTTATAAAGGTGAATATTGTAAAATAATTTCTGTTAATAGTAAATGTTAGGATACATTTAGTAGAAGCAGCACATGTAAAGGACTCTGTAGTCTAACACTGTTTCATTTAATTTCATTTTTTTGATACTGGATTATATATTTTGTGCTTTTTTTATCACTCGTTTCTCATTTTTTGCTAGTTATTCTTTCCTTTCATTTTTATTTACTAGGAGAGAGTAAAACTAAAAGCTGTTTTGTAACTTCTTAGTTGACTATCTTGAGAAAAATGTATTTAAATACAACTTTGGGAATATTTCAGATTTTGCCAGTCTTTACTGTTACATAATTGCATGAATGATTGAGTTGGTAAAATTTGATTAGGTGTTACATATGTTGTGTCCATGTTCCTTTGAAGGATCAATATTTAATGTCCTAAGTGTCTATGTTTTTAGTTTTTAATGATAACAATTAGATGTATACACTGAAAGTTTAAGTGTTCTTTGTTTTTCTTTAGTGTTTTGGTTTTTTTCCCCCTTATTACCTTTCCTTTGTGAGTGGGGCTATTTTTTCTTCTTTTCTTTTAAAGAAACAGTATCATTAGGAGCCCCTTTCTCATGAAATCAGCTCATGACTATTTTGGTTCATACATATTAAAATACTTAAGATTTTCTAAATATATTGTTTGATATTGAAGACTTTGATTTATTTTAAGGGCTGGCAAAGAATATTGAAGTGTTCTAATAGAAATTTTGAGAAAGTAGAATTGAAAATTTTGCTTCCTAGATGTGAAAAGCATATCAGAATGTTAATTTTCTAAATGGAAGATGATATAGAAAAAATCTAGAAATAATGAAGATGGATTTTGAGTTTGTGCAGATAGGATTTTCTCACTGCTAGTTATTGACACGTTGGTACCCATTTGCTAGAGAGGAAGAGTCTTCAATAATTTAGTAAGATTGTATAACCTCTACATTTGCATGGACTTTGAATACCTTTCATAGTCATTTCTATTTAATTTAAACTGGTTATGATACCACTAAGTTTTAAACACTTCAAATAACTCTCACTGGCATACTTTATTATGGAATTATATAAGTATTTTAAACAGAATGTGCAATACTTTCAGTAATGCTTTGAAAAGTGCATGGGTCTAATGCTGATATTTCCTTTAATTTTTTTCTTAATGAACTGCAGAGACAAGTTTTTAGCAAACTGTGCCTTAATACTGAAAATATGAGATTAAAAGGCTGCTTGCTTTTCCTAGTATGGCAAAAAATAACTCTTCAAATAATTTTCTTTTCTTTAGTCTTGGCGTCCTTCCTCAGTATGGCATTCTCTGTTTTGGTTGAAACTCCTTTTCTTTTTTAAAGAAGACATTGAAATTTATAGTTGATTTCTTTAAGGGGTGGTTTTGTGATAAAGTGACATGGCTATTGCTTATTTGAAATTATAGTCTGTTTTCAGACATTTTAATAAATGTACAAAAATATGGCATTCATGTTAAATTTAGGTTTAGGTTTTCTTTTATAATGAATGTAATAGATAATACATATGGATGATTTCTAAATTGGATTATATAGTTCAAAATAGTGAGAATTTTTTTTTAACTTCAGTAGACATTTTTAAATACTACACACTTGAATAGGTTAAGCCTAACAAAAAGATTATTTAAAATTTTTTATATACATATACATGTATGTATATATATTTTCTTTTTTAGAAAAAGAGCAAACGGGGATCTAATAGGTCATATGATCAAAGTTTAAGTGATTCTTCCTCTCACTCTCAGGATAAACATCATGAGAAAGAGAAAAAAGTAAGTGGATTTGTTGTTGCTATATATGTAGCACATCTACTTAATAGATTTTTTTTTCCTTTTTTAGATAAAATTAAGTTCTTGATAGATGGATGGAGATGTTGAAATACTGAAAATTTTTTTACTAATTTGAGAGTATAAAGTAAAAAAATAGGTTTAAAATAATGCCAATATGTTTGTATGGCAGAACCTATTTCCACTGAAAATTTGGAATAGAAATTGAAAGCTTGAGAGAGATTTCTTGCATGTGTTGCTGTGGTCATCTTATGAAATCTTCAGGTGACTTCAGCAATAATCGTTTGTGTCTATATATTTTTAACTGATATTTCACATGTAAGTAAAAATCTCATCTGCTTTTTCACTTTATAATGGAACAGTTTTGAAATTCTGTATATTCTTGACTGTTTTCCCCTGCAGTGTTGGTAATAATAATGGTTTGTTTTTTTGGTTTTTTTAATGGCCAAATGTCATACCATTTGTTTGAGAATATTTTTTCTTTTAATAAAGCACTAAAAGCTTGCCTGATACTAATCTGTCTTCTTCTGACTTACCTGTTTTCTGCTTACATTTTTATTTATTTTAAGGATATGAGTAATCTTTAGTGAACTAATAATGAGTATTATAATATCATTCATAAGACATAATTGTCAGCATAGGAAAAGGATACTACTATGAATTGTTTTTAACAAAGTGAGCATAAAAAAAGACCTCTTTAATTAGAAAATAACATTAGCCTTAAACATTTGGTATAAAATAGTTTAAAACATTTTCATGTTTATAAATACTTGGGATTTGGGAATAGATTTGGTTTGAATTTCTATGCCTTTTTTCAAGGTAAATGTTTTAGAAGCTTAAATTTTTAATTTTGAAATTAAATTTCCATTTGTGAGCGAAATAATAATTATAACTTTATCATCACTTTTAGAGCATTTGTTAGGTTTATATGTATGTTTTGTAAGTATAGTATGTTTTGTAAGTTGTAGGCAGCAAGTATACATGTTCATCTTCTTTAATGAGGTGGTTTTGTGATAGTGACAATTATAGGGTTCTATCTTGCTGTCTATTGTTTTTTGGATTGCTGAAGGGGAAATGGCAGTTTGGGTTTAATTAGCAGTTTTACTAAGAAGCACCATGAGATTTTATGTAACCCTTTGAATCCACAAACGAGGGATACAGGTAGGACTCATTATACATTGTGAGGAGAAAGTCTTATTGATGATAATTCTGTTCGGTCATTTCAAGAGCATTATCTTGTTTAAAGAAGTGTTCATGGTACGATTGTATTTATCTTAATATATCCCATCATGATATTTTTAATAGTTACTAAATATGTGTTAATATATAAATATATTAAAGTATACTACAATTATTAAATGTAGTATGGTGTTTAATAAATACAGCACTATTAGATTTATTTATTTATTTATTTTCTTGAGGAATGAGATTTTTCATTTTAGTCTTACTTGCCGTTGTTGAGTCCTAGATAAAAGCATTGTGTTTAGTCAAACTTGTTTAGCTATAAATTTTAGCAGTTGGTATTTTCATTAGTTTATAAATACTACTTGCATTTTACCTTTGGCATATATAAGTTTAGTATAATTGATTTTGTTGTCAAATTTAAAATCCATTCGTACATTTTATTTTGTAAGTTTTTCTGATCATTTATAAAGGCTGTGAGGTAAACATTAGTATAAATTTATTGTTGTTAGACTTGTTTGATTGCCTTGGGAATGTTTGGGAAAGAACTTTTTTATTATGGTATGATGTTAAGGAAGTGATAATATATCTGAAAAGATTGGGTTTGATAGACTGTCTTACTCCCCATCCCTCTACTTCTTTTAAGATTTTAATATCTGGTAGGTTTGTCTCAGATATGCTTATTATATTACAAAATGTTACATCGACGATAACACTCATAATCCATTCATGTTTTAGTATTTTAAAATACTGTATATTGTGAGCTAAATTTTGGTGGTATTGTTCATAAAATATGTTGAAGTCACTCTCCCTCTGAAATTTTTTATCTCCTTCATACTGGCACATATTTTAAAACATTTTAAAGTAATCTTGTGTTATATGTAAGTGGTGATAAAGAATATTTCATACTGGGACACCTGGGTGGCTCAGTTGGCTAAGCGACTGCCTTCGTCTCAGGTCATGATCTTGGAGTCCTCGAGTCCCACGTTGGGCTCCCTGCTCAGTGGAGAATCTGCTTCTCCCTGTAACCCTCCCCCTTTTTGTGCTTTCTCTCTCATTCTCTCTCTCTCTCTCTCAAATAAATAAATAAAATCTTTTTAAAAGAAAAGAAAAGAATATTTTATACTAAATATTGTGCTATCCAAATCACTTATTTTAAAATGAAATCAATGATTATAAGTTAACTTTTTATGTAACTATGAGAAAATTAAAAAATACATAGTTTTTGCTTTTCAGAGAATTTCTCTGTGACCCAAGATATATTAATACTGGTTAGATACTACTTGTGAAATCCCAACAAGGAGAGTGGAAGTTTTTTTTTCTTTTTATTTATTTTTATTTTTATTTTTTTTAGATTTTTTATTTATTTATCAGAGAGAGAGGATGAGAGCAAGCACAGGCAGACAGAATGGCAGGCAGAGGCAGAGGGAGAAGCAGGCTCCCTGCCGAGCAAGGAGCCCGATGCGGGACTCGATCCCAGGACGCTGGGATCATGACCTGAGCCGAAGGCAGCTGCTTAACCAACTGAGCCACCCAGGCGTCCCTTTTTTTTCTTTTTAAAAGATGTATTTATTTATTTTATTTATTTGATAGAGATCACAAATAGGCAGAGAGGCAGGCAGAGAAAGAGGGGGAAGCAGGCTCCCTGCTGAGCAGAGAGCCCAATGCTGATTCCAGGCTCAATCCCAGGACCCTGAGATCATGACCTGAACCAAAGGCAGATGCTAAACCCACTGAGCCTCCCAGGTTCCCCGAGAGTGGAAGATTCAATAGTGAGATACGACTTTGAATAAAGGACAGTTTCCAAAAAAAGTACATGTTTGAAATGAGTTGAAGCTATGTAGAGGAGGGGTTTAATTCATTCATTAAATAGTTTGTATCATCAGGTATTGTTTAAGAAGAATATCTTCTAGGGCGCCTGAGTGGCTCAGTGGGTTAAGCCTCTGCCTTCAGCTCAGGTCATGATCTCAGGGCCCTGGGAATGAGCCTGGCATCCATCTCTGCTCAGCAGGGAGCCTGCTTTCCTTCCTCTCTCTCTGCCTGCCTCTCTGCCTACTTGTGATCTCTATCTGTCAAATAAATAAATAAATAAATTTTTTTTTTTAAAAGAACATCTTCTAAGATGATTAATGTGCCTTGTAAAATAGAATTTTCTTTTAAGCCTAATAGTTTTGTATTACAGAAGCATTGCCACAGAGTGAGATGTAGACCAGGGTTAGGAAATGCAGAGATGTATCAGACATGTGTATGTGGTTGTGTTGGGATATTCCCAGCTTTAGAAAGGATTTTTTTCTGGAGGCTAATTTGTAGGTCTTTATTTAGAAATCAGTGGTTATTTATTATATTGAGATAATCTTGTACCAGTTCAGTTGATTCTCAAACACATCCTCTCCCCACTCATTAATGTTAACTAATCCATGATGTATTAAAAGTATAGCACTATATTTCTAATAGTTTACAGCAAAGTCGCCATTAGTGACAGTATTATGTGGAAATGCATTCATTTCCAAGTAGGTTTGCCAGAAAACTGTCCCCTACTATAGCTAGAGGGATTTATCTCTTGATGTGTTCATCATCCCTCTTACTTACTTTTGATTTTCTTCTGTTATTATTAACTGGCAATAGATAAAAAAGGTGTTGTCAACGTAAAAACTGTTAGCCTGTGTTGGGTGGGTGTTTGTGGGAGGTAGATTTTTCACTTAGTGTTTTCTGAACCTCAAGGATTGACTGGGCTTCCTTTCCTTTAAGATTACTCATCTCTTTGGAGAGAACTGGGCTGGGGTGCCTGGGTGGCCCAGTTGGCTAAGCTAAGCATCTGCCTTCAACTCAGGTCATGATCCCAGAGTCCTGGGACGGAGTCCTGCATCAGGCTTCCTGCTTAGTGAGGAGCCCACTTCCTCTCTCTGTCTGCTGCTCCCCCTGCTTGTCCTCTCTCTGTCAAATAAGAAAATAAAATCTTAAAAAAAAAAAAAAAAAAGAACTGGGCTACTCTTTGTGGCCCTCAGAGGAATAAAACTCTCATTTCAGAGTTGTCATTACTTCTTTATGTATCGTTTTAAAACTTTTCAGCATTGAGAGTTACCTGTCATTTCCTTCCCTTTTTTGTGTGCTTTCTCCTTTTGGAAATCTTCCACTGAGGTTAAGCTTTAAGCTTCACTACATGTGCAAAGAATTAAGATAGCGCAGGGCTCTCAGTTTAGAATGCCTGGGGTGTGTGTTTGGTGGGGCTAAAGAGTGACAGGAGACTACTTCGTTAAGAGGGAGCCAGTTCCTGGGGAATTTTATAAGTGATGCCAGTTTGATTCTTCATTCTGAGATGTTGGGCAGCCAGCCAGAGAGAGTAAAATTTTTTAACTTTGCAATAATTTTAGACTTGAGAGAAGTAGAAAAATACTATACATTATTTCTCTATACCACTCACCAAATTTTCAAAATGTTGACATTTTAAGCTTGTCCTTTTCCCCTCCCCTCTTTGTTGTCCCGCTTTCTTACTCTCTATATAATCTTTTTCTGAATTATTACAGAAATTAGAAACCGAATACCCCTTTAGCCTGAGTGCACTATTTTAATGTGTAGTTTTAGTAAAAAATGGAATTTCCTACTTGATTACAGTAAGGTGATCAAAATTAGTAAATTAACATTATTCACAAGGCTGTTAGGTAATCTGCAGGTCCTATTCAAATTTCACCCACTAATATCCTCTGTTCTGAAGAGGGAAACTTTTCTCTGGTCCAGAATTCAGTCCAGGATCACTGCATTTAGTTTTCATGTCTCTTCAGTTTTCAGTCTATTCATTGTGGAATATTTCCTTATTCTTTGTCTTTCATGACCTTGACGTCTCTGAAGCCTTGTTTTAGGTTCTTGGAGGCATTGGCCTGACCTTTTTTTTTTTTTTTAAGTCATTTATTTACTTGACAGAGCATATGCACATGTGTGGGTGGGGGCAGGAGCAGAGGGAAGGGATCTCAAGCTGACTCTCCCTGAGTGTGGAACCCAACGTGGAGCTGGATCCTAGGACCCTGAGATCATGACTTGAGCCAAAGTCAAGAGTCAGATGCTCAACTGACTGAGCCACCCAGACACCCCTGCCTTCATCTTAACCATGGATTTTACATCCCACCCTTGTTTTCACTTTTTGGAATGGTTTTCTGAGTGGCCTAGGTTTTGTCTTTGTCTGGAAACCATCCCTTGCTTTTATACTATTTGCTTTTTATAGAGTGTATTAATTTTCAGAACCAGCGAGTAGCCTTTCCTAATTTCGTTTATACTCCTGTATTTTTTTAAAGTAAAAAATTAAGATTACACTTTCAACATACTACCTAAAAATTTACCTTAGTTAAATCATCCAATTCATTAAATATACTTTCTGTTTTCTGTGTTACCATAGGCAACAATGTTGCTTAACTTCCAGCTTCTATTTAACAGGGACTCCCTTTTCCTCTAATTTTCAATTAAATTTCTCTCACTTGCTTTTATGCTCTGGATAGCAGCCTCCTTGGAAGGCCATAAGTTTTCTAGTAAGATCTCTTTAGTATTCATCAGGTTTTTCCACTCATGATCTCCTGAAAGTCCTTCTAGTTTTTGTCCATTGCTTCATTCCATGCAACTTTCACAGTTTAGGTTTTTTTGTTATGGTAGTGTCCCATTCCTTATAACAAAGTCAGAATCAGTGCTGCAGATTTCCCTAAAATTTAGTGGCTTAATTATAATAAACATTTATTGTCTCAGTTTCTGTGAGTCTGGAATTTGGACTTAGGGTGTTTCTAGCTCAGCTTCTATCATTAGATTATAGTTAAAATTGTGGCAGGAATACAGTCATTTGAAGGCTTGATTGAAGCTGGAGGATATGCTTCTAGGATGCTTTGTCATGTGGCTAGCATGTTTTTGCTGGCGGAGCAAGAACCTCATTTTCTGGCCACATGGATATTCATGGGGCTACCTAAGCCTTCTTAGGACATGGTACCTAGCTTTCCCCAGGGTGAGTGATCTAAGATAGGGTGGAAACTGCAGCTTTTTTGTGATTCAGCCCCGAAGTTACACATAATTTTTTTCTCCGTTGAATGCCTATTTTTAAAAACATTTAAAAAAAAAAGATTTTTACTATTTGACAGAGAGAGAGATCACAAGTAGGCAGAGAGGCAGGCAGAGAGAGAGGGGGAAGCAGACTCCCCTCCAAGCAGAGAACCTGATGCGGGGCTTGATCCCAGGACCCTGAGACCATGACCCGAGCTGAAAGCAGAGGCTTAACCCTCTGAGCCACCCAGGTGCCCCTAAAAACATTTTTTTGGTGGTAAAACATACAGAATATCATTTGCCATTTTAACCACTTTTAAGACACCCATTTTTGCAGTATTCTGTTGGTTACATAGAGCAACCTGTTTAGTTTCGTTGGATACTTCCTAGGCTACTTAATGGGTAACTCTTGGAGGCTGGCTACTACACCCTTAGAATTGAGTAGATACCCTGTTTTCCATTAAATTTTCAAACAGCATCCATTGATGATTCTATCTGAAATAGTGTTTGACAAAAGGTGATTTTCCATAATTCATTTTATAGCCATTAATTGGCACTCTGTAAATTAGAGCTTCTCTCCCTTTCTCACTTTCTTCATCAGTAATGGGGAAGGGAAGATTCTGCAGAGGAAATCAGAAGTAGCCCGTAGATAAAGGAGGAAAGTTAGAAGAGACCATACCTGGAGAAGTGATTTTGGAATCCAGAAGTGAGTATTTCAAGAAAGTTAGTGCTCAGCAATTAGATTGCATATGAAAGATCAACTAATATAAGGCATAATATATGTTCTTTGGATTCAGTTCTAAAGAAGTTGTTGAGAAGGAGTCTCAGTGTAATGGTCAGAGGAGAAACCAATTGATGTCAGTAAATGAATAAAGTTGGTATGAGGAAATGTAAATCATGAGAGAATATTTAATCCTTTTAAGAAATCTTGAATGTCAGGAAGAGGGGAGAAATAGGGCAATAACTGGAGGGATATATGATACTAAGATGTAGTAGTGGACAATAAGAAGAGTACTGTGTCCTCTCCTATTGCAGGAGGAAGAAAGAGAGAGGCATTTAGGTGAGTAACTTGTTCATCTGGATAATGAAGGAGAGAAGATAGGTATGGATAGAATCATACGGGAGATATTGCGAGGTAGAGTGGACATAAAGTTAAGGAAAAGGAAACAAGTTCGTTCTTTTCACATGTGTTTAAAGTAGTGGGTCATGAGATCCAAGGTTCGATAATGGGTGTCAGTGAAACTGGGGTACAGGGTCACATAGATTTGGACAAAATGTTGGAGCAGGGGCTTGGAAGACTGAGTGATGTCCAAGAACAAGTAAGTGTGTGAATCAGTCGCAAGGTGTGGATAAAGTGTAGATCATAGTATATGTTCAGTATTTTACTGGACTGTTCTGACATCAGCTGTGGCAAGACAAATCTTATGGGTCTGTCACATTTATACACATTTTGTGAATAGAGGCTTTGTTCAGATTGTCTTTTCAAAGTTGTTTATGTAATGTAACAGCTTTGGGAAATGGACACAACATCTTAAAGAGCAGAGGGCAGATTTGCTTACAGCCATGGTAAATACAGAGATTGTATCTTTTTCTGGGATAATTGATAGCAGGCCTGCTTAGTGTTCAGAATTAGGTTCCCTAAGCCCATAGTTCCTCTCCTGTAACGCAACGCACTATGTGTGTAAGCATCATTTGGCTCTTTCAAGTTATCCTGTCAGAATTAGGGTTTAGGGAAGCCCATGGAATTGGGGAGCCAGAAACCTGGAATTCTGGCTACTGCTATTGCTGTGAGTGATAAAGCCCTTTGTGTACAACCCAGGAGTCCTGTGTCATCTTCAAGCATCCATGAAACTGACAGGCTAACTTGTTAGATTTCAAGTATGATATTAGACCCTTCCTGATTTTTGGCACAAGATGTTATTATAGGCATATTGAAGAAGAGAGAATTGAAGTGAAAACTGTTCGAATTGAGGATGTTTGGTGATTGCGAGATATGTCCACTTAGGATTAGCCTTTTTTTTGTTAACACATCCACTCTTGTGGTCAGGGCTGTTGGGATACTATGGTTGAAGGTCTTCCCAAGATCACATGGAGTAGGGAAGAATTAACCTAAAGAAAAATAATGGGCTGATAAAAACAAGAGATATCTATTAGTACAGGACAGAGCCTGGATTCAAGACCAAGTATGCCTGATTCCAAAGTCTATTTTCAGATACCTTTTGACTTACTTGGAGGTTTAATAACTGCATTTCTTTAAAAGTTAGATAAATCAGATATATAATTCAAAATTTAACTTATTATACATATGGTGAAGTTTTTGCATGTTTTAAAAAGAATACTAATGCAAAGAATCTCTTAATGAATCTATTTTTCTTTTTTCTTATGAATCTTATACATTGTTCCAAGATGTTCTTATTTAGATTGGTGAATGTTTGGGGGTGCCTGTCTGGCTCAGTCAGTAGAGCATGTAACTCTTGGTCTTGGAGTCATGAGTTCGAGCCCAACATTGGGCACGGAGCCTACTTAAAGTAATAAAAAAAAAAATTATACGGGTGAATGTTTGGGAGAAGAGATTTTTGAAAAGCTTGTAATTTAGAAGAGATAGATACCTTGTCAAAGAGGATGCAAAGTGAGTTACAAGTTGGTGTGAATAACTTTTTTGGAAATTTTCTTTTTTTTTTTTTTAACACTACATTGTCTGTTTTTTCTTTTCCTTTTTTCTTTATTTTTATTTTTTTATTTGTTGGAGAGAGAGGAGAGAGAGCATATAAGTGGGGGAGATGCAGGCTCCCCGATGAGCAAGGAGCCCTGTGTGGGACTCAATCCCAGGACCCTGGGTCATGACTTGAGCCAAAGACAGTTAAGCCACCCAGGCATTCCTGAAATTTGTCTTGAATTCAGATGTTGAAGACAAACATTAATACGGTGTGCATCAGTTAAATGGCATATCCATGAAATGGGATTTAATGAGTAATTAAATTGGCTGATGGCTAAGTTCTTTCGTCTATAGACAAGTTATCATTTTTTGTAAGGTTAAGATTGCACAAAATATAAAGACTCAAATGTTTAAATGCACTTAGGTGTTTAGTTCTATTCCAGCTATCTAAAACCATAGCATTATGGAGACTAAATGACTATAACAAATTGTTTTATAATAATAACACAAATATTTGTTAATACATTATCTGTATTAAACTAGTTCAGTTTCCTTTTTCATAAATGAAGAAATAAGGACATGAATGTTAGTTGTATTTTGCCAAATTCAGTTTGAATTTTTTGTGTTTATGAAGCCAGCTACTAAATTCAAGATGCCATACTCATTTCCTAGGAGAACAAATTAAAAATCTAGAGAACCACATTGACATTAAACAGTTTGTCCAAAGTTAGATATTTGGGAGCATAATAGTGAGAAAACTCATTTGTATTTTTAAACTTTTGTGCTCTCTTCATTTGACTTTCATGTATTTCAGAAGTATAGCTACAGGCAGTGAGAGTGGAAAATAAGACAGGTAGAAGTTTCTGAAAAGTTGTTTATTGTATTTCATCTGATTTGATTTGGGGCTGATATATATAGACCACTAAGAACAAAGAAGGGAGGGATGCCTGGGTGGCTCAATCAGTTAAGCACTGCCTTTGGCTCAGGTCATGATCCCAGGATCCCGGGATAGAGTCCCGCATCAGGCTCCTTGCTCAGCGGGGAGACTGCTTTTCCCTCTGCCTACTGCTCTCCCTGCTTGTGTGCTCTTTCTGACAAATAAATTAAAAAAATCTTTAAAAAAAAAAAAAAAAAGAACAAAGAGGATGCCGAGTAAACTATGACATAGGATCATTATAATATACATGTCCATTTTAGAAGTTTAAATAAGTTACTTAGAATCTATTACGTATGGCATTTCAGAGAGCTTAAAGTTCATATTATTTTCCCTAATAGTATTAGAATATATTTTAAGATTTATATATATGTAGTTATTTATCACTATTTAGCTACTTACAGTACCTAATATTTAGACATGATAAAATGTCCAGTAATAGATGAGAAGTTATGACATATCTGGAATGGGATATGTTGTGCCTCAGTTTTCTGATTGCATCCAGGTAATATTAGTATTTAATTTAATTTCATAGTATTTAATTAGTATTTAATTTAATTTCATTGTAAAAATTAAAGTGAGTTAATAACATGTAAAGTGCCTTTGCACTTCTTAAAGTGCTAATTGAAAATCTGGTTGTCCAGATAGAAAACTTAATAATATGTAAAATATTAATATTATTACATTCAAAGTCATGGCTTAAAAGACAAATGATGGGTGAAGCGGTTTTTAATATAAATGAAAGATATAGTATACAAAAGTGTGCACTTTAAGTTTTTTTTTAATTAGAAAAATTAATTGTGCTTAAGAATCTTATTTTTAAAAGGCTGGAAGAAAATTCAGCAAGGTGTTACCAATTATGGCTATACCATGTTTGCTTTTCTTTCTTTTTAAACTGTATTTTCTATCTTTCTTTCTTTCCTTTTAAAAAGATTTTATTTATTTGACAGCCTAGTGCAGGGCTTGATCCCAGGACTCTGGGATTGTGACCTGAGCCGAAGGCAGAGGCCTTAACCCACTGAGCCACCCAGGCACCCCTTTAACTGTATTTTCTAAATATTTTGTAGAGTTTGTTTTTTAAATAGTTTATATACTATTTTATTTTTACCTTTCTATTATAAAAGATTTTAAGGGGCACCTGAGTGACTCCGTTGGTTTGAGCCAAGAATTGGTGTCCAATTCTTGATTTTGGCTTAGGTCATGAT
Source organism: Mustela lutreola (assembly GCF_030435805.1). NCBI lineage: Eukaryota > Metazoa > Chordata > Mammalia > Carnivora > Mustelidae > Mustela > Mustela lutreola. Next base: position 19,581,896 of record NC_081297.1, on the reverse strand, counting down.
CCCCAGGTTGTGGAATCAAGTGCCATGTTGGGCTCCGTGGTAGGCATGGAGCCTGCTTGAGATTGTCTCTGTCCCTCTCCCTTGCCCCTCCCCCTGCTCAAGTGCACACATGTGTGTGTTCTCTCTCTCACATAAAAATAAATCTTTAAAAAAAATAAAAGATTTTAATATTAACAGGAAAATTTTATGAGTAGTACAATGGACAAGTATGTAGGTTTGACTTAGATTCAGCAGTTGTTGACATTTTACTACATTTGATTTATCTTCATCTTTATACATCTATATAAAATAGACACTTAAAAATGTATCATTTATCCATTTGAGAATTAATTGCTTACTTTGTGAGACTTCATCTCTAAATAGGGACATCGCCTAAGGACATTCTTCTATATTGCTATAATGTAACTATCTTACTTATGGAATATATTATTAATACAACATGAAAGAATGTACTATATTAACAATTAGTTATTAAGATTATTAGTTAGAATTAATATATTGAATATATTTAATATGTTGATAAATAATATATTAATAGAATATAAAATATGTAACATTGCATTAATATAACATTAATATAAATATTTTACTTAGGAACTATAACATAATTACTTAGGAAATATAAATACTCTCTAATATACAGTCCATATCCTTTTGTCCCAATCATGTCCTTTAATAAATTGACCCAGGATTCAGCAAATATCAAATGCTGCATTTAGATAACTAAATATATGATTAGTAATAGTATTAATTAATTTTGTCCATTTTACTACTCATATATGAATAATTAATCTCCAGTCATCTAAAACAGCCTCCAGATGGGGCGCCTGGGTGGCTCAGTGGGTTAGGGCCTCCTCTGCCTTCGGCTTGGGTCATGATCTCGGGGTCCTGGGATCGAGCCCCGCATCAGGCTCTCTGCTTGGTGGAGAGCCTGCTTCCCCCCATCTCTCTGCCTGCCTCTCTGCCTACTTGTGATCTCTGTCTAAGAAATGAATAAAATCTTTGAAAAAAAAAAAAGTTAAAAAAAAAAAACCAACCAAAAAACAGCCTCCAGGATTTTCTACTTTTCATGACATTGATATTTTTGAAGAGTCCAGGCCAGTTGTTTTTTTTGTTTTTTTTTTTAAAGAATTTATTTATTTGTCAGAGCGAGTGAGAGCGAGCACAGGCAGACAGAATGGCAGGCAGAGGCAGAGGGAGAAGCAGGCTCCCTGACGAGCAAGGAGCCCGATGTGGGACTCGATCCCAGGATGCTGGGATCATGACCTGAGCCCGAAGGCAGCTGCTTAACCAACTGAGCCACCCAGGCGTCCCCAGGCCAGTTGTTTTATAGAATGTCTCTCTATTATTTATTTAAACCTCCTATTCAGATCTATGTTAAACATATTTGATAGAGTTACCACATAAGTAGTATATTGTGAGGGGAGGAAAAAGTGGTATATTGTTCACAGAGAATCATATCCTTTTTTTAAAAAAAAAAATAAGGATCAGGGACGCCTGAGTGGTTCAGTTGGTTAAACATCTGCCTTCGGCTCAGGTCATAATCCTAGGGTCCTGGGATCGAGTCCCGCATCAGGCTCCTTGCTCAGCAGGGAGCCTGCTTCTCTCTCTGCCTCTGCCTTCCACTCTGCCTGTTTGTGTACTCTCTCTCTCTCTGACAAATAAATAAAATCTTAAGAAAAAAAAAAAAAAAAGATCATCATATCATATCTTTTAGTGGGGATGGTATTTAGAAACCAGTTCTGTTTGGAGTGGGTCTCTGTTTATAACGGACCCCTGCCTGGTAGGTTAATTTGTAGTGTTACATCAGTCCTTCTTTCCCATAGGCCTCTTACATTTATCCATTGTTGGCAGGTGCAAAACCCTTTCTTGTTTCAGATGCTCTTCTCTGATCGGCTCCTAGTGCTTTCCAGTGGAGACTGTTGGTGATTTGGGGGTTTATTTGTTGCTTTCTTTTCTCCTCACAAATACTGTTACTGTGCAGTCTTGTAGTACATCGTCCCAACTTGCTTGTATTTTGGAGTTCATGGCAATATTTTGAATATGTGGTTTTATTATAAATAAAATTCCATGGGTTTTGGTTTTCTTGTTTAAGTTGTTTCTTTTTATGTGGGGATTCAAAGAGCCTGAGAAGCTATGGTACTGCCACCATACTCACTTTCTTACTATTTTGATTTCTTATTTTTTTTAGAAGATTTATTTAATTGAGAGACAAAGAGCAGGCACATAGGCGTGCACACACAAGCTGGGAGAGGGACAGAGGGAAAGGAAAAGAATCTCAAGCAGACCCCTACACTGAGTGAGAAGCCAGATGTGGGGCTTGGTCTCAGGACTTGATCTCAGGAGATCACAATCCAAGCCAAAATCAAGAGTCGGACACTCAACAGATTGAGCCACCCAGGCTTCCCTAATTTTTTTCTTATTTTAAAAGGAGTTTCTTTTAGTATACCTAACTTTATTGTCTATGTATATAAAAATTACTGATTTTTATATGGTAAATTTATGCAACTACCTTATTATATTGTATTAGGTAGTTTTATCACTGATTGATGATATCTGTCCTTGGTTCACTTAAAATTTTAAGTGCAAGTGATAATTTGTGATGGAAGCAGTACAAAGTAGTTTTACAAGGCTTTTATTTGACCAGATCTTTTGTGTCATAGTAGCTGTATCTTATTTTTTATTTTTTTAAAGATTTTATTTATTTTATAGAGAGAGCATGCATGAGTAGGGGGAGGGACAGAGGAAGAGAATTGGCGGGGGGGAAGCAGATTCCCTGCTGGGCTGTGATCCCAATGTGGGGCTTGATCCCAGGACCCTGAGATCATGACCTGAACTGAAACCAAGAGTTGGACACTTGACTGACTGAGGCACTTAGGTACCCCTTTAATAGCTATATTTTAAAAGCAAGTGATTTTTGCTTGTTTTTTTACTTTAAAAATGGGCATATCAGGGCACCTGGGTGGCTCAGTTGGTTAAGTGTCTGCCTAGGGCTCAGGTCCGTGATCTCCAGGATCCTGGAATGGAGTCCCATGCCTGCTCAGCAGGGAGTCTGCTTCTCCCTCTGTCCCTCCCCCTACTTGTTCTCTCAGTCTGTTATTTGCCTTCTCTCTCTCTCAAATAAATAAATAAATAAATAAATAAATAAATAAAATCTTAAAAAAAAAAACACGACAATATCAGAAACAAACCAATCTCAAGTGTTTAATTATAGCACTTCATTTAGGTGGGGAGAATTAAAAAAAAGTACGTAGTGCATAGACAGAATATATTATGGGGTTTTGGGGTAGCTCTCCAGCCACTTACCCTTCTCTGTTCAAGTTTATTTCACTTCTCCTATGATAGTGCTGATGACATGGGCCGTAAATTTCTCTCTGTATTAGTTCTACCTCCTAACTTTTCTTGAAGATTTTATTTATTTATGACAGAGATAAGGAGGGAGGGAGGGAACACAAGCATGGAGGAGCTGGAGAGGGAGAAGCAGGCTCGCCATTGAGCAAGAAGCCTGATAATGGAGCTCAATCCCAGGATGCTAGGATCGTGACCTGAGCTGAAGGCAGATGCTTAACGACTGAGACACCCACATGCCCTCTAATTTTTTTTTATTATGGCAAGATACATGTAACTTAAAATGTACTATCTTAACCATTTTTTAAGTACAGAGTTCACTGTACATTATTGTGTGCCCATGACCATTATTCATCTGCAGAACTCTTCATCTTGTAAAATGGGAACTCTGTAGCCATTAAATAATAACTTCCCACCTCCCCTTTCTTCCCCAGCCCCTGGCAACTGCTGGCTACTTTCTGTCTCTAGGAGTTTGATTACTCTAGATTCATTTAAGTGGAAGTATACAGTATCTGGCTTTTTGTGATGGGCCTGTTTCCCTTAGCATACTGTCTTTAAGGTTTATCCATGTTGTGTCTTGTTAGAGTTTCCTTTTTTTTTTCAAGTTTGAATAATATTCTGTTGTATGTATGTACTGTGTTTTGCATATTTCTTTTTTTTTTTTTTTTAAAGATTTTATTTATTAATTTGACAGAGAGAAATCACAAGTAGACAGAGAGGCAGCCAGAGAGAGAGAGAGAGAGGGAAGCAGGCTCCCTGCTGAGCAGAGAGCCCGATGCGGGACTCGATCCCAGGACTCTGAGATCATGACCTGAGCCGAAGGCAGCGGCTTAACCCACTGAGCCACCCAGGCACCCTGCATATTTATTTCTTGATGGACATTAAATGCTTCCACATTTTAGCTATTGTGACTGCTGCTGTGAAGATGGGTGTATAAATATCTCTAAACCCCGGTTTTCATTTTTTGGAGGTATATACCTAGCTTTGGAATTACTAAATCAGACATAGTGATTCTGTGTTTAATTTTTTGAGGAACAGCCTTTTTTCCACAGTGACTATACCATTTTACATTACTACCAACGAGGGTTCCAGTTTCTCTACATCTTTACCAACACTTTGTTTATTTTGTTTTTTCTCTGTAGCAATTTTGTTACCTTGATTATAAGTTACTTGGTCTTTGGCCCCTTTGTTTATTATTGTTTGAGAATTACATTAGAGGAAAAATGAGATATATTCAAATGTAAATTTTATTGATTTAATATGAAGTTTTAGACCAAACTGCCCAATAAAACTTTCTGCATTGATAGAAATGTTCTGTAATTGTGTTGTTTAATACAGTGGCCCTTAGCCACATCTGCCTGTAAGTTACTTGAAATGTGTCAAATTGAGATAGTGAATATTTAATTTCATTTAATTTTAATTAAGTTAAATTTAAATAGCAGTATGTGGCAAGTTGATACCATTTCGGACAGCATGGCTTTAGAAAATAATGAGAGCCTGGTTGTTCATATCTAAGGTTTTCTGGGTAAATATAGGGTTACTTGTGTTTAAATTATGGAATGTTTTTATTCAGTTTCTTATTTTGTTTAACCATTTACTTCATCATGAAGTATATTACTCAAATATGGGAATCAAATAGGCACTAATAAATTTTAGGTCAACCAGTAGTAGGTAATGAACTACTTTGTACTAAGTCTTTCAGGCAACAGGTAGATTGGGAAGCTTTTGTGATGGAAAATTATGAGCATAATAATAGCTTATTCTTAATTGAGAGTTCTTATGACTTGCCTCATGTCTGCTGGTTGTGGGTGCTTGCTAGTTTTTCTTCCTCTGACATTCAGTAGAGGTCAGTGTCTCTGACTGTTACCTGAAAGGGGTTTGAACCTTTTGTCCACAAGGATGAATCTATATTGATAATAAATCTTACTGTTACAACTAGATGGAACTGATGCCAGCTGCAGGTTGTCAGGGAGGTCTCCTACCTGGAGAAGGGTTAACAACCATAAAGACATCATTTGGATTGCTATCTTCTCAGCCTGGAACCATTTCCTCAAATCCTTCTCCTTCCTACTGAAGCAATAAAATAGAGGACCATTTATTTACTGCCTGAGTGACCATACAGTGTACTTAATATGCTTGTTAGCATTCCCACTTTCCTTAGATTTCATTAATAGGCCCTTATCCTTCCTCTTCGAGAAAGCCGTATCTCTAACAGCATCATGTTCTTGTCGCCAAACCATTAGGAACTCTGTAAGAGGTCCATCATTACCCTACTTATGACTAGTTAGGAGACAGGAGAATTCTGCGTCAGAGATGAAGGACAGTCTGTTACACAGTACACAGTAGCCATAGTATCAGTATTTTTATACCATGTCTCCAAGACCCAGTTTCCATAGGGCAACAAAGAGGGCCACATGACATCTGCTCATGTGATCTATTGCATTGTCATAGAATAACTATTCTGTTGTCATAGAATATTAAGATTAGGGCATCTGAATCTTTTGTAATGGACAGTAAGCATAGCCTCCCTTTGCCTCTAAAGTAGACACACTGTTCATTATACAAAGAACCTTGAAAAGATAGTTCAAAATGATGGGCAAGTCATTGTCTCACTTGTAAAACATGGAGAGAAGACTTTAGAGATTCATATAAAATTGTTTCCCATCACATAACAATTCTCAAATTATGAGTTGGCTTAATAACAGTGTTTATTTTTCATTCATAACTGAGTCCAAAACAGGTGTTCTTGATTGGCGGACAGCTTTTTTTCAAGTCATGGGTCAGGAAATTAGGTTCCTTCTATCTTATGACTTAGCCTTCTTTTTCATGTTGCTTCTATGGCTGTGATGGTTATTTTGTATCAGTCTCTGGAAGAGGAAAGGACATGGAAACTAAATTGTTGGGGCTGTTAAGGACCATGCCCAAAGGAGATTTACATCACTTTTCTTTTTCTTTTTTTAAATTAAACTTTTTTTTTTTTAGTGTTCTAAGATTCATTGTTTACGTACCACACCCAGTGCCCCATGCAATACGTGCCCTCCACATTACCCACCACCAGGCTTATCCAACCTCCCACCCCCTCTCTCCTCCAAAACCCTCAGTTTGTTTCTCAGAGTCCACAGTCTCTTATGGTTTATATCCCACTCCGATTTCCCCCATCTCACTTCTCCTCTCCCACCTCCCTGTGTCCTTAGTGTTATTCGTTATGCTCCACAAATAAGCAAAACCATATGATACTTGACTCTGTCTGCTTGACTTATTTCACTCAGCATAATCTCTTCCAGTCCTGTCCATGTTGCTACAAAAGTTGGGTATTCATCCTTTCTGATGGAGGCATAATACTCCATTGTATATATGGACCATATCTTCTTTATCCATTTGTCCATTGAAGGGCATGTTGGTTCTTTGCACAGTTTGGCTACTATAGCCGTTGGTGCTATGAACATTGGGGTACAGATGGCCCTTCTTTGCACTACGTCTGTATCTTTGGGATAAATACCCAGTAGTGTAATTTCAGGGTCATAGGGTAGCTCTATTTTTAATTTTTTGAGGAATCTCCACACTGTCTTCCAAAGTGTATTCCAAAGTGAATGGATGCACCAACTTGCATTCCCACCAACAGTGTAAGAGGGTTCCCCCTTTCTCCACATCCTCTCCAAAACTTGGAGAGTTTTTTTTTTTTTTTAAAATTTTTATTTATTTGACAGACAGATCACAAATAGGCAGAGAGGCAGGCAGAGAGAGAGAGAGGAGGAGGAGGCAGGCTCCCTGCTGAGCAGAGAGCCCGATGTGAGGCTCGATCCCAGGACCCTGGGATCATGACCCGAGCCAAAGGCAGAGGTTTAACCACTGAGCCACCCAGGCGCCCTGTCTCCAACACTTGTTTACATCATTTTTCATTCAGGTTTTATTTGGCTAGAACCTAATGACCACATTAACTGCAAAGGAAGCTGGGAAGTATCTAGTTACCTTCCTAGTAAGAAAAAGAAATGGGTTTGGTGAATAGCTGGTATACCTAATTTTAGCCATCCTTTTTGTTATGCCATATGTAATTACAAAAAATTCAAATGAGGCAGAACATTTTAAAAATTTTAAGTTAATTTAAAAAAACAACACCCACTCCAGTCTCCACCATTCAGAAATAACCATCATAACTATTAAGTAAGCTTTCTAGATGTCATTTTTATACATACATATAGAAAAACTAAGGATGGTTAGATTGATAAAAGTTATTTTGTTAAGGTGATCTAATGCTATTAATATATAAAAAATACTAAAGTCAAATTTAGTTGGTTATATAGAAGAAAAAGAAAGTGAAGTAAAATAGGTAACATTATTGAACTTCAAAGAAAATTTTCTTACCACAAGAGATAGTATTTCCCTAAAATACAACTTGAAGTTTAATAATAGATTACAAAACCAAACAAAAAACATTATCTTTCCAGTTGAGATGCTCTCGGCTATAACAGAATATTGCTAAAGCAATAGGGAATTTGCCGTTTTGCTTAAATTCAGAGGCTAGACTTCTCCAGGATTGGTTAATTTAACGACAGCCAATCCAACAGTGGCAGGACATTGTTGTGTTTTTTGTGGTTCTTTTGAGTTTTCTAGGCATAATTTCCAGGTCACTATAGTTCTTCCAAGGTCTTGGCGTAATACTTGAGCATCTGAAGGCAGGAAGGGAGTACCTTATTAATCAAAGGAAGAACTGTGGGGAGGGGGGTGCCTGGGTGTTGCAGTTGGTTAAGTGACGGACTTTGACTCTTGACTTGAGCTCAGGTCATGATCTCAGGGTCATGATATTGAGCCCCATGTGAGGCCCTGTGCACAAGCAGGGGCTCTATTTCAAGATTCTCTTCCCCTGCCCCACTCCCCACTTGTGCATGAGTGCTCATGCACTCTCAAATAAATAAATCTTACAAAAAGAGAAAAGAATGTTCACAGCCATATCACCGATATCACCATATCCCCTTCTATTACCCAGCCTCAACCTTTCCTAGACCTAAACCAGCCAGTGACTAAGGAGAATAAATTTATCTCAGTTGACATAGACACACCCATGTTCCTCTCTGGGTTGGAGTATGAGGCCACTTGAGGATGTGAGAGAATATTGCTGTGGAGAGGTCTAAAGACAATCCCTAGTGTTCCCTTCCCCGCCCACTTTCCCCCTTACATTCTCCTAAGTTTAATTACAAGTCTTGCGGTTAAACATTCTGTAACAGAGTTTTTCAGAATGCATTATTTCAGTTAATTTTGTCAGCTTTTATGTTTGAATACATCTTTTGTTCCCCATTCCTTGGATTTTCTACTTTAGGGACATGAATTATCCTTACGTTTGATTATCTTTGTTTTCTGTAGCTATTAGTTCCTCTTTCTCTCTTTTTAAAATTTAATTTACTTTCAGTTAATTAGCATAGAGTATATTACTAGTTTCACAGGTAGAGTTCAGTGAATACATCAGTCTTTTTTTTAAGACTTAAAAAATGTTTTTTTTTAATGATTTTATTTATTCATACAACAAAGAGAACACAAGCAAGGGGAGTGGCAGAGGAAGAGGGAGAAGCAGGCTCCCCGCTGAGCAGGGAGCCCAAAGTGGGGCTCCATCCGAGGACCCTGGGATCATGACCTGAGCTGAAGGTAGATGCTTAACCAACTGAGTCACCCAGGCACTCCAGTTTTTCACCAGTCTTATATAACACACAGTGCTCATTATATCCTGTGCCCTCCTTAATGTCCATCACCCAGTTATCCCATATCCCCACCCTCTCCCCTCCAGGAGTCCTCAGTTTGTTTCCTGTGATTGAGTCTCTAATTTTGTCTTGTTTTATTTTGCCTGCCTTTCTCCTATGCTTCTCTGTTTTGTTTCTTATATTCCACATATGAGCAAAATAATATGATTGTTTTTCTCTGATTGACTTATTTCACTTAGCATAATACCCTCTAGTTTCATCCATGTTACTGCAAGTGGCAACATTTTATGTTTTTTATGTTTTTGATGGCTGAGTAATATTGAGTGGCTGTACCAGCTTGTGTTCCTACCAACAGTGTGAAAGGATTCGCCTTTCTCTCTGCATCCTCGCTATTAGTTCTTCTCAACTGCTTTAATATCTGCTGTTTTTCATTTGTATACTGTGGTTATTTCAAGTCTTTAAGCAGTGTTTTTATTTTCAACAATGTATATTCTTTTCCTTGCTATTTCTGTTTACCTCTTCTCTTTTAGTCTTTAAATTACTTTGGTTCTCAGTCCCTCATTTTTTATTTTTTTTTCCTGTTTTGTCGTTTCATTATTGAGTTTTTTAATGAATTTATGTTCAAAGTAAGTTTTATTTAGTATGGTGCAGTTTTGAGAAATATCTTTATGTTGAGTTATGTTTACTCCTAGGTTGAGAGTTTTGGTTATCTTATGCATGTTATGCTCTTTATGTTGGTTTTTTTTGGCTGTGCAATAGTTCTTCATCCTACTCACGCTTGGGAGGTTCTTTTTAGGCATTTGCTCTACTATGATTCAGGTAATTTCTTGTATCTCTTCTCACCATTTTAAGACTAGGGTTTGAAGGTGTATTATTATTATTATTTTTTTCATTATGATAAGTATACTCTTTAACCCTGTCCCCCATTTCATCCATCCCCCCACTCACTTACTGTCTGGTGAACATCAGTTTGTTCTCTGTAGTGAAGAGTCTGTTTCTTGGTTTGTCCCTCTTGCTCCCCCCCCCCCCTTTTGCTCATTTATTTCTTAAATTCTGGATGTGAGTTGAGAGCTTATGGTTTTTGTCCTTCTCTGACTGATTTGTTTTGCCTGTTAGCATTGTACTTCCTAACCCCATTTATGTTGTTGCAAATGGCAAGATTTCATTTTTTTTTTTTTATGGCTGAATAATACTCCATTGTGAATATATACCACATCTTCTTTATCCGTTCATCTGTGTATGGATGCTTGGGCTGCTTGCATAGTTTGGCTACTGTAAGTAATATTTCAATGAACATGGGGGAGCATGTGTTCCTTTGAATTAGTGTTTTGGTATTTTTGGGATTAATACCAAAAAATTCAGTTAATGGATCATAGATGAGTTCTATTTTTGATTTTTGAGGAGCCTCCATACTGCTTTCCAGAGTGGTACACCAGTTTGCATTCCTACCAACAGTGCAAGAGGGTTCGTTTTTCTCCATATCCTTGCCAACGTTTGTTCTTTGGCGTGTATTTGAATTTAGCCATTCTGACCGGTGTGAGGTGTTGTAGTTTTGATTTGCATTTTCCTGATGTGAGTAATGTTGAGCATCTTTTCATGTGTTTGTTGGTCACTTACATGTCTTCTTTGGAAAAATGTGTGTTCATGTCTTTTGCCTCTTTTAGTTGGATTATTTGGTTTTTGGGAGTTGAGCTGTATCGGTTCTTTATATGTTTTGGATACTAACCCTTTATCAGACATGTCATTTGCGAATATCTTCTCCCATTCTGTAGGTTGCCTTTAGTTTTGATTGTTTCCTTCACTCTTCAGAAGGTTTTTATTTTGAGATAGTCCCAATAGTGTGTGTGTTTTTTTTTTTCTTTTCTTGCCGCAGGAGACGTATCTGGAAAAATGTTGATATGGTTGGTGTCGCAGAAATTTCTGCTTGTGTTCTCAAGGATTTTTATGGTTTGAGGTTTCGCATTTAGGTCTTTAATCAATTTTGAGGGATTTTTGGTGTGTGTATGGTGAAAGAAAGTGGTCCCATTTCATTCTTTTTTCAAAGCCATTTATTGAAGATACTTTCTTTTTCCTCATTTGTCAGTTCTTAATTGACCATCTAATTGTGGATTTATTTCTGGATTTTTTGTTCTATTCCATTGATCTATGCATCTGTTTTTTTTTTTTTAAGATTTTTTTTTTTTAATTTATTTGACAGAGAGAGATCACAAGTAGGCAGAGAGACAGAGGAGGAAGCAGGCTCCCTGCTGAGCAGAGAGCCCAATGCGGGACTCGATCCCAGGACCCTGCGATCATGACCTGAGCTGAAGGCAGCGGCTTAACCCACTGAGCCACCCAGGCAGCCCTCTATGCATCTGTTTTTAATGCCAGTACCATACTATTTTAATTACTAATTGCTTTATAATATAACTTGAAATCTGGAAATATGGTACCTTCAGTTTTTCTTTTTCATCATTTCTTTGGCTATTTGAGGTCTTTTGTGGTTCCATATAAATTTTAGGATTGTTCTAGTTCTATGAAAAATATTGGTATTTTGTTAGGAATTGCATTAAATGTTTAGAGTGGTTTGGGTGGTGTAGACGTTTCACCAATATTTGTTCTTCCAGTTCATGAGTGTGGAATGTTTCTCCACTTCTTTCCATTCTTTTGACTTTAATCAGTGTTTTACAGTTTTCAGAGTACAGGTTTTTCACCTCTTGGTTAAGTTTATTTCTAGATAATTATTTTTGGTGCATTGTGAGTGGGATTGTTTCTTAATTTTCACTTTTTGCTGCTTCATTATTAGTGTATAGGAATGCAGCAGATTTCTGTTCATTGATTTTGTATCCTGCAGCTTTAGTAGCAGTTCTAGTAGTTTTTTGGTGGAGTCTTTAAAGTTTTCTTTGTATAACAACATGTCCTCTGTAAAGAGTTTATTTCTTCCTTGCCAGTTTGGATGCTGTTTATTTATTTATTTGTTTGTCTGTTTATTTATTTATTTATTTATTTATGTTATCTGATTGCTGTGGCAAAAACGTCCAGTACTATGTTGAATAAAAGTGGTGAGAGTGGACATCTTGTCTTGTTTGACGTTAGGGGAAAGCTCTCAGTTTTTCACCATTGGGTGTGATATTTGCTGTAGGTGTTTCATATAAGGTTGTTATTTTGTTGAGGTATGTGAGGGCTAATAAGTAGTTTTGCCTCTTTCTGAACCCAGACGGAATGGTAAGGCCTCAGTATAAAAGCTCAGTATAAAAGCTCAGGTAGGACAATACAAGTTTTCGGTAAAAAAAAACCCAGGCTTAGATCTCTTTTTAAACTTGATTAAACGTGTTGTACTAGATTTTAATCTTTCTACTGTGTCAGGGTTTCTCATTCCTATGGGCGAATACCCTCAGATTTTATATAATTCATTCTTAGCCTAAATCCTTGATTTTCAGAGTTAGCACCTCATCACTCTTCATGTCTTTCTTTCCTATTTTTTCCTATTTCTGCCCTGAAGCTGGTCCTACTCTTTAGGCAGAAAAAGAACTAAAAAAATTTCCTCTTTCCAGATTTGGGAGTTTTTGTGGTATTCTAAGAATTTTAAGGAATTGGAAATAGTAAGATTTAATAGCTGAATCCTATAGCTCAGACCGGGACAATTTCTGCTCTGTTTCTAAAATCTATTTCATTGCTTGGTTGCCAGTTTTTGTTTAATGAATTATTACCTGTCTTTTTCATCTTCCCAATTTCAGTTGCTGTTGGCTTTCTTGTTTGATTGATTGATTGATTGCTGGTTTTGTTCGTTTTCTTTTTCACTTGTTTAACGTTGGAAAAATATAATGTGATTTCACATCACCTTTTTAAGTGCTGAGAGTTATTTAAACATAGGCACTCTTTTTGGAAATTCAGTTCCGTCACAGAATTGAATTATGTTAAAATAACTTTTTTTTTTAATGTTATGGCTACGTATTACTTTCTAATAATTTCTAATATTAAGCTCCCTGATGAACTCTTCTTAGCACTTAATGAAACTCTTTACTACATACTAGTGTTTTTAGCCTTTGTTAAAAATTTACTCTGGAGAGGAAAAAAATTGACTCTAGGGGTGCCTGGATGGCTCAGGTCATGATCCCGGGGTCCAGGGATTGAGCCCCATGTAGATCTCCTTGCTCAGTGAGAAGTCTGCTTCTCACTCTTTCTGCCACTCCCTTTGCTTATGCTCTCTCTCTCTCTCTCTCAAATAAATAAATAAATAAAAATCTTTAAAAAAATTACTCTAGAATTTTTCTGGTAAGTAAGCTCAAGCTTGTTTGAGATTGCATTCCTTCTAGAATTTACTTTCTGGTTTACCCTAAACATTTCTATCAGTGGTTCAGTGATTATATGTGTACTTTCAGAACTCTCTTAGATCTGTTTAATTTCTTTGGGTCTGAAGAAATGAATTTAAATATTATCTCTACTTTCTTATCCTTTAATTTTCCTTTAAGAATTTCTTCACTTTTTTCAGTTTGCACATGGAAACTCTAAATCTAAAAACTCTTGTATAATTCATTCGTTAGTTTTTTTTTTTTAAGATTTTATTTATTTTATTTGACAGAGAGAGAGATCACAAGTAAGCAGAGAGGCAGGCAGAGAGAGGGGGAAGCAGGCTCCTTGCTGAGCAGAGAGCCCGATGTGGGGCTCGATCCCAGGACACTGAGATCATGACCTGAGCTGAAGGCAGCGGCTTAATCCACTGAGCCACCCAGGTGCCCCATTCCTTAGTTTCTTTACATGGAAAGAAAGTTCATCCTGGAACTAAAGCTACTTTAAAATAGAAATTTTTCTCTCTCTTCCTTCTCTCCTTCCTTCTCATTCCTTCCTTTCCCCACTCTTTCAAATTTCCATGTTAAAATTTCTCATCATGGATACCTTACCTATTTTTTTTTAGTTGAAAAAAGTCTGCTTTTTAAAAGTTTAGTTTGGTTTCTTTGGGGGCGTAGATAAAAGAGTTTACTTTGTGGTTGTTTAAATTATTTGTTTCTGATCTATAAAAATGGGTCATCTTAGGGCTCTTTTGAGGATTAAATGAGATAATTTATATGTTTGTATAATTCTGATTATTTTTATTGTTAATTGTCCACACTGATTCAGTTGGGAGTGACACTGGTTGTCTTGACCTTTACATATGGCTTTACATAAAAAATATTCAGTATTGTTTATTTCCTTCTGGTCGTTTCTGTTCATGCATAATACATTTAAAAAACAAACTCATATTAACCATTTTTCTAAATCTCCAAGTAGTCCTTCAGAATATACTTATTTTAATGGCCGTTATATGGTTTTATAGTAATTTTTTCAACCACATCTCTGTTCTTGCATATTCAGATTGTTTTCAGGCTTTTTTCTTATTGCAAATAGTACTGTAATAAACCACACCACACCACAACTTATTTAAACCTTTGTTCAGGGACGCCTGGGTGGCTCAGTTGGTTAAGCAGCTGCCTTCGGCTCAAGTCATGATCCCAGCGTCCTGGGATCGAGTCCCACATCGGGCTCTTTGCTCGGCGGGGAGCCTGCTTCTCCCTCTGCCTCTGCCTGCCATTCTGTCTGCCTGTGCTTGTTCTCTCCCTCTCTCTCTCTCTGATAAATAAATAAAATCTTAAAAAAAAAAAATAAACCTTTGTTCATGGATGCGTTGGTGGCTCAGTTGGTAAACCATCTGCCTTCAGCTCCCAGTCTTAGGATCGATTCCCACATTGGGCTTTCCTACTTCTCCCTCTGCCTGCCACTCCCCCTGCTTGTGTGCTCTCATTCTCTCTCCCTCTCTCTCTTTCTGACAAATAAATCTTTTAAAAAGTTATTTTTTTGTTTACCTCCTGGAAGTGAAATTACTAGGACAAAAGGCATTTTTATGGTTTCTAATGTTTGCTTTTAAAATTGTCCTTCACATATTTATAATCTCTCTGATGTATGCAAGTGCTCATTTCAACATTGGGTCTTATAAAAAACATCACAAAATACAAAACCCAACAATTTTGATCACTAGGTGAGAGAAAAATACTACTTTTACTTTTTTAATAGTTGAGTTGCACATTTTTTGTGTTGTTTAGTGACTCTTTATTTCATGAGTTCTTTGTACATTATTCTTTGGCATTTATGTAGGTATTTTTTTTATCTGTAAAAAAGTTTAAATAGTGCTAATATATAGGACACATTAATTTTACTCATTTTCTAGTATTTTGCTTTTTAATTGTTTTTAAATTGATGTAGAAGAATTTTAAATTTGAATAACTAAAACGGCTTTTCCCTTTCTAAATTTTTACTTTCTTTTAATACTTGGAAGAGTCTTTTCTTCCTAAACGTTAAAGATTTCAAAAATATTTCCTGCCAGACTTCTGGATTATTTCAATTGTCACATAATGGTTTAAATAATCCATCTGGATTTTGTTTTATTTTGAGTAAGATATTTTCCCCCAAATTATTTAACAGTTTTTCTACTACCATTATTTTGTAATTTTAGCTGTTTTCTACAGATTTGGAAACCCTTCCTATTTACATATAATTGAGTCTTTTTCTGGAAACTCATTTTGTTCTATTGATATATTAAAATCAGCCTGTGTCTCTTTCTCGCTTTTAAATCCTTCTCCAGATTTTTATTTGAATTCTAGTTAGTTGACATACAGTGTAATATTAGTTTCAGCTGTTAGTTTCAGCTGTAGAAATAGTGATTTATCACTTCATACAACACCCAGTGCTCATCACAGGTGCCCTACTTAATCCCCATCACCTGTTTAAACTCATCCTCCCACTCATATCCCCTCCAGTAACCTTCAGTTTTCTTTCTTTCTTTCTTTTGTTTTGTTTTTTTTTAAGATTTTATTTATTTATTTATTTGGCAGAGAGAAATCACAAGTAGACGGAGAGGCAGGCAGAGAGAGAGAGAGGGAAGCAGGCTCCCTGCTGAGCAGAGAGCCTGATGCAGGACTCGATCCGAGGACCCTGAGAACATGACCTGAGCTGAAGGCAGCAGCTTAACCCACTGAGCCACCCAGGTGCCCCCTCAGTTTGTTTTCTAAAGAGGAATCTGTTTCTTGGTTTGCTTCCCTCCCACCCTCCCCCCATCTTCATTTGTTTCTTAACTCACATGTGTCAGTCATATACGGTATTTTTCTTTCTCTGAGTTATTTCACTTAAATAATACTCTGGCTCAATCTACGTCATTGCAAATGTCAAAGTTTCATTCCTTTTTGTAGTTGAGTAATATTCCTCTGTGTGTGTGTATCACTTTTTTTTTTTTTTTTTTAAAGATTTTATTTATTTACTTGGAAGAGAGACCACAAGTAGGTAGAGAAGCAGGCAGAGAGAGAAAGAGGAGGAAGCAGGCTCCCCGGTGAGCAGAGAGCCTGATGTGGGACTTGATCCCAGGACCCTGGGATCATGACCTGAGCTGAAGACAGAGGCTTTAACCCACTGAGCTACCCAGGTGCCCCTGTGTATCACATCTTTATGCATTCATTAGTCTGTGGACATTTGGGCTCTTTTCCACAGTTTGTTGATAATGCTGTTTTAAACATCAGGGTGTATGTGGCCCTACAAATCAGTAATGTTGTATCCTTTGGGTAAGTATCTAGTAGTGCAATTGCTGGGTCATAGGGTAGTTCTATTTTTAACCTTTTGAGAAACCCCCAGACTGTTTCCAGGGTAAAATCTCATAAGTTGTCCTCTGTATATAATTCAAAGTAATGAAAGTAATCAGACTGCTCTCATTCATATTTTATAGACTAATAATTTAATGTGTTCAGTCTGTTTCCACTGAACATTTGCAGTCCTCATCTCAGGATACATTTCTTGATCTCTCACATGGGACCAGAGTTCTGTATAATCCCATGAGTATGTTCACACTTTCATATATGTACATGTGCATACTTTGCCTTTTATTTCAAATAGTTTCCATGTTTTAAGTGTTTGTTTACCTTCTTGGGTCATTTACTATCAAATCATTCCAGTTCTCCTACTGTTGATGAATAAAAGCCATTTTGGGAAGTAGAACAGGACGGACAGAAAAGCCTTCTTTATTATCTTTATGGGAGAAAAATACTGATATAGAATGTATAGATCCAGGGTCATTTGAACCTCATATTTATAAATTAGATTGTAATTTATACTTTTTTAAACTCTTACTACCCAGTTGTGGATTCTAGTCCTGATTCAGTTAGCTACTGTTACTTGAGAAAGCATCCCATAACTTATAGTGGCTTATAACAGGCGGGGCTTAGCAGGAACAACGCATCTTTTTTTCATGTGGTATCAGCTGGGTTTTCCCCGTGAGGCTACATTCAACTGGTGGCTGGTGGGGTAGAGTAAAATAGGGTTATGTTATGTTATAATATTCTTTTGACATTTTTAAGTTGTTTTACTAAATAATTCCAGCAAGATAGTCTTATTCGCATGTCTGGTGCCTCTATAAGGTTGGGTACTTCAGTTCTTCTCCATAGGGTCTCATTGTCTACTTGGCTTCTCTGTCAGAGAATATAAACTCATTATTTACATGGTGGCTGGAATCCAAAGGGCAAAGGTGGAAGCCATTTAAGATTTTTTAAAGCCTTGAGCTCCTGAACTTGTACATCACTGTGCCGTATCCTCTTGGCTAAAGCAAGTCACAAAACTAACCCAGGTTTATGTGTGTGGAGAAGAGGACATCTTGTGATGGAAGGAGCAGTGACATCCTAGTACAAAGAAACAGAGGCATGATTGGTGGATCATTATTAAAATCTGTTGCAATTAAAATGTAACTCTTTAAATGATAGTAAATTTCACACCCAATACTGATTCTTGCATACTGATTCAAACAATTGAAAAAAATTTGGTTAAAATTTTTTGTTGTTAAATAAAGTTGGCTCCTAATATGTAATTAACTATAATTAATTTAATTCTTTCTTATATTCAGTTCATCAGTTTTAGTACTTCAGAGTGAAAGTAGCACACCACAACTTCAGAGTATCTATTTTTTTTTTTTCAAAGATATTATTTATTTATTTGACAGAGTTCACAAATAGGCAGAGAGGCAGGCAGAGAGAGACAAGGAAGCAGGCTCCCTGCCCAGCAGAGAGCCCCGATGCGGGGCTCGATCCCAGGACCCTGAGATCATGACCTGAGCTGAAGGCAGAGGCTTTAACCCACTGAGCGACCCAGGCGCCTCCAGAGTATCTATTTTTTGTTAGATGTAGCTGATTCACTCGTTTCCTTTTTTAAAGATTTATTTATTTATTTATGTTTGGAAAGAGAGAGAGAAGAGCACACATGTAAGTGAGCAAGGGCAGAGGGAGAGGAAGGGAAATTTTAGGTAGACTCCCCACGGAGCACAGAGCCTGACTCTGGGCTCAATCTAATGAATTCGAGATCATGACCTGAGCCAAAATCAAAAGTCAGATTCCTAACAGATTGAGCCACCCAAACCCCCAATTCATTCATTTTCCCAGTAAACCTAGGAAAGAATTTATTGCCTGAGTTTCTAGTTTGTGGGCCATAGAATTTAATGGATAGTGATACAGAATCTGACACTGTTCTAATGTGATACTGCATGTTAGACTGCTATTTAAATTTTAAAGTGCAGTTCATAAAATGTACACAGAAGTATTTGGTGTCTTTAACAAGAAGAAAATACAGTTTGCCAGGTATAAATGTAGCAAATGATTATGGGCTTTAGTTGTTTATATATAATTTGAGGTTGGTTAAGAGTAAGTATGTTGAGGGATGCCTGGGTGGCTCAGTTGGTTGGACGACTGCCTTCGGCTCAGGTCATGATCCTGGAGTCCCGGGATTGAGTCCCGCATCGGGCTCCCAGCTCCATGGGGATTCTGCTTCTCTCTCTGACCTTCTCCTCATTCATGCTCTCTCTCACTGTCTCTCTCTCAAGTAAATAAATAAAATCTTTTAAAAAAAAAAAAAAGAGTAAGTATGTTGAAGTCACTTTAACTTAACACTAGTAATGTCATATTACTAGTATTGTTTATAAAATAATAAAGCATAATCAGCAGAAGTAATCATTTTATTTTTTGATAAGTATTCTTTAACATTTTTGAATTACTAAACAGAATTACGGAAGAAACTCATCTTTATTCTACGTATATGGTTATAATTTATATTTAAATTGGATCTTATTTCTATTCATTTCTAGAAATATAAAGAAAAGGACAAACACAAACAGAAACATAAGAAGCAACCAGAACCGTCACCTGCATTGGTTCCTTCTTTGACTGTTACCACAGAGAAAGTAAGTTTTAAGTGCCATATTTTGTTTTATATAACAACTAGTTGTGTGCTGGTTTTTTACCTTTAAGAAATGTTCTTATTCTCAGTGTCCTGGTTCCCTTTAACTTTTCCTACCTCTTTAACCCTACATTAAGCAATTTAGGATTCCTATTTCTTAGTCCTTTATCCTACTTTCTGTTTATTCTATACTTGTTTTTGAAAAATAATTAAGTAAGCCTAACCGCTTGGGGAGGGCATCATTGAGATTAAGCATTTGGGCTGTAGGGACGCCTGGGTGGCTCAGTTGGTTAAGCTGCTGCCTTTGGCCCAGGTCATGATCCCAGGGCCCTGGGATTAAGTCCTGCATTGGGTTCCTTACTCAGCCGGGAGCCTGCTTCTCTCTCTGCCTCTGCCTGCCCCTGTGCCTGCTTGCGTGCTTGCTCTTTCTCTCTCTCTGACAAATAAGTAAATAAAATATTTTAGGAAAAATAAAAATAAATAAAATAAAACACAGTGTTCAAATAAAAAAGAATTTGGGTTGTAGAGTGGGTTTTGTCCACCTGTGATTTTGAATTCTGGCTTCACCACTTACTGAAAGAGCTGTTAGGTTAATTAACCTCTTTGCACCTCAGTTTCATCTTCTGTAAAGTGGGAGAAATAATTATTGGAATTGAGTGAGATAGTATAGGCAAAGCAATCATAATAAAATCTGGTTCATAGGAAGTATTATAGTTATTATAGTAAGTGTTAAATATTAAGAAGATTATTATTGTATACAAATATGAAAATAAGTGGAGACAGGGAAAGACAGTGTCGACACAGGTAGCAGGAGTGAGGTGGAAGTACAGTAGGAGGCTGGGCAAGGGGCCATTCATGTAGGGTTCTGTAAGCCAGTGGAAATGCTTGGTTTTTTAGTTTGAATGAAAAGTGAGCCATTGGTGTTTTGAACCGAGATGTAATATGATCTCTCTTAGGTACTGTAAGGATCTCTGGCTCTTCATTGCAGATAGACTGTAGAGAGTCAAGGATGCAAGTAGGGAGGCCATTAGGAGATAATTACAGTAATGCAGAGAGAGATGGTGTGAACAGTGGAGGTGGTGAGAGGTAATCAGATTCTGAGTATGTTTAAAAGTAGCTTTCTCATAAAGAAGATGAGAGAGAGAGAGAGGATTCAAAGAAGAGTCCAAGAGTATTGGGCCAGTAACTAGAAGGGATGGAATTGCTGTTAACAAAGATGGTAAAGGCTGTGGGTGTGGTAAGTTGAGGGCAAGATGAAGAATTCAGTTTTGGATATGGTACTTGTATTTTCCTGCTGTTGGAACAAATTTAACAGTTTAAAAAAATATATAAGCTTACTATGTTCTTGTTCTGTAGGCCAGAAGACTGGGTGGGCTCAGGTGATTACTCTGGGTCTCTCAAAGGTGAAATCAAGGGGTTGGATGCCCTGGGTTCTCACCTGGCCATAGGAGCAAGTGCTTCTAAGCTCATTCAGGTGGTTAGATTTATGCCCATTTCCTTTCTGGCTCTCAACTGGGGTCTGCCCTTCAGTTCCAGAGGTTCTCTTCAGTCCTTGCACATGTGCCTCTCCATTTCAGAGCCAGCAGTGGCTTGTTGAACCCTACCACCCTTGGGATCTTTCTTCTATTGCATCTCTAATGCTTCTGGCCAGAAAAAGTTCTCTTCAAGGGTTCATGAGATTAGATTGGGCCTGCTTGAAAAATCTGGGATAATTATCTGGGATAATTTTCTTTTTTGAATGTGTAACCTTAGTTACATTAGCAAAGGCCCTTTTGCCATGTAACATAACATATTTCAGGGATTCAGGTTTCAGGGATTAGGATGTGGACGTCTTGGCAGGCTCTTCAGCCTACATTAGGGTTAAGATATTTATTAGACATCCAAGTAGAAATGTTAATTAGCCAGTGGCATGCATAGTCTGGCATTTGGGAAAGAGGTCCAGACTTTGGACATAAATTTGGGAATTGTCTCTCTATGGAGTTTACTTTAAGCCATAAGAGTGGGTGCCAATAGAGTGACGAGTGTAGGTAGGGAGGATAAGAGGTCTTAGGAAGCCCTAGGGCTGGCATTGTGGAAAGAAAAGGGGAAACCAGTAAACAAGACTGAGAAGAAGAGGTGAAGATTTGGAAGTAAACCAAGAGGATGTGAATATGCTGGAAGCCAAGTTAAAGAAAGAAAAGTCAACCATGTCATGATAGTATGAGGACTAGCTGTCGTGTTGAGTCATAAGATGACCTAAAAGTTCTAGTTTGAACTTTCTAGAATGTTAAAAATGGGAAACATACAGTATGTACACTTTTTTTATCTGACTCCTTTCACTCAGTGTAAGTATTTTGAGATTCATCTGTGTTGTGTGTATCAGTAGCTTATTTCTTTTTATTGCTGACTACTTTCTAATATGTGACATAACTCTGATTATCCATTCAGCAATTGACGGACATTCAGATTGTTTTCCAGTTAGACTATTACAAATAAAGCTACTGGAAACATTATACAAATCTTTTTACAGACATATTTTTCTTGCATAAATACCCAGGAATGGAATAACTAGGTCACATGGTAAGTACATCCTAATTTTTAAAGACAGTATTCCACTATTTTCGAAAATAGTTGTACCATTTGATGATTCTTTTGGTAGTGTACCAGAGTTCCTTGTCCTCTACATTGTCTGCAACACTTGGAATGCTCAGTCATTGTAATTTTACAATTCCTAGTGTGAATGGTGTGAATGCTGTAGTTTCTCATTGTGGTTTCAGTCTGCATTTCTTTAATGACTGCTTTATGTTGAACACCTTTCCATGTGCATGTTTTACATTCTTTATTTTCTTTTTCTTTTTTTTTTTTTTTAAAGATTTTATTTATTTATTTGACAGAGAGAAATTACAAGTAAGCAGAGAGGCAGGCAGAGAGAGGAGGAAGCAGGCTCCCTGCTGAGCAGAGAGCCCGATGCGGGACTCGATCCCAGGACCCTGAGATCATGACCTGAGCCGAAGGCAGCGGCTTAACCCACTGAGCCACCCAGGCGCCCACATTCTTTATTTTCTTTGGTGAAGGTCTGCTCAGATCTATCCACTACTTGCACTTTTTTATTGGCTTGTTGTTTTCTTTATTTCTTTTTTTTTTTTTAAGATTTTATTTATTTGTCAGAGACCAAGCACAATAAGCAGGGGAGCAGCAGGCAGGGGGAGAGGGAGAAGCAGGCTTCCCGCTGAGCAAGGAGCCCGATGTGGAACTTGATCCCAGGACCCTGGGATCATGACCTGAGCCGAAGGCAGGTGCTTAACCAACTGAGCCACCCAGGCATCCCTGGCTTGTTTGTTTTGTTTTGTTTTTAAAGATTTTTAAAATTTTATTTGACAGATAGAGATGACAAGTAGGCAGAGAGGCAGGCAGAGAGAGAGGGAGGAGGAAGCAGGCTCCCTGCTGAGCAGAGAGCCCGATGTGGGACTCGATCCCAGGACCCTGAGACCATGACCTGAGCTGAAGGCAGAGGCTTTAACCCACTGAGCCACCCAGGCACCCTGTTTGTTTTCTTAATACTGCATTTTGTGAGTCATTATGTGTTCTGGATACAAGTCCTTTATCAGATACATTATTTTTGCAAGTATTTTTCCCACTCAGTGACTTTTGTTTTTAAGGTAGACTTCATGTCTAACGTGGAGCCCAGTGTGGGACCTGAACCCATGACCCCCATGTTAATTACATGTTCAGTATATACATTTAAAAATATGTTTTCTTCTGTAAATTTTATATTTTTTATGTTTCACATTTAGGCCTGTAATCCATTTTGTGTTAAATTTTGCATATATGAGTTATTCATCTAAGTCCACTTATTGAATGACTTATCTATTGAATTCTATAGATAACTGGTTTTTCTAGGCCCACATATGGGACAGACTGTCCTTTCTCCACTGAATTGCCTTTACCTATATTTGTTGAAACCCATTTGACCATGTATGTATCAGTTCTCCATTGATCTGTTTATCTGCTTTTACGTTTAATACCGCACTAACTTGATTACTGTAGCTTTCTAATAACCAGTTAGGTCAGGTAGGATCCATCTTCTGACTTAATTCTTCTATTTCAGAGTCATTATGGCTATCAACATAGAATTGTTCTGTTTTTATGTGAATTTTAGAATCAGATTGTCAGGTTGTAGAAATAAAACTGCCTGTATTTTGATTTAAACTGCATTGAGTCTACAAATCATATTGAGGGAGAATTGGTGTCTTAACAATATTGAGTCTTCTGAAAGTATTCATGAAAGGAATACATCTCTTCATTTATTTCTTTATCTTAGCAGCACGTGTGCAGGTTTTGTACATCTTTTTCAGCTCCAACCCTGAATATTTGATGTTTTTTGATACTATTATGATCTTTTTTTAAAAGGTCAATTTCTGATTGTTCCTTACTAGTACATAGAAATACATTTTTAAATTTTTTTATGTTTATCTGGTATCTTGCAAACTTGCTGAAATTTTATTTCCAGTAGCTTAACTGATCCCGTGGGATTTTCCCATATGATCATGGCAACTACAAATAAGATAATTGTACTTTATCCTTTCTCATCTGCCCCTTATTTCTTATTATATTGTTAAATATTTAAGTGGTGAGAGTGAGCATGTTTGCTTTGTACAATTACTTTGAAAAAAAATTTTTTTTAAGATTTTATTTATTTTAGAGATAGGGAGAACATGAGAAGAGGGAAGGGCAGAGGGAGAGAATCTTGGAGCTCCATGAGAGGGCTCAGTCTCATGACCCTGAGATTATGACCTGAGTTGAAATGAAGAATCCCACATTTAACTAACTGAACCACATAGGTGCCCTGGGGGAAAGTAATCCTTTAACATTATATATGATGTTTAGGAAGTATCTTTCTACTCCTAGTTTGCTGAGAGTTTTTTATCAGCCATGGATATTAGATTTTGTCAAGTAATTTTTCTATATGATAGTTATTTTTTTCTTTTTTAATCTGTTAATATGGTGAAGTGCATTGACTGATATCTCCTCTCCCCGCCCCCCTGCCCTGGTTAAGCCAAACTTGTATTCCTGGGATAAATCCTAGCCTTGATACATTACCATTTTAAAATATTATTGAATTTCGGTTTTTTGAAATTTAAAGGAATTTTTGCATCCGTATTCATGAGGGATCTTGGACTATATTTTTCTTTCTTTCTTTCTTTCCTTTTTTTTTTTTTTAAGATGTCATTTATTTGTTTTGAGAGAGAAAGACAGAGAGTTCACATGTGTGAGTCTGGGGATGGGCAGAGGCAGAGGGAGAGAGAGAGAATCTCAGGCAGACTCCATGACAAGCACAGAGCCCTAACAAGGGCTTGATCTCACCACCCTGAGATTATGATCTGAGCTGAAGTCAAGAGTCAGACGCTTAACTGACTGAGCCACCTGGGCACCCATGTAGTTTTCTTAGAATGTCTTTGGATTTGTTTGCAAAAATAATTGCTGGCCTCAGATTAAGTTGCTAGATGTTCAGTTTTCTTCAGTTTTCTGGAAAAGTTTGTCAAGATTTGGTATTATTTCTTAATGTCCGGTAGGATTTACTTTTAAAGCCATTTGGGCATAGAGTTTTTCTTGGGAAAGTTTTTAAACTATAATCCATTTCCTTAATAGCTAGAGGACTATTTAGGTTATCTATTCTTGAGGTACCTTTGACAATTTGTATCTTTTTTTCTTTTCTAGTCTAAGCTTGCTAGAGGTTTTGAATTTTATTGATCTTAAATTTTTAGCTTTTGTATTCATTCATCTTCTCTGTTGGATCTTATTATTTTATATTTTAGTTTTCAGTAGTTTTAGTTTTTCTGCTCTGATTTTATTTTTTTCCTTCCCACTTCTTGGTTTACTCCATTCTTCTTTTTCTAATTTTTTTAAGGTATGAGAGGACAGAATTTATTTGAGGCCTTTCTTTTTAATGAGATAGGCAGTTTTTAAAAAATTAATAAAATTTAAAATGAAGTTTTAGAGGTGTTAGCTGTTCACTAGAATGGAATAGTACTTTCTAGTTTAGAACCTACAAATAATACATGTTTTGCACTGACATTTTCATAAATACTCAATTTTGAAAATTTGTAAGTACATTTGTGCATTTCCATTTTTAGGAAGTGAACACCCAAAAGAAGTTCCCACACACAAAAATTAAAGAAGGAATAGATAAATGGGTAAATTTAAGTGCTGTGTGGGTGGGGAAATTTTGTTTGGCAGTCAAGTGGCAGACAACTAGCTCTTATTTATTTTTTTAAAATGCAGCTTACGTGAACTTAAACCAAAACAAAACCAGTTTATCCATTTTTTTCCCCACTCCGCACTCCTCCCTTGCCTCTGGCAACTGCTAATCTTTATATTTTAGAGCAGTTAGATTTGCAGCAAAATTGAATGGAAGGTACAGAGATTTCCAGTGTACCCTCTAGTACCATTGTCAGAGTGGTACATTTATTACAAGCTATGAACCTACACTGAAACACCATTATTGCCCAAAGTCCATAGTTGACATTGGAGTTCACTCTTGGTGTTATAAGGTTGTAATCAATGGGTTTTTAAAAATATTTAATGTTATGGGATCCTGTAGAATAGTTTCACTACCCTGAAAATTCTCTGTGTTCTGCCTGTTTATTCCCCCTTCCTGTCAAGCCCAGCAACTACTAATCTTTTTACTATCTCCATAGTTTCACCTTTTCTAGAATGTTGTATATAGTTGGAATCATACAGTTTGTAGCTTATTCAGATTGACTTCTTTAATAGTAATATGCTTTAAAGTTTCCTCCATGTCTTTTTTTAGAAACATCTTAAGACATTATATTTTTTAGAGCAGTTTCAGATTCACAGCAAAATTGAGAGGGAGATAACCCATATATCCCCTATTCCCACACATATCTAGCCTCCCCTATTATCAACACCTCTCAACAAAGTGTTAAGTTTGTTACTATCAGTGAACCTACACTGACATATAATTATCAAACTTCATAGTCGTGGTGGTGTGTGTTCTGTGGTTTGGATACATGTATAATGACATGTATCCACCATGATAATATCTTACAGAAAATCATTGCCCGGAATGTCCTCTGTTTTCCAGCTGTTCATCCTTCCCACCCTCCAGCCCCTTGCAGCCACTGAACTTTTGACTGTGTCCATACTTTCACCTTTTTTGAAATGTCATATAGTTGGAATCTTACAGTATGTACCCTTTTCTGGCTGGCTTTTTTCACTTAGTAATATGTATTTAAGATTCTTCCATGTCTTTCCAAGGCTTGATAACTGATTTCGTTCTAGGACTGAATATTACTTCATTGACTGGATATACCACAGTTTATTTATCCATTTACCTACAAAAGGACATCTTGGTTGCTTCCAGGTTTTGGCAATTAGGAATAAAGCTTCTATAAACATCCATGTGCAGGTTTTTGTGTGGATGTAATTTTTCACTTTCAAAGAGCATGATTGTGGGAAAATATGGTTGGAGTATGTTTATAGGAAAGTGCCAAACGGTCTTCTAGTGCCACGAGTGATTTGAGAGTTCCTTTTTCTTTACATCCTCACCAGCATTTGGTGTTGTAATCGTTCTGGATGTTGGCCATGATAATAGGTGTGTAGTGGTATCTCACTGTTTAAATTTTCATTCCTCTGCTGACATAGGATGTGGAGCTTCTTTTCTTATGCTCACTTGCTATCTGTATATCTTTTTTGATGAGGTGTCAGGTTTCTGGCTCTTTTTAAAATCAGTTCATTTGTTTTCTTATTGTTGACTTTTAAGAGTTCTTTATATATTTTGGATAAATCTTTTTATCATGTATCTCTGTCTCTTTATTAGAGTACAGTTGAGAACACAGTGTTGGATTAGTCTCAGCTGTACAACATGACACAACAACTCTGTGTCATGCTATGCTCACTACAAGTGTAGCTATCATCTGTCACCATATAATGCTATTAAAATGCCATTGACTATATTCCCTCTGCTGTATCTTTTAATTCCCATAACTTATTCTTTCCATAACTGGAAGACTGTATCTCCTACTCCCCTTTACCCATTTTGCTTTTACCCCCATGTCCCTCCTCTTTAGCAACCATTGGTTTGTTCTCTTTATTTATAGGTCTGATTCTGCTTTTTGCTTGCTTATTCATTTATTTTTTAGATTTTACACATAAGAAGATGTTTGACTTATTTCACTTAGTGTAATAATATCCTGTAGGTGTATCTGTGTTGTTGTAAATGGCAAGTTCTTGTCCTTTTATATGGCTGCATAATATTCCATTGAGTATTCCTTTCCATTCCATGTGTCTTTATGTAACACATCTTCTTTATTAATCTGTCAGTGGCCACTTGGGTTGCTTTCATATCTTGGCTCTTATAAATAAAGCTGGTATAAGCAAAGGATGTGCGTGTATCTTTTTGAATCCCACTACCTGGTCATGGAATTATTGGATCATGTGGTATTTCTATTTTTAATTTTTTTGAAGAATAAAGAACTTTTTATTATATGTAAATAAGGTTATCTTGTTTTCTTCTGAATTCCGCTTTTAATTTTTTGAGAACTTCCATACTGTTTTCCACTGTGATTAGAACAATTTAACATTCCCACCAGCAGTGCCCAAAGATTCTTTGTTTTCCACATCTTTGCCAACACTTGTTATTTTTTGTTCTTTTGATTCTAGCCATTCTGATAGGTATGAGGTGGTATCTCACTGTTTCTGATTTGCATATTTCCCTGATGATTAGTGACGTTTGGCATCTTTTCATGTGTCTGTTGGCTATCTGTATATGTCGTCTTTGGAAAAATGTTTATTCAGATCCTCTGTCCATTTTCCAGTCACCTTTTTTGTTGGTGTTGAGTTGTATAACTTCTTTATATATTTTGGACATTAACCCCTTTTCAGATATATCATTGACAGATATGCTCTAATGCAGTAGGTTATCTTTTTTGTTTCTTAATAGTAATCTGACAGTTCTATACATTATTCAGTGCTCATTCAGTGCTCATCATGGTAAGTATACTCTTTTTTTTTTTTTTTTTTTAAAGATTTTATTTATCTGTTTGACAGAGAGAGAGAGAGAGACAGTGAGAGAGGGAACATAAGCAGGGGGAGTGGGAAAGGGAGAAGCAGGCTTCCTGCCAAGCAGGGAGCCTGATGCAGGGCTGGATGCCAGGGCTCTGGGATCATGACCTGAGCCAAAGGCAGACACTTAATGACTGGGCCATCCAGGTGCCCCACAATAGGTTACCTTTGTGTTTTGTTATTTATTTCCTTTTCTGTTCAAAAGCTTCTTATTTTGATGAAGCCCCAGTAGTTTATTTTTGCTTTTATTTTCCCTGCCTGAGGAGATAGACCTAGAAAAATGTTTCTGTAACCTATATTTTCTTTAAGGAATTTTCTGGTTTCAGGTCTCACATTTAGGTCTTTAATCCATGTTGAGTTTCTTTTTGTGTATGGTGTAAGAAAGTGGTCCAGTTTCATCCTTTTGAATGTAGCCATCCAGCTTCAGCACCATTAATTTATTAATTTATTTAGATTTTATTTAGTTGAGAGTACATGCCAGCACGAGTAGGGGAGGGGCAAAGGGAGACGGAGAAGCTGACTTCCCGCTGAGCACAGAGTGAGAAGCCTAGGTCTTGATCCCAGGACCACCCTGGCTTCTTGACCTGAGCCTAAGGCAGCTGCTTAGGTGCCCCTAAGGTGCCACCCATGTGCCCCTTCAGCACCATTTATTGAAGCAACTGTCTTTTCCCCATTGTATATTCTTGCCTCCTTTGTCATAGATTTATTTCTGCGTTCTCTGTTCTGTTCTATGTGTGTCTGTTTTTGTACCAGTACCATAGTATTTTGATTGCAACAGCTTTGTAGTAGATAACTGAGATCTGGATTTGAGATACTTCCAACTTTGTTGTTCTTTTTAAATATTGCTTTGGCTATTTGGGGTATTTTGTGGTTCCATACAAATGTTAGTATTATTTGTTGTAGTTTTTGTGGAAAATGTCAGCTATGTCCTTTTCAAATATTTTCTAACAACCTGTAGCTTATCTTCTTATTTTCTTGACTATGTCTTTCACAGAGCAGAAGTTTTTAATTTTAGTTAAGTTCAGCTTACCAATTCTCTCTTTCATGGATTGTGCTTTTGGTGTTGTATCTGAAAAGTCATTGCCAAACCCAAGATTATCCTTATTTTCTCCCATGTTCTAGGAGATTTAGAGTTTTGTATTTTACATTTAAATCTGTGATCTTTTTTAATTCTTGTGAAGGCTGTAAATAAACTTGTGTCTAGATTAATTTTTTGTATATGCATATTCAGTTCTGGTACTCTTTATTGAAAAGTCTGTCTTAGTGCCATTGTGTTTCTTTTGCACCTTTGTTAAAAATCAGCTGAGACACCTGGGTGGCTCAGTTGATTAAGTGGCTAACTCTTGATTTCAGCTCAGGGTGTGATCTCAGGGTCCTGGAATCAAACTCTGCATTGGACTCCTTACTCAGTGGGCAAGTCTTCTCTTACCCTCTGTCCCTCCTACTGTTGCTTTTTCTTTCTCTCTAAAATAAATAAATGAAACTTTTAAAAAGATCAATTGATTGTATTTATGTGGGTCTGTTTCTGAACTCTATTATCAGTTCCATTGATCTTTTTATTCTTTCAATGGCACTACTCTGTAATTACTATAGCTTTAAAGGAAGTCTGAATTCGAGTTATGTCACTACTTAAACTTTTCTCTTGACCTTTAATATTGTGTTGGCTATTCTTTCTTTGCCTTTTCATAAATATGCTTTAGAATTAGTTTGTCAGTACCCACAAGTAATTTGCTGGAATTTTGATTGAAATTGTACTGAATCTCAGGATGTCTGGTGGCTTATTCAGTTGAGTGGTCAGCTGATTTCAGCTCAGGTCCGATGATTGAGTCACACATAGGACTCTGTGCTGAGTCTCCAGTCGGCTTCTGGTTGGGATATATCTTCATTTATTTAGTTCTTTGATTTTGTTCATAGAAGTTTTGTTGTTTTTCTCATATAGACCTTAACCTTATACATATTTTGTTAGATTTAAACTTTAATTTTCAGAGGTGGTGTTGTAAATAATACTGTGTTTTTAATGTAAAATTCCACTTGTTTCCTGTTAGTATATGAAAGCAGTTTTTCTATTCTCTTAGCAGAGGGTGACAGAGGGACAGGGAAAGAGAGGTTCTTTTTTTTTTTTTTTAAGAGATTTTATTTATTTATTTGACAGAGATCACAAGTAGGCAGAGAGGCAAGGCAGGAGAGAGAGGAGGATGCAGACTCCCTGCAGAGCCGAGAGCCTGATTTGGGGCTTGATCCCAGAACCCTGGGATCATGACCTGAGCCGAAGGCAGAGGCTTTAACCCACTGAGCCACCCAGGTGCCCCTCCTTGATGATTCTTTTAATGTCTGTGGGATCTATGGTGATGTCCCCTCTTTCATTTCTGGTATTAGCAATTTGTGTTCTGTCTCACTTTTCTAATTGTACTGGCCAGAGGTTTATCAGTTTTATCCATCTTTTCAAAGAACCAACTTGTGTATCTGTTGTTTTTTTTCTGTAGATTTCTGCTTTAGTTTTCATTATTTTTAAATTTTGATTTAATTTGCTTTTTGTTTCTTGAAGAGGAAACTCAGAGTATTGATTGAAGGTCTTTCTTCTTTTCCGATAAATAAACATTCACTGCATCTTTAAGGACATTAAGCACTGCTTTTGCTGCATCCCACAAATTTTAGGTTGTATTTTCATTGTCATTTAGTTAATAATATTTTAGTTAATAATATTTTTCTTAAGCTTTCTTTGATTTGTGTTATGTAGAAGTGCAGTGTTGCATTCTGGGATTTTGATTTCTACTTTAATTTCATTTTGGTTTGAGAGCGTAATTACATGATCTCTCTTCTTTTTAGATTTGTTGAGGTGTGTTTATGGCATCAAGTATAGTGTATGTTGATGAATGCTTCATGAGAGCTTCAGGAGAATATATATTGTGCTGACATTGAATAGTCTATAGATATCATTTATATCCAGTTGATTAATGATGGTGTTTACTTTATTTTTTATTTATTTTTTTAAGAGATTTTATTTATTCATTTGACAGAGAGAGAGAGAGATCACAAGTAGACAGAGAGGCAGGCAGAGAGAGAAGGGGAAGCAGGCTCCCCGCTGAGAGAGAGCCGGATTCGGGCCTTGATCTCAGGACCCTGCGATCATGACCTGAGCTGAAGGCAGAGGCTTAACTCACTGAGCCACCCAGGTGCCCAGTGGTGGTGTTTACTTTAATTACATCCTTACTAATACTCTGCCTGGGGGATATGTGCATTTCTGAAAGAGTATTAAAACTTCTGTATCTAAGAGTAGATTCCTCTTTTTTCTCCTTGCAGTTCTATCAGTTTTTGCCTCACATATTTTGATCCTCTGGTGTTAGGCACATACACATTAAGGATAGCTGTGTTAAGAATTTGTATTATTGACACCTTTATATTATGCAGTGTCACTCCTTTTCCTGAAAAAATTCCTTGCTCTGAAGTCTGCTTTGTCTGAAATTAATTACCTATTCTCACTTGTTTTGATTACTGCTATCATGGTGTATCTTACTCCATTCACTGATTCTTAGTATGTGCTTTCCTATTTAAAGTGTTTCTTATAGACAACCTATAGATGAGTTTTGTTTTTGATCCACTAACAGTTCTTTTAATTGGTATATTTAGACCATTTAGGCTCAAGGTAACAATTGATACAATGAGGTTACCATCTACAAAATTTGTTTCTGTTTTCTGTTTGTTGCTCTTTATCTTTGTTTCTGTTTTTGTCTTCCAAATGTTTTCTACTTCTTGGATTTTTTGTTTTTGGCTTTGTTTTGTTTCAGTTTTATACTTTCAGTCATTGATTAGTTCTCATCCACTTTTTTTTTTTTTTTTTAAGATTTTATGTATTTGAGAGAGAGAGAAAGAACATGAGGAGGGGAGGGTCAAAGGGAGAAGCAGGCCTCCCAGCTGAGCAGGGCGCGCAATGTGGGACTTGATCTCGGGACTCCAGGATCATGGCCTGGGCCAAAGGCAGTCGCTTAACCAACTGAGTCACCCCGGCGCCCTCTTTAGATTTTTGAAAGTGGTGACCAATACCTAGGTAATCAACATATATAGAACTTGTTTGGTAAATCTCAATCCTTGTTAGGTTTTCTGAACAACTGCATACCGATACAATATGGAACATTCCTTATTCCTTTGTCCTAACAGCTTGGTTGAGCCTGGTGTCAGTGCACATTTCTGGAGTTCCCATCCTCTTTATGGCAAATTTCTGGATCTCTTTGAGTTCGTGAGGGGAAGCTTCTTAAAACCCACTCTCTGGATATGCTTATGAATGTTGATGGTGTATTCTCTGGTCACTACCTCGTTGGTGGCAGAACAGCCCTTCTCCTTGCCACCCTTCCTTGCAGGAGCCATTCAGCCAGGCTCTAGTTGGAAAGGGAAGAGCACAAGATAATGTGGGAGAGGGAAAGCAACTCAGCAAGTATAACTTGCTGAGGGGGGCCTGGTGGTGGTGGTGGAAGGGGAGAGGCAAGTCTCTCTCTAAGGGTTTTAATTGAGGTTTTTTAAAAATGGTTCCATTTTCTCTTATTTTTTTTAACTATCAGTTATACCTTTTTTATAGTTGCCCTATTTTGTGCAGTATATATTTATAACTAACCCAAGTTAGTTATAGTATATGCATATAATAAATACATACAAATACATACAAATAAATAATATTATCCCACTTCATGATAGTACAAGTACCTTACAATGACAAAATAATCCTAATTCCTCCCATCTTTTCTGTCAGTGCTGTCATTCATTTCATTTATATAGAAGCATACATAAGCATATATATGTGTAAGCCTGTATAATCAGATATATTGTTGCTATCATTTATTTTTTATTTTTTATAAACATATAATATATTTTTATCCCCAGGGGTACAGGTCTGTGAATCGCCAGGTCTACACACTTCATAGCACTCACCAAAGCACATACCCTCCCCAATGTCTACAACCCCACCCCCCTTCTCCCAACCCCCCTCCCCCCAGCAACCCTCAGTTTGTTTTGTGAGATTAAGAGTCACTTATGGTTTGTCTCCCTCCCAGTCCCATCTTGTTTCATTGATTCTTCTCCTACCCCCTTAAGCCCCCATGTTGCATCACCACTTCCTCATATCAGGGAGATCATATGATAGTTGTCTTTCTCCGCTTGACTTATTTCGCTAAGCATGATACGCTCTAGTTCCATCCATGTTGTCGCAAATGGCAAGATTTCATTTCTTTTGATGGCTGCATAGTATTCCATTGTGTATATATACCACATCTTCTTGATCCATTCATCTGTTGATGGACATCTAGGTTCTTTCCATAGTTTGGCTATTGTGGACATTGCTGCTATAAACATTCGGGTGCACGTGCCCCTTCGGATCACTACATTTGGATCTTTAGGGTAAATACCCAGTAGTGCAATTGCTGGGTCATAGGGCAGTTCTGTTTTCAGCATTTTGAGGAACCTTCATGCTGTTTTCCAGAGTGGTTGCACCAGCTTGCATTCCCATCAACAGTGTAGGAGGGTTCCCCTTTCTCCGCATCCTCGCCAGCATCTGCCATTTCCTGACTTGTTGATTTTAGCCATTCTGACTGGTGTGAGGTGATACCTCATTGTGGTTTTGATTTGTATTTCCCTGATGCCGAGTGATATGGAGCACTTTTTCATGTGTCTGTTGGCCATCTGGATGTCTTCTTTGCAGAAATGTCTGTTCATGTCCTCTGCCCATTTCTTGATTGGATTATTTGTTCTTTGGGTGTTGAGTTTGCTAAGTTCTTTATAGGTTTTGGACACTAGTCCTTTATCTGATATGTCGTTTGCGAATATCTTCTCCCATTCTGTCAGTTGTCTTTTGGTTTTATTAACTGTTTCCTTTGCTGTGCAAAAGCTTTTGATCTTGATGAAATCCCAATAGTTCATTTTTGCCCTTGCTTCCCTTGTCATTGGCAATGTTCCTAGGAAGATGTTGCTGCCGTTGCTATCATTTTGAACATTGTTACATTAAGTAAGAAAAAGTCAAGAGTTTTTACTTTACCTTCATTGATTCATTCTCTGATACTTTTCCTTATGCAAATCCATGTTTGCAACCTGTATAATTTCCTTCTCTCTGAAGAACTTCTTTTCACATTTCTGGTAAGGTAGACATATTAGCAACAAATCCCCTCAATTTTTATTTATCTGAGAGTCAGTGTTTTTCACTTTTGAAGGATAATTTTGCAGTGTATAGAATGCTAGTTTTTTTTCTTTCTTCTCAAAACGAAATATTTCACATTACTCTCTTCTTGCTTGCATTATTTCTGAGGAGAAGTCAGATGTAGGTATTTGCTACTTTATAGATAAGGCTTTTTTCCCTTCTGACTTCTTTGAAGATTTCTTCTTATATTTTTGATTTTGTGCAGTTTAAATATGATACGCCTTGGTGTGGTTTTTTGTTTTGACATTTGTCTTATTTGATATTCTCAGAGCTTCCTGCATTTGGGGTATGGTTTCTGACACTAATTTGGGACATTTGTAGTTACTCTTGCTTCAAATATTGCATCTCTGTTTTCTTATCCACTTCCCTCCCCCCTCACCTTTTCTCATCTCTTCGAAGTTTTCTACATGGTGGACCAGAGTCCCAGAGTGTTAACATAGGCATTTAATGCTACACACTTTGTTCTAAGCACCACTTCCAAATTTTGATACATTGTATTTTTGTTTTTATTTGAACAAATATCTTGTGGTTTCCTTTTGATTTCTCTTTGAACCATTACTTGATTACTTAGAAGTATATTATTTACTTTTGAAACATTTGGGGGACTTTCATATAGCTTCTTGTCACTGATTACAGTTTAATATCTTTGTGTTATATAATTTCTTTTAAGTTTTTTTGAGTTTAAAAACTGATAAAGAACATGGATTATCTTGTTTAATTCTCTGTATGTCTCTGAAAACAATATATATTCACACTGTTCCTGTTATATGGAGTTAAAATGTAAATGTAAGTTAGGTCAAGTTGATTTATAGTTTAAGGTCTCTATATGCTTATTTTTATACATGTATTTTCTCTGTACTTGTTCAGTTACTGAGAAGAGGATTTTTTTTTTTTTAAAGATTTTATTTATTTATTTGACAGAGATCACAAGTAGGCAGAGAGGCAGGCAGAGAGAGAGGAGGAAGCAGGCTCCCTGCTGAGCAGAGAGCCCTATGCAGGAATCGATCTTAGGACTCTTGAGATCATGACCTGAGCAGAAGGCAGAGGATTAACCCATTGAGCCACCCAGGCACCCCTTGAGAAGAGGATTTAGATCTCTCTTATTGTAGTTATGAATTTTGCAGTTTTCCCCATTTTCTCTGTTTGGTCAGTTTTATTTGGAAGGTCTCTTATTAGATGCAAAAGTGTTTTGGATTTTTATATCTTCTTGACTAATAGGTTTCTTTATTCTGGCCATATTTCTTGTTTTGAAATTTATTTTGCTTGATACTAATATTTTGAAATCAGCTTTGTTTTAATTAGTGTTAGATTGATATTTTCTCTCCCACACTTTCAGTTTTAATATCTGTGTCTTTATATTTAAAATGGACTTCTTTTTGCAGCATATAGTCTTTTTTTTTTTTTTTTAAGATTTTATTTATTCATGAGAGGCAGAGAGAAAGAGGTAGAGGCAGAAGCAGAAGGAGAAGCAGGCTTCTGCAGAACAGGGAGCCCAATGTGGAACTTGATCCCAGGGTGCTGGGAGCATGACCTGAGCTGAAGGCAGATGCTTGACTGACTGAGCCACCCAGGCGTCCAGGCAGCGTGTAGTCTTGAGTTTCTTTTTTCAGTATTCCAATCTCTGCCTTTCACTGAGGTATTTAGGTAATTTACATATAATATGATTATTGGTATTGTTACCTTTAAATCTATCATTTGTTGAGCCTTTTTCTTGCCTATTTCTCCTTTTTTATTAAATTTTTTTATTATTTCATTTTACTGGATAGTAATAATTCTCTTATTTTATTGATTGCTGTGGGATCTATGACATACATAGCTTTTAATTTATCAGCATCTGCCTTGAAATGATATTATGCCATTTCACATATAAGAATATACAGTTCAGCAGTTTACATACTTGCACTCCCAACTTTTTGGGGTTTGTGCTTTTTTTGTCATATTTTAAATTTTTACGTATTTTATAAACCTTGCAGTTGTTACCAGTTTGGTCTAAGTCAGCAGTTGTCTTATAAAGAGATTAAATAACTTGAAAGTCTTATATTTACCCATGCAATTACTTTTTCTGGTGTTCCTAATTAGTTTAGATCCACATTTCCTTTGTTGTTTCCTTCTGCCTAGAAGACAACCTTCAGCATTGATTGTAGTGTTGCTTTGTTGGTTCTTTTAGCTTGTTCTTTGTTAGTTCTTTCAGCTTTTTTATCTGAATGGCAATTATAGTTGACCTTCGAAGAGTGTGGGGGTTAGGACCACTGCACAGTAAAAAAAAACTCTGCATATAATTTTTTTAAATGATTTTATTTATTTATTTGTTAGAGAGAGAGAGAGAGCGAACAAGTGCATAAGTAGGGGGAGTAGGAGGCAGAGGGAGAAGTAGATTCCCCTCTGAGCAAGGAGCCTGATACAGAACTCGATCCCAGGACCCTGGGATAATGACCTGAGCCAAAGGCAGATGCTTAACCAAGAGTCACCTAGGTGTCCCAGCATATAATTTTTGACTCACCAAAAACTTAACTTCTAAGAGTCTATGGTTGATCTGGAAGTTTTACTGATAAATAGTCCATTAACATGTACTTTGCATGATATATATATAGATAGATCTATCTATCTATCTATCTATATAATATACTATATATATATATATATATATAATATATATATTATATGTTATATATATATAATATATTCTATATATAATATACTGTGTTCTTACAATAAAATAAGCTAGAGAAAAAATATTAATAAGAAAATCACAGGGAGGGGCAGTTGTTAAGCAGCTCCCTTTAGCTCAGGTCATGATCCCAGGGTCCTGGGATTGAGCCCCATTTCGGGCTCCTTGCTCAGCGGGAAGCCTGCTTCTCCCTCTCCCGCTCCCAGTGCTTGTGTTCCCTCTCTCTCTCTGTTTGTCTCTGTCAAATAAATAAATAAAATCTTTAAAAAGAAGCATAGGGAAAAGAAAATACATTTACAGTGGTATTCTGTATTTATTGAAAAAAGCTACGTATAAATGAAGCCATACAGTCAAACTGGTGTTGTTTACGGGTCAACTCTTATTTTGCCTTTGCTTTTGAAAGATATTTTAGCTCAGTATAGAATTCTAGTTTAATAGTTTGTTTCTCTTTGTCTTCTAGTTTTCTAACTTGCATTGTTTCCATGAGAAATGTTTCCACTTTTATCTTTGTTTCTTAACATATAAGGCATTTTTTTAAAAACTCCCTGGCTGCTTGTATTATTTTCTCTTTATGGATGGATTTTAATGGTAAGCAGTTTGATTGTGATGTGTATTCATGGATTTTTTTTTCATGTTTCTTGTGCTTGGTGTTGATTGGTAGGTTTATTGTTTTCATCCAATTTTGTAGCTTTTTTCTGCTCTTGTTTCTTACATTTTTTCCCTCCTATCCTACTTTCCTTTGGGTATTCCAGTAACATGTAAATTAGGCTGCTTGACATTGTCCCACAGCTCACTCACTGATCTCCCTCCCCAAATTCCCTTTTAAAATCTTCATTCCTTCTGTGCTTCATTTTTGAGAGTGGGCTGAGTAAAAAAAAATTTGGCTTTTATGAGACACTTGAATATTACATAATTTAAAAACATTCTAGCCGGCATTATTATATTTCATCATGCTGGTACAAGATACAGCTGTTGGTTGTTTCTTTTCCCTTTGCCTCTTTCTGCTGAATGTGGATTACAGAGCTTTTGTAGAATAATCTAAGGCAGCCATACTTCTGAAAAGATCTATTTCTTTGCTTAGCGTATTACAGAGTCATTGTGAATTCTGAGTCTGATTTAAACATTTTTAAAAATTTTATTTATTGGGACGCCTGGGTGGCTCAGTTGGTTAAGCAGCTGTCTTCGGCTCAGGTCATGATCCCAGCGCCCTGGGATCGAGTCCCACATCGGGCTCCTTGCTCCGCAGGGAGCCTGCTTCTCCCTCTGACCCTGCCTGCCACTCTGTCTGCCTGTGCTCGCTCTCGCTCGCTCTCTCTGACAAATAAATAAAATCTTTAAAAAAAAAAAAAAAAAAAAAATTTTATTTATTTATTTATTTGACAGAGATTACAGGTAGGCAGAGAGCCAGGCAGAGAGAGGGGGAAGCAGGCTCCCTGCTGAGCAGAGAGCCCTGATGGGGTGCTTGATCCCAGGACTCTGAGATCATGACCTGAGCTGAAGGCAGTGGCTTAACATGCTGAGCCACCCAGGCGCCCCCTGATTTAAAATTTTTTGAAGTTCGGTGTATTTTTGCTCCAGTGAATGTTACTTTGCAGGTATATTGACATTGCATCTTACCTGAGGACTAATAATTGTCACTAGCCACACAACAGAAATCATACGTATTCTAAATACTTATTTTAAAAGATTCATTAAGTTGCCTCTAAATCACAACATAAACCAGAGTATATATACATTTCCTCAGAGACTCTCAATATGACCAATATGCAGTTTTTATCTCTAGCAGAAAAGGGGGGAAAAGACTCTATTCAGTCAAGTACCAAATGAAGTAGTTAGTTTGTATTTTATGGGTTAATTTACATGGAAAATGTATATTTTTAAGCACTAGAATTGGTCCCAGAGCAGTGAGATGCTCATGTGAAATGGAGGAAAGAGCAGATTTATGGCATTATTGTGTCGCTTTCAGCTCCTCCCCTCTTCCCTCTCCTTTTATGTTATTCCACCTCTTGATTTTGACTTATTTTTGTAATGGAATTCCACAATTCTATATTATTTAAACAGCATGTTAGGGAACAGATACTCTTAAAATTAACTTAAAAAGAGGTGGACTAAAGGTTGGAGGTCTCTTTTCCAGTAAAACCATATAGACTTTTTCCCCTTGTTGTTAGGTATAATTTTTTAAAAGAACTTGTTAGAATCTTAAACTAAAGCTTTATTTTTTCTTGTTAAGACATCTTTGATAGCTTTTGAACTTAGAAGATGTCTAAGTTTGTAAAAAATAAAATGCTGTGTTCTTAATAATGACTTTGACACTGAAATTTGCTTAATTTTCATTCTTTCCTTTCTTTGTAATGCCTTTTCTTCCATACACCATATTTTTATTGGATTTATAGACATACTTATATTCCAGGGATAAGCAAGGAATGGGAAAACTGACCAACCTCAATTTAGATTGGTATGTGGAAATGGATAGTATATTTCTGTGTTGTTCTCCACCTAGTTTTTTCTTCTTTACTTATTTGATATATGGACAGAGTATCTGAATGAATCCTGTGTTCTCTTTAGATGACTTACTTATTTATTTTAAAGATTTATTTATTTATATTAGAGACAGAGAGAGAAAGAGCATGTTCATGTGTGTGCACAC
The DNA here is from genome assembly GCF_030435805.1 of Mustela lutreola. Classification (NCBI taxonomy): domain Eukaryota; kingdom Metazoa; phylum Chordata; class Mammalia; order Carnivora; family Mustelidae; genus Mustela; species Mustela lutreola. The sequence continues at coordinate 19,542,087 of NC_081297.1, read as the reverse complement.
ACATGAGAGGGGCAGGGAGAGGGAGAGAACATCTCAAGCAGACTCCCTGCTGAACATGGAGCCCAAGACCGGGCTTGATCTCTAGACCTGAGCTGAAACCAGGAGTGGAGTGCTTAACCACCTGTGCCACCCAGGCACTCCAGATGACTTTCAGACTTTACTTGTATGTGAGTGGGATGGAGAACCTCAGGTTCAACTCGAGTTATTAGAAAGAAATACTTGAAAAGTGAAGTGGTATGGTTTCCAAAGTGACTTGCCCGGCATGGAAAAGGTTCCTGCTTCTATAGTAATTCACAAAGTTCAAGTAGCTTTAATGTTATTGGTTTTCTCCAAAAACTTTCTTTGAGAACTTTGTTCTCTCTTGTGGCTTCTTGCTTATGGGAATAGTCATTTGCTTTTTATGAGATAATGTCTGTCTATCGTATTTGATGATTAAAATCTGTTTGGCAGTGAAGTGATGTGAGAGGAGGATGATATGGGGGTCAAGTAGCAAAAGTAATAATAATGAGTATTTGGTTTTCAAAACATTTGAAGTCTTCTTTCACTTCTCATTCTGAACATTGATTTTGCTAAAAATGCTAGCCATTTTGAAACCTGATTTTATCATTCCTTTCTCATTTTCCATCTTTATCTGATGGTTTGTATTACGTGGTGGTTGTGTGTGGGAAATTTCAGTTTTATTTGTTTATTTTCATATTTTTAAATTTGTATTACATCAGAGATTTTAGATAGATGTATCAGCAAAATACTCCCTTTATTTATTCAGCAGAAATTTAGGGCTGCAAAAAACTCTGACCCAGTGGACCTTATAAGCCTTTTATTTTGAAGCACGTTGATTAATGCACATCCGTTAAAACACATTTTCACAGTTTCATAGTCATTTAATTTACCATTATTTGCATACACTTTGTCTCAAAATGATTATTAAGAACTGGAAACTAATTGTTTAAACAGACCTTTATTTTGCATTTTCCCCTAACATATCTGGATCAAGGGGATGACTGAGAATCTGTAGGGAATAATAATAATTCTAATTTTTTAAAATCTTAAACTGCAAGTGTAACTGTTTTTTCATCTTAATACTTGGAAGAAATTGATTTCTGTTTTTAAAGGGTTTAGTCTTTACCGTTTTGAAAAGCAGACTTCACCTGAATTTTAAAAATTCTTGCTGTGACCTGTTCTTACAATCTCATGGATATAGTCCTCTAATGAATTTGTAGCACCTTTTTTCTCTCTCATTGTTGCCTTTTGTGCTGAACATTAAAGCTGATTTTAATTTTATGACTAGGAAGTAGTTTTTTCTTGTTGGAAATTATGTTGCTTGAGAAACATGTTCCTTCTTTACTACTAACTATGTGTTGCTGAGTAACTATGACTAATAAGTACTTTTACTAATTGCTGCAGTTTAAAGGTATTTGCAGTAGACTCATAATTTTTTTACATGATTTTCTTAGGCGGATTCACTTTTAACAATTGAAACTTTCATATGTTTTTCTTACAAGTGTTGTAATTATTATTATTATTATTAATATGCCCGCCCCCGCACCAGAATCTAATCCATTCTTTTTCAATTTCCTTTCTCAATGAAAATGTTAGACTTATACGAGCACTAGCAGCAACTCTATGTCTGGATCATTGAAGCGCTTGGAAGATACTGCAGCTCGATTTACAAATGCAAACTTCCAAGAAGTCTCTGCGCACACAACTAGTGGAAAAGATGTTTCAGAGGCTAGAGGGTCAGAGGGCAAAGGGAAGAAATCTTCAGCTCACAGCTCAGGTCAAAGGGGAAGAAAGCCTGGTGGAAGAAATCCAGGAACGACTGTGTCAGCAGCTAGTCCTTTCCAGCAAGGTATTAATTATGATGTTTTAGTTAAAATAAGTGTTCTTGTGATGATCAGTAGCAGTTAAGTTTTGTAAAAGAATTTATTTTTTATTTATAACTGATGGATCATTGGAGATTATTTTATAATTAGTTGCTGTAGTAAGATTACTTCAAAGATAAGTGTTCCTTGTTAAAATGTTCTTGGGACCTTTTATGTTATGACATGTGCTTCCAAAGCTGAACTGTAATTTTAATGTCTAAATAGATGTGGAATAAAGTTTAAGTTTGGGGAGAAAAAAACAATAAAAGCTGGAGTTTTCCTTTCTGCTCTATAGAACAGTCTTTCTTTTTAATGAATTGTTATCATTTACCTGTCCTAATTAAACACTAAAACAGTTAAATCATATATTCTTAGTAAGTAAACCAGTAGTGGGTAATTTGTAGGAATATAAATAGTTCTCAGTAAGTAATAGTTGTTGATTATTAAGGCATTTGTTATAAAACTTGAAGTTTAAAGTAGAATTTGACTAAGCTTACATATCTTTTGGTAAGACTGCTATAGCAAGATTCCCATTTAATTTTGAATTTCAGTTTAACAACAAATTATTTTTCAGTATAAGTATGTTCTAGATAAATACATGGGACATATTTATACTGAAAAAAATAACCTGTTGTTTAACTAAAATTCAGAATTAACTGGGCATGCCATATTTTATATTGCAACCCAATTTTATGGAAAACAGAATAACTCTGCTAGCTTTATAATCCATTTAGCCCTGTTCTAGGTATTATTTTTGTGTTTTTAACTTGAACATAAATATTTTAAGAAATATAAATATTAAAAACTGTGGGAGATAAATATATTAGTAAAGTATACAATAAATGCCTCTTCCCCCCATTTTTTTGCCCCCTAGGAATAAATGAGGGGGAAAAACTGTCTTTTTTTTCTTTCCTTTAATTTTGCTCATAATGAAAATCTGAATACGTAGAGAGATTGCGTAGTCTGCTGATCCCTTATTAAAAAGTTTATTTGTATATTTTAAACTAAGCTATTTTGGTCTTCAAGATTTTTAAGCCCTGTACTTTAATTTTTTTACCTTATATTACAAAGAATTAGACAAGTAGAAAAGAAATAAAGTGCCAAATTTGCTGTTTTAGTTTAATAAATTTATATTTGCTGTTATTTTTATGCCACTGTGGAAAATAAATAGTAAAACCTTTATTATTTTTAATGTAAATTTATTTACATTTGAATGTGATCTTAGAATTCAGCTATCTCTTTTATATAATTAAGACCTTATTTTCCACTAGTTAAAATCGCATTTTTAAGTTTTTAATCTTTGAAGTACTAATCCATTTAGAAAAGAAATCCTCATTTTCTTAACATTCACAACGTTGAATTGTCTTTCCTGCCTCTGTTGAGACATGGTATAGAATGTGTTATGTTTTCATATCTGAGGTAATATTCTATAAAAGTTTTAAAAGTTGAAATTTAAAAGTAGGGTGTTTAAGATGCTTGGTTTTGTTTTTTTCATTGCAGGCAGTATGTGAATCTTAGAAAATATATGTTAAAGTATTGCATATACTAAATGTTTGAAAGTATTTGCTACACTGTAGTGAGCTTTTAACACCAGCTGTAAAAACAAAAATGTGTGGAAGAAAGACAGATGGTGACAGATCAGAATGGATAATAAAGAACTTCTTTATAGTTGCTAATTAAGTGGCAAATTACAGTTATCCTTAAGTGATTGATGTAATGTAAATGGCTTCTTAATATGTATGTTTTTCTATATAGACATAACTTGAAAATGCTCACATAGGTACAAATAATTTTGTAACTTAATAAAATGGATATTCTCTTCAAAGAGTTAAAAATTTTAGACCTATTAATCTTCTTGCATAATAAGCCATTTCAGAAAAGCTTAAAATTTAAAAATCAAAACCTTGAGACTTAAAAAGAAATTCTTTCTTGTGTGTGAGGAGAAAAATACTGTTGTAAATATTTAGGTTGATTTATGTGTGATAACTTTTGAACGTGCTCTGCAATAAAATTTAACCCTTAGCTTGAAATTTCCCTTCCATTCCAATGAAACACTTTATTTTGAGCTTTTGTTCTTAAATACATTACTTAAAATATAAGTTTTATAAAACATATAGATGTGTGATCACAACTGAGTATAAACACTTGTTACTTCATTTGGTGAGCATGAAGAGATGATTTGGTGAATTAGGATGGTGGACCCAAATATTGTTTCATCCCAGCCATATGAATTTTCTACTGAGTAGATAAGAACCTTTTAATCTCATAATGACATAGTGGGCTGCTAATGTTCTTTAAAGAGTAAGGAGACAAGCAGTTGTGAAGGAGATTCATGAGGGTTCCTGTCCTGTGATTTTACTTTCATAAAAGCAATAGAACAATTTTAGTGGCTAGTTTCTTTTTGCAGCTTCATGGGTAGTGGACTGGGAGAATGTTAGGATATAGATTGGGTTCCATGTAGACATTATCATTTTATCAAATCCATGTTTTGGTAGGGTAGATTTAACTGAATAATAATATTCACTAACATTATCTTCAAGTTAAAACTCAGAACTTAAATCTAAGCAACAACTTTTTGTTCTGGGTGTGTGTTGGGAACATTTAAGTCAAATCTTTAGTAATTGAAAAAGAGGAAGTTCTAGAATACAGTAGTAGTCTTGTCAGACTCTGAGACTTTGCTGTTCTTCAGTCCTTCCTCAAGCATACACAGGTATTTGGGGGAACGTTGAGGAATGTTGTCGTAGTAAAAGGTAGGTTAAATGAAGCACATCTTACATCTTGGTCATTGTAGAACTAACAGCTTGCAACTTGAGTTAATATTCAGTTTAATAGGTATGAAATGACATATTTTTAGAAAATAATTTGATAGATCAACTTGATTTTAATAATAACCTTTTAAAAATTCTGTTAAATAGTGATATCCTAAGTTTTATAGTTAGTTTTTTTTTCTCCATCTCTTTTTGATGATTGTATCATTTCTACTGCTCGTGGGAACTTTTGCATCCAATTTTTTTCTTTTCCTACCCCTCCCCCCCTTTTTTATTTTACTACAGGCAGTTTTTCAGGAACTCCAGGCAGTGTAAAATCATCTTCGGGAAGTTCAGTACAGTCTCCCCAGGATTTCTTGAGCTTTACAGACTCAGATCTGCGTAATGACAGTTATACTCACTCCCAACAGTCATCATCAACCAAAGATGTACATAAAGGAGAGTCTGGAAGCCAGGAAGGGGGGGTAAATAGTTTTAGTTCCATAATGGGTCTCCCTTCGACCTCAGCTGTTATTTCACAGCCTAAAAGCTTTGAAAATTCACCTGGAGATTTGGGTAATTCCAGCCTTCCAACAGCAGGATATAAGCGGGCTCAAACTTCTGGCATAGAAGAAGAAACTGTAAAGGAAAAGAAAAGAAAAGGAAATAAACAAAGTAAGCATGGGCCTGGTAGACCTAAAGGAAACAAAAATCAAGAGAATGTTTCTCATCTCTCAGTTTCTTCTGCTTCACCAACATCGTCTGTAGCATCAGCTGCAGGAAGTGTAACAAGCTCTAGTCTTCAGAAATCTCCTACATTGCTCAGGAATGGAAGTTTACAAAGTCTTAGTGTTGGCTCATCTCCAGTTGGTTCAGGTAGGGATTTGCCCATTGTTTTTCTTACTTATTCCCACCACCACCACCCTTCCTTTACCCCAAAAGGGAAATTCATTTTAAACTACTGTTTTGTTAATACATTGAGTTGCCAAATGACATTTACTTGTCTTAATGAAAAAAAAAAGTGTTAAGATCTTAGGAAGATGATTTGGTGTTTGGACAGGATGTTTGGCACTAATCTGATAGTTCACTTAAATATAGGCCAAATGGTTTATTGGTCACTCATTTCTTATGAAGTGCCTGCAATTAATTTCCCATTTTTGTTTTTGCTTTGCCTGCACAGTATTTGAAACCCAACTCAGAAATCACAATTAAGGTGTGAGAGGTTCGCATAGTTTGCACTATGTTTTTCATCGGTGCTTGTTCTGAGCTCTCATTTTCTAAAGTTTAAATAGTCTTCAGTTTCTCAACACTTACACAAATTCTACTTGAATTTTCTATCTGGAATATTTTTCAGTGGTAAAATGATTTAAATATGCGAACTTTAACAGTTATATTTTATTTCAGAAGATACCAGAAATGATTTATATTCCTTTTGTTTTCAAGTGTGTTTAACAGTTTTTTACCATTATCTTTATTATAGTAGGAATGAATTTATATATGTTGTTATTCACATCATTCAGATGCTTCCTTAACCTATATTTTATATCATGAATATTGTCAATTCTTAAAAATTTGAAGTTTCATGTTTTTAGACAAAAACTTAACAGTTTAGGTATTAGCTAAATGTCAACATTTATCTTTTACATTGATCTTGAATTTGAGGTAAGTGGTTTTGATTTTAGATTTAGATTTTAGATTTCTGGTTGTAGAAAGGATGAGATTTTTAGCTAAAATAAACTATTACAGATTTTATCAGTTCTATTAGTTGGTGGAGAGGATAGGTAGGAAATGGTATGGAAATAAACACAATTTAAATGAGAAATGTTTATGTGTATTTTATAAATACAGACTTTTGGATTGTTTTTATAGTTGTGCAGACATTAATTTCAGTAAGTAAATACCATTCTAAGAGAGAAAAGAGCATATGTAAAGTCAGATGTGAAAATTATTAACTATCATTATCATTTGTGCCAGGGTCTATTAATGCTTTATATTTATTATCTTGTTTAATCCCCACACCAGTTTTATGAAGTAAGGACTTTTTATTCCCCCTTTTTACAGCTGATAAAACTGAAACCCGGACAGGTAAAATAACCTGCCCAAGATCAGAGTGGGTGATTCTTTCTTTTTCTGTTTTTCCTAGCTAGCTTCAATGCCACCTTGGACCTGTTGGACAAGTTGTATGTTTGGTTTTGAGAAATGAGTAGAAACTATGACAGGATTGTTTTATTAGAAGCGTTAAGGATGGTTTTAGACTAGACCATGATTTCTTAGTCTTGGCACTATTGACATGTTGGTTGGGATAATTCCTTGTAGTGCCGTCCTGTCCTGTGCAGTGTAGGACATTTATCATGATTCCCAGCTTCTACCCACTAGATTCCTGTAGCACCCAAATTTCCCCTTCATCCCCCCCAATAGTGACAAGAAATGTTGGAAGTTTGAGGGAAGAGTGTAAAATCGCTCTTGGTTGACAACCACTGTTTTAGAGGGGAATAATACAAATTGTAATGAGAAATAAATCCATTGAAAAAACTTAAGTATATTGCATGCTTGGATATACATTTTATGTATATTCATTTATTTTATGTATATTCATATCTTTTCTTTCAGGCTGAAAAGACTTAACAACGCACCCTGGCCCCTGGTCACAAAAAAATAAGTTTAGACAAATTTACTAAGAAAAAATGGAGTTCATACCGATTTTTAGCAAGATACACAGTAATCAGATGAATAACTTACTGAGAAAATTAAGCCTGATTTGTTTTTGTAAGATTACTCACTGATTTCTTATACTTAGAAGCATAGTCTGAAAATTACTGAATTTCAGAAATTGCATTTGGATGCTATTCGAAATACACATTCTCAAATTAATGGAATTAAAATCTTGATTTACATCTGTGAAAAGAGTTTCCTACCTGTTACAGATTTAGAGAGATTTTAGCCTTGAGAAATAGTGTTCTTTTCACAATTATTACTTCCAGAGGGCAGTGTTTGTGCTACATCGATGAGAGGAAAGCATGAATTTGTATCTCTTTTACCTCACTGCTAGGTAACGAAATTTAGGGAGAAACTCCTATAAATATTATTATTTCATGGAAATAAATGACTTACATTTAGACTTGTTAGGATTTTTTTCCCTTAAAAGTATGCTTTAAAATAACTGAAGATCTTACATTTTGTTAAAGCCATAATTGTGCACTAAGATTAGTTACTTACAACTATTTGAGATAATATATTCTTTAATTTTACACATTTTAATAAAAGTTTTATGACCAGATCAGAGCATACCCTATTGATAAACTTAGTGTTAGAAAGTCTGTTCTTACTTAGAAGAAACTGGCTAAATGCTGTGGGTATTTAGGAATTATGTCCTCTTACTCAACTAAGTTAAGAATTGCTAACTGCTGTTGAAACATAGTATGTACTACAATTGTCTTAGGCACTTGACAGGCATTGAGTATTATTACTTAACGTACAGATGAAGAAACAGAGACAGAATTCTCTTAGCTCTAAGTGGTGGAAAAATGCATTTTCCTTGATTCCAGAGACCCTTACTTATAAAAAGTAAAGGGGTGTTTGCTGACGAAGGTTTTCAGCCACCCTAGTATAATGTCATTCGTACTTTAAGCAATGGTTTCTGTGAGAAAATTTGAGCCAATTATTTCACTTTCAACAATACTATCTCCCATTAGTATGAAAATACTAAGTTTTGTTTCAACTGATTTTAGATAGAGATATCATTTAGTAGCTATAAAACTAGGGAACTTTCTACCCACAGTAGGAAGAAGCAATGTATACCAAGTACTATGTTACCAAGGATTATTTTTGCATGAAGCCCTTTCCAAAAGATTTGTTTGCTTCCATGACAGGGTGATGATTTAGTAATGATGAAGGTGACCTTTGTAAGCATTTGTTGGCTATGATATTAGACTGTAACACACACTACTTAATCCTGGCTTCATAAGGCTAGGGGCTGTGTGTGTCCATGTTCATCACTGTCTCCTCACTGCCAGCACAGTACTTTGTATGTGATAAATGTTAAACATTAAAAAAAATGAATGAGTACTGTTATTAATCACTGAGAACATATCATATAGTTAGTAATATCTGCTGTGATTTGTACTTGACTTCCAAGTGTTCATAGATTTCAAGTGAAATTATTTGTAAAGCTTTTCATGTAGTATTACAGACCAGTTAAGGATGCGTTAATTAAGTTGGAAAAGACCATGGAGAAGTTGGAATGTAAATTGTACTTTGGAGTAGGCAGAAAAAGTCCAGCAATATTAACAGAAAAGAAAGTAAAGTTATATTTCAGGGGTAAAACTAATAGGGACATCTAATTGGCAGGATAGTTGGAGGTAATGTTGATTAAGTAGGGCAGGATGGGTTTATGGAAAGTTGAATGTCAAGCTGAAGAAATTAGACTTAACAGGCTACTGGTCTTAGAATAAGCATCCTGTACTTAGTTCTGGCCAGTTAACTATTAAACGAATTTTGTTGACATTAAAAAAATACTTTGCTTCTGTCAGCTAGCTTACACTAATGGTAATATATTTGAGAGCACCTAACAGTTTCTAAAGAACCCTTTAATTACTATCTTATTTATTCCTAAGAATAATCTTGTGAAATAGGCAAGGCAGCTACTATTACTGTTGTAATTTCTCCAGCTTTACCACAACTAGGATATATAGCAGAAGTAGAATCAAGTACTTACGATGTGGTTGTCTTAAAATTGTTAGAAGCATCAACTTAACAGTAATCAAAATTCTGTCATGACATACTCAAATTATAGTAGCATATATGAAGCAGGATATTTACTCTAGGAATCACAGGTCCTGTCAGAATAAAAACCCAGAAAACACCTATACATTCTGTGTCTGATCAAGGGTTTGTATTGTAAGATTTTTCTTGTAATAAGTTGAAGTACATTCTAATAAGTGATTTACTGTTACAGTGACTTGTATAAAATGGGAAATCAGTGTGTTGTTTTAAGTGGCTTCTAAAGGTTGTAAGTTTTGGTGTATAGATAATATTAAACTTTTAATTGAATTCCTTCCTATATATTCTTTTGAGATCTTAAACAAGTAGGACTTTTGGAACATTGAAAATTAGTACAGCATTTGGAAGAGTTGACATGTTGTATTTGTCCTTTTCCTTTTTCCTATTTATCAACCGTATTACAAGAGAGTTTATAATTTACAAAGTGAAAGTTTATGAAGAAATTTTTTTCTTCATAAAAATCAACATCTTATTATTTTCTCTGAGAAAAATCTGGTATTCATTAAATGATAAGTAGTTGATGATTTAGCTTTAACATATTTTCCTTGGGAATACTATGTCCTTTCAAAGTTTGCCTCTTTTATAAAAATCTTAGTTTCTAGTTCTTTAATATAATTTGGTCATACCTTTCCAAGTTAAGATAATTGAAATCTGTTTTAGTGATGGAATTCTTTAGTAGTCATAAATGCTATGAAAGGAGATTCTAGGGAGGTAGTTGTTTGATTCTGACCCCAAGTATTTTGTGATAAAGTCTTACAGATTTCAGGGAGATGAGTTATTAATATGAATGGAGTACTTCAAGAGAAGTTTGTTCCGGGTTCTGAAATATGAAGGTTATGAAAGTTTAACTTGAGCCCATGTGACTATGAGTTGGTTGTTATGAGATATATCCACTTAGATTAATAAAATGAAATTGAGACATCTTTCCTTGGTAAAATGTTTCAGTTAGGAATAGACTGATTCTGTTAACAAATAAGGGAATCATGAAGATATAAAGATTAATAATAAATTCACAAGAGTAACTAATACGTATTGTAGACCAAGGAATAGATACAGTTATTGAATATACTTTAAACCCATCTTAATGGCTCAGGTTCATGATTTTATATAAATTGGTTATATTGGGTCATAAATGAAAGTCCTAGGATATTGAGTGCTGCTAAGACTAAGATTATAATATACCTTGCACTTTGTTTCCTTGAAAAATCCTCTGATTTTTGTTTTCTTCCTTGATGATTTAAAAATTTACTGGTCCTGTACCATGGATGTCTTTCTACAAAAGTCCCAGATCAAAGGGCAGAATAGCCATATTATAGTTTCTTCCCCCACTGAAAAAAATCCTTCTGTTGTTATGAGTGTCCTTTGATTATTTTTTGCCACCACTCTAAACAGGTTATACCCTTCCTTTGTAATGTACCATGTCAGTCTCTTCAGTAGCCCTCACTCCCTTTTAAAATATCACTTGAATTTGTTAATGACCACTAAAGATGGCAGATTCTCCTGCCATGTCCTGGTTTTGAGTGCCATCTGGAAAGGACTTACACTAAATTGGTCTAAAGGTTTGATTCTTGAATAGTGTCTAATGTAAATGATTAAAAGTGAGTGCTGGCTTGCTCTGTCTTGCTTTGTCTGTCTTATTTCAAGTCGTTTGGAGTGGGCCCATGACTGGACTGGACTTCTGAGGTATGCATATGGGTAGATTTGTAAGTGATGGTTGCCTTGAAGACTCTGTTGTACACATGGTTTCTAGAAGTTATGTTTTTGGTTAAGTAGTATCCAGAATAATTCTGGATACTACTAAATACTCTTCTTTTAAGAAAAATTGGATCAATAGTGTTAACCACAAAGGAGTACCTGTTGTTTTCAAGATTAGCAGGCGAGGTCCTTTGAGTCACAGACTTGATCCTAGTTTTATCAGTTATTTTTTTCCTTTGGAATGTCATATAGAAATTTATTTTTCATTTTCTTAGTACTCTTTTGCTTTTATATTGCTTCATGTCATCCTCTGCTTGTTCTCCTCATTTGGGTGGAGCAAAAGTGTAAGAGTAATGGTTTATTCATTCATTATTGTCATCAAAAATGAAAGGTACAAGAAAGTAAACAGAGTGTAGTTTAACATGCTTTATACTGTGATATAAGTCATAGATTTCTGCTCAGGTATAAACTAAATAATTTTCGTACTTGGATTGACCATGGAATTCAGATGTTTTTGATAAATTGTTCTTATCTAATGAATTATATAAAACACATTAGTGTGTTATTAACTATACTCCCTCTTATTATAAATCTGTTTTTTCTTAGACACTTGTCTCACATATTTATTTGGAAGCCCTATGTGTTTTCCTCATTCTTTGCACACACACACATTCCCATAATATCCTGTTTAAAGATTTGTGAGAATTCTATCACGTTTGGTCCTTCTACCCATCACATCCCAGGTACTGGCTTATAATTTCTATTCCCACCTTTCTGTTTGCCCTTCTCAGCTACACTTGTAGGTGAATGTTTCCCTGTTTTTCTGGCCTGTTTCTTTTTCTGTCTTGAGTCACTGGCAACTTCTTTGCTGATTTCCTTTCTCCTCCCTCCCAACAGAAATTTCCATGCAGTATCGGCATGATGGAGCTTGTCCAACAACTAGTAAGTTGTCGAACTGGGTTGGTAACCCAGGCTTTTTGACTTCTACTTTAGTGTTTCTTTTCTATTATATTATGCCACCAATGAACCTCTAAATTTCAGTTTTCTGCTATGCAAATAGTTCTTAATTGAGTAGATTTTTTTTTCTCCTACACAGAGAACTTGCTGCTTGTCCTGTGTTCAGGATCCATGTTAGAGTCACTGTGACCAAATTTTAATTATTTTTGGCTTTTTAATATGGTGCTTCAGTTGCAGAATTGTGACTTCTGTTTTCTGTTGAAGTAAGATTTTCAGAATTGGTTTCCGCTGATCTTAATATAATTTTTCAGTATTTGTATATTGGCATTAGATAGCTTTCTTGCTTCGGCTTCTATATCTATTAAGACTATTATACTGAAGTCTAAGAAATAGAATGTTTGATTAGGTTAGATGATAAAATGGAGTTTTTCTTTATAATGTTACTGAGTGTACAATTCTTGAGGTAGATTGACCAATATAGAATTGCATCCTATTGATACTTTTACCAAGAAAGACATTACAAAGACTATTAAACAGACGGCTTTTTAAAAGTAATTTTACATATATATTTTATTACTAAGAAAATTTGTTACCATTATGACAATATATCTAATATTTTACTTAAATTTATTAGGTGATAGATTAGCAAATGAAATACAATATTTAGAAATTTTTACATGTAAAAACTGATCCAGAATTGCAGTTTTAATGATTCAAACAATGATATATAATAGACTTATTGAGATTTTATTATACTGATTCAGTCTATGCCTATGTATTTCTTTTGTGTGTTTGAGAATGTTCTTAACCTGAAGTCCTTTTTTCCTTACTTAAAAGCTTTCTCAGAGTTGCTGAATGCAATACACAATGGTAAGTTTTATTAGAATCTTCTCTGGTGGTTCATTTATCACAAAGGTTGCCTTTTATAGAGAACCCCGATTGAAAGCTTGCATGTTCTATTGATAAGATGAAATCCAGCTTTGCCGTGCGTCAATTGTTAAGTCCCTTAGTGAAAAGTTTTTGTAGATTGCCCACAGGAGGATAATAGGTCAATATAGTTCATCAGTTTAGCTTTTATTGTCTCTTTGTAGGGCAAAATGATAATAGTGTTGTTCTAACTTCATGAAAGTCTTTTTTCTATTTTTGTAAATAGTTTCTCTAGTTCTTTTGAGCTCTCTTTTGGCAGTGCAGTTAGTAATTGGTACCTATGTCAGGAATTAGCTGCTTCTTACAGCTTGAAATGTGAATTTTGTTGGGGGGATTTAAAAAAATTAGTGTGTATAATACTTTTATTATTTTGCCCATATATTTTACATACTGAATAAATGGAAGATAACCTTTTAGATGTTGTCCAATTTGGAACTAGGTTTTTATTGGGGAGAGATGCATTTTCTGCAGAGTTGGGTTCTCTAAAATCAGGATATGAGATGCTAGCTTTTTTCAATTTTGCAATATAATGAAAGTCATTTTTGCAGAAATGTTTTCAATGTTTCTTCAATTTTAAAGACCCTCCTTTAATACTTTAGTGATCAAAAAAAATTGAACTCAGTGTCATCTTTGTTGTTTTCGATGATTAACTTATATGACTTTTTTAAGATAGTTCATGTGATCCAAAGAAGTTTTGAGCACATTTTTTTAAGCACTTTTTTATTAACTTTATGAAATCGTGCATATTTTGGTAATGTGGTTTAATGTAGTTGATTTGTGTTGTGTTTGGATTACATTGTCAGATGTTTACAGATCTATAGCTAGCAAGAGACTAAAGGTATGATGAGCAGACATAGACACTTGTGTTGATTCTGAGGGTGGGATGGTCAAGATGGGAAGCACATTTTACAGATGATCATTTTATTAATGAGTACTTTTATTTCTAATTCTTGCTTCCTTGTGTAACCTGGAACTGCAGAGTCTCAAATAATGAATTTTCCAGATAACATGGAGCTCTTAAACTTTAGGTATCTAGAGGAAAAGGAATTGGAAGCATTCTTGAAAATAAACTAAATATGTTACCATTCTTCCATGGGAAAGTATAAAAACAAGAGTTTTTAACGTATTTTTCAGTTTGCATGGTTAAATCTTACTCTTTAATTTTGGAGTATAGAATTTAGAGACATGCTGAAAGTTTGAACAAAGCATATGCTTGAAATAAAAGAGTAGATATTGTGGGGAGCAGTTGTGAATTGCCCCCCAAATCCTCTACCATTATTAGCTGACAAAGTACTGGATTGTTTCAATTTAATGAGACTATTGTCATGTTTTTCTGTATGGGTGAGTGAAATTAATGTCATGGGATTAATATAATGAACACATTTTCTTTAACATTTTGTGTTTTACACGATTGTGTCTGAGAGAAAACACTGTGGTAGTGTTCTCAGATACTTATGTGTTCTTCGTCACATAATCTAGAAAAGTGAAATAAATAATGGACTTTTGTATTTTTCTTTCTTTGTTTTATATCTAGAAGTTTGTACCTTTTGACCTCCTTCATCCATTTTGCTTCATATCCACCTCCCCTTTCCCTAGGCATCCACCAGTCAGTTTTCTGTATTCGTTAGTTTGGAAATACTTTGGTTTCATTTTGTTTTAAATTCAGTGTATGAGATCATATGATATTTATCTTTTCCATCTGACTTATTTCATTTAGCATTATGTCCTCTAGGTCCATTCACATTGTCACAAATGACAAACTTTTGTTCATTTTTATAGCTGAATAATATTCTGTTGTATGTACATATAGCGTATTTTTACCACCATTCACCCGTTGATAGCCATTTAGGTTGTTTCCATGCCTTGGCTATTATTAGTAATGCTACAGTGCACTTGGGGTGCATATATTTCCTCAAATTAATATTTTCATTTTCTTCAGATAATTATCCATACGTGAAGTTGCTGGGTCATATGGCAGTTCAACTTTTAACTTCTTGAGGAACTTCCAGACTTTTCCATTTTGACTGTACCATTTTACATTCCCACCAACACTATACAAAAGGTTCTCTTTTCTCCACATCCTGGCCAACACTTAGTAGTACTTCTTGACTTTTTTTTTTTTTTTTTTTAAAGATTTTATTTATTTATTTGACAGAGAGAGATCACAAGTAGGCAGAGAGGCAGGCAGAGAGAGAGGGGAGGAAGCAGGCTCCCTGCTGAGCAGAGAGCCGGACGTGGGACTCAATCCCATGACCCTGGGATCATGACCTGAGCCGAAGGCAGTGGCTTAACCCACTGAGCCACCCAGGCGCCCCTTGACTTTTTGTTAATAGCTATTCTAACAGACGTGAGGCGATATCTCAGTGTGGTTTTGATTTGCATTTCCCTGATTATTTTTTTTTAAAAGATTTATTAATTTAAAAGAGAGATCAGGATATAGGCAGGGGGAGCAGCAAGCAAAGGGAGCGGGAGAAGCAGGCTCCCCACTGAGCATGAAATCTGATGAGGGGCTAGTTCCTGAGAACCATGGGAATTATGACCTGAGCCCTAGGCAGCCACTTAACTAACTGAGCCACCCAGGCAGCCCCTGATGATTAGTGATCTTAAGTATCTTTTCATATACCTGTTGGCTATCTGTATGTCTTCTTTGGAAAAAAAGCCATTCGGGTCCTCTGCCTATTTTTTAGTAAGATTGTTTGGGGGTTTTCTTGCTTTTAAGTTATATGAGTTTTGTTTTTTTGTTATTCTTTTAAGACTTATTTATTTGAGAGAGAGCACAGAAGAAAGCTTGAGCAGGAGGTTGGTGGTAGGAGGGGCAGAGGGAGAAGCAGACTCCCCGCTGAGCAGGGAACCTGACATGGGGCTCGATCGCAAGACCCCAGGATCATGATCTGAGCTGAAGGCAGACACTTAACTGACTGAGCTACCCAGGCACCCTTAGTTATGTGAGTTTTTGAAATGTATTTTAGATATTTACCCCTTATCAGATAGAGATTTGAGAATGTTTTCTCATTCAGTGCATTGCCTTTTTATTTTGGTAATGGTTTCTTTTGTTATGCAGTACCATTTTATTATTATTTTTTTTAATGCAGTACCTTTTGAGTTTGGTATCCTTTACTTGGCGTTTCGTTTTGTTTTTTGTTTTAGTCAAATTCAAAATATCATGACTAATATAAAGGAGCTTACTGCCTATGTTTTCTTCTAAGAGTTTGATGGTCTTTTGAAAATTTATATTACTCAAATCTTTAATCCATTTTGAGTTAATTTTTCTGTACAGTGTAAGGTAATTGTCCAGTTTCCTTCTTCTGTATGTAGTTGTTCAGTTTTCCCAACACTGTATTGAAGAGACTGTCCTTGTATATTCTTGACTTCTTGTAAATAAATTAACCCTATATACATGGGTGTTTTTCTGGGCTCGTAATTGTGTTTCATTTATCTATGTGTCTGTTTTTATGCTGATACCATACTGTTAACGATTGTTAGGGCTTTGTAATGTAGTTTGAAATCAAGAGTGTGAAGCCTCCAGCTTTTTTCTTTGTTCTTAAGATTGCTTGGGCTATTTAGGGTCTTTTGTGGTTTCATACAGATTTGGGGGTTGTTCTATTTTTGTGAAAAGTACTGTTGGAATTTTGATGGGGGGTTGTGTTGAATCTGTAGAGTGCTTTGAGTAGTATCAACATTTAAGCAATATTAGTTATTCCAATCTATGAATATGGAATATCTTTCCATTTATTTGTGCCTTCAGTTTCTTTCATTGATATCTAAAGTTTCCAGTATACAGATCATTCACCTTCTTGATTAGATGTATTTCTATGTATTTTATTAAAGATTTTATTTATTATTTATTTGACAGACAGAGATCACAAGTAGGCAGAGAGGCAGGCACAGAGAGAGGAGGAAGCAGGTTCCCTGCTGAGCAGAGAACCCGATGCAGGGCTCGATCCCAGGACCCTGAGATCATGACCTGAGCCAAAGGCAGAGGCTTTAACCACTGAGCCACCCAGGCGCCCTGTATTTTATTTTTGATGTACTTAAAAATAGGAGTTTTTTTTAAAAAGATTTATTTATTTGAGAGGGAGAGAAGTGTGCATGTGGAAGGAGGGACAAAGGGAAAGAGAGAATCCTCAAACAGGCTCTTTTGCTAAGTGCAGAGCCCAGTCAGGGCTTGATTCCAGGACCCTGAGATCATGACCTACACCAAAATCAAGAGTTGGTCATTTAACCAAATGAGCCACTCAGGCACCCTTGGGGTTGTTTCCTTAATTTTTCTTCCTGGTAGTTTGTTTTTAATGTACAAAAACACAACAAATTTTGATATATTGATTTTGTATCCTGCCACTTTACCGAATTTGTTTATTATTCTAATAGGTTTTTGTTGTTGTTGTTTTTTGTTTTGTGAAGTCTTTAGGGTTTTCTGTATATAGTATATCATCTGCAAGTAGTGACAGTTTTACTTCTTCTTTTTCAATTTGGATGCTTTTAATTTCTTGATAATTGCTCTGGACTTTTAAAAAAATTAGTTAAATTTCATTTCATTTTAAAGATTCATTTATTTATGAGAAAGAGAGCAGGAGGAGGAAAGGGAGAGGGAGAGAGAATCCCAAGTGGACTCCTTGCTGAGAGCTCGATCTCATGACCCTGAGATCATGGCCTGAGTTAAAATAAAGAATTGTGCACTCATCCGACTCTGCCACCCAGGCATCCCTGAACTTGTATTTTTAATTACAAAGACAAGCATAGGAATGATACCTGGTAAAGTGATATTTTGCCTATGGTGGCTTGAGGAAGAATCACTTGGATTTAGTTGGGAAAAAATCCATGTTTTTTTTCTTTTTTTTTTTCAGGTGTTTCTTTTTTAAAATTGTTATAAAATACATATAAATTTTGCCATTTTAACCATTTTTAAATGTATATACAGTTTGGTAGTATTAAATATATTCACATAGTTGTACAGCCAGTCCCAGGACTTATTCATCTTATAAAACTCCCATTTCTCCCTTCCCCCTTCCTAGCACAACTACCATTCATTCTACTTTCAGTTTGCATGAAGTATTTTAGATACTTCATATGAATAGACTCTTACAGTATTTTTCTTCCTGTGAATGGCTTATTTCACTTTGTGTAATATACTTAAAGGTTTATCCATGTTATAGCATGTATCAGAATTTCCTTTCTTTTAAAAAAAGAATATTTATTTATTTATTTATTTGAGAAAGAGGGAGCGAGAACATGAGCTGGGGGAGGGGCAGAGGGAGAAGCAGACTCCCGGTGAGCGGGGAGCCTTAGGTAAAGCCTGATTCCCGGCCTCCAGGATCATGATCTGAGCTGAAGGCAGACACTTAATCGACTGATCCACCCAGATGCCTCCAGAACTTCCTTTCTTTTTAAGGCTGAATAATATTCCATTGTTTGTATATACCATCGTTTCATTTACTCTTTCATCTGTTGAGAGACTCTTGGGTTGCTTCCACCTTTTGATCATTGTGAATAAGCTGCTTTGAAAGTAGATGTGCAAATATCTATTTGAATTGTCATTTTACCCAGAAATGCAATTGCTGCATCATATGGTAGTTCTATTTTAAAATAGAGTGTCATGCTGTTTTTTATAGTGGGTGCACCATTTTACATTCCCACCAGCAGTGCACAAGGGTTCCAGTATTCCCACAGCCTTGCCAACACCTATTATTTTGTTTGATTGTTTTTGGTATAACCATCCTACTGGGGATATGGGGTGTTAAATGTTAGATTTTCATTTTTTTCTTTATTATATTGAGTATTAAGCAATAAAAAGCTTAAAACTTATCAGTGGGAAAGGAAGAGAAAAAATTTACATTTCATCTTATTCTATATTCATTCTCTATGGTTGCTGTAACAAATTATTGCCAATTTCAGACAGTATAAATTTATCATCTTACAGTCTATAGGCTAGAAGTCTGACATGGACTCACTAGGTTAAAATCAAGGTGTTAGGCAGGCTTTGTTCCTTTTTTAAGGTGCTAGGGGAGAATCTGTTTCCTTACTTCTTCCAAATTTTAGAACTCTGCCTGCCCCCCTCCCACCCCAGTTGCACCATCCTCTGTCTTCAAAGCCAGCAGTTTTGGGTGGAGTCTCTCTTATGCTTCTGTCCTCTGATTCTCAGATTCAAAACTAATGACAACTTGGATGATTGGATTGGACTCTCCCAGACAATCCAGGATTCCAGGATAGTGTCTCTGTGTTAGGCTTCTTTATTTAAATACATTTGTTTAGTCCTTTGCCATTTAAGATAACATATTAATAGGTTTTGGGCAGTAAGGCATGAGCATCTTTGAGGAGGAAGCCATTATATTGCCTACTGTATCTGCTTCATGGTTAATTAACCACCTTATTACAAAAAGGTATTACTGGCTAATCTAACAAGAAGATATAACATTATAAATATTTATGCACCCAATATAGGAGCACCAAGTATATAAAGGAAATATTAATACAGTAATAGTATGGGACTTTAAGACCTTATTTACATAATTGGATAGGTCATTGAGACAAATTCAATAAGGAAACATCAGCCTTAACACATTAGACTGGATGGACTTGAACAGATAATTTGTAGAATATTCCATTTAAAAACAAAAGGGTATACTAATTCTTCTCAAGTGCACATGGAACATTTTCAAAGATAGATTATATGTTAGGCCATCAAACAAGTCTTAATAAATTTAAGAGAATTGGAATTGTGTTACACATATAATTTCTGACTACAGTGACATGAAACTAGAAATTAATTACAGGAAGAAAACTGGAAAATTGACAGTTGTGTCAAGATTAAACAGCATTGCTACTGAATAATTAATGGGTCAAAGAAAAAAAACAAAAGAGAAATCAAGAGTTACCTTGAAATAAAAGTGGAGATGTAACATACTAAAATGTATTAGATGCAGCAAAAACAGTTTTAAGAGGAAAGTTCTTAGTAATTAATGACTACCTCAAGAAACAAGAAAAATCTCAACATAACTTACTCCTCAAGAAACTAGAAAAAGAACAAATGAAGCCCAGAATTTTAGAAGGAGAGGAAAAACAAAGATTAGAACAAAAATAAATTAGAGACTTAAAAAGACGATAGAAAAAAAATCAATGAAACTAAGACCTGGTTCTTTGAAAAGATAAAATTTGATAAACCTTTAGGTTCACCAATGTAGAATTTTCTCTTGAATTCCAGGCTCATTTCCAACAATCTAATAAATCTCTCTTGCTTTTATATATTCCCATTCAAAGTCTGCTTCTGTTTTTCTTATTCTGTGGGGATTTAGTCACCTGAATCAGTTATGCTAGAGAGTTAAACTCTCCCTTCTCATTTTCTTGGTTGTCATTATTATTTTTAAAGGTTTTTCCTTTTAGTAATCATTGGTTTTTTTCCTATAAAGGAAACCTAAGTTTTCATTGCTTCTACTTAGGTATTCCTACATAATTTGCCATTTGAATTCTTTCAGCAACCTTCTAACCTTCATTTCATTATCTAGCTGATTCTCTGGGTGCCACCAGAATCAGTGGCTTATTTAAAAATGAATATCAGACCATGTTACTGTCTTACTTCAATTCTTAAGAATTGTCTGGTATTTATGAGATAAAATGAATATATTTTAGAATGGCATGTGGAGTTTTTCATAATCTGCCACTTACTAGACTCTTCAGTCTCATCTCTTCAAGTTTATATTTCATTAGTATAACCTACTTGTAGTTTCATTCTGTACTATTCTCTGCAAAATCTATAATTTAGACTTCAGTAGTGTCTGCAGGTATGATCTTCCTTCTTTATCTACTGAAAGATTTTAAAAGTAAGCATAGTTGTGCCTCTGCAAAATTTTTTCTGACAACTTTTGAGAGAATTATCTTAAACAAACATCACAAACTTCTGGGTTCTCATATGCAGTGTTCTAATGTTCTTCTTCAGTCTGTATCTACTGCTTCTCTAGGCAATTTTTGTTTGTTTGGTTCTGTGACTTATATCTTCGTCATATTATCTTAGTCAATATTTGTCTCACCTTTGTGAAACAACAACAAAACATTTTCCCTTAGACATTTGAGGCTTTGTGAAGTTTTAAAGACTGGGTTATATTAATTATTTATTCTCTAGTATGTGATAGAAAATGTTTTATTATATAGAACTTCATAAAATTAAAATGTTACTTCACTGAGACTTGTTTAAAGAATTTAATGAAGGTTTAAGAACCAAGGAAATACTGTGTATTAATTAATAGCCATAAGTGTTGAATGTTAAACATATATCCTAATTTGATACATTTTGGAGAGGATCTTAGGACTTAATGGTGGTGGTTCTTCTGGGTGTGTTCATATAATATTACAGAAAATCTTGAAATTGGTGCTTTCTGATAAGGAAATGAGATTATCATCAATACAAAGAAAAATACTTTTAAGAAAACACTTAAGCCAATAAATTTAAAAAAAAAAACATATTAGGTGCAGTGGGATGAATTTTATGTGACCAGAGAAATTCAGAAAGCTTTAAGAGTTAGAGAAATAATACTAAGCGTATTGTCTCCGTTAAAGAAAAAAGAGAACAGGTAGGACAAAGATACAACGTAAAAATCTTGTTGTAAATTTTGGAAACTTTTAAGGCAAATTGGAAAGACAGAATAGTCATTTAAATATCTTAAAGATTTGTTTATTTATTTATTTGAGAGAGAGAGAGAGAGAGAGTGCGAGCCCATAGCAGAGGGAGAAGGAGAAAGAGAATCTCAAGCAGACTCCCTGCTGAGTGCAGAGCCTGACGTGGGGCTCAATCCCATGACCCTGAGATCTTGACCTGAGCTGAAATCAAGAGTTGGGTGCTTGACTGAGGGGCAGAGAAAGAGGGAGAGAGAGAATCTCAATCAGGTTCCACATGCAGCACAGAGCCCACTGTGGGGCTTGATTTTCAGGACTCTGAGATCATGACCTTAGCCAAAATCTCAACCTCCTGATCCATCCAGGTGCCCCTATAGGTTACTTTTGTAGTCCATTTGAAATCTAACATATATTTGGCTGGTTTTCATTGTTCTGTTTCAGGTTATGATTTTACTCTAATACTTTTTAGGTTATTTAACAATTTATTTACCAGTTTTTCTTACTAGACTATAATCTCATTTGGAGTAGTAGGAGTTGGGTTTTATTCATCTTTATTTCATTGACACTTAGCTTGTCATCTACTCGATCTCCATAAATGTTACATCATTGTCAGTTCCTACACAGTCCTAGAGGAGGTTTAATATATTCTTGGTAATATGTTCATTTTCCTTGGGAATTAAACTTTGCATTAGGCAGTTCTTGTTTCTCTCAGAGTAGTAACTTTTTCTTTGCTGCAGTAAGGGAATTTGCTCGTGCATTTGTCTTGGCAATTCTCATTTTTAATATAATTTTGAAATAGTAGATTAAAGTAGCTAAAGAGCTTAGATCTATTTTCACCAGCAGTATTTGCTAATTGATTTCTTTGCCCCATTTACTGTGCATTTAAATTTTCTTTAATTACGGTACTTCTAGTTTGTCACGACCATGCTCATTAAACAAATCTCATTTGATGGAGGAGGCAAAGTAATGTCATCCAATTATTCATAAATATCTGCTATAGGATTGAGAATAAGTATGAATGCTAATTGATTTTTACGGGTGAATGTTCTTCCTCAAGAATGGAATCCTACTCAGGTTTGTCATAATAGTTGTAGGAAACTAGATCTTTGTTCTTTACATGTGTCACCTCTTTATTTCAGGCAAGCATTAAGAAGGTGGGGGGTCTAAGATGAAGAGATGAGCACTCAGGCATAACCATATCCTGTTGATCATTTGAGATTCACTATACATAATGAGATACTACTGATGGGAGAAGTTGTTACTGTGAACAGTGTGGAGATTGAGAACCATTGATCTAGATCGTTCTAGATCTAATTTCTTTTTAATCACAATAGACTTGATTTTCCTTCTTACTTGATATAGTTGGGAGTATTCTTTATTTTTATATAATACATTGTTACATTCCAGGATGCAGCAAATACTACTGTTTGTTCCAGTGTTTGTTCCTGTGCAGAAAGGAATTTGACTAATACTGTATAGCCTTGCTAAGTAGTTTAAGACATATGTTTTAGATAAGACAGTAAGACTGCTTCCATTTCAAGTCAGCCAAGCTGTTTGTCTCTTGGATCACTCTAAGTTTCTGGAAGATGGGCTTCAGAGACTCTTAAGTGATAAACATGGAAGGATATTAACATTTGGATGGTGAATCAGCCACTGGGGAGAAAAAGTAATTCTCAGTATGCATGTTAACAACTACAAAGTGAAATGAATTTGTAAGTGTCACATTGAAACTGGAAGAGAGACAGAACCTGAAAAGTGAATGGATTAGTGTAAATGGAAGTGAATTTATAAATATTACTTTTAAATTAACTAAATGGTAATGTCATTAACAATCTATTTAGAATGCTGCCTTTTTTATTTTAGTGAAAACAAATTTATAATTTATAACTTTTAAATTTTCCATAGTTTTATGTTTATTTTTTATTGTTTTGTTTTGTTTTGTTTTACTTTAACCCTTTTAATTTAATTTTATTTATTTTTTTGGACTTTAACCCCCTATAATGTCTTAAATTTCTCAACTTATACCTGTTATGGTAGTTTTTAGAAACTGGTTATTAAAATTTCAAAATTAAAGTATGTCTTTTCTTTAGACAGAGATGACAATTCTACATTAACAAAGCAGGAACTTAAATTCATAGGTATGTACCAAATTCAAACATGGCTTTAAGGATAACAGTGTTAAACTAATCCTAATGTAGTTTAGAAACCTCCTCATATAAAACAGTAGTAGTATCTGTAGTCCCCAAAATGGTAACTTAAAGGAATTCTCCATAATTCTGGATGGTTGGTGGGGTGAACTGTTACCATGTTCTTATTGTTGTACATTTTTGGATTTGTCATATAGTCTAAGACATGGTAGGATGGATTTTAGGATTTCTAAAATTATTTACCTGACAGAGTCTAGATGCCTAGACCTTTGATTTTTAAGACCACTTTTTATATCTATGATCCTTTTCTCTCACTGAGGGAAAGAAGAATCTGAGTCCATATTCTATGATTTATAACTATTTTCTGATTCTGTAATGTGTTTTTCAGATATTTCTAGATCAGTTGAGAGTGAGTGTGAGTATTCTGAATCCACTCTTCTTAATCCAGTTAATGTATGCATCTACTGCACCCCTGTCCCTCCCCTAAAAACCTCAGTTTCACGTGTTAATGACTAATCTTGCCAGCTATGAATACCTGCACTATGGAACTTCTCCTTCTCAACAGTTTCTTTGCCTTTTTTTTCATTTGAAAAGTATAAAGATCTTTCTGTATCTAAAATCATGGTCATTTACTTTGAGGAAATAATTGTACTGCAAATGGATCCTTTCAGGAACATAAAATCTAAAAGGATAAATACGTATGTAAATAATAATTTCAAGACATATAGTTATAACTTCTTTAATGATCTGCAATATAAAAGGAGTTCAAGGTCATGAAAACTTACTTTGAGCTGAGGAAATGAGCGATCCAGAACATGTAACATTTTACCTGATGCTTAAAGAAAGGTTAAAATAGAGCTATTTGGAGATAGGGATCAGGGCTAGACTTGCAGTCCCTGGAATACAAATAGCACAAGGACACATAGGTGTGTAAAGTGATGATGATACTGACATTTGACATGAAATATATGAAAAATAATAGCTTTAGCTACTAGCTAAAGGAGTTGAAAATAGTTGGTAGTTGGGAAATAGTTGGAGTTGGGGAAAAAAATAAAATCTGTTATTCAGGAAGATTCATCTGGGTGTAGCATATAAGGATATTGAAAGGAGCTAGAGAAGAGAGAAACCAATTAGATTTTTGTTGTAATCTAGCTGAAGGTATTGAGGGCCTGAGCGAGGGTAATGGTAATCAGACTAGTAGGACTAATATTACCCAAGAAGAATGGGTAGTAATTCTCAATAAGTTGAATGGCAGTAGCTGGGGAGGGTAGGTATTCGTTTGCCAGTAAGCTGTTGAGGTGGAGATGTTTAGGTGCAAATGAATAGAGGAGGTTCGAGTTTAGGTGTGAAGGAGAATTAGACGTAAGTCCAGATGGGGTGAAAGTAACAAATTGTGAGATTGGTCATAGCTAAGCAAGGTTGGTAGAGAAGACAAGGAGGTGAATCAGGTTTATTTTAAGATAGGAGAGTCTTAGTAGGTGGAAAGGACTCTGGAAAGATAGGTTAGGATGCAAGAGACGAATATTTGATGAACTGAAGAAACTGGACAGATGAACATGTAGAAAAGTTTAACTTGAAGGAAGACAGTAGCTGTGAAAGCATTTAGAGTGGAAGAAAAAAATTAGGGTTTTTTTTTACTGTAATTTCAGGTTTATGAATGTTTAAATTAGTAGAAATTTTAGAAGTAGGTTTTGCCCCCAAAAGAAATGGTTACTTTCAGGTATACATCAATAACTTGAGTGTGTTTACAAAAGTATTGTCCTGTTAGTGTACTTGAGAAAAATGTTTTAATAATTACATAATAGTGATAAATAATGATACCTTTATATTTATAAAAACTGTGCTTCTGAAGTAGTTACTCTTTCTTGTAATCCTTAGTGTTTCCTGAGAAGTTGTCTCCTCTCTTGTCTTCTTTATCAAGACTGTGTCTGTCCATTTTGTTCTCTGCTTACTCCTAACCGAATTAGTCACCAAGTGGTACCTTCTAAATATTTTTTCTAATTAATTTGAAGGTTCCTAGACATGACTTTTTATACCAGATTTATTATTTTCAAAATCCCACGTTCTCACTAGTCTTTTGGTTTTGTTAGTAAACCTGGAGTTGATCAGGTGGACTGATTCAAGCCGATGTGGGAAAAGTGAAGAATGTCCCTTAATCATTTGTGATTAAAACATTATTGTCAAGAATGCCAAATGTTGCTTATCTTACTCTTTTTTAAAGTAATCTTGGGAAAACTAGTAATAATTGGGAAGTTGCTTGGTTGGTGAATCTGACATCAGAATAAGTACAATTAGATCATCTTTAATGATTATCACAATCTTGATAATGTTCTTTTTCTCTGTATAATGCAGTTGATTGCTTTCTTAAGCAGTTTCCCTTTCACATTAATTTCTAGTCATATATTTGCAGAAGCTATGTGCCAGCTACCCTGATGATTAAACCTACGGTTAGAGACCATGTCTTACATCGTGAGCTGGTTCTATAGATGGCCAGTATTAGTTGTTTCACACCCAGAGGGTCATTTTATTTGAGGATCTTTGGATATGTATATGTGCCTATTCCTGACAAAACAGTATTTTTATATAAAAACAGCTAGGTATTTAGAATCATGCTTCTCAGACTTTTTGTCATTATGCTTATAATATTTGAAGCAACTAATATTTTCATTCAAAAGGTGTATGAAAAACTTATATTAGAGTTGTTTCTGGGTGTGTCAAGATTTAGGAGGCCAAAAATATTTTTTTAAAGATTTTTATTTATTTGAGAGTGGGAGTGATGGGGAGAGAGAGAGAGCACACAGGGGGAGTGGGAGAAGCAGACTCTCTGATGGGCAAGGAGCTCAATGCAGGGTTCATCCTGGGTCCCTGGGATCATGACCTGAGCCAAAGGCAGATGCTTAACTGACTGAGCCACTCAGGTACCCCAAGACCAAGAATACTTAATTCATGTTGGCAGTAATAGAACATTTGATTTTCTACTCAGATCAGTCCTAAAGAAACTATGGAGAGAAAATAAATCACTGTAATGAAAATAAATCACTGTAATGAACAACATAAAAATGAGGGAAGATCATAATAACTTGAAACAAGGCAAATATTTGAAAGAAACAAGTAGAAATTTTAGGTATGGAAAAGTGTAATTTTTAAAGTAAAGAACATAATAGATGGGATAAATAACAGTGGATACAGTGAGAAACAAAATAATAAATGGGTTTCATACATATTTAAATTAAAAATGATATGATATGGAGAATAGAAATAGACTCTAGATAATAGGAGCCCCAGAAGTAGATAGAGAGGAAAATGGAGAGAAGGAAATAATCTGAAGGCATAAGTAAGAAACTTCTTCCTTAAAAAAAAGATGAGCAATCTTAGATTGAAGTGGTCAAAGAAAAAGAGTGAAGGAAAAATCCTCATCTAGACTCATTAAAAGGGGACATTTTAAAATAGCAAAGATAGGGAAAGAATTCTAAAACATGGACTCGTAAAATGAAGTCCTTCTTAGAGATATACAAGGACTGTATAGAAGTAAGTTCAATTCTGGGGCGCCTGGGTGGCTCAGCGGGTTAAAGCCTCTGCCTTCGGCCCAGGTCATGATCCCGGGACCCTGGGATCGAGCCCCGCATCGGGCTCTCTGCTCAGTGCAGAGCCTGCTTCTCTCTCTCTGCCTGCCTCTCTGCCTACTTGTGTTCTCTATCAAATAAATAAATAAAATCTTTAAAAAAAAAAAAAAAGAAGTAAGTTCAATTCTAAGGAGGTGTGGTACAACGTATGAAAAGGCTAGATTTAATAGAGGTAATTACCATAGCAAAAAAAATTGGAAGTAATGGAAATAAAAAGATTATAGTCCTATTTCTTGTAGAATCTTCTGGATTCAGTTATCAAATGTTATTTAGGCATCTTATCTAGCAACTTGGAAATATATCTGTGATATGTTTTCCCTGACACCAAACCAAGAACAACAAATTATATAATGCACGAGATAATATATACATGGTTCAAAGGATTGTTAATTTCTTATATTCTGTTTTCATGGTGCTTAGATTCTATTTGAAGAGGCAGAAATATAAATGAATAATAGAATAAAACGTTAGACAAATTATTATGGTTATGTTAAAATACTAGGTTTGAGAGTAGTTTTTTTTCTTGTCTTCATTTTTTAAAACATTTTTAAAAACATTACTTAAATGTTTTTATTTAAATTATAGAAAGCCTTTAAAGAAGAATGGCAGATTGTTTTAATAGCTGCCACACCTAAAGAGATTATATTCTTCATTTTAGTTGGCAGTTTTTTCCTACTAAACCTTCCTTTGAATTTTCTTAAGAAACAGGAAAAAAATCATTGTGTAGTGAACTTAATGATATTTGTCATGTGGCTTATGATTGATATTTTAGGTAAGTCTCATTTCTTCTTAGTTGAAATACTCTCCTTCATTAACCTGACCACCTATATTTCTATACTTCATCTGAGGTAATTCTTCTATAGAAAAAAATGCACACCATGTACACATTCGTATCATTATAGATTTGTGATACTAATCTTGAATGACATTTAAATTGCTTGGCAGTGTTAATATACATCTCTAAGAACCTCTTACTTTTCGCTGTGGTTATTTTTTTAAACTTTTACTGCCTGAAAATTTCATCTTTTCATCATCCAATTCTCCGCAAACCTCCTTGATTCGTACCCATCCCCTTTTCTTTCTCTCCAGTCCTGCTTGCAATCCAGAGTTAGGCTTGTACTGTGGATCTCAGCCTTCTGTGCCCTATCAGAAACCTTGTCATTTTAGTTGCCTTATCCTCTCACCATCACTTTTTTTTGGCTCATCTACATCTAAACATGCTCTCGTGTCTCTGCCTCTTCCTGAAAAAGCACAAAAGAACCCAAACCATCCTTTAATCCCACATTCCTATTCATGTACCTATCCCTTCAACTGTTCTGCCTCCACTCATTTAAGATTTTCTCTTTGTTTTGGGTGATATGTCTAGGTGTGACTTTTATTTTTCTTAGGACCTCTTTGCTTCCTGATTGAGAGAATTTATGTCTTTCATCAATTCTGGACACAGCTGAAGCCATATTTAAAAATACTGATTCTTTCTATTCTTTTTGTTCTTCAGTAATTTTTGTTAGATATATTTGGACTTTCATTCTGTCCTTCATGTCCCTTATTCTTTCTTTTCTTTTTTTTAAAAAAAGATTTTACTTATTTATTTGACAGAGATCACAAGTAGGCAGAGAAGCAGGCAGAGAGAGAGAGGGAAGCAGGCTCCCTGCTGAGCAGAGAGCCTGATGCGGGGCTCCATCCCAGGACCCTGAGATCATGACCTGAGCCGAAGGCAGAGGCTTAACCCACTGAGCCACCCAGGAGCCCCGCTTAATCTTTCTTTTATAATTCCCATCTATTTATTTATTTATTTATTTATCGAACATTTTATTTACTTATTTATTTGACAGAGAGAGAGAGAGAGAGAGATGACAAGCAGGCAGAGAGGCAGACAGAGAGAGAGGAGGAAGCAGGCTCCCGCTGAGCAGAGAGCCTGACGCGGGGCTCAATCCCAGGACCCTGAGATCATGACTTGAGCCAGTGGCTTAACCCACTGAGTCACCCAGGCGCCCCATAATTTCCATTTCTTAATTTCTCTGTGCTGTATCTGGGTAATTTCTTTTGATCTTTTTGTGTTCACTCATCATCTCTTTAGCTCTATTAATTTATCATTTCACCTGCCTGAGGGGAGTAAAGATATTTAGTGAATTTGTTTTTCAGTTTTTATAATTCTTTGTGTTCCTTTCTGAAATGGACCTGGTCTGGTTTGGTTTTTCTTTTTCTTGTTTTTAAGAACATGTAAGCCCTTTTTTCATATCTAAAAATATTTTTATTTTGATACAGTCTTAAACTTACTAGTATATAGTATAGAGAACTTTATCTGCCTAAACCATTTGAGACTAAGTTGCAGATAGAGTGCCATTTTCAGCCCTGAACACTTAAATAGTCTTTACAAACAAGGACATTTTCCTGTAAAATCACAGTATGATGATCAAAAATAGGAAATTAACATCACCATGTTACTACCATCTACTCTTCAGATATTATTCGAATTTTGACAGTTATCTCAAAATTTTATAGGCTCTTTATTTTGGGATTTAGTTGATTTTTTTTTTCATTATTAGAGTCATGATCTTGGAGCAGGATATCATATATATGATCTTTCCATTGCATGTATCAGATGGCACATAAGCAGGCATTTTTTAATGAAAAGGCTTTCTTTTCTCCTTTATAATTAGTATGTGATGTAGAATTAACTGTGAGACTATGTAAATATCCCATTCTTCATGACACTTTCAGTTTATATCAGTGTGGACCTACAGATTTATGTGGGTTATGACTGGTTTACTGTGATGCTCCAGTTGTTCCCTGGTCAGCCAGTGGGAGCCCCTTAAGGTGGCACTGTGTCCTTTGGCATATCCCCATTATTCTTTGAACACTTCCTTTTTTTCTGACATTATATTAGTTTTCTATTGCTGTCATAACAAATAACCACAAAATTAGCAACTTAAAAGCTAATAAAAAACTTAGCACGCAGTCAGAAGTCTGGTTGTGTTAGCTGGTTTCTCTGCTTAGTCTCACAAGGCTAAAATCAAGGTGTTGGCTCGCTGGGTTCTTATTGTTAGGAGTGTGTGGCATTAATTCACTTCCAAGCTCTTTTAGGTTGTTGGCAGAACTCAGTTGTTCTTTGCAGTTGCAGTACTGAGGTCCTCATTTCCTTTCTGGCTGACAGCTAAGGGTCTCCATTAGCTCCTTAAGGTTTCTATCCCATCCTTTCACATGTCCCTACGTCTTAGAGCTAGTAAAGGTGAGTTGATTCCTTTGTACACTTAGAGTCTCTCTAACTTCCCCTTCTGTGGGCTCTCTCTTGTTTTCTTATCTGTTGCATTTTTCACTGACTCTTGCCTTCATGTTCTCCTTTTATGGGTTTATATGATTACACTGGGCCTACCTACATCATCCAAGATACTCCATTTCTTTTAAGGTCAGCTTATCAGTATCTTAATTCAATTGACCCAGTTTCTTCATAGTAGGACCTTGATTAGTGTTTGACTGTCAGGCGAAGGGAACCTCGGGCTGGAGGGTGGATGTCACTAGAAGACTGTCTACCACAGCAGGGTATGCCAGGCTTTTTTTTTTAATGTAGACTGTTATTTCTTTCCTGCATGTACTTTTTATTCCTCTGCATAGGTTTTTAATAATTTATAATATTTATCTCATAATCTTTATTTGCTCTTTATTTTCTAAGGTTCTTGGAGAACAGTCAAATAATGTTTGTATCTGCTAATTTGTGATGAAGGGGATCATTTTCTTCTGTCTTCTCTGATTTTGGTTTGTGAACTCATTTTATAGCCTGGGTTAAGGATATATCCCTTTGGAGAAATTTTGTGTGGATTTCTGTTGTGTACTGAAGTGACAGTATCACCTGGACCCTTCTTAATTTAACATTTGGGATTTATTAGGCACATGGGTAAATTCAAACCCAAAACCTAGTTGAAGGCAAGTTTGTGGCTTATAAATTCAAAGGGTAACTTCTCATCTCCTATCCAGAGCTCAAATCTAATTGAACTGACTTCCTTGTCTTTTCCCGATGCTGTGATTTTTAGGTTTTATGTTTTGTAGGGTTTTGGGGGGGCGGGAACGCGTGCACGGACAAGGGCTGGCTTATCTTTACCCCAAAAATGTATCTCTTGGAAAGTCTATATAAACAATGTCTTGACCAGTTTTAATTTTTCATCCATTGGGGGCTCAAGGTATTCTCTGTTTTCCTTGTGGACATTAGAGCCAAAGCCCCTGGGTTACTAATACAGGTTGGCTCCTCTAGGACAACCTGTTAAAAGCTTTTTCCTGTATATTCCTAAGGATTTCCCTTACATCTTATAGGCTCAAGTATTCATTTTTAGGTCATTTTAATTAGGGAGGTTTTAGGTTGCCTGGTTGGCCTCCTTTTCAGAAATAGAAGTTTTCCCATTGATTTATCTTTTAAACCACTTTCTACTGGCTCTACAACTACTACTATACTCAGGTCAGAAATAGTTTTCACATTGTCAAATCTAGTGGATGTTTTTCAGTCCTTATCCTAGATGACGTCTTCGCATATTTGTCTTTGTTGAGGACTTCCAACTACTGGAAACTCCTTTCCCTTCTCTGTCCCTTCCTTTCAAGTCCCATCCTGGCATGTCCTTTCCTGTCCTTTCCCTTACCTTTTCTCTTCTAACATTATACTTAACTTGGTTGTTCTGTCATTTTGACCATTTCTTGTTTGTTTGTTTGTGTTTTTGTTTTGACCATTTCTTATTAATTTTCTTTTGGCTTTTCCTTTATCCTAATTTAGTGTTGAAATTCCTTGGGGCTTAGTCCTGAGCCTCTGCTTTTCTCACTTCAAAATTGTCACCAAATTTAAGTACCTAAAATCTTTCATCCAAACTTTGCAGTAGTTACTTAAATTTTATTTCCCTGATTCCACTGTATCATTGTCTTTCAGGGCCTTGTTCACATTGTTTCCAAAATGATCTTTTTAACAATACAGTTCTGATCATGCCACAAAAATACAGTTTGGTTGAAATGCTTTAATGGCTTTCCATTAGGATGAAATTGAAAAGTTCTTTATTTAAAAAAAAAAAAAAAAAGCCCTTTATGACCTGCAGGGTTCTCCATGAGCTGGCTTTTTGGCTGACTTCTGGCTTCACCTTAAGCATTTTATTTCTTTGCTTATTATACTACATTGGCCATATCAGTTAGGGTTCATTGAATGTAAGCCACAGAAGTGGATTCTGTCAAATTTAAGCAAAAAATGAATTTTTTGGATATGTACAATTGTTTCAGAGAATTAAAAGCCCCATTTCAGACCTCTGGGAGAAGAGAAATTGGGTAGGTTCGAGGGCTAGGTAGACAAGAATTAGTAGAATCCTAATATTACTACCATTAGACTAACGGGTCTGACCATTTTTGCCCTTGTGTGTATGCCTTCAGGATTTAAATTCCCAGGAGAGACTGTTTCAGCTTGGGTTGCCATGTTTATCCCTGAGCTGAGAGTGTATGTAATGGAGGAGGGATATTTCTCTGACAGAAAATAGGATGTTATTTGGACACAAAATGGGAAGAATTCTGGGCAGGTAAAAATAACAGAAATGGGTCTCTCTTTTTTTAGTTTGTGTTATATCTTAACAGAGGCCTGGTCTGCTAATCTTCTTTTTTTTTTTTTTAAAGATTTTATTTATTTATTTGTAAGAGAGAGAGAGAGAGTGAGAGCGAGCACAGGCAGACAGAGTGGAAGGCAGAGTCAGAGGGAGAAGCAGGCTCCCTGCGGAGCAAGGAGCCCAATGCGGGACTCAATCCCAGGACGCTGGGATCATGACCTGAGCCGAAGGCAGCTGCTCAATCAACTGAGCCACTCAGGCGTCCCCTGGTCTGCTAATCTTAATTAAGCTACCCCTTATACTCAATACATTCTACTTTTCCAGCATAGCATAATATTTGTCTGATTATTTAATGTCTGGATCCTTCGCTTTAAGAACCGTAAATGAAAGGATGGATACCTATTTTTTTTTTTTTTTTTTGGTAATATCTTCATCTAGTATTTTGTCTGGGTATATTAGGCATAAATATTTGTAGAATACTGTAAACCAGAGTCAGCTATGCAATATTCAATTGATTATGTCAAAATAACATTTAAAAACATTTTTTTTTTTTTTTTTTAAGATTTTGTTTATTTATTTATTTGACAGACAGAGATCACAAGTAGGCAGAGAGGCGGGCAGAGAGAGAGGAGGAAGCAAGCTCTCCGCCAAGCAGAGAGCCCGATGTGGGGCTCGATCCCAGGACTCCGGGATCATGACCTGAGCCGAAGGCAGAGGCTTTAACCCACTGAGCCACCCAGGCGCCCCAAAACCTTTTTTTAAAGATTTCATACTGAAATAGGAAAGCATGTTAAGTATAAAAGGCTTAAAAAATTTTAATATATAGGCAGCTATATAAAGCTAAACAAAACCATAAACTATATACCCAGAAGTTTGAGGATACATAAAAATGTCAGCAGAGTTTGTGGATGGTTTTTCCCCCCTACTTTACCATCTATTTAAGATTTTTAATAATTAGTATGTATTATTTTTGTAGGTAAAGTCAAAAGAAACAATGTAGAATTGTTCATATCTATAAAAATAAGAGCAGCCTAAGAAATGGTTAATGCTTGCCGAAAGAGATTGAGGAGCACCTATATTCCATCAAGTTGGCCAAGAGTCTTTGGAGAGAAAGCTCTAACTTTTTCTAAATTTTATTTAGCCTCTTTGAATAATGAATGTGTTAATCAATATAGACACATATTACACAATCTAGAAAGGGAAAGGCAGAATAATCCTGTTATTTATTAGTCACCAAAGGAAAAGGAAATTAAGGCAACATTAACAACGGAATCTTTCTATTGTTGTATGTATTATTCTGTTTACTTCTTTTAACATTAATAGGTATTCCTCCTTTATATTTTGTAATATGGTTACTATTTATCAAACACTTAATATGTAGTAAGAGATTAATAACAGTAGTATGTGTTTTACATGAATTAGTTAATCCTTGCACCAGCCCTGTGAAATCATTGGTGCCATCCTCCCTTTGTAGATGAGGTTCAGAGAGATTATTTGCATGAGGCAACAGGTTTTGGATTTTTAACTACTTTCACACCATATTAACCTCCAGAAAAGAATATGCAGTCCTAGGATGGGGTTAGGGATAGCTTAACAAGTTTAGTCATTTACTAGGTTAAATATTCCTCAGGACTTATCCCATTCATTTACTGTGGTTCACTGCTGAATAGACAACTTGGTACAGTACT
The DNA here is from genome assembly GCF_030435805.1 of Mustela lutreola. Classification (NCBI taxonomy): domain Eukaryota; kingdom Metazoa; phylum Chordata; class Mammalia; order Carnivora; family Mustelidae; genus Mustela; species Mustela lutreola. The sequence continues at coordinate 19,507,497 of NC_081297.1, read as the reverse complement.
GATTTGGCCTCCCAGGCAGTTTGAAATTGGGAAGTGGGAACTCTGGTTGGTGACCACTAACAGTTAGGTCACTGGTCATGTATACTCCTGTCTAGTATACTGTTTTTATGTAATTGCCATGGCACACTAATAAAAGCTTAGGTCTCAACAGTGTTTTCTTGGCTATGTCTATTCGATATACTGTTCTTCCTAAAATCATCATTTGTCTCCATGTTTCCAAATCTATTTTCATTCTGTGTCTGAACTAGTCTTTCAGCATCATTTGATGCAGTTGATATGCCCTTTCTTTAGATTGTCTTCTCTGGTTTTCTTACCTCAGTGATCTCAGTTTCCTTTTTTTTCCTTTTAATCAATTAATTTATTTATTAATTAATTATTTTTAAAAAGACTTTATTTATTTATTTGACAGAGAGAAATTACAAGTACACTGAGAGGCAGGCAGAGAGAGAGAGAGAAGGAAGCAGGCTCCCTGCTGAGCAGAGAGCCCGATGCAGGACTCGATCCCAGGACCCTGAGATCATGACCTGAGCCGAAGGCAGCGGCTTTACCCACTGAGCCACCCAGGCGCCCCTTTATTTATTTATTTTTAAAGATTTTATTTATTTATTTGACAGACAGAGATCACAAGTAGGCAGAGAGGCAGAGAGAGAGAGAGAGGAGGAAGCAGGCTCCCTGCTGAGCAGATAGCCCGATGTGGGGCTCGATCCCAGAACCTTGGTATCATGACCTGAGCCGAAGGCAAAGGCTTTAACCCACTGAGGCACCCACGCGCCCCTGATCTCAGTTTTCTTTGCAGATTCTTTTTCCACGCTAACCATCCTTGAAATGTTGAGGGTCTTCAGGACTTAGTCCTAGGCTGACGTTTTTCTCTTTTACAAGCAAAAATGCACTTTGTTCCACTTTTCACCACCTCAGTAAATGGCACTTCTAATTACTACCCGATTCATTTATAATATTTTAGTATAGTATAGTATAGTATTATTTTTCTTTATCTACGTAATGTAGCTTATCATCAAGTTAGGTTCATCTGACCTCTAGATGCACTTCAGATCCGTCTTTCTCCAAGCTTTTCCATCACACTACTGCCTTAGTCCTGAGGGTTGTCATCTTTCACCTAGATTGTAGAATAGCCTTCTGAATGACCTTTTTGTTTCCACTCTTCCTCTTTTCAGTTCATTACGGCATAGCAGTTAGAGGGATGATCTTCTAAAAAAAAACTGTCATGCTATATTTGCATTTGGTGTCTTTCCATTGACTTAGTTTACATTCGCAACACCTCTCCATGGCTGTTCCTTCCCTTCTCTCCAGTTTGTTCTACCACTCTCTCCACTATGCTTTACCTGTATTACCTATTTTTTCTTCTCTATTTCATTGATTTTTGGACAAGCTTTTCTACTTTACTCTGTTCACGTAACACCTGCCTGTCTAAACTTTAGGTCTTGGCTTACGTATCATTTTTTCAGACAGATATTTTCTGCTTCTTGATTTGTTACTAGTGGTTCTCTCTGCCTTCAATCATAGTACTTATTACAATTTATAGTTATGTGTTTGTTTTAATGTTTGCCTCCCTGATTAACTTGTAAATTCTTGGAGAACAGAGATCTTGTCTGTCTTGTTCCCAGCTTTATTCCCTGCTCCTAGCATAGTGCCAGTCTTCTAGTAGACACACAGTAAATATCGGTTGGTTGAATGGATGGGCGAATCAGTACATCATTACCATTCTCTGAATCATTCTATATCTTTGCTTCTCCTCTCTGTCCTGAACAAATGAATTTTGGGTATTTTCCTAGAGTTTATGCATTACAGAATTCAGTTCTGTTTAAGTCAGTGAATGTCACCATGATTTGGATTAAGGTAATTAACTGGTGGAAGATGGAAATAGAGTAAGTTAAATAGAAAACAGGTACAGAACAATCCAAGGAGGATTATTTATCTTTTGAGTAAAGATCTAGAGGTCTTACTAAAGCATTTTTTCATGCTGTACCAGTCATACCCTGAAGTATGAGGGAGTTTAGGAGAGTCAGTGATCATCATCTTCAAAAAGATTTAGGTATTTATACTGCCCTGCCTTAATAGGAAACGAAAATTTTATTTGTTCTTTTTATAGTAGTAACGGGAGTTCCAGAGTTTCAAAGTGTAATCACCACACTGCACATTTAGCTGTTCAGTTTCCTCTTTACGCTCTACAGCAGTATAAAAATAAGTTTAGAGATTGGAGGTCCTCATTCACCATGGTTTTTTGCTTTTCACTATTACACTTTAATATATATTACTAAATGTGGCAATGGTATTTTCAGTTTTGAAAGAGTATTAGGGACATTAGAGGACCTGATAATTATAAAACTATACATTCCTGACCTAAAGATAAAATTTTAATTAGAGCAATAACTCTGAAGTAGCTATGGCTGCCATTATGGAAACTTACTGTGTATGAGGCACTGCTAGAGCCTTTACATGGACATTCTCAAAGAAAACCCTATAAGGTAGCTACTACTCACTTTTAGAAAAATATGGAGGCTCAGAAAGCTTAAGTAGTTTGATAAAGATCACATTCTGTCAAAAACTTACACCGGTGGTCCTCCCCGCACCCTCCCCTGGCCCCAGTGTGCTGTCTCCAGCTGACTTTTAGTTTTAAGAGTTGGAGATTCCATCTATGTGCTCCACCACTAAAAAATTAGATTGTTAGCAGTCTACCTTTCACAGTAGTTTGCTGCAGAAGCTGAGTTCAGGTGTTGCTCTCTGGAACGCCTCCACCCTAGTCTCTTCCTCTGAACTTCAGTTGTCCTTCATGGCATGTGTCCTTATGGTACCAGTATTGCCATCCTGTATCATAGTAGCTTATGAATACTTACTAGCTCTGCTGTGAGACTATTAGTTCTTTGAAAGTAGAATTCCTTTCTGTTCTTCTTTATCTTCAGTGCTTTTTTTTTTTTTTAACAGTAAGGCTCTCCACATGTATTTATTGAAAGAAATATGAAGTAATGAACTTTTAAAAAAATTTTTTTCAGTGTATGTCCATCCTTTGGAATATAAGGTCTGTAAATACTTATTTATACTCATTTACATGCTGTCTCTTTTCTGTCCTTCACAGCTGAACTTCTTAAGTGAGTTCATCTTGCCAAGGTTCATTGTCTCATTTAATAACTCTCCTTTTAGGGCGCCTGGGTGGCTCAGTGGGTTAAGCTGCTGCCTTCGGCTCAGGTCATGATCTCAGGGTCCTGGGATCAAGTCCCGCATCGGGCTCGCTGCTCAGCAGGGAGCCTGCCTCCTCCTCTCTCTCTCTCTCTCTGCCTACTTGTGATCTCTCTCTGTCAAATAAATAAATAAATAAATCTTAAAAAAAAAAATAACTCTCCTTTTATGGCCTGACCTAGAATAACCAATGGAATTATTTGACCTGTTCTTTTCAAATTCTCTAAGTGGTTTCTAAAATTCTCTTAAGTTCTCTTTATTTTGTTTTTTGTGGTCTGTCTTTAAGTGGTAACATTCTGTAGGATTCTGTGTTTGGTCCTCTTGATCATGCTGAAAACTTCCCCTGGGTGATCTCATTTTACCATTCCTTGGTTTTGACTAGCTTCCGCATCAGGAGTTGTACATCACACATTTACAGGGGCTAGATATCTAACATAAATGAGCGGAGAGGTGAAGAATAATGACAGGACTCTGGTGGATTAAAGAACCTATGCCGTGGCCAGAGCTCCAGCAGATTGTTGCTCTTTCAGAATGTAGCATCCAGTATTGATAGAACTTCAGTTTTTCAGGAGAAATAAGAATTCACTTTTTTTTTTTTTTTAAGATTTTATTTATTTATTTGGTAGACACAGCGAGAGAGGGAACACAAGCAGGTGGAGTGGGAAAGGGAGTAGCAAGCTTCCTGCTGAGCAGGGAGCCCGATGTGTGGGGCTCGATCCCAGAACCCTGGGATCATGACCTGAGCCAAAGGCAGACGCTTAATGACTGAGCCACCCAGGCGCCTCACTTTTTTTTTTTTTTTTTTTTAAGATTTTTTATTTATTTGACAGAGAGAGAGAACAAGTAGTCAGAAAGGCAGGCAGAGAGAGAGAGGGAAGCAGGCTCCCCGCCGAGCAGAGAGCCCAATGTGAGCAGAGAGCCCAATGCGAGGCTTGATCCCAGGACCCTGAGATCATGACCTGAGCTGAAAGGCAGAGGCTTTAACCCAGTGAGCCATCGAGACGCCCCTAGAATTCACTTTTAAATACTATGTCTTGGGGCATCAGGGTGGCTTAGTCGGTCAACCACCTGACTCTTCATCTCAGGCTCATGAGATCAAGCCCCACATAGGGCTCTGCACTCAGTGTGCTCAGGGGGAGTCTGCTTGAGAGCTTTTTCTCTCTCTCTCTGCTCCTCCCCCAACTCTTGTGCTTGTGAACTCTCTCAAAGAAATAAATCTTTAAAAAATATTTCTAAATTAATTTTTTTAAAAATACAGAGTTCTGGTGTTTCAAAATATGAACTAGTTTAAGGTTTCAAACACAGGGCAGGCCAACAGAAAGTCTTTTTGAGTTTTCATGTTTACGTATGCTAACTTTACTATTCTTCTGCCTCCTGGATTTGTATCTCCACACCTGCTTTTTCTGCTGAGTTTCAGGCTGATCCTGTTCCGTTCTAGACTGTGTTCTGCAGTTCTGAATTCTGTTTTCCACAGGTATCTCAAAGACCATGATGAGTGACCTGAACTTCAAACTTCTGTTAGGGAAGTGGTTTCAGTAGCTGTGAATATGAATATTTAGTAGATAAATTCCACCATCTACTAGGTCACTAAGCAGAATTTTTCTTTAAACTTCTGTTTTCTCTTGTGTAAAATGGGAGTGACGTTTACCACATTGGCCTATTACACTATCACATACATTTACAGGGGCTAGTGTAGTAAGTGTACTACATATAGTAACCAAATATTAGATGCTCCTGTGGCTCTGCCTGCTTCAGTGAGTGGTGTTACCAGTCCCACCTGCTGGTACTTAAGAGTCATCCTTGACTCTTCTTTCGTATTTATTCTTCAGGTCCTATTAGGTACCAGTCCTATGAACTTTGCTTTTAGAATATCCCTTGACTACTGTTACTTTAGTTTAATCTCTGTTTTTGTGCATCAGTATTATTATAGCAACCCTTCAGCAGCTTTCTTAGTCTCTGATGAAGGCTCTCCCCAATTTAGTCTCAGCCTTGTCTTGCTTAAACATCAATATGAGCACATGAAGCTTCTGTTTACAATCCTTCAGTGGCTTCCTGTTGTCTCTAAATTTTTTTTTTTTTTTAAGATTTTATTTATTTATTTGACAGAGAGAAATCACAAGTAGTTGGAGAGGCAGGCAGAGAGAGAGAGAGGGAAGCAGGCTCCCCGCTGCGCAGAGAGCCCGATGCGGGACTCGATCCCAGGACCCTGAGATCATGACCTGAGCCGAAGGCAGCGGCTTAACCCACTGAGCCACCCAGGCGCCCCAGTTGTCTCTAAATTTTTAATGTTTTGGTTTTTAATGTTCTTGATCTGATTCCTGCTTATTTTTTAGCCTCATTCTTGTGTGAGCTACAGATGGTATTTACAGGTTCTTATATTTCTTTCTCAAACCACCCTTCACCTCAGTTCTATAGCTCCTTTAGAAATTAATTTAAAAGGCTTCCATCTTGTCCAGTAAGTTTTTTGACCCTCATCCTCTCACCCCAGGTCTGGGTTAGATACCCCTTTTTATGTGCTTGGGGGCCGCTAAGGATATCTCTATCCTATCACTTTTCACAGTCTTTTGTAATTGTCTTTTCCACTAAGCTTCTTCTTCTTCTTTTTTTTTCTTTCCACTAAGCTTCTTGAAGGCAGAGACCACATATCTTGAATGGCTTTGTATCTCCAGGGCTTAGAGTAATGTCTGATGAACAGTAAGCTCTCAGATGTTTGCAGAATGGATACATGTATTGAATGAATAAATTTTCTTTTTTTTTCTTGAGAAATTACAGATATAAAAAGGATCTTACGACCCTCAATTATTTGTAAGGCCTTTAAAAGTGTCCCAGTTCCTTTATTTCCTTGTTTGGAGATTATGGCTGATTTTATTATGAATCAATAACATTTATGTTGTTTAGAACAAAGTAAATTATACTATTAACAAAGAATTATTGTTGCCTTCAAGGGCTATGGTTTCTCAAACTTTATTATTATTTTTTATCGCAACCCACTTAGCTTCATGTTTTTCTTGCTTTCCTCTTGTTACAATGTTGAGTTCTTAGGATCTTACTGTCTCCTACCCTCCCAGGAGCCGTGGTTTGTATCAAGATTTCTCAGTTTCCACACTATTGACACTATGAACCAGATAATTCTTAGTTGTGAGGAGCTGTCATGTGTATTTTAAGATGTTTAGCATCATCCCAGGCCTCTACTGTTGTGTGTCAGTTGTGCCCCTTAGTTTTGACAACTAAAAATGTCTTCAGACATTGTCACATGTCTCAGTGGAACAGGATCATCCCTGATTGAGAACCCTACTGGTCTCTAGATCTTCCCATCTCTCACTTTTATCCTCAAAGAGCTTCTCCTCTGTGGAGCATGTGAGCATTGCCGCCCATCTTTATTAAAAAACAACAACAACAACAGATGCTTTTTTGGGGGTAGGGGTAACTCCTTTTTCCTCTTAACTTTTATTTATCATCTCTGTTCTTCCTCTTCCCATCCACTTTTCAGAGTGAATTCTTTCACTCTTTTCTCCATTTCTTTCTTGCTTGTAACTCCATGGTGCCTCTGAAAATAACTTTCAAGCCTTCCATCCTCTTTTCTTGAGTTCCTGGTAGTGAATGTTACCACTACCTAGTAGTCCATGTTGTCATTGTCTCTTAATCCTCCGTGCTCCTCCATCCCTACCCCTACTCATCCACCCCATTCAGTCATTAAGTCTGTTCATTTTACCTTCGGAATATCTTTAGAATCTACTTACTGGTCTTTGAATCTCAAGTATAGTTCTATTCCATTTTATTTTCTACATTGTAACCTGGGTGACCTTTCTGAAACAGACTCTTCCCCTTTCAGACCTTCTTAATCATGAGTTCTGGGGCTCCAGTATCTGCATTTTGAAAAGCTTATCAGGTGATTTTAACACAACTCTAATTGTGTCATTCTCCCATTTAGGAAATATTTCTTTGCCTTTAGGAATTCCTAAAACTCTTACTGTTATTTTTTATAAGGCGCTCTTGATGTGATCCCAGTCTATTAGCAAAGCCATTTTTGTTACAAAAAATGACTTAGGTTCTTTTAAAAAAGTGTTTTGTGACAAGTCAGTATTTAGTCATTTAGTTATTGATACATTATTTATGACTGCCAATAAAATTTATCATTGAGGGGAGGGAGGAAATATGGGTATTCTGACTTAATGATTACTATTATGTGTCTATGACAGATTTGGCGGCTAAGTTTTAAAATGTTTAAATGATTTTTTTTTCTTGCAGGTATTTATAACAGCAATGATGTAGCAGTATCATTTCCAAATGTAGTATCGGGCTCAGGATCTAGTACTCCTGTCTCCAGTTCTCATTTACCTCAGCAGTCTTCTGGGCATTTGCAGCAAGTGGGAGCTCTCTCCCCATCAGCAGTGTCATCTGCAGCCCCTGCTGTTGCTACAACTCAGGTAAGTTGTTAAAATGTTATGAAGTAACCTATAGGCGGATCTGTCGTTTTCTAAAAGTGAATTTGATTGGAGAAGAAAGAAATTGAATAGGGCTTTCTGTAGGAATTTATGAACTACCTCCATTTGTTGTGACATGTAAATTAGTAATTTGGTGCAAACTTTCATTCTTTTTAAAAAGTAGGACTTAGTGGGGTGACTGGTTGGCTCATTGTAGAGCATGTGACTCTTAATCTCAGGGTTGTGGGTTTGAGCCCCAAATTGGGTATAGAAATTACTTAGAAATAAAATCTTTAGGACTTAGTAAATATGATCCAGTTTTGGACTTCTGTGGTTTTAAACATTCCTTTTACAATTTTAAAAATCACAGAAATAGCATTATTTTTTAAAAACTGGCATTAGAGAATAATGGGATAAAGAGTGATTGATTCCTTTAAGTATTGTATTGTTTTCCTCCTAGTGGGAGAGAAAGAATGTACATAAATATTGTAAATAAGTGACTGTGCTTATTGTGCATTTATCCCTTTCCTTTACTTTAGATATGTAAAGTTACTAGTCTTCAGGAATCCTTTAAAAGCAAGAGTCCTTTCAGAAAAATCGTAATCTTGCATTATACAAATAGGACAGTAAATAGGCAGAGCTGCGTGCTTGCAGACACACACACACACACACACACACACACACACACACTTTGCCAAAGGTAATAATTTAAAATTCCTTAAGTATGTATTTTTTATTTGTTTAGAATTCCTTATAATTTTACTTTAATTTTATCCAAAGCTCCAGTAATAACCATCTTAGTGCTTGGAGAAAATTTTTAAGATTTTATTTACTTAAATTTATTTTAGAGAGAGAGAGGGAGGGAGCATGCAAACAGTGGGAGGGAGAGAGACAGGCAAACTCCACTCTGAGCACAGAGCCTGTGGGGGTGGGGGGTGGGGGGGGCGGTGGTGGAGGTCGGGTCTCCATCTCCCATGAGATCATGACCTGAGCTGAAATCCAGAGTCAGATGCTTAACTGACTTAGCCACTCAGGTACCCCAGGAGAAATTTATAACAAAGACAAATATGTAATTACAATTAGTTAAATAGGTTGTAAGTTGCTGTAAATTTATACTTTATGTATGTGTTCATGATTTGCATTGTATAAGCCTTTAGAACATATATACACTTCCTAGTATTTTCTGTAAGCTTTACATCAAAGCATAGCATTAGTTATTTTTAAATATGTAATGGTGCAGTGCAAACAGTCACCATTATAATTAGTTTAGGTATTGGAATAAACAACAGACAGTTCGGCATAGAAAACCAATGGCTTGATTAGTGGTATCATGTTTGAAAATGAAAGTTAACTATGTGGTGAACCTCTCAACCTGAATAAGGGGAGTTTGACTAATTTAGAAGAATTTTTTGTAGCTCATTTCACTAGCCTTGGTGAGGGAGCCAGCATGCCAGGGGTGTGGGGTTAGAGAGGGTGAAAGGATAAATGAGAGAATGGTTCTTGCAAATAGTTTTATCTCTTTTAATTAAGTGTAGCCATATGCTGTTGATAGCTTTCTATCCTTGGACAAAGTCTCACATGAACATTTTCAGTGTGCATTTTTCTTTCTTTCTTTATAAAAGTCTGTTTTAATTACTCTCTGGTTAATTCCAGGCTGAATTAAGCAAAAATCTCATTTCTTCTCATTCATTATGTTTGTGGTTTTGGGGGTTGGCATTAGGGAGGTAGATGGGGGAAGTGGTGGTAAAGAGAAATTTATAGCTAGAGGGAAAATTCCACTTAACATATGACTCAACTGAAGAACAAAGAAATCATAGTTGCAAGTAATCCAGGATTCAGTCCAATTAAAATCCTTACTGTTTATCGTCTTTCCATGTTTCAGTAAGACGGGTCTCTTATGAATATGATCATCTAGTTAGACTCAAATGCTGCATGCTGAGACAACTGCATCTATGATTCTGTCTAGCAGTAAATGCTTTCTGCCTTCAAGCTGAAGCTTATTTAGCCTGGCTTATCTGGCGCTGCTGTAGCAACCATCAGTCTCCAGGCAACTGAGGCACGTTGACCTCTCAGTTGAACTGAGTGCAGAACTACTTCAATTTAGCTGCCTGAGACAATAGTATTGGTATTGAACGTGCAAAATGTGAATTTTCTAGGCAATGTGCAAAAGGAATGATACAAAAATATTTAGAATAGAATGAATGTTTAGATAGGATTCTTAAAATTGTGATGTACTTGGTAACTGAATCTTCTCTTCAAAATGACAAGTTTATTTCTGTTTAACTTTCATATAGGTCCTGTTTGTTTTCAAATTGCACAAGTCATTGTGTTTAGGTAATCAAATGGTAGCCTCTTCTTTAGGGTTTCTTTATAGGTAGTTGATTAGCAGTGCTATAAGTGGGTTAATTTAAATTACCAGTATTTAAAATGTAATTATAGAAGTCTTGTTACAGTTATTAAGAAAAACATCGCACCGGCAAGCAAATATTTTAAAAAACATAAATCAGAGAATCGAAATGTTAAATTTGAATAATGTTTTGTCTCCCTTACTTCCCCAAAAAACTTTGCAAAAGTAGTAGTTTTTAGTGATTGGCTTGGTGCCAGCAGGATGAAAATCCAGAGGTCATTCTTGATCTTTCTGCCCTGGGTTTTTTAAGTAAGATAGACAGGCCTCTTGTTTGGCTTATTTGCTGTCTTAAGAATTGTTCCCTGGAAAGTGGTCAGGGAGTTAAGATCAGGGAGAGCTTAATAGAAATTAAAAACTGAGAACAGAATTGTGCTTTTAATGGGGGAAAAAGGAGACATATGTAAAATTGTAGGGAAAAAAATTGATGCTTCGCAGCCCTAATTTTGAAAACAAACAAACAAACAAACAAACAAAAAACTTTAAAAAAATGCTTGATGACCTAGTTTTATATTCTTCAGTGTTATGTCCTTTTGTTTTATTAGATATATTTGTTTTTAGAATAATTATTCTTTCACAGGTAACAGCAATAGAGGTAATAGTTTCTTAACATTATTAGAAGATAGAACTACTGTCCATGTGGTTTTGTTTTGTTTTGTTTTGTTTTTTTAATGATGTGCTCTGCCCTTGCATCATAGTTAGAGGTATAAATTAGTTTTTGTAGGTGTGTCACTAATTTTTCATTTTGCCTTTCAAGTTCCACTCTGTCTCCTAGTTCTACATTAATTCCATTTGTCTTTTGGGAAATTTCAAGTGCTTTTGTTTGAAAGATGATTCCCTTAATAGAAGAATTTAAAACTGAATGTAGTGAAAAAGTGTGTTACATTATTTTCTGCATTCTGTGTTTTGCTTTTAGGTACAGTCTTCATGTAGGTAATCTGCTTCCTTGTTTACTCTGTGTTACTATTATGAAAAATAAATTTAAAAATAAATGAAGGAACTTTAAAAATTTATGTGTATTTAGTAATTGCAGATGCTCAAGTATTTTTAATGTACAGTTAATGACTAATGTTTTGCACTTTTCTATGAAACTTTTACTTCAGTCAGCTTTGACTACTTCATTTTCCAGCATGATAACTTTGGGGTGTGTGCCTGTTGGGAGTTGTCTTAGATGGAGTAGTCCTCAATTTCCTTTTGGATGATGTCTGCACTTCCATTCTGTTGGAGAAAATGGTTCAGTTTCCCAGGTAGATGGACCTGACTTCAGAGGATCTCTGACTTGATTGGTCAGAATGAAAGTTTCATCTTTTGTGTTTTAAGTAATTTCATAATGACTTTTAATTTTAAGGACATTAACATTCTGAGCAAAATAAGTTTGTATAAGTGCTTTGTAAAGTCACTTACTGTTGGGTGATCAAGAGGTTAAGTAACTATGCAACATCACTTGTCTAGTAAGTAAGTGGTGATGAAACTAAGTTTGGAAACAAGGAAGTCTGACTCTGGAGTCTGATCTCTGGTCTACTAATCATTACCATAAAAATGAATATCCCAATGATGTCCTTCTCTTTGAAAAACATTGTCAGGAATTTTACTGTGTCCATTTGTGTGACACAATGCTAAATAGAAATTTGAGTCAGAAATCTTGTTTCCCAGGAGCTTTGCTGCTTACTACTGTGACTGTAGGCAGGTCTTTTCAATTTGTGGGTGTCAGTGTTTTTCGTGTGTAAAACCAAATACTTCAAATACCTGTCCTACCTGCTATGAAGACCACTATGTTACAAAGTTTAAATGAGAGTAAGTACTTTGTAGACCATAAAGTACTTTGGGTTTAATAGTTATTATACTGATGTTGAAGTTATTATAGGACTCAGTTTTAGCTGTTACAGAAACAGCCTGTTTACCAATGAGATAAATTGTACAGAAGCACTTTGCTTACTAAAAATAGTATTAAAAATTTTTCTGTTAAAATATATAATTCCATGTTAACATAGATATGTGAATTTTAGCCATTTTAGGCTCAGCTTTTGCCTGAGGTCTTTCTAGTTCTTAAGTTATTTCAATAGCTGATTTGGCCCTGGGGCCTTAATTTTTTCTGCAAAAGATGGGTGATATATTGATTAGGTATTAACCAATTAGGAAACCTGCTTAGAATTGGTTGGTTATTCTATACAGTCCTGTTGTCCAATCATGAGTGTTCAGTGATGGTTTAACAACAATTTAATCCCTCCCACTACTTTATAGAAACTCAATTGTGAAGCATTTCAGCATTAGCCTAAACAATGGTTTTGAATACGTTAAGCTCCTAACAATTAGGGAGCAGTTTGGGGCATTGAATAATGTGGAATGATGCAATTGAACCTGACAGCTTTAACAGTCCGCCTACTCATGGGACCTGAAAGTTGTTCACACTTGGTTTCATCTCTCATCACACGCTGAGTATTAAAGCCTTACTGGTGGGAGCTGACACAGAAATGGGGTCTGTTATCAGAATATGTTTCATAATGCAAAGTTTGAATTGAGTTGGAGAATATATGAAACTTTCCATTGTTCTCTAATTTTTCCTGGAAACTTTTCTAGTCCAGTTGTACTTGCAATTTGAAAAAATATATAAATTATCATTAAAATATTTGAATCCCTACATTATATTTTCAATATTGCTATGTTGTTATAGAATACATAGATTAAAATATCATTGCATAATGAGACATTTATACTATCTAGTTTTTCTTAAGGAAGTAGGTTTTAATCTTTGAAATATAGCTTTGTTAATATAATCAATAGATGATATTCTCTAATAAGGTTGATGGAAAATATGGAAGTCATAATAGCATATGAAAATAATTTTTAAAATAAGCTAAAATATGAATGCTTACCATGTAGAAAGAATTCTTTATAAGCCATATATACTAGCTCAGTTAATTCTTATGGTATTTTTATGAGATAGGTGCTATTATTAGTTCCATTTTTACCTATGGAAATTGAAGACAGAGAGGGCTAGCACCTTGCCCAAGGTGAGAAAGGTTGATTTATGGCAGCTATAGTTATGATGAAAAGTTTTCTCTTCTAAGAATGTATATGAAACTGAAATTTTTTTTTTAAGATTTTATTTATTTATTTGACAGACAGAAATCACGAGTAGGCAGAAAGGCAGAGAGGAAGGGAAGCAAGCTTTCTGTTGATCAGAGAGCCTGATAGGGGGCTCGATCCCAGGACCCTGGAATCATGACCTGAGCTGAAGGCAGAGGCTTTAACCCACTGAGCCATTCAGGTACCCCTGAAACTAAAAATTTTTTAAAGTAATACTTGGTTTAGTGAGTCTGACAAGATTTTGGAAGAATGTATTTTTATTTTTATTTTTTTTTTTTTTAAAAGATTTTATTTATTTATTTGACAGAGAGAAATCACAAGTAGGCAGAAAGGCAGGCAGAGAGAGAGAGGAGGAAGCAGGCTCCCTGCTGAGAGAGAGAGCCTGATGCGGGACTCGATCCAGGACCCTGAGATCATGACCTGAGCCGAAGGCAGCGGCTTAACCACTGAGCCACCCAGGCGCCCCAAGAATGTATTTTTAAGTCATTAGTCAGGATTGGAATGCCTGAAGTACCTCTCCTGTGGTTTTTTTTTTTTTTTTTAAATTTTTTTTTTTTTAAGATTTTATTTACTTATTTGACAGACAGAGATCACAAGCAGGCAGAGAAGCAGGCAGAGAGGAGGAAGCCGGCTCCCCGCTGAGCAGAGAGCCCGATGTGGGGCTCGATCCCAGAACCCCGGGATCATGACCTGAGCTGAAGGCAGAGGCTTTAACCCACTGAGCCACCCAGGCGCCCCACCTCTCCTGTGTTTTAGAGTTTGATTGACTTCAGTGTTTATTGACCGGTTAACTGTGCATTTAAAAAATGCTTGCGAGGGGCGCCTGGGTGGCACAGTGGGTTGCCCCTGCCTTCGGCTCAGGTCATGATCCCAGGATCCAGGGATCGAGCCCTGCATTGGGCTCTCTACTCAGCAGGGAGCCTGCTTCCCCCTTTCTCTGCCTGCCTCTCTGCCTACTTGTGATCTCTGTCAAATAAATAAATAAAATCTTAAAAAAAAAAATGCTTGCTATAAGGACGCCTGGGTGGCTCAGTCGGTTAAGTGTCTGCCTTCAGCGAGCATCATGATCTTAGTGTCCTGGGATCAAGCCTCCCACATCAAGCCCTGAATCGGGCTCTCTGCTCATCAGTGAACTTGCTTCCCCCTCTCTCTCTGCCTGCCTCTCTGCCTAGTTGTGATCTCTCGCTCTCTGTCAAGTAAATTAAATCTTTAAGAAAAAAAAAAATGCTTGCTATAACCCTTCCTGTATGAAGGTAGGTATGAAGTTTCATATCTACCTCTAGATGATGTATTTGTGATACTTTACAGAGGTGAAGTTTTTATAGGTTCTTTTCTCTCAAACTTAATTTTTGTTGTTTATTCTTTACTATTCTTTCTTTACCAACATTAGGAAGGGAAAAAACCCTAAATGAAAATGTCCACTTTTAAGTCTGATACTCAACTCAGTTGGCTTTAGCCTAACTTTTCCCCTCCACAACTAACTGGGGCCAAATGCCTAGGAATTTGGCAGAGTTACTCTACAACTAGAGTTCTTTTAAAAACTCTATGGGGGCGCCTGGGTGGCTCAGTGGGATAAGCCTCTGCCTTCAGCTCAGGTCATGGTTTCAGGGTCCTGGGATCGAGCCCCGCATCTGGCTCTCTTCTCTGCTCAGTAGGGAGCCTGCTTCCTCCTCCCTCTGCCTGCCTCTCTGCCTACTTGTGCTCTCTCTCTCTGTGTCAAATAAATAATACAAAGATAATAATAAAAAAGCTTGTATGGTCATAAGCAGACATTTGGAATATAGGAATGAACTATTATCAATGGGAAATTTAAAGCTGAAATGTCATTTTAATCTTGCTAGTATTTTAATATGGTCTGTGAATCTACTTAGGAAACACTACATTTCTTTGATTTGCTTTGAATTTAAATATATTGTGTTTTAGCATAATAATTTATTCTGAATTTGCTTAGGGTTGTTTGACTCAGGCACCTAAACATTTTTTTCTCCCAAAGTGGCTTAAATTTACCACAATAATTATTCAATTTATTCTTAATCTACTTGCTTTTGGGTCCATCTTGTAAAATAATTATAGTTCTCTTTTACTGAAGTATTAGAATAAGTGTTGTTTTTAACTTTTTTTTTTTTTTTTTAAGATTTTATTTATTTATTTGACAGACAGAGATCACAAGTAGGCAGAGAGGTAGGGGGGAAAGCAGGCTCCCTGCTGAGCGGAGAGCCTGGAGAGCCTGATGCCGGGCTGAATCCCAGGACCCTGGGATCATAGACCTGAGCAGAAGGCAGAGGCTTTAACCCACTGAGCCACCCAGGTGCCCCTGTTTTTAACATTTTGAATGGAAGTGGTTTCTTTCAATTATTAATCTTGAGAAGGGAACAAAAACATCAAAGATACATATTGGAAGTTAAAGCCGAAGTTTATTATGGCAATATGAACTTAAAATATTTATTAAATATTTTTATCTTTATCCAGCCTAACACCTGTTTTCACGTGTTGAGTAGATGATATAATTTTAGTGGGATGCAATTAAGAAACAGGTTTGTTTTTAAGATTTTATTTTTATTTATTTGAGAAAGTATAAGCAGGGGAAGACAGAGGGAGAAGCAGATTCCCCGCTGAGCTAGAAGCCTGACTTGGGGCTCAATCCCAGGACCCTGAGATCATGATCTGAGCTGACGTCACATGCTTAACCAAATGAGCTGCCTAGATGCCCCATAATCTTTTTTTTCGTTGTTTTAAGTTCTTACTTTAAATTATAGACGTATATAGAAAAGTTGAAGAAGTAGTAGTGTTCACATATATCCTGGATATCCTTCACTCGGTCTCCCCAGAGTTAACAACTCATCTCCTTAATAGTGCCAGGAGATTCAAGGAGGATCTCTGCCCCCCTTAGTAGCCATTCTCCTTACCTGGGCAAGATAAAATTAAAACGTCCTAACGTGGGTACTTCTCTGCAAAATGAATCTTTTATACCAGGTCTTCTGAAGCCTACTTATGGTGTATTAGTCATTGACTTTCAGTGCACTTTTAAAAATTTATTTCCAAAGTATGCTGTGGAAGAAGTATGTGTATATATTGTTTCCTTTATTCCAGATTTCTCTTACAATGAGAGCCTTCAGTGACCTCTATGCTTCTTAACCAGTGTTTCTTTAGATTCACATGGAATTCCTTCTATCCCCTAGAATCTTAGTGCTTTCACTTAACGCTTTCCTCAGTAAGTCACCCTCCCCACCCCATTCTCCTGTACTCTTCTTCATTGCAGTAAATTTTTCACTGAACTGATGGGGGTGTCGTGGCCCTGAGGTGACAACGGAGTTATCATGGGCTCCCAACATTAAACATTATAAACATCATTTCAGAAGTATTGGCTAAGCAGTGTCAGACATTTGTGGATTCTTTAGTAACTCATGTTACCGGTTAAAGTGATGTTAATGACTTGAGTTTTAATGTAGAATGCTTTAAATGTTTTACTACACCATGAAATGCTACCTGATAAAATTAATAACTTTTAACCTCTTTCCAAAGTTTCTGGTTTCAATAAATGCAATAATTTCTAAAAAACAAACTACCAGATAATTTTTAACTCATTCAGGAATTTGAGTAATTGGCCATTTAGGATAATGAAGACTGTATTCCCATTTTAGGTTTTTATTTTATTATTAATTTTATTTTTGCCTGGCACCTTTATAAAATACAGACTTTCGTTTTTTTTGGAAATACGCTAAAGATGATTTATCTTCTTCTTGATGATAGTCATTATGCAAATCGGTTATTATGTAGTACTGCTTCACATTTTGATCTTTTAGTATGGTGGGCTAATTTACAATAGAGTAACTAAGATAATTTAAAGACTACATCAAAAAATGTGAAGCTAATAAGGATAAATATAAAGCCCTTGCAGAAACAGCCCTTCCTGAAAAAGTGTTATTCAGGAAAAAAGTAGGAGTAGGATCTTTTGATTCTTATCAAGAGACTAAGACAGCTCATAAAACTGATAATTGGAACTAAAAAAGTGGTCCAACTGGTGTAATATTAGTTATGTTTCAACTATTATAGATGACTGCATGAAAAAGGAGAGTCAGAAGGCTAAGGTACAAATGCTAAGGCATTTAGCGTTCCATGTTCTTTGAGCACCACCTCAGCAGCACTCTGGAATATGCTCTCACTCTTGGCCGTATTTTTCTCTCTCATATTGTTAGACGTTGATTCCTGTTGCCAACAAATGTCTCAAGAGCTGACTTTTCTTCCCCTTTCTAATTAATTTTCTGCTTCCAATCTTTATATGCTTACTTGATCTTTGTAGAATTATATCTAGAGTAAGAGCAAATTGGCTCTGAGAAGGATATTTTTAAGTACATGGTACCTGAGATGTTTACACATGGGACTGGTAACATCTGGTCTTTCTGTTTGTCTGTTTGGTGATTTTTCTTACCCTAGGTTATTTAATGAGTAGCCAAAATTTCCAGGTAGTTGACTTCTGGAGATGTAAAAAAATCTTAAGTATATTTCCATTTATGAATTTAGTATGCTATGCTTTTTTAGTGTGCTATACTGTATACATGGTAAATGTCTAGTGTGATCTTGAGTTTAAAATTGTGCCTTACCTTTTACTGAGGGCTAATTGATAGTTAAACAAGACTTTATAGTAATAACTTATTGAGTTTCTATACACATCTTTAATAAGAGGAAAAATGAAACCAAAAATTGACCAATTAAACTTAGACATGAAAGAATGAACTAGAAAATACACCCTTTCAAACAATGGAAAACAAGGGCAGGATTCTGCATCACAGACTATTTCTGTGAATTGTAAAGTCCAGTTTTCATGCCCAGTAAGTATAATGTCAGTGTCTGAGTCTTTCCAGAAACACAGTTTATTTTCTGTATTATTTTGCTCATTATAGGCACTGCGTTGTCTTGGTCTCCTGTGTGCAGTTGTACAGGTTGGAGTGTTCCCTGTCTTTTGTTTTGCTGTTATTCAGCTTCTTTATATAAGAAGTGCTTCAGTCCTTGCAAATTATTTTCCACAGTTCTGTTCTGAAATAACTGTACAGTGATTCCGTTTTTATAAAACTTAAGTTTGATTTCATTCATGAAAAAGAATACGAAGTCTACTTTAAAAATTTGTGGTTCTGTTAAATCTGAAAAGTATTTCAGGCTAATAATAACTTTCTTTGAGAAACAGTATTTTGTGTACAAGAGATTTTGCTCCCAAAATGCCACATTTTAAGGTTATAATATTCTTAGAAAGTGGGAGAAAGTATTCACATCAAAGAAGGCATTTTTATTACATTGGATTACGCAAGACTTTGGCCAGCCTCCTTAGCTTCATCTGTTTAAGGGTTCATTTTCACTTGTTTGGCACAAGTCCCAGTAGAGGCCTTCAGAATTGTGGTTAGCAACATGAATGAATTACAAACTTTGGACCAGCTCTCCAGTTAGTGGAGCTGGCTTCCTGCCAAAAAGACAGTGCCTTATATGGGGTCAGGGCAAAGCTGTGATTCGTTGAGCTCTGCATTGTATAGAAAACATACTTGTGATGCCTGTTTGCTTTCTTTTAAAATAAAAACAAAACAAAACAGAAAAAGCAGCAGGCTTCCAAGTCTATCAAAATAGGAAGTAACAGAATAGTGTGCAGGTTTTACTAATGACAGAGTTAAGCAATGGAAATATTGCTCTTTGTAGTTAAAATACTAAAAATAGAAATTGGACCTTTTGACCTCCTTCGCCAGCCTGTGATGTAAGAGACTGTTAGACATCTGTTGTCTACCTGCCCATATTTTGTAAATGGTTTAATAAGATTAAATAATTAGTCATATGGTCACATGGTAACCATGCCACTGAGTTTTGTTTGTGACTAGATACTTTGAAATTAAAGCAAGAATAACCTTGTGCCAGTCTTTATGCTTTTAATCTAGAATTATGTGACTTCAAAAATTGAAATGTTGGAGTGATAAAACAAGAATGAAATCTGCTCTTCAGAAAGTTAGGAATGTTTGCTTACATTCTTAGGTTGGAAAAAATAGTTACTAGGTCTATTAGAGGAAAAATATGAAGATATTTTCAAATACAATTCATTTATCTTTGTAATTCTTTTCATTTAGGCCAATACACTGTCTGGATCTTCTCTTAGTCAGGCACCATCTCATATGTATGGCAGTAGATTAAATCCAAGTTCATCAATGGCAGCTCTTATAGTTCAGTCTGAAAACAATCAAACAGGTAGGTTTTCAAAAATTTCTAAATTCTCCCCCAATATAATTTCCCTTCACCCCCACCATTGGCTCATTTTATTTGAAAAGTCTAAAGGTGTGGTAAATACAGGATTGTGCTGCACCCGGTCCCCCACTGCCCCCCACCACAGTTGGAAGTAAATAGTGTGCTGTGCTGCAAAACAGTGATGTGCTTTTTTACTGTCTGAAATGTAAATGTTTAAGCAGAGCCATCAGCAGGCAGGAATGCAACAATGTCTCCTGTGACTTTTGTGATTGATGTGTTCAGTTCTCAGTTCTGTGCAATGAAAGTAACATAACACTAGGCTTTTCTGTGAATAGCCTAAACCTTTATTTGCATAATTCATGAAATTGCATTACACAAACTTGGTTAAAAAAAATCCTGTTAGAGAATTTCTACAGTGTTTAGTAATCCTGTGAATTTTTACCAGTTGACATTTTGTAGCATTTGCCTCTTGTACTGTTTTAATGAGCCACTGGATTTGCTTTGTTTCATTCCATCCTTAAGGATTTGTTGACATGTCCAAGTAGTCATGCCTGTTTGGGGGAAGGGAATGGGTTTAGCAGTTCACCAAGAATGGATCAGTCATGTCTTTACCCTTTAAGGGTCAGAGGTTACCTTCCTCAGAATAAGGGGAGGACAACCTTGAAAGAGGCCAGATAGGGTGATTTTAGAAGGAACGGACTGTAGGAGAAATACAAGTTACTTTTCAAGCAGAGATAATTCGGTGTTACCTGAGAATTATTTTGAAGAAATTAATTTTTTCCTTTTTAAGTACAGACTATTCCTACTTGTTTTTATCAACTTAAATTTTTGGTGTTCAGTTTTATTCTTGGTGTGAGGGTCCATATAATATATGTAATTTTAGTTACGGTGTGTGGCTCTGTGTAATACATTATGCATTTTATGACTTGTCTTGGGATGCAAAGTGTTAAAAAATACAAAGCATAAGGATTTGCTGTGATAAGCATACAGATTAGCTGTCCACAGCTGTGATTCATTACTTTAACCGTAGAAATTAAAAGTGGCTGAGGGGAGGGTACTGCAAATGCATACCACGCTTCTGTGCTGTAAAATTGAAAGGAATGAAAGAACGGAACATAATCCATGGCCTTCTACACCCACAAAAACGTGTAGAGACAACGCCTTACATGCCACAGTTCAGCAATTCTGAACTAGCAACATACTAGATCTTCTACTTTCGTAGTAACTGCAAAGATAGTGGTAAAGGTTTTATGTATGTTTTAGGAAAAATCAGGGCAAGAGCTTAAAACCTCTTATCTAGCGAGAGTCACTTTATCAGCTATGAAATATTTACACTGCAGATCAAGATCTTGGAGACAATAGCCGCAGCCTTGTTGGCAGAGGAAGCTCACCCCGAGGAAGTCTCTCACCACGGTAAGCATTATTTACTCTGCCCAGTATAGGCAAAGGAAACATTTTGAGATTTGGGAACTTCTTTATCTGGTATCAGAGCGTACATTTGTGAGGCTGTAAAAGCATTCTGTAGATAAGAAGCATGTCTGGACTGTCAAGAAAAATGATTCTAAATTAATTTGAATATTAAATACATGGTTAGATTTCTAAGCTTTTAAGAAGACATCCCTTTTCTTAGATTTCCAATGAGTTTCAACTCTCTTGCTTTTATCATTTGTATATTTAGTTGCTGGTAATATTAACTACATTAATTTGGCTAATTCTTTTTTGGTCATGAAGTAGTCATTAAACCTCTTAAAGGTACAATACTCAAGACTTTCAACTTTGGGTTCCAGTTTTAGCTCTGTTGTGGGCAATGCACTTAACCCTTTGATCTCTAGTTCCTAGTTCTTGGGGCTCGTTTGTAAAAATCCCTCTGTTCTTGGGGTACCTGGTTGGCTTAGTCAGAAGAGCATTCAGCTCTTGATGTTGGGGTCGTAAGTTTGAGTCCCAATTAGGTGTAGAGTTTACTAAGAAAAAAAACTTTTGAAAAAAAAGCTCTCTAGTTCCTAAAATTGTTTGAATCTAAGTATAATAGATTGTTGCATTGTTCTGTGAAATGGCCGTAAATACTATTATGGTAGAATTTAGGTATCTTACGTAATGTATGTAAGGTTATTCTGTTAGCAGAATTCTTACCAGAGTTCTATGGGAAGGGTTGAATTTCTCTGAGCACAGTCTAAGTGCCCCACATCTTCTGTTCTCAGTGGGGCGTATGGCAGAAGGGAATATTGTATCAGTTTTTAGAAAACAATGGAACTTTTGGTGGTGACTCTCTTTTTATTAATTGTCTTCTAATTTCAACTTCTATACCTTCTTCTAGTTTGTTTTCTCTCTGCTCTTTAATTTTGTAAACTCTGCCTCAAACATGGTTAGACTAGGTGAGAATGGAGAACAGGAGGTAAAAGCCCATTCTAGAGTCTTTTATCCGCTGTGAGAAATGAGCATTTTTCAACTGTGGGAACTCAAAAAGTCTGTTAAATATTAAGATTTTTATGTAAGGATACCATTAATATCTGTTGTTATGTTGCTCATATATTGGTAATGTCTTAAGGAACATCTTTATCATTAGATTGGTTCAGTAACCTCTAATTTTGGTATTTTCTAGTGGTACATCCAGTAGTGTCTTTTCCTGTAAAATTCCTGAGTGACTTAAAAGTAGTATTATTTTTCCTAATTGATTTCTGGAGGAAATGAAATATTCCTTCTTTTCCAACTCGGAATCTGAAGTACACACTGATTAACATCAACTGACTAATCTATAATTTTATGCTATGATTATTTCTGTACTATTTTATTCTTCTTTTCACAGAAGAAAACTAATGGGCTTTTGCTCATATGTTTAGTGGAGGAAGCATTTCTGTATTCCCCTCTTAAACTTAAAATATCATAGAAGCCACCCAGAAATTTTGCAAGATCCCTCAGTGTTATTTTGCTTCGCATAGTTCTTAGTTTTTCATTAGGTAAATGGATAAAACATTTTAAAGCAATAAATTTTACCAAATTATTTTTAGCATATATTTCCAACTTTATATTACCCTTTAAAAACCAGCCTGAAAGGTAATAACCTAAATTATCTTGGTATAATGTACTATTTGGAGAGGGATGGTTAACTGTATGGGGCACGTGATGTTTACTTGAGGAATGAAAAAACCTCATTTGTTTAACTTGTTGTTGAAGGAGATTTAGTAGAGAAGCACACTGAGGCAGTGGCAGAACACTAGCGAGCTGTTAGAACACCCGAGCTGCGTCCTGCTCTACCCAGCAGTGTATCTTTGCACAAGTCACTAAAACCCCATCCTGTTTTCCTCATATGGAAATGGAACCAATAACCAGGTTTTGACTTCTCATGAGGCTGTTACAAAGATCATATGAGATAATTATGTGGAAACACACTGGAAAGCCTAAAGCCCTTTACTAATGTACTGTGTTAGCATGGAGGCTGGAGAGCAGAAATGGCCACATTTACGAATTTAAAGCAAAAAAAGAATGAGAGAACATGACACGTTCATCTTAATATAAGTAATACTTGTTTTGGAAGACTTAAGTTATTACCACTTGAAGTACAGATCCAAGGCATTTTAGAAAAATTTGTATAGAGGGTTCAAATAAAAATTACTTTAATCTTGCTAATGTTCCTTAATCCTGTCAGTACTAGAAAAATCTGTATCTTTGACTTTATAACTTTATAATTTTTCAATATTATTAAAAATTTCTTTTTACTAATATTTGAGATTCTGTTGGATATAAAATAAAATGCCTTCTACATTATTATAATTGCACAGTGTTACTCTTGGTATTTTGTGTATTAAAGCAGAATGGTGGAACTCCTTTCTTCTGGCTATTTATTTTCACGTTATCTAATACTGTCTTTCCCCCTTTTATCTAAAGCTATATCAGGTTCTTTTACAGCCTGTTTCAGAGATTACTGAGGGGTTGTTTTTATTTTCTAATGGTTTTTAATTACCGAGAATAGCTGGCTATTCCCCGGATTTTATAATTTGGGGAGGAAGAATGGTAATTACTCAATTTTAGGGTGGATTATGGTTTTATCATTCTTCAGTGTAGGCAGCCTGGAGTTTAAAGACTTTTTACAGGGAAAGGGTCAGCATAAGGTGAGAAATGTGAACGCACTCTCTTTCTGTTTAAACTGAGAATTAATATTTTCAACAGATCTCCTGTAAGCAGCTTACAAATTCGCTATGATCAACCAGTCAACAGCAGTTTGGAAAATCTGCCTCCAGTAGCAGCCAGCATAGAACAGCTTTTGGAGAGGCAGTGGAGTGAAGGACAGCAGTTTTTATTAGAACAGGGTACTCCCAGTGACAGTAAGTATTCTTTTCATGTTTTTAAAAGATGGATGGACAGACAGATGGATAGATGGAGCTGTCACATTTCATCAGTAGTAGTTGATGAGGAATTATGAGATGTGTTTTATATAATATGGCAAGAAAGTGTACTGTAGTGTTTTAATAGAACAGATTCTACAATTTTACCACTGGTCTTATATTTACCTGTTACTAACGCTAGGATCTTGGGCAGGTTTCCTAATGTGTAAGTTATCTCCCATTTGTAGAGTGGGAATAATAATATACCTATATCACAGTGTTGTTTGGGGTATTAAATGGGCATAATACCCACTTAATATTATATTTTATTTTATTTTAAAAAATAATATTTTGGGGCATAAAAACTGTGAAGAGCACTGCCTAGCTCACAGTAAGCACTTATCTGTTCAGTGGTTATTCTTACTGTTGTGAATTATTTTAATATTGGTACTTTGTTCTTATGAATTTTTAAACTTTTTTAAAAAATTATTTATTGGGACGCCTGGGTGGCTCAGTTGGTTGGACAACTGCCTTCGGCTCAGGTCATGATCCCAGAGTCCCGGGATCGAGTCCCGCATCCGGCTCCCAGCTCCAAGGGGAGTCTGCTTCTCTCTCTGACCTTCTCCTCTCTCATGTTCTCTCTCACTGTGTCTCTCTCAAATAAATAAAATCTTTAAAAAAAAAAAAAATTATTTATTTATTTTAAAGATTTATTTGTTTATTTGACAGACAGGAATCACAAGGAGGCAGAGAGGCAGGCAGAGAGAGAGGAGGAAGCAGGCTCCCCGCTGAGCAGAGAGCCTGACGCGGGACTCTATCCCAGGACCCTGGGATCACGACCCGAGCCGAAGGCAGAGGCTTTAACCCACTGATCCACCCAGCGCCCCTATTTATTTATTTATTTGACAGAGAGAGACAGAGAGGGAACACAAGCAGGGGAGTGTGAGAGGGATAAGCAGGAATCCCCCTGAACATGGAGCCCAATGTGGGGCTTGATCCCAGGACCCCAGGATCAGACCTGAGCCAAAGGCAGAAGCCTAACAATAGCCACCCAGGCGCCTGCCCCTGTTCTTACCAATTTTTAAATTTTACTAAAATACACGAGTCATATCTTCTCTTAGCTTAATTGAAGAAAACTTGATTACCTTTGGAGAATTCATTTTAAAAAATGCATTTAGTCAGGAGCGCCTGGGTGGCTCACTTGGTTGAGTGTCCTGCTCTTGGTTTCAGGTTAGGTCATGATCCTCAGGGTCATGATGTCAGGGTTGAGAGGTCAAGCAAGCCCTATGTCAGACTCCTCGCTCAGTGGTGATTCTGCTTGAGATTCTTTCTCCCTCTCCCTCTGCTACTTCTCCGTGCACACAGAAATAGTTTTGAAAAAGTAAAAATAAAAACGCATATAGTCAAGTATGCTAACCGTCTTCTTAATTTTTTAATTTAGATGAAAAAGAGTAAGAATTGCTAAATTTATATATATTTTGTATATATATATATATTTTTTTGTTTTATATACATATTTATGTGTTTTATGTACATATTTAGTATTTTTCAATGTTAAGTATTAGGATGATGGTTGAAAAATGCCAAAAAGAGCAAAGTTACTCTGAGTGGCAGTGAGCTTGGGAAGTGGCCTCATGTTAAAGGATATATGTTTTTTGGGGGGAAAAATACGTAGTTTTTATCATTTTGGGATATAGGCTTTTATTGCTTTATTGTATCAAAACAAAAATTTATGTTAGTAGACAAGTGCTGTAAATTGGTATTTTAGGGTTTTTTTGTGTGTTTTGTTTTGTTTTATGAATGGTGCCTTGCCGGAAAAATGCTAATTGTGAGGAAATTCATGCCAGGATAATCCTTTAAACATGATGGCTGGAGGACAGGTTTAGCTTCATCTTATTGCATCTCATTTGGGTACACTGAGGGTTTCTGTGTAGCATCTTGAAGAGGAGGGGATAAAAGTTAAATCCTTGGGAAATGACCATATATGTCTGTACCATCTCCCTTGTGTCTTTTGAAGGCCCTGAGGGCATGTTAAACAAATACAACTTTTTAATATGTGTACGTAGAACTTTTAAAGTGTCCATCACCCTGGCAGAACTACTCAGTGTTGTCAGTTGAGAAGTCCCGAGTTGTAAAAGGAATTGAAACTGTATTTGAGGTGATGAGGCAGGACAGAAACTGCCTGGTTACAGACGATCGTTTCTCTGGAGCCCGGCGTGGGGGCTGTGGTGCGCGGACACTGCTCCCTGCTGGGCGATGTGCGGATCCGCAGGCTGGGCGGCGGCGGGGCGGCGGGGCTGGGCGGCGGGGCTGGGCGGCCTCTAGCCCCGCTATGGAGGCGCGCTTAGCTTGACCGGGCAGCACAGAATAACTCTTTATTGTGGGGAAGGATATTGGTATGACTTTAAACATGATTTTAACGAAAACTGATGGCAGGCATTTTGAATTTTTAATTAGGTATTGGGTTTTTATTTTGGTGAAAATAAAATATCCTCAGTTTTCTTTGAGAATGAAAACTACCTAGACCAGATGGGTGGGTTTTTTGATATGTGGCCACGAAGTTTCCAGAAGGTACATCTAGGACCAGTATCCCTTAATGCTTATATATACATATAGTTTGGTATATTTGTATCTACATATAGATTTAGAAACTAAACCTAGTGATTTGAAAATGCTTTACAGATTTTCTACTCCTGTTTTAACTTCTTTTTAAAGTACTGATACTTAGGTCTGTAAAATATGCAGTCCTGTGTGGGAACTTGTCTTTATTAAAACCATGCAAATGTTTGCTAGTTTTGGGAATGCTGAAGTCATTACACCAACTTCAAGTTGAAAATCGGAGATTGGAAGAGCAGATTAAAAACTTGACAGCCAAAAAGGAACGTCTTCAGTTATTGAATGCACAGCTCTCAGTGCCTTTTCCAACAATAACAACAAATCCTAGTCCGTCTCATCAAATGCATGCATTTTCAGCACAGAATGGTAAGTATGAAAGTATTTATTGCATATCTAATGAAAGTAGGATAGACTTTTAGGATCTTTCTCATAATAAGTGAATAATAACTAGTTATCAGTTATATGAAGATGTAGAAAAGGAATGATAGGTTATTTTCAAAGAACATGAAGGATCTGTCAAGTGATCAACTTGAATTTGCTCTAACTTGTTTAGCACATAATTTAACTATAATAGTTATTTAAATGTATAATGATCTTTTTATTGATTTAAAGCCATAGTATTCAATAGAGTTATAGATTTTTTCCCTTTAAACTGGTATTAGGTCTAGCAAGACTTAATATTTAAGTGTTTTTAATGTGGGCTTCAGGATAAGCTTTTAGATAAAGCCTTTAATCTTACACAAAATGTAATGTAACAGGGTAAATAGGTTTCTTTTTGTCTTTTATTATTCTAGCTCCTACCACTGATTCCTTGAACAGCAGTAAGAGCCCTCATCTAGGAAACAGCTTTTTACCTGATAATTCTCTTCCTGTGTTAAATCAGGTAATTTTGGTGTGGTTAGTTTCATTTCTGCGTTGTTGGTTTTTTTTTTTAACAAACAGTAGTATACCACATTAAATGGTTTAAGATGATTTTAAACAGTTTTGCTGTGTTCTGACTTAAGTTTCTGTTCTTTCTTACATTAGGACTTAACCTCCAGTGGACAAAGCACCAGCAGCTCTTCTGCTCTTTCTACTCCCCCTCCTGCTGGGCAGAGTCCAGCGCAGCAGGGCTCGGGTGTTAGTGGAGTGCAGCAGGTCAATGGTGTGACGGTGGGGGCACTGGCTAGTGGAATGCAGACTGTAACATCCACCATTCCTGCAGTGCCTGCAGTGGGTGGAATAATTGGAGCTTTGCCAGGTAACCAACTGGCAATTAATGGCATTGTAGGAGCTTTAAATGGGGTTATTCAGACCCCTGTCACAATATCCCAGAACCCTACCCCCCTCACCCATACAACTGTACCACCTAATGCAACACATCCAATGCCAGCTACACTGACGAACAGGTAAGAAACTCACTTAATCTATTTTGGGTTCTTGAGTGCAACAGAGTACCAGTATTGTCCATGCTTTCAGATTGGGATTTTTTAATGTGCTTCCTGTAGATGTAATCAACAAGAAATGAAAACTAGCAAACTTTTAGATTAAGTGTATTACTTTGAGAGCCATTTATGTTGGAAATTTAACTAATTCAAATTAAAACAAAGTTAAATCACTTTCAGTAATAAAGCATTAAATGTACTCTGTTCTAAAAATTTCATTCTTGATCTGTGTTACCTCCCCTTGTATATTGTCTTCATGTATCCTACATTTTGAAGAAAAAGAATATTGTAATGAAGATCACATATGAGTGAATATTGATTTCTTAGAATTCAGCTATGCAGTTCTAATTTTATAATTAAAGATTTTGATATAGGAATCAGTGCCTATATCAAATGATCTTGAATTTCCTGTGAGTGAAACTGTTTTCATGGTATTGGACTTTCATTTGACTGTTTGTTCAAAATAAGGGGATTAAAGCCATGTTGTTACTGGACATACATTTGAGGAATAAATTGTTTTAAATGGATTTGCAATGGATACGAGTAAACTATTTTTCTGGCTCCCTTTTCTTTGGTGTTTAATTTTACTCTCCATTGGGACCATTAAAAAAAGGTTAGGTCAAGTCAATTAGTAGTTGGGATTTTTCTTTGTTTTACATACATGTTATTTAGTGTGGGTTAAATTACCCTTGAATAATAAAAAATTATGTGCGTGTTATAAACACATTTAAATTTCTATTCCATAAAGTACTGAGTGCCTTCTTGCTGTATAATAAAAAGGAAAACAAAACATTTCTTGACAATGTGAATTCTTATTTACCTGTATACACAGAGAGAGAGAAAAAAAGAAATTTGTATGTGATCGTTATCAGAAAAGTATTATATTTAAAGATTTGACTTGTTAACTCATTAAACACCAAATTGAAAAGTTGTCTTTCATTTTACATTTTAAAAACATTAACAGTATATAGGAGAAAGTAAGAATTTTAATCGTTTTTCAGTGCCTCAGGACTAGGATTACTTTCTGACCAGCAAAGACAAATATTTCTTCACCAACAGCAGTTTCAGCAGTTGTTAAATTCTCAACAGCTCACGCCAGTAAGTTCTTTCTTTTGATAATATTTGATTTCTGTTAGGAGCAAGTGTTCTAAGCTGAAGTAGACATTTAACATGGGTATAGACTTACCCACTTTGTGAAATAGCATTACCGGATGCATAATAACCCCCAGAATAGTTTGTCTTGCCATTTGGTATAGTCCACGATACCTGTAGTGACATTATATTGATTGATTTACAAGTATTAGAACATGTCCTGGGGTACTCTTTATACTCCGGTAATGTGATGATGAGTTAAGACTTTGTATTTTCATGGGGTTTCATTCTGACAGTGGAGGTGGTCAATAAGCAAATATATGGTTTTGGTAGTGATGGGCACTGAGAAGAAAAATGAGGGAAGGCAAAGGGATAAAGGAACAGTGGGACGAGAGGCTAATTTTAGATAGTGGAGTCTTGCCTCTTTGAGTAGGTGACTTTTGAGCATAGACCTGAATAAAAGTTGAAGGAACATGAATTTTTTGACTCAGGGGAATGGAAGAGTAGCAGTGGAAAAGACCAGTGTTTATGTTTTGAGGACTAGAAAGACGGCTGGCATGACTGCAGAATAAGAGAGAGGCTGGTGCAGAGGAGAGAAAGTCTTGCAGAGGTGAGCCTTGTTTGGCTGTCTGTGGCAGGAAATTTAGATTTTGAGTATGATATGATGCCATTGGTGATTTTTAAAAAAAAAACTTTTGTGAAAACTTTCAAATGTATCAAAACAGTATATAGTATATTATTTTAAATAATTATCTCAACTTTAAAAATCTTGTTTCATATATCCTCACTTTTTCTTTCAGGATTATTTTAAAGAATTAATTGGAAGATTTAAACAGAATAGTGACATATAACAATTCCCATTTTTTAAAGATTAGTAGTCGTTGTGCGGAAAATTGTATGTGTTGGGAGGGGAGATAGTTGCAAAAGGAGAAGTAGGGAAGCTATTGGAGTAGTCCAGGTAGGAGATGTGGTTTCTAAAATAGGATAAATGGGGCGGAGTGGGGGGACCATCTGGGATTGTGTATTTTGAAGATAAAACCAACAAGACTTGTTTGTCAGACATTCAAGGTAAGGAAGAGTTCTAAACAATGGGATGTTGCAGTTTACTGAGATTTGGAAGACCTAGAGGAACAGCTGGTTTTGGAGAGAAAGCACAAGTTCTGATACAGACATACTAAGTTGGAGATGTCTATTTAGGTGTTTAAGTAGGATGTGGACTGGACAGCTGTGTGAGTCTGTGGAGTCCAGGGAAAGGATGCAGTTAGAAATAACAAATTTGGGGGCATTGCTGCATATATGATACTTAGATTTACAAGATTTTATGAGACCCGTAGGGAATGAGGACTGATATCTGAGGATTGAGATAGCCCTGGCTATCCTGGAAGAGGAGCATAATCTAGTAAAGGATGTGGGGAAAAAGTGACCAGCGAGTTAAGAGAACTGAAAAGTGGTGTCCTTGGGTCCGCGTGAAGAAGATGTATCAACGAAGGAAGGACTTGGCTGTGTAAAAATACTTCGGGGAGGACAAGTAAATTGACTGTTGGATTTGGCTGCCTGGAGGTTTTGACAATTGTGGTGAGAAGTAAAAACCACCTCAAATGGTTCCAAAGAAAATGGCAGGAGGGGAAGTGAAGGTGGAGTATTGGCAGCTCCAGACACTTCACTCTAAAAAAGCAGAGAAATGAGCAGCTAATGGAAGAAGGACATGGTCTGAGGGGGAGGTTTCTTGTTCATTTTGAATATGACAGTACATGTATATGTTGATGGGAACAGGGGAGAGGAAGGAAAGCAGAGCAGCCAAGTACTTCATAGGGGACGGAAAGGAAGGGGAGTGGAGAGCAGCATTCTACTGTATGAAGAGGGCAGGCAGAGCAGCTGTCAGAGGGCTTTTATGACAGGAGGTTGAGGAAACCCACTGTTAAGGTTTTTAATTTTCAAAATTACATTAAAGGTATCAGAGGTGCCTGCGTGGCTCAGTTAGTTAAGCATCTGCCTTCGGCTTAGATTATGATCCCAGGGTCCTGAGATCGAGGCCCATGTTTCTGCTCAGTTGGGAGTCTACTTTCCCTCTCCTGTCCCTCCCCTGCTTGTGCTCTCTCTCAAATAATAAATAAAATCTTAAAAAAAAAAAAAAAGAATTAAAGTATCAGCTGGGGGAAATAAAGATATTGGTGGTCAGAGGAGAGAAGCAAATGTGGAATAGGTATCTTGGAAGAGAGGACGAATTGACTAAGTGTGTGGTGGGGGAGGGGCGCCTGGCTGGCTCATTTGGTAGAGTGTGCACCTCTTGGGGTTGTAAGTTCAGGCCCCATGTTGGGCATAGAGATTTACTTAAAAATAAAATATTTAAAAAAATATTCAAAGTGTGTGGCTCACATGCAGAGATATTCTGGCCCGCGTTGTGTGGTCATAAACTTAAAGCCAGACGGGTTGCTGTATTTGCGCAACTATCTCTAGCTCCATTTCCCTAGCGTACTTCACTGAGTTAGACTGTTCAGAGAATGCACTATTTAATTAGCTCAGAGTTTCAGCCTTTGTTTGTAATTTCTTTCTAAGTATCTGCTCAGGGTGCCTGGCTGGCTTAGTCAGTAGAGTGTGGGACTCCTGCTCTTTTGTGAGGTGAAGCCCCATTTTGGGTGCGGAGATTACTTAAAAAAATCTTTAGGGCACCTGGGTGGCTCATTTGGTTAAGGCTCTGCCTTCAGCTCAGATCATGATCCTGGGATCCTGGGATTGAGTCCCGCATTGGGCTCCCTGCTCAGTGGGAACCTGCTTCCCCCCCCACCCCCGTATCACTTCCCCCTGCTCTCTCTCATTCTCTCTGTAGGTCTCTCCCTCAGTCTCTCTCAATAAATGAATGAATGAATGAATGATCTTTTAAAAAATTCAAAAAATTGTTATAAATAAGTAAAATATTTCTTCCCATTTTGTTTTACTTTAGTCAAAAATATATTGAAAATACTTGTTTTGATCGTGGATCATCGTTTTCACTGTTACTGTTCTTACAGTGGTAAAAAGATAGCTTGTATATAAATTCTTTAATGCTTGCACTAAAATGTGATCTTGTTTTCTTATCTCTCATCTTAATATGAAATACTAAAATATGGTTTATTTGGGGTCCTTCCTCTTAAACAAGATTATTATTAGTAATAGTACATATAGATGACTCATTTCTTTTCTTTTCTTTTCTTTTTTTTTTTTAGAGGTTTTATTTATTTGACACAGAGATAGAGAGTACAAGTAGGCAGAGCAGCAGGCTGAGGGAGAGGGAGAAGCAGGCTCTCCGCTGAGCAGGGAGCCCAACATGGGGCTCTATCCCAGGACCCTAGGGATCATGACCTGAGCCGAAGGCAGCTGTTTAATTGACTGAGCCACTCCAGCACCCCAGACATCTCATTTCTAGAACATGATTCGTTAAGGAGGTTTTAGCACACACATTGTTGCTCAGAGACAAGAACTGAAGTGGTTTAAATTCTATCTTTCTTTTGTCAGCCAAGATTGTGGGGTGAAGTTTGTTTGTTTACAAGCGGCACATTTTCTTCTGAGGCATCCTGACTTCTCCCATCTTAAGAAAAATTCATGCTTGACCCTCCTCCCCCCACCAATTGCTGCCCTGTTTTTCTGCTTGCTGTCTCCTCCCAGATGGCCTTCGTTCTGCTAACCAGTCAGTGGGCAGTTGTCCTTCTTCCTTGATCTGGCAACAACATTTGACAGAGTTGATCACTCCTTCCTCCTTGAAACACTTTCTTCCCTTACCCTTCAGGAGCCCCGGTTACGGCCGTGTTATTCCTGCCCAACCATTTCATTCCTCTCTTCACCGCAGCCTCTCACTTTCAGAGTAACCGAGAATTTCAACGATCTCCTCCATTCATAGAGCTTCAAATGCCGTTCTCCAGTCCAGTATTAAATATGTGCAGATGTTACATCTTCAGGCCAGGTCCCTTTCTGGAATTTCAAACTTCTGTATCCAACTGCTTTCTTGATATCTCCACTAGGGTGTTTTGAAATAGACATTTCAAGCATAGTGTGTCCAAAACTGAACTGCTGATCTGTCACAAACCTGCTCCACACAGTTTTGCCTACCTCAGCCAAAGGGAACACCGATTTGTAGTTGTTCAAGCCCAAAACCTCGCAATCATACTTCACTCTCATCTGATGCTTTCCATTGAATCCATCAAGTCCTGAGTCAGATTGTGTCACACCTTGGCTTAAAACCTTCCCCTTCTTTGCTGTATCACTTTGAGTAAAAGCCAGAGTGTTCTTGGCCCACCACCATGAGGCCCACATTCTCTCCTTGTCTCCTCCTCGTTCAGTTGTCCTCAGCCTGCCCCTGGTCTCCTTGCTAGTCCTCAGTCACACAGGGATATGCTCCCACATAGCCCCTTAGCCCCGGATGTTTCCTTCTTCCTAGAAATCCCCCCCCCCCACTTTCTCCATATCCACATAGTGAATTCCCTCCTTGCCTCCAACTCTTTGTCCAGTTGAGAACCACCCTGACCTATCTGAGATTTCTACCCCCCCAATATTGTCTCCCACACGTTCCTGTTTACCCTGGTCCTTACCAATAATCATATCTTAATATTTTGTTGGTCTCTCTCTCCGCCTCAGGCTGAGCCCACAGAAGGGCAGAGATTTTCCCCCCGCTGATATGTCTCAGGACAGTGCCTGGCACATAGTAAACACTCAAGAAATCACATGCATGCTTGCTGCAAAAAATGATCTCATAACTATACCAAGGGCGTACTCTCTGTTGGCATGAATGAGAACTTTAAAAGTTACTTTTTTGTTCCCAGAATTGGGAATGAGAATGGCACATATTCTAAAGTCAGATCCAGATAACTTAATGACTTCCAAGTTGCTGTTGCCCTTAATTATCATGGACAACCTAATTTGATTAGGTCTCCTGTATTTGTTTGCCCTGTTTTGAAAAGAAGCCATTCACTAGTAATACTGACACTTTATAATAGATGGTTATAGTATATTTTTCCAGATAAGATACTATTTTCTTTCTTAGTGTATATGTGACTTATATTTAAATATCTCCTATTAAAGTAAAGAAGAAAATAGAAAAGTCAGGCTTTACTGACTGCTGAATTCTGGGACTGGGAGCTCATCTTCTCCCACATGTTCTCGACCTCAGGAGCAGCATCAGGCCCTCCTGTACCAGTTAATGCAGCAGCACCACCACCAGCAGCACCACCCGCCGGAACTGCAGCAGCTCCAGATCCCCGGGCCCACGCAGATCCCCATCAACAACCTGCTGGCAGGAGCTCAGGCGCCGCCCCTCCACCCAGCCACCACCAACCCATTTCTTACCATCCACGGCGACAATGCCAGTCAGAAAGTAACAGTAAGTGTCTTTGCTCTGTCTTACCTAGTGAAATCATAAAAAGAAATTTACTGAGGAATCAGAGATGACTGTCTCTTTAGCTTTTCTCTCTTATTTAAAAAAAGTATATTATTCCCCTGATAACTTCTTCTTAAAACCAGTTGCTTCAGCAGCTGGATATTGTAAACATGAAGGATCCAAGCCAATTTATACAGCCCCTGAAGTACATTAGTTTAAATTTGTGCATATGGTTTGAAGTACGTGTTATAATTTACCGAATTGGAAATGAAAATGTGTATTTTAGTTATAGTAAGGGGTATGGGACAGTCCATTCAAAAGATAGTAGTTGGTGCTTTTTGATGAACTTTGGTTCCATTAATTTGTTTAATTATAGATTCAATCTAGATAATTTTGGAATATTTTTATTATTTTGCTTTAAAGTACTTTATAAAACTGAATTATGCTTATAATAAAATTAATATATAAATTTTTAGGGCACTCCAGTTACTTTGCCGAATTAATTTTAAAAAGAAACTAAATCATAATGACATAATTATTATTACAGAAATATTACACAATTACATAAATACATAATTACATAATTGTAATGGATTAAATTATTAATTTCATTAAAGTGATAGCCTCTTAGCCTTTCAATATACCAGTTAAGATACATTAAAAATGGATTCAGGAACAGTGTATTATACATATAGTAGCACACATTTTAAGGCTGTTTCTTTCTATTAATTATCCCCTTCAATTAGCTCTTCTTTACTGGAGTATAAGTATTTCCCCTAAATTCGAGTTCAGGGCAGAGCCCTCTCAGAGGAAGGATATTGGGATATAGAATGGAGACTGGATGTCCAGAAAAGGAAGAAGGGAAAGAATGAGGGGGCAGACTTGGCAAATCACAGTGTGAAAAGTCACAATGTTTGCTATTTCCCATTACTTTAAAAGCTTGCTGTTTACTGCGCTGTGAGTCTTCAGAAACTTGAGTTTGTACTGAGAAACAAGTTGGTTCAAAATGCAGGATTAATTGGTTTTCGTTAACTCTTCAATGCTTTGTTTGCCCCCTGCCTCTGATTGTGAGTACTACCATCACTGTCATAAAGCTAGTCACCTCCCCAGTGTTGTACAGATGTGGGAAATCTCTGTGAATCTGTATTAATTTAGGGACTTTTTATACTGTTTTTTTCTTGCATTAAAAAGCAAACTACAGGCATACCTTGGAGATAGTGCAGATTCAGGTCCACACTACTGCAGTAAAGCAAATACTATAATAAAGTGAGTCAGATTAATGTTTTTTTTTCCCAGTGTATATAAAAATTATGTTTACATTATACTGAAGGTAGTCTGTCAAGTGTGCAATAGTGTAATAGCTAAAAA
Organism: Mustela lutreola; assembly: GCF_030435805.1. Classification (NCBI taxonomy): domain Eukaryota; kingdom Metazoa; phylum Chordata; class Mammalia; order Carnivora; family Mustelidae; genus Mustela; species Mustela lutreola. The sequence continues at coordinate 19,472,008 of NC_081297.1, read as the reverse complement.
AATACCAAAGCACATACCTTAATTTAAAAATACTTTTTATTGCTAAAAAAAAAAAGTGCGCTGACCATCTTCTGAGCATTCAGAGAGTTGTAATCACTGATCACAGATCCCTGTAACAAATATAATAATGAAAGAGTTTGAAATAGTGTAAGAATGACTTAGTGTGCCTGGATGGCTCAGTGGGTTAAGCCTCTGCCTTAGGCTCAGGTCATGATCTCAGGGTCCTGGGATCAAGCCTTGCATTGGGCTCTCTGCTCAGCAGGGAACCTGCTTCCCCTTCTCTCTCTGCCTGTTGCTCTGCCTACTTGTGATCTCTCTCTCTGTCAAATAAGTAAATAAATAAATCTTGGGAAAAAAAAATAACGTGACACAGAGATACAAATTGATCAAATGCTATTGGAAAGGTAGTACCAGTAGACTTGCTTGACACAAGGTTGCCACCAACCTTCAGTTTGGGGGAAAATTCAGTGGAGTGATCCACAATAAAATGAGGTGTGCCTATATTTACAAGCTCCCTTTTCCTGATTGATACAGGATGGAATGTGTTTTTTAATGGAAAACTATAATAATAAATAAGAACAAAATGAGCAGTATTAAGTACCTAATGGGAGAAAAGCAAGACTGGGAAATTATATTTATGTGTACCCCATCATGTGCTAGGCGTCTTTGTTAGATTACAATAGTATATGTGATTTCAGTCTCGAGGGACTTTATTTTTATAGATTAGTAAAAGGAGACTCAAAGAGGTTAAAGCTTAAGAGACAAATGGCACATGTGGGATCAGAACCCATGACTTTGTTAGTCCATAAAAAATTCATTTTCTCCAATACCATGTTACTGCTTTTGTGGAGAAGTCAATTTGGGGGATGATTTCTCCATCCGTTCTCCGAGTTCTGTCCTTCAGATGGCCCTTCTGTCTTTGTAACTGCTGAGGTTAATAGAAAGCAGATAATAATGTTTACCAGTAAACTCATGTCTTTCCTATTGTGCTGAAAAGCAGTTGTGCCAACTTGTAGAAAAAAATGAAGTCACTATATATACCATCTTATTTCTATTATAATTCCAGTTTAAGAGACGAGTACCACAAGCATGGGCCATGTGTTCATTTACATAATGCCTTTGATTTTGTTTAACTGCAGAGACTTAGTGATAAAACTGGGCCTGTCACTCAAGAGAAAAGTTGACACTTGAGAAACCTCTAGATCGCCTCTCCTGCTGCTCTAGCACTTCCTCTGGCTGCCATTGCAGCCCTCCTACACCTATGAAGAAATGCGACAAGAAATGAACTGCACAACAAAGGATTAATTGCCGCAAGGACTTTCTTGTAAGGCTTTGATTAATTTTCTTGTTGCTTTGTTGCACTGAAATGGAATTCCCATATATCCCCCATCCCTCAACCCAGATTTTTTTGAACTTTGAAAAAAAAATTTAATAACTAACTTTTGTCAATGAAATAATTACATGCAATGAGTTTATCAACCTAAGAGGAATTTAATGTAGTTGGTGCACAACTAATTTTGTTATAAATTGGAGAGATGAACAGCAAAACTAAAGAGTTGTTCCATTTATAAACTTTGATTTTGTTGTACCAGTTAGAATATGAAATACAGTCTTTTGTTTGGGTTACAGTATGCTCGCTCTGTGAGTCAGATCTTAAGACAAATTTTAAGGAACTGTCCAATATCTTCTATTGGAGTTTTATTGGTTAAGTATTGCAAATTAATAGGTCATCAACTGGGACTTGGCAATCTTTGTTATAAAAATTTTCTTTATAATGGGATTTGGCCAATTTTGGTAATCAAGTTAGGATGATAACGTCTGCTTCTGCTAAAGGTAATTTTCTTTTGCTAAATACTTTTTTTTTTTTTTTTTAAATATAAAGTGCTAAGACCTACTCATATTTTAAAGTAACTACTCATATTTTGAGTTAAGTGAGTTCTAAGGCTGCTGGGGGAACCAGATCAATTCAAAGCGAAAGATTTCTTTCAGAAAGAGGGGCCACTCTGGAAACTGCTGGTCGGGTTTGGCCTGAATCAAGTGCCTGTTAGTACCTCCGTTGTGTTGAAATGGCTCTAGACAGCTGAGCTTGCACTACCGTCAGTCCTTGTGAGTAGTAGGGATAGTCAGTGTTGCACCAGCAGCCTTCCCCATGGTTCTGCCTTTATTAAAAACTTTCTATGCCACTGTAGATAGCTCAGGCAAAACTATTACCTGGGTATTTATCCACTAATGAGTCACAAGAAAAATGAGTGGATTTGGTAAGAATTTTTTTTTTTTTTAATTTAAACAACTTTTCATTTACTGACAGTGATTTCAAACAAACAAGCAAAACAAGTACAGTTCCTGAAACAGGTGAAATTTGTATTTACAGTCCTTATACTTTGGTAGCTACACTCCTGGCGTGACAGTATGGCAGAGTATAAATTGAACAATTGGGGATGTAATCATTGAACTGTTCTTAAATGTGTGAATTATTAGTGGAAAAGACCCAGCTGTAATTAGACCTCCACTGTGTACTTAGCTGGAAGAACATGTTAATTCTGCAATATGTCTCTTGGTTAAACATTGCACAGTTCTTACCTCATTTCTGTAAATAAGGTTTTGTGAATCTGTTTTGTATTGTGAAAAATTCATAAGATAACATTGATATTTTGATTTGTAATATTTCTAATTGGTAGATTTAATTGAAAAGTAAAATTAATTTATTTTTATATGTTCAGGGGAATTTTAAAGAAAGTCAAATCTTTTGTAGATAATTAAAAAAATCGGTGTGGTTTATTTTACTTATTTAACCCACTGGTTGTTATTCTGTAACAATTTGTATAAATGGTAAATTTTGAATGTGTTGTTATTTTACCTAGATGTAAAATTCCACATGTATTAAAGAAAATGTACAAAGTTTTTGTTAATAAAATTTAATAATGTTTATAACTCTGTGCCATTCCTTTTTCCAGTTTTATTAAGATAAAATTGGTATACAGTAAGCTTAAGGTATACAATATAATGATTTGTCTTATTTTTATTATGAAATGATCATGACAGTAAGTTTAATTAACCTCCATCATCTTGTGCAGATACATAAACAGGAGAATGAAGAAAAAGTTTTTTCCTTTGTGATGAGAACTCTTAGTATTTATTCTTTTAACAACTTTCAAATTATCATAGAAGCAGTGTTAACTGTCTTCATGTTGTACATTACATCCTAGTACTGATTTAATTTTTAATTGGACATTTTTACCTTTTGACCACATTCATCCAGTTCTCTCTCATCCTAGCCCCCACCCTCTGGTAACTGCAAATCTGATCTTTATGAGTTAGTTTTCCTTATCTCTCTCTCACTTTCTCTCTTATTTAATAGATTGCACATATGCGATCATGCAGTGTCTGTCTATCTCTGTCTAACTTATTTCACTTAGCACAGTGCCCTCAAACAGCAGGATTTCCTTGTTGCCGCAAACAGCAGGATTTCCTTCTTCTTTATGGTTGAGTACTGTTCCATGTTATACATATGTAATATATATATATATCATATGCCATATGTGGAGTGTGTATGTGTGTGTGTGTGTGTGTGTGTGTGTGTGAACACCACAACCTCTTTATACGTTCATGTATTAGTGGACATTCAGGTTGTTTCCATGTCGTGGCTATTGTGAATAATGCTGCAGGGAACATGGGAACATTGTCTCTCTGACAATGTTTTTATTTCCTTCAGATACGTTACCAAAGGTAGGAATGCTGGATCATAGAGTACTTCTATTTTTAACTTTCTGAGGAGCCTCCGTGCTGTTTTCCACAGTGGCTGTACCTGTTTGCATTCCCACCAACAGTGCACGAGCGTTTCCTTTTCTCCATTTTCTCACCAGCATATTATCTCTTGTCTTAATAATGGCCTTTCTAACGTGTGAGGTGATACTTCACTGTGGTTTTCTTTTGCATTTGATGATTAGTGATGTTGAGCACCTTTTCATGTACCTTTTGGTCATGTGTATCTTCTTGGGAAAAAACGTCTATTTTGGGTCCTTGGCCCATCTTTTAATTGGATTATTTGGGGGGGGGTGTGCGTGCGCGTGCGTGGGGGTGTGCGTGTGCTTGCACTCTCGAGTGGTATGAGTTCTTTATATACTTTGGATATTAATACCTTACCTGATAAATGGTTTGCAAATAATTTTTCCCATTCCATAAGTTGTCTTTTCATTTTACTGATGGGTTCTTTTGCTGTGCAGAAAGTTTTTATTTTGATATAGTCTCACTTTTTAAAAATTTTGTTGCTTGTACTTGCTTTGGGTTTCATACCCAAAGAAATTGTTGCCAAGACCCGTGTCAGGGTTTGTTTTTTGTTTTTTTTCCCCCATGTTTTCTTTTAGGAGTTTTACAGTTTCTGGTCATACATTTAATTTCATTAGTTCAAGTGATTTTTTTTTGTGAGTTGTGCTAAGATAGGCATTCAGTTTCACCATTTTACACATGAATGTCCAATTTCCCTAATACCATTATTGAAGAAACTGTCTTTTCTTCATTGAGTATTCTTGGCTCCTCTGTGAAATACTAGTTGACTGTATATGTTTGGTTTTATTTCTGGGCTGTTTTTTTTTTTTTTTTTTAATCTCTGTGACATTGGTCTCCGTATCCATTTTTAGGCCATCCATGCTGTTTTGATGATCATATGGTTAAATGATATAGCTTGATATCAGGAAGTATGATGCTTCCCACTTTGTTCTTTGTCAAGATTGCTTTGACTATTCAGGGTCCTTTATGGTTAAATACGGATTTTAGAATTTTCTTTTCTACTTCTATAAAAATGCCATTGGAATTTTGATATGGATCATACTGAATCTGTATGTGGTTTTGGTTATATGGACATTTTAACAATATTCTTCTAATCTATGAATTGTTCTTTCCATTTATTTTGTCTTCTTTCTTTCATCAGTGTCTTGTAGTTTACAGTATAGAGAACTTTTATTTCTTTTGTTAAATTTATGCTTAAGTATTTACGCATAAATACTTAAGTTTTTGATGCTGTTGTCAATAGGATCATTTTATTTATTTCTTTTTCAGATAATTCGTTGTTAGTGCATAGAAATGCTACTGATTTTTTTTTTTTTTTTTTTTTAAGTGAGAGAGTATGTGTGCGTGTGAGTTGCAGGGGAGGGGCAGAGGGAGAGAGAGAATCTTAAACAGGCTTCTTGCCCAGCGTGGAGCCTCACTCATGTGGGCCTCAGTCTCATGACCTGAGCTGAAATCGAGTCAGACGCTTAACCGACTGAGCCATCCAGGCACCCTGAAATGCTACTGTTTTTTGTGTGTTAATTTTGTATCCTGTAACTTCACTGAATTCATTGACTGGATCTAATAGTTTTTGGTGCAGTCTAGGATGCTCAATACTATGTTGAACAGGAGTGGTGAGAGTGGGCATCTTTGTCCTGTTCCTATTCTTAGAAGAAAAGCTTTCAACTTGTTGCCATTGCATCTGATTTTAGCTATGGACTTGTCATTTATGGCCTTTATTAAGTTGAGATACATTTCTTCTATACAGAATTAGTTGAGTTTTTATCACAAATGGATGTTAAATTTTGCTACTTTTTCTGACTCATATAACCTTGAGAGTGGTATATGATTTTTTTTTCATTCTATTAATGTGATGTATCACATTGACTGATGTATAATATATGTCGAACCATCCTAGGTATAAAACCCACTGGATCATAATGAATTTCTTCTTCTTTTTTTTTTTTTATGGTGAATGATGTGTTGAATTAGGTTTGCTAGTATTTCTAGTATTTGCATCTATATTCATCAGGGATATTGCAGTTTTTTGTTTATTTGTGTGTTTTCCTGTAGTGTTCTTTCTGGCTTTGGTAGCAGGGTGATGCTGGTCTCATAAAATGAATTTGAGAGCACTCCTTCCCCCCTTTTTGGGAAAGAGTTTGAGAAGGATTGTTGTTGTTGTTGTTTTAAGATTTTATTTATTTGACAGAGAGATCATAAGTAGGCAGAGCAACAGGCAGAGAAAGAGGAGGAAGCAGGCTCCCTGCTGAGCAGAGAGAGCCCAGTGCAGCACTCAATCCCAGGACCTGAGATCATGGCCCTAACTGAGGAAAGAGGCTTAACCCACTGAGCCACCCAAGCACCCCAATTCTTTTAAATACTTGGTAAAATTCACTAGTGAAGCCAACTGGTCCTGGACTTTTCTTTGTTTTGAGATCTTTGATAAGTGAGTCAATCTTACCAGTGATTGGGCTGTTTTTTATTTCTTTTTGATTCGGTCTTGGTAGATTTTATGTTTCTGGGAATTTTTCCATTTTTTCTAGGTTGTCCAGTTTGTGGCATCATAATAGCTTCTTACAGCTCTTTGATTTCTGTGGTGTCAGTTGTAATGTCTTTTTCATAATTGTGTTGAATTGGGTCTCCTCTCTTTTTTTCTTGGTTAATCTAGCTAAGTTTGTGAGTTTTGTTTATCTTTTCAAAGAACCATCTTGCAGTTTTGTTCATTTTTTCCCGTTGCTTTCCTGTTCTCTGTTTCATTTATTTCTGTGCTAATCTTTATTATTTCCTTCCTTCTGCTAAATTTGGGCTCTGTTCTTTTTCTAGTTCCTTAAGGCATAGAGTGAGGGTGTTTATTTGAGATCTCTGTTTCTAATGTAAGTATTTACTGCTGTTAACTTACCTCTTAGAACTGCTTTTGCTGCATCCTATAAGTTTTGGTATGTTCTATTTCCTTTTTTATTTCAAGCTGCTTTTGTCTCTCCTTTGGGGGTGTCCGTGGGTCAGTTGGTTAAGCATCTGACTCTTGATCTCAGCTCAGGTCTTGATCTTGGTTGTGAGTTCAAGCCCCATGTTGGCCCCCACACTAGGCATGGAGCCTACTTAAAAAATAAATAAATAAAAGTCATTTCTCCTTTGAATCATTGGTTATTCAGGAGAGTATTATGTAATTTCCATATATTTGTGAGTTTTCCAGTTTTTTTTTCCTGTTAATTTCTAGTTTATTCTCTAGTTGATCAGAGAATATACTTGGTATGACTTTAGTCTTCTTGAATTTGCTGAGACTTGTCTTGTGGCCCAACATATCCTATGTCCTAGGAAATGTTCCATGTGTGCCTCAGAAGCATGTATGTTCTGCTGTTGTCAGAAATTTCTTCATAGGTCTGTTAGGTCCATTTGTTCTATTATGTTGTTCAAATCTGCTGTTTTCCTTATTGATTCTTTGTCTGAATTACCATCTATGTTGACGCTGGGATAGTAAAGTCCCCAATTATTATTGTACTGCTGTTTATTTCTCCTTTTAGCTCTGTTAGCTTTTGCTTTATATATTCAGGTGCTTTGATGTTGGGTGCATAAGCATTTACAGTTATATCTGCTTGATGGATTGATTCTTTTGTCACTATTTAATGACCTTCTTTGTTTCTTTTTACCATTTTTAAGGCTTGTTTTGTCTCATAAGAGTATAGCTACTCTTGCTTTTTTTTGTTTTCGTTATTGTTTCTTGATATGCCTTTTTCCATCTCTACATTCAGTCTACATGTGTGTTTAAGGCTGAAGTAAGTCTTTTGTAAACAGCATGTAGTTGTATCTTTTTTAGTCCATTCAGCCATTCTGCTTACTTTGGAGAATTTAATCCATTTATGTTTAATCCATTTAATGTCAAAAATATGACATTATAGTTTACATATTTTTGTATATTGTATATTCAGTAACGAGCTTATTGTCACAGATACTCTTCCTGTTTGCTTTTTAACTTTTAAACTAGAGTTGTAAGTAAATTTCATACCACTGTGACCATATTATAGAACCTTTGACTATATATTAACCATTGCCAGTGAGTTTTATACTACCTTTCAATGCTTTCATGTTAACTAGTATCCTTTATTTCCACTCACGGAACTCTCTTTACTATTTGTTACAAGGCTGGTGGTACAAGTGGTGATGCATTCCCTCCACTTTTGTTTGTTGTAAAAAGTCTTTCTCCTTCATTTCTGAAGGACAGAACTTTGGACTGATGGTTCTGTTTCATTATTTTAAATATGTCACTCTATTCTCTCCTGGCCTGAAATGTTTCCTTTGAAAAATCTGTCTGTAGTCTTAAGGGGTTTCTGTAGCTTCTCTGTTATGTAACTTCTCTCTTTCTTTTTATTGCTTTCAGAATTCTTTCTTTGGGTTTGACTTCTAGTAGTTTAGTCATAATGTGTTTTGGGATAGCCCTACGCAGGTTCAACCAATTTGGCATTCTTTGGGTCTCATGGATCTGGATGTTCATTTCTCTCCCCAAGTTTGGGAAGTTCCAGCCATTAACATATGCTTTCTGTCCCTTTCTCTTCCTCTTCTCCTGGAATTCTCATAATGTGAATATTGTTGTATTCCAAAATTCCCATAGATATTCTTTACTCTTTTTCATTCTTTTTTCTTTTTCTCAGTCTGAATAATTTTTAATTTTTTTTTTATTTTTTAAAAAACATTTTATTTATTTGACAGAGACCACAAGTAGGCAGAGAGGCAGGCAGAGAGTGAGAGAGAAGCAGGCTCCCCACTGAGCAGAGAGCCTGATGCGGGACTTGATCCCCAGGAGCCTGAGATCATGACCTGAGCCAAAGGCAGCAGCTCAACCCACTGAGCCACCCAGGTGCCCTCAGTCTGAATAATTTTGAATGTCCTGTCTTCTAGGTCACTGATACTTTCTCCTGCTTTTGAAGTTCTCTGTTGAGTTCTTCCAGTCATCACGTTTTTAAGCAGGATTTGATTTTGTTTTTTAATAGTTCTATTTCTTTGTCAAACGTTTTTTAAATTAATTTTTTATTTTTTTATTAACATACAATGTATTATTAGCTCTAGGGGTACAGCTCTGTAATCGCCAGGTTTACACACTTCACAGTACTCACCATAGCACTTACATTCCCCAATGTCCATAACACCACCACCCTCTCCCTATCTTTGTCAAACTTTTTATTTTGCTCATGCATTGTTTCCCTAATATTTGGTCTTTGTGTGTTCTTGTGAGTTCACCAAAGTTTAAGTATTATTCTCAATTCTTCGACAGATCATAGATCCCTGTTTCTTTAAGGTCAGTTATTAGAGTTTTATTAGTTTTCTTTGGCAGATCATGTTGACCTGAGATTTGTGATCTTTATTCCTGACATTGGTATCTATGCATGTGAGTAAATAGTCTCCTTTTCTGGGCCTTACAGGTTCACTCAGGCAGAGACCGTTCACCAGACAGCTCACTTTAGGTTTCTGAATGTGTCTCCTGGCAAAGTCCAGCTGTAAGGCCTAATATGTGGGTCCTATTTTGGGTGACGCCATTGCCTTAGCCCTGAGGTCAGGAGTGGGGCTCCCAGGGTGCTGTAGGATGGCCTCCATTGTTGCCTGGGTTCTCCGGTCAGACTTTCTAGACAGTCAGGCCTGGGTGTTACGCTCAGTAGTAGATGGGGTAAGTCGAAGTTGGCGTCCTGGCCCAGTTTAGCAGAACAGGCCATAGGGCCTGCAGGGCTCGCTGGAGAACCTGATCAGGCAAGATCATGCGCTGAATTCTCTGGCTAGGCAGGGCTGCTGGTTTTGCTCTGCAGACCGGGAAACCACAGATGTCCTGTTGAAGGGCCACACTATAAGTAGGGATGGGGAATGTGACTTCTGTGTGCTCTGCTCCGGCTCCTTAGTTGGGTGTCTGAGGGCTGTTTTCAGCAGTGGGCGTGGCTACTAATTTCCCCACCTGGGTGGAGGGGTAGAATTGGCTCCAAGATCGCAAGACTCTTTCTGGTCTTGACTCCAGCCATCTGGTGTCCCAAGGTCTCTCGCTGAATGGGGCTTCCGGATTTGTCCTGGGGTCAATCAGGACTGCCTGGAGGGTGGAGGGTGCTTTCCCGGCTTTCTGTTAAGGTGTACTGTAGGGACTGTATTCAGTCATGGGTGGGCCTGGGCCCCGCTGGAGCCCGTGGCAGTCACGCTCCCGGGTGTCCCATTGGGCGGTCTAGTTGGAAGGTCCGGAAGCTACTCTCAGCCCTAGGCGGGGCTAAGCTCTCCTGCCTGGGCGGAGCCAGGTCTTGACTCAAGCCAATCTCCTCCCCAGGTACCACTTTTGGGGGATGATCAGCTGTGCCTGCTGTCCTCTCTGGTTGAAGCATTTCTGGGCTACACAGGTTCCAGGTGTTGCGGCCAGACTCTCTGGTCACGTGACGGGGGCTATATATAGCCGGGGCGGGCCTGTGAGTGAGCGATTTTTCCTGGGCCGCGGAGACTAGGTCAGGCGCTTAGGAGCCGCGCTCCGCGGTGGGGGGAGCTGTAAGTTGGCTCCACGGCCTGAGTGGGCAGAGCGGCTCCGGCCGAGGCTCCTGGTCAGATGGCAGCTCTGCGGGGAGCAAAGGCGCTGGCTGGGACGACTCGTCAGGCTGGCAGGGAAGGACTTGGTGTGTCAAGATCCCAGTCCTGGGGGCTGCAAGGGCGTCCCCCTTTCTCCGTCAGATTCCAAGCGCTTGAGCCGAACAGACTCCTCCGCAGTCCTCTCGCGTTGGAAGTGGAGTAGAGGTTTCCGTGAAGTGACCCAGGGTGCTGGGGCGGGGGGGTGCACGAGGGAACCAGAGGCTCGGGGGAGACCCCGGAGCGGTGCTGTGCTGGCCTGCGGGGCGGGGAGGGGGCGCCCCTAAGGCTCTGACCTTCCAAGGCTGGCTCTCCCGGCCTCTCGGGGGGCAGGGGTTACTTCAGCCTCCCCCCACATTGTAGGATTCTCTCAGTGGTGTCTTCTTCCAGAGGATCTGGTGGTTTTGGGAGCCGGGAGTGAACTCCCGCTCGGTGCCAGGGCTCTGTGTCCGTCTCGTGTGGAGAGAATGGAGGCCCTGAGGACCGCTGGCGCCGCCTGGGGCGGCTATTCTGCGGGGCTGCGGCTGTGCTCTGTGCTTTGGAGGGTTCCTCTTGGAGTTAACCTAGTTTTGCTCTGGAGTCAACTCGACATGCCACGTGGGAACTGCTGCCGCGCTGACCGACCTGGTGTCTAACTCTCAGAACGTCCTTAGCGCATTGTGAAAATTGCTGTACTGCAGAGGAGAGGAAAGGAATTACAGTGGAGATACAGGGAAATAAATTCCAGACGAGATAATTAGCTGGAGCACCTTAATAAAGCAGTACTCCTACCTCGTAAAGACGGAATTCCTCCTCGTGTAGTTAGCTTTGACCGGAGTCCTCTCAGTGAAGGAGAAATTCAACCGCCCTCGCTGGTTCCTGGGGCTCGGTGTGCATGGGAATCACCTGTGGAGCTCCGCAGGTGCCCCGACTTCAGCCGGCGCCCCGGAGCGGAGTGCGGGGTGGGGGAGGGGGTCTGTGTGACGTGCCCCAGGCACCGGGGTCGAGGAAACCAGGGAAACCGGCTCTGGGCTTTTAACTGTACTAAAGGGTTAAGTCTGGGTTCCCAGAGAGAATTCCTCTTCTGTACACAAATGGAAAACACCTGACTCTGGAAAGTCCTGTCTCTGGCAGCACCGAGGAAGGTCTCTGCTCTGTAATGACAGGTGGCTGATCACCAGCTCCTGCCCGTTTCTCACTCTTGGGAGGGATCTGGACCAAACCGGACTCAGCCATGCAAGTTTTCTTTTTGGAAAAGTGTGTTATTCACCTTGGCCGTTTATTTGCATCGTGTGTTAGGGTCACTACTCAGGCGTTTATGTCTTGCTAATTTACTCGAGGCACTGGGTGCCCGCGGCAGCTGCACCGCCAAGCGCACCTGGTTTTTGGACAGCGGCTCTGTGGTTCTGTGTGGCGGTCAGATTCTGGCTCCGAGGAGTTTCCCGGGAGCTACCGCTCCTTCCCCAGCACTTGACCCTTGGAAAAGGGCGCTGTGCTTGGAAATGGGTTTCTATCAGCTAGTTCCTCCTGGACGTCTGTGCAGAAGTCCTGTGGGTGTGTGACTAGTGTCACAGGTCAAGAGCAAGTGTTGAGAATGAATGCCAAGAAAAACAAGTGGCCGGCATGTTTTCTTAAGCTCTCTGTCAACCAAGCAAACGTAGGATCATTGTAACCCAGATTCTCCCTGAAATAGGCAGGACAGGCCCCTAGAATTGTAGGCAAATGGTGCCTTCCGTAAAATGTAATTCTGCTTTTAAAAGTAGGGGCTTATGTTTTGGATTTTTGAACTCTCAATGAGAACAGTACCATTAACCTTAGTTTTATTTCCTGAAAATGAAACCTACATGGATGGCACCGTCTTTTTGTGTAAATGGAACAAGGCCTTTCAAATGAAGTCCTCGTGACCTTTTGTAAACATGTGAAAGCTGTTCCATTTTAATTTTAATTTATTTTTAAAAAACATTTTATTTGACAGAGACCTCAAGAGCGAGCACAGACAGGGGGAGTGAGAGAAGGAGGAGCAGGAGACCCATGCGGGGCTCGATCCCAGGACCCTGGGATCATGACCTGAGCTGAAGGCAGACGCTTAACCACTGAGTCGCCCAGGGGCCCCAGCTGTTATATTTTTAAGTAATTTTACCTTGTTAAAAATTTATGCCAACTGTTCCTCATTCCTCACCTTGCTCTTGGCATCAAAAGAAATATCTCTTTCATACTGATAGCTGAATGTTTACAATAGTTTAAGAACAGCTCAGGTGATTGTGAAGCGTGTGTGTCTTTTGATTGTAAATATGGTCACCGGCCAGGTTTGGCAGGCCTGTCTGAGGAGCGAACCTTTCCACACATTGTCACTCCCTGTGGTTGGTTTCCCCTGCTTCAGTATGGCCTGGGCTCCCTCCGCTCAAGCTGCGGGGAGCACCAGCAGTTGGTGAACAAGTACGAACAGCGCCCTCAAGGTGCTTATAATCCACTTAAGTGCTGCCCCGAACAGATTTGTTTAAATTACCAGTTGTCATGACTTTTCCAAAAATTTGGAAACTAGAAAAAGAAAATGTTACACTTACTGCATCATTCTACTGGCAATTTTTAAAATTAATTTTTAATTTTTTTTATTAATATATAATGTATCATTAACCCCGGGGGTTCAGGTATGTGAATCGCCAGTTTTACACACTTCACAGCACTCACATACCTTCCCCAATGTCCATAACCCCACCACCCTCTCCCGAACCCCCTTCCCCCAGCAACCCTCAGTTTGTTTTGTGAGATTAAGTGTCTTTTATGGTTTGTCTCCCTCCCAATACCATCTTGTTCCATTTATTCTTTTCCTACCCCCCAAATCCCCAATGTTGCATCTCTACTTCCTCGTATCAGGGAGATCATATGACAATTGTCTTTCTCTGACTGACTTATTTCGCTAAGCATAAATACCCTCTAGTTCTATCCACATCATTGCAAACGGCAAGATTTCATTTCTTTTGATGGCTGCATAGTATTCCACCGTATATACATACCTCATCTGCTTTATCCATTCATCTGTTGATGGACATCTAGGCTCTTTCCATAGTTTGGCTATTGTGGACATTGCTGCTATTCGGGTGCATGTGCCCCTTTGGATCACTACATTTGTGTCTTTTTTTTTTTTTTTTTTTTTAAGATTTTATTTATTTATTCGACAGAGAGAGATCACAAGTAGGCAGAGAGGCAGGCAGAGAGAGAGAGAGGAGGAAGCAGGCTCCCTGCTGAGCCGGGACTCAATCCCAGGACCCTGAGATCATGACCTGAGCCGAAGGCAGCGGCTTAACCCACTGAGTGACCCAGGCCCTACATTTGTGTCTTTAGGGTAAATATCCAGTAGTGCAATTGCTGAGTCGTTAGGATAGCTCTATTTTCAACTTTCTACTGGCAATTTTTACGTTAAAATATACACAGATAGCCGATATCTCTATCTCTTTTCATATAGATATATACTCTTCCTACAGAGTTGAATCATAGTACACATACAATTTTGTGCCCTGCTTTTGTCACTTAAATAAAAAGTGACTGATACTTGCAACATATTAGAAACTGAATTTTGTATCTGGTATAACTCCATAGTTTTGTGGGTCAGATGTGCAGTTTCTCCAAATCCTGACAGCTCCTGTCCAACAAGTGTCAGTGTGTCATCTTTATGTGAGCATGGACTCTTCTAGAAAGGATACTTTCTGATGACCAGTTTCTTGGGCCCACAGCTTAAAACCCTCTTTATTACTAGCAAATCTTCCAAAGGAAAGCCATTAATCTTGGCTAAGGTCTTTTCTTAACACCACCCAGGGATGTATCTGCCAGGGCAGGAGGGAAAGGGGTAGCACATGGAGCAGGAGCTCAGACTCCTAGGCTCTTCAGTTTCAGGGGAGAGGGGCCCCAAAAATCAGTAGAGGAGAGAAGGCAGGAGAGAGGGAGGCGTGGTGCAGGACCACCCTGCAGGGCTGTGGGAAACAGGTTTCGGGGAGGTGGGTGTGAGCTTCTCAAATGGTATGGAGTGGGCCCAGAACACGAGGCTGGAAAGGTGCTGGTTTTGTGAAAAAGCTCGTGGAGCGGCCACCATGCGGTTTGGATACCCGGCGGTCACAGGAGGCAGCTCACTGTGTGCAGACTCGGAGGGGAGGTAGAGGGGAAGGAGGGGGTAGGTCAGAAGGGCAAATGTATCTTCCAGATCTGGGTCCTGGGAAGATACAGCACCCACGTAACCGGTACCCCTGTATTGCCTCTTGGTTGGCCTGGTCTTCACTGGATATTCTCAGATCCCCGGGGCAGCAGCTTCAGGGGACTTGGGTTTAGTTTTCAGGTTTTGTGCACAGTGCTTGACACGGTTTCTTACAGGGTGAACCAGTGTTAAGGTCTTGGGTATGTCCCCCGCCCCCCAGGGCCCACTGTGGCAGGAGTGGGGGCCACAGCCAGAAGGGCCACCCGGCTAACACCGAGGGCAGGCTGCGAGTCCCGGCCTTGTGGAGCCCCTTCAGCTCGTGGGCCTCATCTCCAGTCTCCATCGGTCCGCACGCAGCCCTGAGAGGCCCGTGTTGTTTTGCAGTTTGCAGGCTGGGAGGCTGAGGAGTGGAGAGGGCGAATGACGCCCCAGCCGCCCAAGTGTGAATTGCTGCAAGTCTTCTAGAACACTGTCTGAGGCAAATAAGGTAGAAAGCACTTCATGATCCTCCTCCTCCTGGACCTGCTGGGAGCAGACAAGGCCCCCTGGGGCGTCCAGCTGGAGCTCCTGCCCCTCACGGTCCCCTCCCCGGGGGGCTCCAGCAAGCCCAGGCGGCTTCCTCCCCGGGACTTTCCCTGGTGGTTGGCATCATTCCTGGGGCAGGTGGTGTCCCTGCACCTGCGGGTCCTGGCCTGCGCCGGGTGTTCCGGGCTGTGCCCCCAGTCCCACTGTACTTGGCGTAGGCTGGACTCTGAAAGCCAGGGAAGGGACACGGACAAGGTCCTGGGAGGTCTGGGGAAGAAGGCTGGCTGGAGTCTCTTGGCAGGGAGGTGACCACTGGGTACGACGCACCAGAGAAAGGGGCTGTGGCACCCAGTGGGGGCTTCTAGGGGCCAGGAAGTGATGGACTGTGTCGTGGGCTCTGGGCTGGAGATTTGTGCATACGGTCTTGTTTCACAGCCTGGGTGGTGGTGGTGGTGGGGGGGGGGGTGTCCCTGAACCTCTTGTTTGCAGGTGGGAGGCCTGGAGATCCCCGAGTCTGTGACCTGGTCTGGCCTCAGGGGAGTGGCGGCTCTTGGGCAGGGTGGCCTGGGGTCACCTGCGCAGGAATCTGAGGACCAGCGGGGAGGCCCTGGGTTTATTTACATGTGCTTCATTCCCAAGGGAACTGGAGGCCTCACAAAGTTGAAAGCGAGGCCCCCTGGCCATGAAGGCTTGGAGGGGGCGCTGTGAAGAGCGTCTTGGGGCCGCAGCTAGAGCGAGAGGGCTGTGGGGACCGCAGGGGCCCTTGGGTGGTGCTTGGGGCCAGTGAGGGGCCTGGCTGATGGCACGAGTCCACATGACCTGAGGAGGGCACCGCCAGGTGCGAGGCCCGGAGGGAGAAGGACCTCACAGAGCAGGGCAAGGAGCTCCGAGCAGTCAGATTCGGAGGGTGCCTTCTGAAGTTTGAAGAAATGCACTTTTTTGCTGATTGAGTTAATTTGATTTCCCTCAAATTCTGATTGATGCATCTGGTGTTTTTTCACTTGGCTCACTTAACAAGCAGACGGATTAATTAGGAGAATTTTACATGTTTGGCACCACTGCTGTTCCCGGCGCGACTTTCTCTGGCTCTCCTGGTCCCTCCCAGCGCAAGCACAGACAGGTGTTTTCTGCAGCTGAACTCTTCACGTGCAGAAGCTTCCTTGACTAAAATAAGGTGTACATTTCCTTTGCACACTCTTGGCCTTGTGCAGTGGCTGTCCCCCGTGGCTGAGCATCGGAGTCCCCTGCAGGGTGGGACCCTGAACAGGCTTGCTCCGACCAGGAGCAGGGAACCTGAGCCCCTGCTGTGGTGGCAGGCACCTGCACTTTCAGGGTCCCCCAAAGTCCAGCGTGCAGCCAGGTGGAGAACAGCAGGGGTTGGGTCCTGCTGGCCTTGCTGGCCTCGGAGTGCCGTTGGCCGTAGGCCGCCCTCCTGCCTCTTCCTGGCCCCTTGGGCCCTCTGGGAACTCCTTTCTCGGCTCAGGGCTCAAGCTTTACAGCTGCTGGAGCACAGTGCAGGGAGATCCCTGTCCCCTGGCCACCCCCCGGAACTGGCAGGGTGCCCAAAAGCCTCTCCTCCCAGCTGTGCCTCCCAGGGGCTTGGTCCTCCTGCCAGTGTGAAGCTTTGATGTTGAAATCACAACCTGGATGCTTAGTCTTGGATTTCACTGCAGGTCGAGTGTGGCTCTGCTGGCCGCAAGCCTTGGAGCAGGTAGGACTGTGACCTTATAACACGCCGGCCCGCCCTGACACTGTCACGGCTTTGCCATGTTGTTGGTTCCTGAAAGTGCCTTTCCTATGACCTATATTTACTCATTCCTCAGTCAGAGCAGTCTTCTTTCTCCATTCCTGCAGCTCTGTGTTTGGTTTGCTTTTTGGAATCAATGTCCAACCCAAGACCGGGAAAAAGATACCAGAAAAGGTTTGGACACCCACACAATGGCAGGGTCATAGCCTGGGGTGCAACCTTGCTCTTAGGGCAAGTAGCACCGCGCTAGGCCCGGGCCCCTGCAGTTTGCTGGGAATGAGGGTGGGTTTCTTTGCTGCCAGGAGTTGGGAGCTGAACCATGGAGGATGTGGAGGCCACTGGTCTCGGGATTGAAACAAGTTTGGGGTCTCTATCTCTGGTACATCCCGGTGCCTGCCTTCCTGTCCCGGCCCCAGCCAGGATGCCCCTGTCTCCTGCTCTTGTCAGGCTGCCCCAGGCAAAAATGCCCACATCTAATTCTTAAATTGCAGTTTCAACATAACAGGATAGATCTCATTTTAGCCCAAGAGATTTCCAGTAGGCACTCCTTACGCCAAGCCTCTTAAAAAGGGTGACAAGCTGCAGTCTAACGTCTAGAGACATCTACTGTTCGCCGACGTAACATCTTCCCTCGTGAAACAGATTGGAACCAAGATAATTTGGGATAAACAACTTGATATTTCCTCACAAATTTTTACAATTCTTTAAAGAAATTTTTTGCTTAATGATGGAAAACAAAACCTAACAGACTGTTCATTTGCTTTTAGAACTCAGGACCTCCTGAATAGGCCTCATTGCCACTCAAATCTTGATGCATTTCCTTTTGTAAAACTGGGATTCTTTTTAAACTGTGGTCACTGAAGGTGGACTTGGGCGAGTAAAACTCCTGTAACAATTCAGGACACAGTGATCCGGGGACCCTCACACACCTGGCTTGTTAAGAGGCAGCAAAGGCAAGAGGGAACAGTCGGGGGTGTATTTTCCTTTCATTCCCAGAGCACTTTCCAAGCGGGAGGCTTCAGCAGAGGGTATGAGGCAGGGAGCTGGGTTCAAGAACCCTGTGTAGGGGGTAGGCTTCCATCTGGGAGTAGTGCGGGGCAGGGGGAAGGACAAGAGAGGTCTCCCCCCACCCCCACCCCCCTGCACGGGGAGGCAACTGGGAATCGTCCCCAGCTTGCCTTGGGACACTGCCCTTTCAGACACTAGTAGTTTCCGCCTGGGAATCAGATTGATGAAGTGATTTCCCTTTTTTTGTTCTACATGAAGCTGTTCTTTTTTTCCAGCAGACCAGAGGAAAATAATTGTAGCCGCTCAGTTTTACAGCGTGTTAATTTAGCTCTCCAGTGAATAAAGTCTAAGGCTGAAGGCCAAGTAGTTTACTCAAACAGGAGACTGGGACTGTTGCCAAGACAGTGGGGTGGCTTCAAGGCCGCCCCGCCGTGATCCCCTAGCTACAGGTGGAGCCGACGCAGGGCTCCTGCAGGGGAAGCCAGGCAGTTCATGGCTACAAATGGCCCAAAGGAAAGTCACTTCCCCAGGTTTGCAGGCCAGACCAGGGCCTGCCCCCCACCCCCTTTCCAGTTTGTAACAGGGCCTCTGATCCTTGGCTATACCCTGGGAAGTCTGTAGGAGAATCAGGGGCCCAGCGCCCTGAGGTGTCCCGTGGCCATGCTGTCCCTGGCCGCAGCACCCACCGGTGTGCAGAGCGGATGTGAGGTGATGCAGGGTGGGGGCTGGGGGGTGCGTGACCTGAGAGCACGATGCTTATTCTCAGCCCGTTATTTGGAAAGCTGGCTTTGTCTTAGGACCATTTGCTGAGAAGGAACTTTAAGATTTAGGACTGAATGTCACAATCTGTTTTTACCAATGAACAATCTTGACTAATCTAAGCTGTTTGGTCCCACCCTGAGGCCTCTCTGCCCCTCAGCCCTCGGACAGAGCCCCAGCTCGCTTTTGAAGGTACTGGGACCACATGGGCGGCCTGTGGTGAGGGTGTGGAAGGCTGTGAGCGCTGGTGTCAGAAGGGCCCGTTGCAGGACACCCCACCCCCACCCCGTCAGGCTGGGCTTGGACTCAGGCATGTCCCATGCCTCTGTTTCCCATGAGTGGGTTGGGACCCTTAGGAGGAATTACGGTCAGGATCCACACAACCCCTCTACCCTTGGGGGCTTTCTAGGGCAAAGGCAAACTGAATGCCTGCTTCAGTCACCCAGCTGTCTGTCCACAGGGGGAATTCAGAATCACTCGAGGGCCTTGGGGACCGGCCATCTGTTAGCGATCCCACATGGACCCGTGACCACGTAACACACTGTCCAAGCGGCGGATTGAGACAGGTGTAAACTGGAACCGTCCTGCACAGTATATGGTCCATCCCATGTACAGAATATCACAATTTAAACTGGCCCTTTAAATTCTAGGAAAAAACCTAATTGCTAAAAACAACTACGACAAATACGCCGCAGACATAAGTAGGAATGAAATAGCTGGTATTTTAAAGGGATTAGTTCTCAGCTTTCAAAGGGGTAGGTGGACGTGGTGTGGGGAGTTGGACTGGCACATGACAAGAAAAAAACAGTTATAGTAGAAACTACTTATCTGATTCTAAAACTGAGCAGGGAATTCGAAAACACACCCGTGACAGAAAACCCATTGGCTGCAATATTCCAGCCAAAATTGACCATCCCCTTGTGAGGCCGGGCTGACCCAGCCCACGTGACTGATCAGGGTGAAGGGCTTGTGTAGGACTTCTAGATGTTTCTCCACACAGATGCCACAGAAGGAGTAGATTCCTTGCTGGAAATCCAAGCCTTGTGGTCTGTTTCCACTAATAAAGCTGGGTAAGGCACAGCTGAGAAAGAACACTCAGCCCGCACAGCCTGTCACCTCCCGAGTCCCCATGGAATGGGGTTGGCCCCTCCCATGGGCAGGAGAGCTGGCTGCTGGGCAGAACCTGGTCAGCCAGTTGGGGGTTCTGTGAGATGTCGACATGAAAGTAGGCGCTCTAGTGGTTTAAAGAAATGGAAGCTGGGAGAATTTTGTCTCAGTGGAGAACGTAAACCTAAATTACTAAAGGATAAAAGACCTGTCCTCCAGAAGAGGAGGGGTAAAGGCCCCAAAGCCTTGGCTCCCTTGTGGGCTCCACCTGGTTGTGGAGAGGGGTGGCGTCGAGACATTGGGGATGGGGCAGCTGGATGGCATCAGCAAAGGGGATGCCCATCGCCCACCCAGAGCTTTCCAAATCCTAGAGAAATGGACTGTTGTCTGTGCTGCTGTTGTCCTCTGCTGGGGTCTTGGGCGTGGACCTCGAAGAATCGAACTGAATCCTGTGCCTCAAGCCTTGTGTCCATGCTCCCTGCCTGGCCCTCCCCCGCCTCCTTCTGAACCCCAACCATTCCAAACAAGTTTCATGGCTCGGTTCCCACTTTTTGCGCACTGCGCTTGGCCTGAGATTCAGATGTGGCTCTTTTGACTCTAAGACTCTGCCCTTTCCTTAGACGGTAACCGAGGAAGAGGCGGGGGGCAGGGACTGGACCAGCCTAAAGGCCTTTTCCTTCATGTGACGCCACTCACCGACACTTCGTGCCTCAGTTCTCAGGGCAGGAAAGGAGCATGGAGAGGCTGAAGGGAGGTGGGTCCAGGCCCCAGGTCAGAGCTGGGGCCTGAACCCCTTGCCATCAGAGACCACATCCGTGGGCCCCCTTGCCCGTGGGCCGTGTCAGGATAAATCCTACAGCAGAGGCCTTAAAAGGCTTTTTTGGGGGTAGCTAGTACAATATGTAGACTCCTTCCCTGAAGACAACACAGCCAGAAGAGGAGACTTTGCAGCATCTGGGAGCCCCCCAGTGAGCTGGGGCTCCTCAGGCGAGGAAGGGCAGTGGGCAGGCCCCATCAGACCCCCCAGTCCTCTCATGTGCCAGTGGCCTCTTAAAGTGACAGTGACAGGAAGACTGGATCGTCAGACAGATAAAGGGCACTTATATTTTCCCGTGCCCAGTGCGACATTAAAGGTTTTACGCTTGATTGTAAATTTATTGCTTGATTGTCCTAACAGCCTATGCAGCAGCTACCATTATTTCCTACTCCCCCGGTCGAGGAATGGAGACAAAGGAGTAAACCAAGGCACCGCATGTCACAGAGCTGGGCCTTGAAGCGTCAGTAGCTAAGTCTGCCCCTGGTGGCTCTGGAAAGGGGAGGCGCTGGGCCTGGAGAAGGGGGCTGCCAGCGGGTCGCTGTGGGTGCTTGACCCCCCCTCCCCACATCATCTGCGGGCCTTAGTGGGGAACGCAACTCTGCCCACCAGCCTAGCTTGGGGGCTTCTCACCTTCATCGCCTTCTATCCTTATTCATGTAGACTGACTTTTTTTCTAGATAGAATTAACTAATGAAGATAGCCGCACACAATTCTTAGCCAGCTAGCTCTAAAGTGAGCGGGTATCTGTCTTCCGGAGCTCCTGCGGCCAGCTACCCATTAGCTTCTGAAAGCGGTGAGCTCTTTGGTCAAAGACATACATTACGTTAATTCTTACATGTTAGTTCATTCCTGTGTTATTTCAAAGTCCTGTGTTTGCTGATTGTGGGCGCTACTGAGTTTGTTTGCAGGAAAGTAAACTTTGTAATGATGAGAAAGAAAATAATCTGTAAAATACCCAGATCTTTTTTCTCCTTTAACACAGTCTTTGTTTAAACAATATAGCACAATATTTTAAAAAATTTTTTTAATTTTTTTGTTTTGTTTTACTAAGGCACATGACGTATAGAAATACTGAGGTACAAAATGCAAATTTCTGCATAAGACTTTTAAAATAATCATTTTTGGAAAATGAAGGTGAACATCATCTTCCAGAATATTCAGCTTTTAGCTTGTTTTTTCTTTTGGACCAGTTCAACCAGCAACTTGTATCTAGCGATACAGTCTTCCTGTAGGAAGAGAAAAAGAGAGGTGAGACGGTTATTTCCACAAGTCAGTGAGTGTCGTGGCCGAGCCTGCGGTGGCCTGCCTGCTGGCCGCACCCTGTGTGAGTGGGGCGGCCTTGAGTCTGTTCGCTCGGCACAGAGCCTGCCCGCGACTGGCTGGCTGGGTGCAGCTGCTCACGGTAGATGAGGCCACACAGGTGCCGGGAGAAGGCTGGCGGGAGTCCTGCCCCGGGGGAGTGTGAATCCCTGCGCTGAGGGGCCCAGGGCCGCTGTGTGTCAGGCGCACCATTGTTACTGTGATTAGGACTTCCAACTTGCTAACAATAATGATCTAAAAATGATCATTTTTATATTTTACTATAACATCACGTGGCCCTATCAGAGGAACCAAAAAACTTGAGGCCAGGCATTCATGATGCCCTTTCTCAGCTGGGTTTGCCTCTCCTTAAGGGGCTGCTGGGACCTTCCTGCGGTGGCCCTGTTAGCCTCCTAGGACCCTGGCAGGCAGTGTGCCAGACTCTTCCTCCAGCTTGTCCCAGCTCCCACCCCCCACATCCTCGGGCCCATTGCCACAGAACTACCAGCTTCAGATCCCAGCTGCCTGCAGCTGTCACCCCGTGGGGTGAGGATGCAGGATTAACGCAGAGCTGGGGGGAGGCTAGGGAGGGACCTTATTACTCTCATGTTTGTCACAAGTACTTTCCAGAATCCATTTCTGTTTCTGTTCAAAGTATACTCCCCTCAAAGGCACTGGAAGCCTTCACTAACTTGAGGTCTAGGGTGAAATGATTTCTGCTCTGTGCCAGATGCTTTGATCAGCCACGGACAGAGCATGGATGTTCATTCTCTTCCTAGGATTCTAGCTTAGCTGTGGTGTGAGAGTTTCTTCATATAAGTGCTTTTTCGGGCTCCCCAGAAACTACCTATATAGGGTCTTTGAAAATATCAGCCTTTTCTTCTAACTCTGCCGCCCACTAGCACAAGCTAGTGCATGACCTCAGTGCAGCCCCAACATTACACTGAGGACAGCGCGACCCACCTGAGCCCTGAGCACCCCCCACCACCCCAACCCAGGATGCGCCTCCGCAAAGGCTCCTCCTTCAGGGCCAGATACCCGGTGGCCTGGAGGCCACTTACAAGGAGCCGCTCCAGAGCAGGCAGAGCCAGCAGGCAACCTCTCCCGGAACTGGTTCTATAGGCAAGGTTTAAAGGGACCACTTGCAGGACAATAAAAGTGCTGCTTATTTCTGGTTCAAACAGGATGGTTTCCAAACCCTGAGGCAATGAGTTTCTCAATGTTCTATCCTTAGGAATCCACAGTTCCAGCTCCTTCGTTTCAAGCCAATGTCAATTCATCACACATGTAGATGCCTGTGTCCTGACAGATGCTAGAGAAATTCAGGGAAAATAATTACTTCTGGCAAACCAGTTGGAGAGGCTGGGAGAATCTGTGTTTCTCAAATAGATCAACTGCTAATGGTTTATTTTTCTCCCCGGGAATTCTCAACTTCATCATTATCAAGTAGGTGATAGATAACTAGACCTGTACACACGGGGACATTCATGGCCACGAGCTAGATTTTCCAACATAGAATTTCAATTAAAAAAAAAAAAATAAGAATGTAAATGAACATCAATGTGCCCAGAGGCTACAGAGTGATAGAGGCACAGAAGGCAGAGGAGACGCGTTCTTTCGCGCTCTCAGCGTTCCTGGTGCCTCAGACTGAGAGGAGAGCGACAAGGAAAGAAACCCAGGAGACCGTGTGTGTCTCCTGAAGGGCCCGAATGGGAGGCTCACACCACAAGCGCCACAGCCCCGAACTGGCAGACAGCGGGCAAAGACCGGGGTGAGGGGCTGGCTTTCCCCGGGGGCAGCCCATCTGCCCGCCTGTCTGAGGTTTCTTTTGAGAACTATCTGCAGGTGTGTTTCAGCAGACCTAACAGCTGTAAACGGGGGAAAAGCGCTAAGTATAAACAGTCAAGGCTCCAGGGTGGGCTGAATCCTAAATGTCCTTGCCCGGACCCCCATCCCCTTCTTCCAGAGTCTGGAGTGACGTGCCCTGCAGGTCTGATGACCACGACACAATCACCTACCACACATATGCTCTCGGGCGAAGGCTCGTTGCAGAGCAAGAGGGCAACGTCCCCCTGATGCAGGTTACCGGAGCCTCCACCCGCGAGGAGGGCCTGCGGGCCTGCATAGCCGCTCCTGCTGCCCTTGGGAGCAGGCCGGCCGTCCCAGGCAGCTTTCAGACTGCCAGACTGGGGCGAATGCTCCAGAAATTTGGCAGACTTGTTGTGGGTGAAATTTATGTTCTCTACATGGAATTTTCCCTGAGGAAAATCCACTGGTCTATAGAATGTTACTTTAGACTCTTGACCTCATTTATACACACTAGTCAGTCCGGGGCACAGATTCAACATGCTGTCAGAACTACACTGGAAGACCACTGGTCAAGTAAGATCGCTTGCGCAGCTGGAGAGAAAAGCGTAGGAATCAGGTGAAGAACGAGCTGCCGCAGCCACTTCAGTGCATTCTAAAACCAGTGCAGAGGCCTCCTCTTCCCCGCTATCACCCACCTTACTCTTAGACGGGACACATTTGGCTATTTTGTCCCAGCGGTCAGAGGATCCCTTTGGGTACTGCTGTAATGCTAATTCCAGAAGTTTCTGTTGACTCTGAGTCCAGGGTTCCTCGGCAGCACGAGTTCTGTCTTTCTTCTGGCTCTCCTCATCGCTGGATTCCTTTTGTTCTGATATATCAAAGTCCTTCTGCCTCTTTCCTCTGAACTTCTCTGGCTCCGCCTTCGCAGCAGCCTCAGGCAGCCTGGCTGGCCTTCGCCTCCGTGGCCGGCTTTCCGGGACCACTGCCTCCTGCTCGTCGTCGTCATCCTCTTGCTCGTCCTCCTCCTCCTCCTCCTCAGCCTGCTTTAGATCTTCTCTTTGGGTGATGATGTCATCTGGCAAGGCCGTGGTGGCCTTGGTGGGCCTGGGATTCTGAGCTGTAGATCTGAGTTCAGAGAGTCTGACCATCCCTGTGAGGAAGGACACATCACAGGGACAGAAGGGCGGGTCAGGTCAGGTGACACGAGTAACAACACTGACCCCAACACAGCAGACAGTGTAATAAGACCTTCCGCATATATTATTTTACTTAAATTTTACAGTATTCTTGGGGCGCCTGGGTGGCTCAGTGGGTTAAAGCCTCTGCCTTCGGCTCAGGTCATGATCCCAGGGTCCTGGGATCGAGCCCCACATCGGGCTCTCTGCTCAGCCGGGAGCCTGCTTCCTCCTCTCTCTCTCTCTGCCTGCCTCTCTGCCTACTTGTGATCTCTGCCTGTCAAATAAATAAATAAATAATCTTTAAAAAAAAAAAATTTTTTTTACAGTATTCTAGAAAAATAGGTATCCTTGTCCTAATTCTACAGATGACAAAAATCAGGCTCAGAAAGCAGCAGAGGTGGCATTTGACCCCAAATTCTGCCTGATTCCAAGTTTCTGTCCTTCCCAACACTTTGAGGGACAGTGGGTTATACACAGTCTGGCTGTGACCAAAGAATGCAAAGAGCTCTTGAAGAACGAGTAACCTGCCACTTTTTAGGTAAGGAAGGATGTTCTTTACCATCCAGAATTATTACTAATTCCATTAGCAAAGCTAAAATGAATCTGCCAAACCTTGTGCTATCTATGCTCACCATCTGCGGGTGAGCCACCGACTCTGTGGGACCCGCTCTCCGCTCAAAGCTGCTCCTGGTGCTGCCATGTTGGACAGTAAAGGGCAAACGGACCCTGTCTCCCAGCCACGGGTGCCATCTCAGAGATACCCCTGAATGTTCAATGTCATAGCTCTTACTCTGTTCATACTTTTTCATACCTGCTCCACCGATTCTCTAGTAAGATCTGTATCTGTGCAACAGTCTACACCACACCGCTTTTCCAAGAATACATTTTGGAGAGTGTCCTGGAGGCTGGCTTCTTTCACACAGCTCTCATTGCCTATTTCAGCCTCTGTGCCGACAAATAACTGTGTCTGTGGAAAAGGAATCTGGAAATGCCCTCTTTCCTGAAGCTTGCAGAGCCCTGGGGATGACTTTCTGGGTTTGCTCACCTGTATTGCTTTCTTTGGGATGTGTATTTAAGTTGGAAAGCGTTAGGAAGTATTTTCTTCCTGGCTCCAAGCAAAGAGTACAGAGACTCTAGGAAAATTGCAGTTAATCTGGAGGAAACATATTTTGAGAAATATAGAATTCTTGGGAAAGCCGCTTGTCTATTCTGAAAGACTGCCCTGTGTGCCTGGTCTTACCAGGAGGTGGGCTGTATAGGAAGCGCACAGAGCACTTGTGGGGTGCGCAGAGTGGCTTCCCCCTGTGTGCCCCCCTCACCCAATACCAGCAAAGAACAAGGCTTTCATAGATTTTTAAACTTATTAACTCCTTCATAGCACCCACTCTGTGTGTGTGTGTGTGTGTGTGTGTGTGTGTGTGTGTGTGTGTAGGGCTGGACTGTTCTGTTGGTACCTGTGATTTGACCCCTTTTAGGGATATGACCAACAGAGTTCATTGGCCAAAACTACTAAACCATTGTATTTAAAGTCGTTATTATAAAAGGGGATTTATATTTGAAGGAATCACTCTAGATTAGTGGGATGAAGCGGGTGTTGACTCACCTGGGGAGCAGGTAACCGACTCCTTCAGCTGCTTGGCTTTGGTTGTCACCTGTTTCAAAGAATAAAAGCAAAGGAAAACCTTACTTTCCACAGGAGTCTTGTAGGTCAATTGACCTATTTCACAGAAAGTTCATGGGAATAAAATGGGCTCACGGAATCTTAGGCCTGGAAGGGCCTTCAGTCACCCATCCACTCATGCTCATGTCTTTAACCAACAAGGAGACTGGAGCCCAGAAAGATTGAATGGTTTGGTCCAAAACAGCCGTGTGACCGGTGCAGAGTCAGAACAAGAACTCGATCTCCTGACAACTTCTAGTTCAATGCCGGTTGCATCGTACTAGGCTGCTTTTCAAAATACACTATACAAACAAGTTGTGTTTTTCAGTTAGGATTTGCTGACAGAATATCTTTCTTCATCAGAGAATGTTATAACAGTGAGTATTAGAAACAGCGGAGAGATTTACTCTTAACTAATGTTAGAGCATAAATGAACTGACACTAGAGGAAGACTCTCTTGGTGGAGTAGGGCAGTCAGACCCAAGACCCACGAGACCTTACATACATGAGGGTGGATCCAAAGCAATATTTTTGTTCAGTGGCAATTATTTCTTTTTTTCCTCTACAAATGGTATCACATTATTGGTCTCATTCTGTACCTTTTTTCATTTAATGATGTCTTGGAAACCTACATATAGATTTCCCTCTTTTAAAATTGAGATAAAATCTACATACAGTTAAATGTACAGATTTTAAATGTACAATTCAGTGAGTTTTAACCAAAGAAAAGGACCTATGTAACCATTTTAATTCTAATCAAATTATAGAACATTCCTATTATCCCAGAAAGTTCTCTTGTCCCCCTGATTTAATCTCTATTCTCTCACTGACAACCACTGCTCTGATTTTTGTTATAAACATTTTAAAATACAGGGTCAAATTAATTTTTAAAAAATGTTAATTGCTCAATGAATTTATCAATCAAGCCATCCTTTCCTTACTTATTTGAAATGGTGCCTTTATGAAATGTTCCACTGTCTACATGAACTATTTTTCTATATTTTGTATTCTGTCCCATTAATGCATGCATATTC
The DNA here is from genome assembly GCF_030435805.1 of Mustela lutreola. NCBI lineage: Eukaryota > Metazoa > Chordata > Mammalia > Carnivora > Mustelidae > Mustela > Mustela lutreola. Next base: position 19,444,556 of record NC_081297.1, on the reverse strand, counting down.
TTGAACCGATGTTTCACCGCTTTAATGAAATTTGAAAGTAAAACCTCAGAAAGCATGATTGTTAAGAACTCAATTAGGTAGACTTGTCTTGATCCCACCTCTTATTAGCTGGGTAACTTCAAGCAATTTCTAATCTTTTCTCTGTGTTATGCATTACCCTCTGTCATATGTGGATAATTCGAGTAATACTATTTGCCTGTTAGGTTCTAAATTTGAAATAAGCTCTTAACCATGATGCTGAGCAGATATGAAAGGCTTAGTAAATACTACCTATTATAATTGACATGGATCACTTGTTTTTCATTCATACAAAGGACAAGAATTTGAGAAAATATTTAAAGCTGCTTAGGAACACTCTTCACTTTTATTCCCTACTTTTCTCTCTTCCCAGATGACCTTGTTTCTTATTTAATATAAGAAAAAAGGAAGTTCTCCAAAACGAGCCTCTTTGCATTCCATCTTTCCCCGCTCATTTGCATCACCATATACCCTTCCTATCTTTTATCCCAATTCAAAGAAATTATCTTCCTTCCTCTTGAGTTTTCACAGAACTATGTGAAATCTGTGGATTTCCTTTGCTTTCATCTTCCGTTTCTCCCTGTCCATCAGATACGTTCTATAATTCACACTGAGCTCAAGCGGCCTCCACTCTAAAAGATGATCTTGCCTTACATTGTCTTTTCTACTCCACTTGGCTTTCTCTTTCTCTAAATGTTCCTTCAGTGCCTACTGTCCCCCCACCCCAAATAAATCTGTCCTTGCCATTCATCTGCCCTTTCTATTTTCTCCTTTGGTATCTCATACCACTGTTTAATATTACTTCAGGAAAGGAATGATTAACCTGCATCTCTGGCCCTGACCTCTACCTTGGAATAGCATGTCACAGAAATTGGCCAAATCACAACAATGGATCTTCAGATCGAAAAGGACTTCATCTATAAAACAAGAAGCTTTCTTTGTCCCGAGCATTGTTCTAAGATACCTGTCCGTACACCTATTCCCCACAGCAGTCAAATTAGGTAGGTAGATATATAATTATTATCCCCATTTTACAGAATCCGAGGCCCAGGGGGCATAAATAACATGTCCAAGATTAAATAAAACGCTAACGAGTAGCTAAACCCAGGCAAGTTGGGTTCTAAATCTTTGCTCTCAATCACTATAACACACTGCCTTGGAATCCAAATCTCTTCTTTTATAGATGAAGAGATGGGCCATGTTCTCTTTCTGCTCTGTTAACGTGGCTTCTCTCTCAAACTGCCACTAAATCTCTTCTTTAGAGGCCTCCTAGTTCCTCAAACAAAATCATCAACTTCTCAGCTTTTGCTTCCTTCTCTTGATAGTGCTAGCATCCCAGTCACCCAGGCTCATAACCTGTTGTCAGGTTGTGGTCTTTTCTCTCGCTCCCCAGCCACATGCTCCACAGTGTCAACCCCATCTGTTTCTTTCTCTCACAGATCGCCACCTCCTGGGTCAGTTCTTCATTCTCACTTGACTGAACCACTACAACAGTCTTCTAACTGGACTCCTACTTACTAATATTTTTTATAGAGTAACACCACCTTAAGGTGGAGTTCTGATTAGACTCCTTTCATGGCTCATCACTGATTGTATAATGTTTAATTCCTTTTTTTTTTTTTAAAGATTTTATTTATTTCAGAGAGAGAGCACACAAGCAGGGTTGGGGAGGGGCAAAGGGAGAGGGAGGAGCAGACTCCCCGCTGAGCAGGGAGCCTGACGTGGGGCTGGATCCCAGGACCCTGAGATCATGACCTGGGCCAAAGGCAGACGCTTGACTGACTGAGCCACCCAGGTCCCCTTAATTCTTAACCTGACATGCAAGGAGATCCACAATTTGATCTGTTCTCTTTCTCGTAGATAGCTTTCCTTTGAGCAAAACTGAATAATTAATGCTTCCCCAGATAGTCAGAAATTCCCTACCTTGTACTTTTGCTCAACATTAACATTGCCTGACATGATTTTCCTTTCATCAAATCTCTTCTTAAATATCTGTCTAGAGCCAAACCATCCTTCAAGGTACTATCAAGTGTGACTCCCTTCTTGATGACTTCCCTGATGTTCACTACCAGGGTGACCAATTCTGTGACCATCCCTCTTCTCTCTCAATTTCTATTATGTTTTCTAAGATGTAGTTTTTTTGATTATCATACAATAAAATTATCTTTTTCACTTTTGTCACATAGTTCTATGAATTTTAACTCAGAGATTCAACTACCACCACATATAGGATGTGAAATAAATGTTTTTTTATTGCATCTTGTTTAACAAAATATTTTAGAGATTACTGTAGAATAGTACACAAAAATCTCTCATTCTTTTTTTTTTTTTTTTTTTTTAAAGAGATTTTATTTATTTATCAGAGAGAGAGAGGGGGAGAGAGTGAGCACAGGCAGACAGAATGGCAGGCAGAGGCAGAGGGAGAAGCAGGCTCCCTGCTGAGCAAGGAGCCCGATGTGGGACTCGATCCCAGGACGCTGGGATCATGACCTGAGCCGAAGGCAGCTGCTTAACCAACTGAGCCACCCAGGCGTCCCTCTCATTCTTTTTTTTTTTTTTTTTTTAAATAGCTTAACTGAAGGGCACCTGAATGGCTCAGTTGGTTAGTTGGTTAAGTGTCTGCCTTCGGCTCAGGTCATGATCCCAGAGTCCCAGAATTGAGCCCCATGTCGGGCTCCCTGCTCAGTGGGGAATCTCCTTCTCCCTCTACCTCTGCACGCTCCTGCTCTTTCTCACTCACTCTCTCCCAAATAAAATCTTAAAAAAATAGCCTAAGTGAAATATAATTCATATACCATATAATTCACCAACTTAAAATGTACGATTCAGTGGTTTTTAGTATATTGTTATGTACAGCCATCATCATGGCCAACTTTAGAATATTTTCATCACTTCAAAAAGAAACCTTATACCCTTTGGCTATCATCCTCCCCACCTACCCCATCCCTCACACCAAGCAATCATGAATCTACCCTCTGTTTCTAGATTTTCCTGTTCTGGACTTTTGTATGACTGGAATCAAATAATAAATGGATTTTTGTGGCTGGCTTCATTCCTTTAGGGTAATGTTTTCCAGGTTCATTCAAGTTGTGGTACATATCCTTTGTGCCGAATAATATTCCACTGTATGAATGTACTGTATTTTGTTTATCCATTCATCAGTTGATAATCATTTGCATTGTTTCAATCTTTTGGCTATTGTGGATAATGCTATTATAAACATTTGTGTATAAGTTTTTGTTTGGGCAAAATGTTTTCATTTATCTTGGGTATATACCTAGGAGTAGAACTGTGGAAACATATGGTAACTCTATATTTAACTTTTTGAGGAGCTGCCATACTGTTTTCCAATATGGCTGCACCATCTTATATTTACACCAGCAGTAAGTGTATGAGGCTTCTGATTTTTCTACATCTTGGCAAACATGTGTTATGGAAGAAAGTTTGTTATCAAACTTTTTGATTCCAGCCATCTTAGTGGGTGTGAAGTAGTATCTTGTGGTTTTGATTTGCATTTCCCTAGAGACTAAGGATATTGAGCATTTCTCCATGTGTTTATTGGCCATTTGTACAGCTTCTTTGGAGAAATGTCTATTCAGATCCTTTCTCCATTTTTAAAATTTGGGTGATTTCTTCTATTATTGAATTGTAGGAGCTCTTTGTATATTTTGGATATAAGCCCTTTATGAGATAAATGATTTGCAAATATTTCCCCCATTCTGTGGTTGTCTTTTCACTTTCTTAATGGTGTACTGTGAAGCATGGAAGTTTTTAAATCTGATGAGGTTCAATTGATCTAATTATAGTTTTAGCTCTTACATATAGGGGAATATTGCCATCGTGAAAATTAAGACTTCTGAACCATGAACAGGGGATATTTTTTCATTTATTTTGATCTTCAGTTTCTTTCAACAATGTTTTATAGTAGTTTTTAGAGTTAAAGTTTATATTTCTTTTGTTAAGCTAATTCTTTTTTTTTTTTTTTTTGATCTATTATGAACGAGATTATTTTCTGAATTTTCAGGTTGTTCACTGCAGGTATAAAAATAAAACTGATTTTTGTATATTGATATGTATCTTCCAATCTTACTGAACTCATTAGTACCAAGTTTTTAACATTAATTCCTTTGGATTTTGTATATATGAAATCAGGTCATCTGCAGATAGAAACTGTTGACTTCTTTCTTTTCAATCTTCTTTGTCTTGGCTAATTGCCTTGACTAGAACCTCTAGTACAATGTTGAAATAAGTAGTGAGAGCAGACATACTTGTCTTATTTCTTATCTTAGCAGGAAAACATCCCCTCTTACCCCAGTGAGCATGATGATAACTGTGGGTTTTTAGTAGATGCTTTTATCAGGTCGAGGCACTTCTCTTTATTCCAATTTTTAGTATTTTTATCATGCAAGGGCGCTGGCTTTTGTCATATGCTTTTATTGAGATGATCTTGTGATTTTTTTATTGATACAGTGTAATTTTATGGTAATTTTCAAAGATTCAATATTTGGATTAAATCCTGCTTGATCAGGGTATAAAATTATTTTTATAAGTTGCCAGATTAAGTTTGCTGTATTTCATTGAGGATTTTTGCATTCATACTCATAAAAATATTTGTATGTAGTTTTCTTGTTATTTTCTGGTTTGGATAAGGATAATACTGGCTTCATAAAATGAGTTGGGAAGTGTTCACTGTCTTCTATTTTTTGGAAGATGTTGTGAAGTTCTGGTATTCTTTAAAGTTTTGGTAGAATTCAGTGGTGAAGCCATCTAGATCTGGGCTTTTCTTTGTAGGTAGATTCTTTTATTACTAGTTCAATTGTTACAATTGTTATAGATCTATTTCAATTGTCTATTTCTTCTTGATTCAGATTTAGCAGTTTGTCTTTCTAGGAATTTTGTCCATTTCATCTATATCTATTAGAAAAATAGATATCTAATTTCTTAGCATATACTTGTTCCTGGTATAGTATTCCTTTACAGCCCTTTTTATTTCTGTAAAGTTGGTAGTAATGTCCTTCCCCCACCCCCATTTCTGATTCTAGCAATTTGAATCCTTTCCCCCTGTTGGTCAATCGAGCTAAATGTGAATTTTATTGATATTTCCTAAGCATTAGCTTTTGAGTTCACTGATTTTTCTCTATTGATTTTCTAGTTTCTATTTCATTAATTTCTGCTCTTCTTCTTATTTCCTTTCCTCTGCTCATTTTAATTAATTAATTTTTTTTCTAATACCTTAAGGTGGAAGGTTAGATTACTGATTAGGATCTTTCTTCCTATTTTTTTTTTTTTTTTTTTAAGTAGGCTCCATGCCCAGTGTGAAGCCTAATGCAGGGCTTGAACTCCACAACCTTGAGGTCAAGACTTGAGCTGAGATCAATTTGGACACTTAACCACCTGAGCCACCCAGGTGCCCCTCTTTCTTCTTCTTCTTCTTTTTTTTTTTTTTTATAGGGGGGAGGAGGGCTCCAGTGCAGAGCCCAACTTGGGGCTTGATCCCATGACCATGATATCATGACCTGAGTCAGAATGAAGAGTTGGACACTTATTAAGCAACTGAGCCACCCTGGCGCCTCCTCTTCCTCTTTCTTAATAAAGCATTTAAAGCTATAAATTTCCCTATATGAGCTGCATTAGCTGCATTACCTACGTTTTGGTGTGTTATGTCTTCATTTTCATTCATATTTAAGAATTTTGATTCCGCTTGTAATGTCTTTTTTGACTCATTATTTAGACGAGATCGGGTGCGTTCAGGGTGGTATGGCTGTAGACTCATTGGTTGTTTAGGAGTCTGCTGTTCAATTTTAACATATTGGTTGATTTTCTTGTTTTTTCTTTTTCCCTGTTAACTTATTTCTAATTTCATTCCCTTAGGATCAGAGAGCATACTTTGCATTATTTCCATCTGTTTAAACTTTTGTTTGTTTGGCCTATCCTAGAATTGTCTCATGCATACTTGAACATATATTCTCTTGCTGGATAAAGTGTTCTATAGATATGTTAGGTCTAGTTGGTTTATCATATTGTTCAAGTCTTCCTGTTGATCTTCTGTCTAGTTCTACACACTATTGAAAGTGGGGTTATTGAAACTTGCAACCACTGTTATTGAATTTTCTATTTTTCTTTAAGTAATCTCTACACCAAACATGGGGTTCAAACTCACGACCCTGAGATCTAAAGTTAAATGCTGTACTGACTGAGCCAGCCAGGCACTCCTTTTTTCATTTATATCTGGTTTTGTTGAATGTATTTTGGTGCTCAGCCTTTAGGTGCATATATTTACAACTGTTATATTTTTCCGGATTGGCCTTTTAAAATATCCCTCTTTATTTCTGGTAACTTTTTGTTTTAAATATTTTGTTTGATATTGGTATAGCCACTTTAGCTTTCTTATGGTTGCTATTTGCATAATCCTATCTTCCCTTCCTTGTCTTTCATTTTATTTCTCTTTGAATCTAACGTGTGTCACATGTAGATTGTATACAGATAGATCATGATTTTTTAAAAATCCTGCCTGCCAATCTCTCTTTGGATTGTTTAATCCATTCACATTTAATGTTACTATTGATATAGCTGTTTTTAAGTTTGTCACTTTACTTTTTGCTTTTTTCTTATGATTGTTTTGTTCCTTCATTGTTGCTTTCTTTTGTGTAAGTGAATACAGTTTTTCTTTTGTATAAGTGAATTTCTAGTGTAGCATTTTAATTTTTTTTTAAAGATTGTATTTGTTTGACAGAGATCACAGGTAGGCAGAGAGGCAGGGAGGAAGCAGGCTCCCTGCTGAGCAGAGAGCCTGATGTGGGGCTCAATCCCAGGACCCTGAGATCATGACCTGAGCCAAAGTCAGAGGCTTTTACCCACTGACCCACCCAGGCGCCCCTAAAGTTTTTTTTTTACTATTCTCTTGAGATTTTTTTTTTTTAGAAGTTGTAGGGTTTACCATATACATCTTAACTTATGAAAATCAGTCTCAGTTCTACATTAGCTTAATTCAAATGATAAAAATAAACACTACTTCTATAGAGCTCTATTCCTTTTCTCTCCAAACTATAGTATAATCATTATATATGCTATTCATGTTATAAATCCAACAATACTTTGTCATAATTATTATTTTATCACCTATAGTTTACTCAGCCCAATAAAACTTTGCTCCCACCTGCCTCCTTTGTGCTCTTAGAGCAAGTATATTATAGATATATCATCTTTCTATATGTAATAGGCCAAGCAAACATTATATATCTATTATACAATTGCTTTATAAAATTACTTAGGAACAACATATGCATTTCTAATGGTCTTTTATAATTCCCTATTTACCTTCACTGGTGCTTTTTGTTTTTTCATATGGATTTAAATTACCATGTGGGATCACTTGCTTTCAGACTGAATGACTTTAGTTTTTATTCATCTTGAAGTTTTTATTTGGCCCTCATTTTTTGAAAAATAGTTTTGCTAGATAGAGGATTCTTGGTTGGCAGGTTTTTCTTTGAGCAGTCTGAATGTATTATTATGCACTCTGGCCTCTATTGCTTCTGCTGAGAAGTTAGCTGTTAATCTTATTGGGTGTGGGAGGGAGGGGTTGCCTTGTTAGTGTTGAGTCATTTTTCTTTTGCTACTTTCAAGATTTTCTCATTTTTTGGCTTTTATCATTTTAATTACATGTACCTTCTGTCAATATCTAAGGCTTTCCTACTCAAATTTACTAAGCTTCCTGATGTATAGGCTAGTGTTTTTTAAAAAATTTAGAGTTTTTTTTTTTTTAAATTTTTTTTTAAATTTTTTATTTTTTATAAACATATATTTTTTATATACATATATTTTTATCCCCAGGTCTGTGAATCACCAGGTTTACACACTTCACAGCACTCACCAAATCACATACCCTCCCCAATGTCCATAATACCACCCCCTTCTCCCCAACCCCCTCCCCCCGGCAACCCTCAGTTTGTTTTGTGAGATTAAGAGTCATTTATGGTTTGTCTCCCTCCCAATCCCATCTTGTTTCATTTATTCTTCTACCCACTTAAGCCTCCATGTTGCATCACCACTTCCTCATATCAGGGAGATCATATGATAGTTGTCTTTCTCTGCTTGACTTATTTCGCTAAGCATGATACGCTCTAGTTCCATCCACGTTGTTGCAAATGGCAAGATTTCATTTCTTTTGATGGCTGCATAGTATTCCATTGTGTATATATACCACATCTTCTTGATCCATTCATCTGTTGATGGACATCTAGGTTCTTTCCATAGTTTGGCTATTGTGGACATTGCTGCTATAAACATTCGGGTGCATGTGTCCCTTTGGATCACTACATTTGTATCTTTAGGGTAAATACCCAATAGTGCAATTGCTGGGTCATAGGGCAGTTCTATTTTCAACATTTTGAGGAACCTCCATGCTGTTTTCCAGAGTGGCTGCACCAGCTTGCATTCCCACCAACAGTGTAGGAGGGTTCCCCTTTCTCCGCATCCTCGCCAGCATCTGTCATTTCCTGACTTGTTGATTTTAGCCATTCTGACTGGTGTGAGGTGATATCTCATTGTGGTTTTGATTTGTATTTCCCTGATGCCGAGTGATATGGAGCACTTTTTCATGTGTCTGTTCGCCATCTGGATGTCTTCTTTGCAGAAATGTCTGTTCATGTCTTCTGCCCATTTCTTGATTGGATTATTTGTTCTTTGGGTGTTGAGTTTGCTAAGTTCTTTATAGATTCTGGACACTAGTCCTTTATCTGATATGTCGTTTGCAAATATCTTCTCCCATTCTGTCAGTTGTCTTTAAAAAATTTAGAGTTTTTACCCATTATTCTCTGGATATTTTTTTTTTCTGTCTTTCCAGTACTTCCATTATGCATATGTTGGTGTGCTTAACAGTATCTCATAGTTCTCTGAAGCTCTGCTTATTTTTATTTTTCCTAATTCTTTCCTCTGTCAGTTCAAATTTACTGTGGATCCTAGTCTCTAGTGAATTTTTATTTTTTTTTATTTATTTTTATTTTTTATTTTTATTTTTTTTTTTAAAGATTTTATTTATTTATTTGACAGAGAGAGATCACAAGTAGGCAGAGAGGCAGGCAGAGAGAGAGAGAGAGGAGGAAGCAGGCCCCCTGCTGAGCAGAGAGCCCAATGCGGGGCTCGATCCCAGGACCCTGAGATCATGACCTGAGCCAAAGGCAGTGGCTTAACCCACTGAGCCACCCAGGCGCCCCTCTAGTGAATTTTTAAAAATTTCAATTATTATATAACTCCAGAATTACCACTTCTTTTTCAAAATAATTTCTCTTCATTGATATTCCCTGTATGATGTAATACTCTCATCATACTTTACTTTCTTTATTAATGCTTTCCTTTAGTTCTTTAAACATATTTATATTGGCTACTTTGAGGTTTTTTTGTTTTTTTTTTAAGATTTTATTTATTTATTTGCGAGAGAGACAGTGAGAGAGAGCATGAGCAAGGAGGTCAGAGAGAGAGGCAGACTCCCTGTGGAGCTGGGAGCCTGATGCGGGACTTGATCCCAGGACTCCAGGATCATGACCTGATCAACCAAATGAGCCACCCAGGCATCCCTACTTTGAGTTTTTTCTGTTAAATCTAAATCTTTTCATTCTCATGAGCAGTTTCTGTTGCCTTCTATTTTTCATGGTTTCTTGGTTCTTTCCATGGCTCATTTTTTTTTTTTTTTAAGATTTTATGTATTTACTTGACAGAGATACAGTGAGAGAGGGAACACAAGCAGGGGGTGTGGGTGAGGGAGAAGCAGGTTCCCTGCTGAGCCCAGAGCCTGATGTTGGACTCAATCGCAGGACCCTGGGATAACGACCTGAGTCAAAGGCCGACGCTTAATGACTGAACCACCCAGGTGCCCCACGTTATTTTTTTTAAGTTTATTATTATTATTATTATTATTATTTTAGTAATCATTACACCCAATTTGGGGCTCAAACTCATGATCTGAGATCAAGAGTCACATGCACTTTTGACTGAGTCAGTCAGGTGTCCCCAAGACTCATTTATTTTCATTGTAAACTGAATTTTTTTTTTTAAGATTTTTTTTTTAATTTATTTGACAGAGAGAGAGAGAGGGATGACAAGTAGGCAGAGAGGCAGGCAGAGAGATAGAGGGGGAAGTAGGCTCCCTGCTTCCGAGCAGAGAGCCTGATGCGGGACTTGATCCCAGGACCCTGAGATCATGACCCGAGCTGAAGGTAGAGGCTTAACCCACTGAGCCCCCCAGGTGCCCCTGAACTGAATATTTAGATAATATATGGCAGCAGTTCTGGTTACTGGTTTCCCCTTCCTGTCCCCCCTACCTGTACCCCCATCACAATTGTTACTGTTATTTGCATGTTTGTTTAGTGGATGGGTCAATTATTTTAGTGAAGTATATGCCCCTCTGTCCCCTACAGTGTTAAGCCTCTGATGTTGCTCTTCAGGAAGGTGCAGGTATGGACAGGCCTGGTAATTTTGGATGACAGTGGTATGTGCAGAGAGAGGACTCTATTCCTCTCTTCATCTGACCCCACTGAATGTTAAACACCACTAAATGCTAACAAATGCTCTACTGTTTACAAAATGCCCTGGGGCATAAATTGCTCAATAAACAAGTCCAATCAAATTGTGGTTCCTTTGAAGGAAAGTTTCTGAAGTCAGTGTTTAATATTTGTTTTGACTTCAGGAGGTCTCCTCCCAGAGAAGGTATTGGTGAATTGGTTTGAGAATACCTGGTAATTACTCCTTGTACTGACTGAGAATTCTAAATATTGTATATATCAAAATTTGGCCTACCATACAAAACAAATAATGCTATAATCTGAGTCCTTCAGAATTTCAGTATCAAACAGTGAACCACACTTTTCTCCCACTTAAAAGACAACTTAGAACTTTTTAGGAAAAAGCAAAGCACAAATGGTTAATTTTCTAATTCTATGTGGTAAAGTAATTATTTTAATACTTTAGGCTCTTTGGGGCACCTGGGTGGCTCAGTGGGTTAAAGCCTCTGCCTTCGGCTCAAGTCATGATCCCAGGGTCCTGGAATCGAGCCCCGCATCGGGCTCTCCACTCAGTGGGAAGCCTGCTTCCTCCACTCTCTCTCTCCTCGCCTCTCTGCCTACTTGTGATCTGTCAAATAAATAAATAAAATCTTAAAAAAAATACTTTAGGCTCTTTGTCAACTTCATATTTCCTGGTATCACAAAATGGTTGTATCACAATGAGAACTGCAGATGATCCTTTTTTCTTGAGAATATCTTTTTTGTCTCAGAAGCAAGCAAAGATGTATATGGTAATAATCACAAAATATTTGTTTTGGGGGCAAGTTTGGCATCCTCGGCATATTATTTATGATTCTAAGCAGATAAAGATATTTCTAAATAAGTAATGGTCTAATATAAAGCTTAATGGCTAGGGTGCCTTGAGTATGATAGCATGTCACTTCAAGAAATGAAAATCATCTTTCAGTGAGTATGGTCATCATCAAATCCAGTTTGTATCCTTTAAACAAATACCTAGTAGTACAATTGCTGGGTCCTATGGTAGCTCTATTTTTAACTTTTTGAGGATCCTCCATCCTGTTTTCCAGATTGGCTGCACCAGTTTGCATTCCCACCAACAGTGTAATCCTTAATTGACTTTTATTTTTTGGCTGAATAATATTCCTTTGTGTTTCTTTATGTATATGTGTGTATACACATATATACATATGTATAAACATATAAAATGACATTTTCATTATCTATTCATCTGACAGACACTTAGGTTGTTTCCATACTTAGTTAATTGTGAATAATGCTGCTATGCACATGGAATGCGGATCTCATTGAGATGATGATTTATTTCCTTTGGATATATGCCCGGAAGTGGGACTGCTGAATCATATGGTAGCTCTATTTTCAATTTTTTGAGGAACTTCTATACTGTCTTCATAGAGAATGTACTAGTTTACATTCTCACCAACAGTTTGCTGTTTTTCTCCACATCATCATCAGCATTATATCTTGCCTTTTTGATAATAGCCATCCTAACAGGTGTGATGTCTCATTGTGGTTTTGATTTGTATTTCCTTGATGATTAGTGTATTGAGGACCTTTTCATATACCTGTTAGCCATTTATATATCTTCTTTGGAAAAATGTCTATTTAGTTCTTTTGCTCAGTTTTAAATTCTTTCTTTCTTCTTCTTTTTTTTTTTTTTTTTGCTGTTGCATTATAGGAATTCCTTATATATTTAAATTTTAAATCATTATTGGATATGTGGTTTGCAGATATCTTCTCCTATTCCATAGATATCCTTTTTGTGTTGTTGATGGTTTCCTTGCTATGCAGAAGCTTTTTAGTTTGATGTGGTCTCACTTGTTTATTTTTGCTTTTGGCATTAAATCCAAAAAATCATCACCAAGATTGATGTCAAGAGGCTTACCCCCTTTGTTTTCTTTTAGTAGTGTTATGGTTTCAGGTTTTATGTTAAAGTCCTTAATCCATTTTGAGTTAATTTTTGTGTAGGTGTCCAATTTCATTCTTTTGCATGTGCTGTTCAGTTTACCCAGCACCATTTATTGAAGGGACTGTTCTTACCCCATTGTATATTCTTTGTTAAATATTCGTTGACCTTGTATGTGTGGGATTATTCATGGCCTCTATTCTGTTCCATTGATTGGTTATGTCTGTTTTTATGCTTGTACCATACTATTTTGGTTACTACAGCTTTTAATATAGCTTGAAATTCAAAGTGTGATGCCTCCAGCTTTGTTCTTCTTAAGGTTATTTGACTGTCAGTAATTTTTTGGGGTGTTCATACAAATTTTAGGATCCTTTTTCAATTTAAGTGAAAAATGCCATGGGAATTTTGATCTATATATAGTGGATCTATAGATTGTATTGGGTAGTATGGGCATTTTAATACTATTCTTCCATTTTAATGATAATCTTCCATTCCATGAGCACAGAATATCTTCATCAATGCTTTATAGTTTTCAGCATGCAGGTCTTTCATCTTCTTGGTTAAATCTATTCCTAGTATTTTATTTTTTTTCGATGCTATTGTATATGTAATTGTTTTAATATCATTTTCTGATAATTATGTTGTTTGTACATAGATATGCAACTCTTTTTTGTACATTGATTTTGTATCCTGCAACTTTACTGAAATAGTTTATTAGTTCTAACAGGTTTTTTTTTGTTGTTGTTGTTGGAGTCCTTACGGTTTTCTGTATATAATATCATGACATCTGCAAACAGAGATGACACTGGAGGTGAACTAGTGTCACTGTTTGGGTTGGTCATCAACAAATCTATTTCTCCCTTTTACATCTAGATGACTTCAATAATACATGTGCCAATTTGAATTGTTTAGTGTTATTTTTCTCACAAATTCTATAATGAAGATTTCAGTTACTCATTCTGCTTTTATATGATGTGCAATTATAGAAGATAAGGTCTTAAAGGTAGGTTGTATCAAGATATATTCAAGACTTTTTTCTAGGCTTCTCTTGGGAGAAGACATATATTTCTACATAGGTCTCATGCAGATGAGGCTTCTCTTTTTCCTCAGTATCCGAATTAATAATATTGTGGGCTACTGCCTAAGGTAGGATTTTGGATAACACTCTTGCTACGTGTGTTTTAATAGTTACATGAATTGTAGGAAAATTTGTTTTACCATTTTCTAATTCCAAGTAGAAAACATTTTATAATCCTTCTTCTTGATACAGGTATACCTAAGTTTATCTTTAAAATTCTTATGAAATAGGGGATCTACAATCAAATCTGAGACATACGGGCTAGGGTGGAATGGACAAAAAAAATCTAAAATATGGGGCGCCTGGGTGGCTCAGTGGGTTAAGCCGCTGCCTTTGGCTCAGGTCATGATCTCAGTGTCCTGGGATCGAGCCCTGCATCGGGCTCTCTGCTCAGCAGGGAGCCTGCTTCCCTCTCTCTCTCTCTCTCTGCCTCTCCATCTACTTGTGATTTCTCTCTGTAAAATAAATAAATAAAATCTTAAAAAAAAAAAAATCTAAAATAGTTTCATTCCTTTTAGTGAAAACACTGATGAAAGTAACAGAAAATTAAATTTGCAAAATGAAAATTCCAAGGTCCAATTAGGATCAGTGGAAAGTTATATGGTGGCATATTTCTGTTCACTATATAGAAGAATTTTCTAATTTTCTGAGCTATATAAAGTGTGTTCCTGGCATCCTCAGATAACTCAGAAAATAAATGTTGACTACTAGTGATAATCTCAAGTCCTGTTTTTCAAATTCTTGCTGGGTTGATGACATTTTAAGTATTACTCTAATCATAAAAATTATTTAACTAGGGGTGTCTCTTTAAGTGTCTACCTTTAGCTTAGGACATGATCCCAGGGTCCTGGGATATAATATATATATATAATATAATTATGTTAATTATATTATATATAATAAATATTATATATACATATATAAATATATACATATAATAAAATATATAAATTAATTATATATTAAATATATACACATAAATATATATTTTATATAATATATTAAATATGTGCATATTAAATTATAATTTATATTAAATATACATTATAAATTTTATTATATAAAATATGTATATATATTTATAATACATATTTTATTATATAAATCAAATATATATTTTATATAAACATATACATATTTTATATATATACATATTTTAAATATATACATATTTTATAAATAAAAACTAAATATGGGGTGCCTGGGTGGCTCAGTGGGTTAAGGCCTCTGCTTTTGGCTCGGGTCATGGTCCCGGGGTCCTAGGATCAAGCCCCGTATTGGGCTCTCTGCTCAGCAGGGAGCCTGCTTCCTCCTCTCTCTCTGCCTGCCTCTCTGCCTGCTTGTGGTCTCTGTCTGTCAAATAAATAATAAACAGAATCTTAAAAAAAAAATAAATACAATAAAATAAAAATTAAATATATACATATATAATATATACATATTTTACATAATATATACATATTTTATGTAATATATACATATTTTAAATATATACATATATGTATATATAAAATATATACATATTTTATATAATAAAATTATATATACACATATACATATATTTATATATAAAATATACATATTATATATACATATATATACAATATACATATATATTATATATATACACACACACACATACACATACACACTCAGTAATTAAAGGAATAAAGTCCTGAAAATTCATTATTTTCATTCAGTAGTATTTAATCTTGGCCAACTCTATATGAATTGAACACCCATTATAACTGAGTACTACTGTACCTTTCAAGTACAAAGGGCATTCTGTTATTTGAATATTAAATAAACCACCTAAAAATGTTTCCAACTGGTGGAAAGCAGTGCTGTTCATTCTTATTATTTCTTCAATGTCTTTAAACTTTTCTATGGATTCTCTGGAGAGAAAAATATAAAAAATAATAATAGAGTTCATCTTAACTATTTAAAAACAGAGCCTTTCATTAACTTCCTGATTACCTTTACAAGTAATGTAGATGTTTTGGCTTTTTTCTTGGGGGGGTTCCTTTTTTAATTTAAATTCAATTAATTAACATATAATGTATTATTAGTTTCAGAGGTAGAGTCCAGTGATTCACCAGTTGCATAGAACATCCAGTGCTCATTCCTAACATCATTGCTGAAGAGACTATCCTTTCCCTATTGTGTATAGTTGGCACCCTTGTTGAAGATCAGTTGACTGTGTATGTGTGTATTTACTTCAGGGTTTTCTGTTCTGTTGTCCATTTCTTTTCTTTATGCTAGTACCACACTGTTTTGATTACTGTAGCCTTATAATATATTTTGAAATCAGGAAGTGTGACGCTTTTAGCTTTGTTGTTCTTTCTCAAGATTGTTTTGGCTATGTCCTTTGTAGTCCCATACAAATATTAGGATTGATTTTCCTATTTCCGTAAATCAATAAAACTTTTATAATTAAAAGAATGAGGTAGACCTATTACATACTGATATGGGAAAATATTAAAGGCAACATATTCTTTTTCCTTAGATTCTTAAAAGTAGTTTTAAAAATCAAGGTAATATATGTTGTTATATTAATTATATATAATATATAATAATTATATATTAATAATACTTATATTAATATGTAATAGATAAATTAATATATAATAAATATATACAAATAGCTTTTTAAAAAGCTTTAACAATATTATTTTAAAAATAGCTTTTAAAAAAAAGCAGTATACAACAAGGGCTTATGAAGAAAAGCAACACACCGTACATCCAGAGTCAGTAATTTCTGTTCATAGTTATGATAGTTATTGTTTACAGTGTATGTATAATTAAATAACATGCTTTTGGCATATTATATCCTGAGTTCAACCTCTTTTTCCAAACTCTTTCAATAACCCTTGGTCCAAACGACCATCATCTTTTGCAGGAACAACTGAAACAGCATCTTACTTAGCCTGCCTTCCTGCTTGCATACTTTTCCTTCCACAATGTCTTCTCCACAGAGCAGTCAGAATGACCCATTTAGATCTTGCACTCCTTTGCTCAAACATTTCCAGTGTTTTAACCATCTCACTCAGAGTAAAATCCACACTCTTTATTGTGGCCAACAAGGTTGTAGATAGCCTGCTGTCCACTGTTTCTTGCCTCATCTTTTACAATCCCCTCCCACTCACTCTTTGACAGCCATATTGACCTTTATGCTAGACTCTGCACACCCCAAGCATGATCTTATCTCAGAGCTTTTGTAAATGCTGTTTCCTCTATGTGGAGCACTTTATCAGACAGCCTTGCTTCTTCCTTTGCTTTGTGTCCCTGCTTGAGAATTACCTGTTTGAGAGACTCCTCAGAACCCCATTTTTTTTTTTTTTAAAGATTTTATTTATTTATTTGACAGACAGAGATCACAAGCAGGCAGAGAGGCAGGCAGAGAGAGAGGAGGAAGCAGGCTCCCTGCTGAGCAGAGAGCCCGACGTGGGACTCGATCCCAGGACCCTGAGATCATGACCTGAGCCGAAGGCAGCGGCTTAACCCACTGAGCCACCCAGGCGCCCCCTCAGAACCCCATTTTTAATTGCAATTCCCTTCAGTCTCTAACCTCTTACTCTGCTTTCTTTCTTTCTTTCTTTTTTTTTTTTTTTTAAAGATTTAATTTATTTATTTGACAGAGACAGAGATCACAAGGAGGCAGAGAGGCAGGCAGAGAGAGGGGGGGAGGCAGGCTCCCCACTGAGCAGAGAGCCCGATGTATGGCTCGATCCTAGGACCCCATGACGTGAGCCAGAAGGCAGAGGCTTAACACACTGAACCACCCAGGCACCCCTGCTTTATTTTTCTTTATAGCACTTGTTGCTATTTACAATTTTCCTTTTACTCCATACAGCCAGGCTCTTTCCACTGTGTGCTTTTCCACCATCTTTAGGGCAACTGACTTTACCTGCATGGTTGTAACTTGGCTGAGGGCAAATTTGGTATTCCAGCTCCATGGAAGGGAAAAGGGAATAAGAGCTCCTATGAACACACATTATTTCAATTATGCTCCTCTGAAAAGAAATTAGTAACCTAGCCATGCAGAGCTTTGGGGGGACTTGGATAAGCTGCTGCTGGGCAACTTGCCATAGTCTTCTACAATTTGTTGATTTAAAAAATTGGAAAGCCATCTGTAAAAAACATAAAGTGTTTAAAATATGAAAAGCCATTTTGTAAGATCTTACAAATTATGATATGGTAAATGTTATTCCTGTAGAAATAAGCTGTGCCGTGGACACACTTCTTGTGCCCTCAGAGGAGAATGTTCTCAATGTCAAATTATTTTGCTGTATTATTCTACTGTCTAGCATACTTAAATTTGGACTATGCCTTTTTTGTATGGTTTTCTTCTATTGTTTATATAGAGTTTCTCGTTGCCTTTTTTCATATATATACATTTTTTCAACTTTTCAGGCATACTATCTAGTCTATAAAATCTCCCTTTCTTCAAGGGTTGCTCTAACACAATCCTTTATTCTCCTACTTCAACGTGGATATATTGTACTTTCGTCCTATGGTATCACTGTGGGGTCTTGGGATTTCTGTTTATTAGATTGGATTCCATGTCTTTCTCTTTTTAAATGTGATTGTTTTGTTTGTTTGTTTTGCTAGAGTACAGTCTCTAGCAACTTTGTAAGAAAGACTGTGCATCCTTCCCTTATGTATTTACCATCACACTTGGGTTGCTCCAGATTCAGAACCATTTTTCCTCAGTGTGGTGAAGCCATCTGTCCCTTGTCTCCCTGAACCTAATGTTGCTAATCAACCTGATGTCACTCTGATTGGTCTTATTGGGATGTCTCTTCTCCCTAGAAGGCTTAAAGATCATCTGTGTAGTCTCAGTGTTCATAAATTTTTTCAGGATCCCTTCCATGTATCCTACTTGACTTTAGGAGGTTCTTACAAATTGGTCTCAGGCTTTTATAAATTGATCCCTGGAAAGCTTCATTTATATTATTTATTGAATAATATTCTTACACCTGTTTTCTTTCTTTCTCACTTGAAATTTTAATCAGATTTGGACCTCTTGGACTGATTACTTGTGTTTCTTATCTTTTCTATAATATTTTAAGATTTTTCAAAATTTTGCTCCATAGGTTTTCCTGATAACTTTCAGCCATTCTACTTCATTATTTGGATACTTATTTTTGTTCAGATTCTTTTTTCACAGCATCCTTTCCTTTTTCCTCTGTTTTATGAATGTAATACTGTCTTGACTCTATAGATGCTAGAAGGCTGGCATAATAAAACAGTTCTAGAAGGTTGGTATAACCCTATCAAAAGATATCCTATTAACAAAACACCAAAAATTCTACAATATTCTTATATATAAATGCAAGAATTTGAAATAAATAAATCCAGCTGTTTATTAAAGAATAGTAATATATGGCCAAGTTTATTTTATCTTGAAAACACAAAGAAGAGGCCTTGATAATATATTCATCTGTATTAGGTCATATGAGAAAAATTGTACGATTATGTTGATATATGTTAAATATAAACCCCACTGTTAAAATTTCATATCTATCCCTGAGTACAACTGTAATGAATCAGAGTTGGAAAAGCTGAAGTAAATTTCTGTAGCATAGTAATCTATGTCTTATATCAATGACTAATATTAAAATCAATGGCCAAACATTAGGTTTTCTTATTATAATGTTGCACAAAAAAGTCTGCACTAATCACTATTACTATAATACACTATTCCTCTGGAATAGCTAGGTAATACAATAAGATATAGGGGCATGCGGCTGGCTCAGTCGGTAGAGCATGTGACTCTTGATCTCAGGGTTGTGAGTTTGAGCCCCATGCTGGGGGTAGAGATTACTAAAAATAAATAAACTGAAAATAAAGGGAAAGATATAAAGAAAGTGGCAAAGTATTTGCAGGTTGATAGGTCTGTCCTAAAATTCTAATGAATTAACACAAACTTTATTTGAAATAAGACCAAAATGTAAGGAGGCAAGTTGCAAAAATCAGCGCTATAGCACTTTTCACTTATTTGACAGGCAATGATGAAAACCCAAAAATAACATTCAGTGTTTGTGAGATTATGAGGAAGTGACCTCTCTTGTATACTACTAATGGCACTGTTTATTGTTATAACCTCTCTGGGGGCCAATTTTAGAGCCATCAAAAGTTCTAAAAACAACCATATTCTTGAACCAAGCAGTTCTACTTCTAGGAATACAAGATAAGAAAAAAAGTAAGTGGAAAGATGGATGAAGAAAAGAAAGATAATCCAGTAAAATAGCAAAAAAAGGAAGCAATTTAAATGACAATCCTTAGGACACGCCTTAATTATATCAAGACAACATAAAATATTCTGTAAGTGTTCAGAAAAATGAAGCGGCTCTTACTGTTGTGAAGAGTAGCTCCTGAAGTGAAAAGGACAGGGCACTGATTAATACTGTTAAAATAATGTATACTTATGCCTATAGAGGAAGACTAAAGTCTAGTCCACATTTTGTCTATGTGACAAAATGTTTATAGAAATAATGTTTTATTATGGCTGATGAGAAACAAATTTTTACTTGAGTGTATTTTTAAAAGTTTCTTTTTTCTATGAACATAGTTTTACCAAGAAAGGCCTAATGACAAAACGTCTCTAGACACATTTAAAGTGTCTTTCATACACACAGCAGTAAAACAGCATTAAGTAGTGATAGGAACATAGTAGATGAGGAACCAAAATAACTAGTATTATCCCAACTCTGCTAGTAGTTGTGTCACTCTGAATAAACATCTCAGCAACAGTGTACTCAACTGTAAAATGGCTACCTATCTGTCTCACCATGCTGTCGTGAAGATTGAGCAAAATAATGTGTATTTAAATGGTTTGAAAAATATAAAATACAATGAAAATGAATAATGGAATAATCAATATTATCACTTAAAATAGTTAAAAATGTTGGTTTGATCTCCTGATTTTTGCAATGTGGAGACCGAAATGATGACATGGAATTCAGATCTATAAACCTTTGCCCCAGAAGTCAGATCATAGCCAAATTCTAACAAAGTCAATAGACAGATTAAGCAATTAATTATGTAATTTTTCTCTGATGGATACCAAACAGTGCTAATACTGCCTCATCTTTCCTTTAAAGAGGCAATCAAGTTGCCTGAAATTCTCACTCTGATCATTCATATACTTGGGATAAGAACCTAAAGGCTCCTATTAAAATACAGGGGAGAGAGAGAAGGAGGGAGAGAGAAACAGATTTGGGGAACACATTTTTAAAATCATTTATTAATATTACTTTGAAAATTGGTTATTAGATTAGCCAGTGACTCAGCTAGCAAGAAGAACGGGATAAAGGACGTATTCCTTTCTAAAATGTAAATATCTTTAAAGACCTTGAGGTTGAGGAAGTGAAGGAGGAGAGGAAGGACCAGATGTGACGTCAGGCTCCGACCAAGGAAAGAGCCGTAGCAGGAATCCTGGCCGCGAGAATAATGAGACGGTCCTTGTTATCTTTACAACTCATGTAGGTCTAGTCTAACTATAAAAGTAATAGCAGTAATATACTCACCAAAATAATTACTGTATATTTAATTCACTGATAAAGCATAAAGCTTATCTGCTATTGAATAAAATCTCTATTTACATATTTTTGGAACAACTACCATAATATATACATTCCCCCAGAGTTTCTCCTCTCTAGCTGTAGTTATATAAAATACAATTGGGAATTTTATGATTTTCCCTCCTCTTTTTCATTGGCACATGGGGATGCTTATCTAACTATACAACTTTTACCTCTCACTGTGGCACTAAGCTAATTATAAAAGTCTTTTTAAATCTATTCACCTGTCTTTTGTTTTGCTGCCTATTTGGGCCTTTTCTAAGCAGGCAGAAAATCTCCAATCAGTCAGTTATCACAACCAGAATGCGCGAGATTAGTGACCAGGAGAGAAGCAGCATCAGTTTACATCCTTTCAGGCAAGAGAATGATATTACTTCACAAGCGAGAAATCTGAGGCTCCCTGACCTTAATTTAGAAAACCTGCAGTTAATAATCACGTTGAAGTTGGTTTTCCATGCCAGTTTTTGTTTCCTTTGTTGTTTTTACAATTTCAGTATCCTTTGTGGTTACCAAAATTATTTGCTGGAAGGCATATATTAACATTTAAAATACTTACTCTATAATAAAATAGGTCTTGTAGTTTTGATATATCTGAGCTAAAATATACTTTGAATTTTTTACAATGGCAATCACATTGCTTGTATTTTATCCAGAGTAGAATTTAGCAACTTGTTGATTGCGACCATTAATTCACTGAAAACTCCTTTTTAAAATGAGGAATAAAATGGGTTTTTCATTGTAATCTGTCAACCCAAATACGGGACATACTCTAGCTGCTCCCTGCAAAAGGTCAATTGTTTCTTGAAGGAAATAGAACTAAACCTGAAGTTAGAAAGTTAGCAAGCCAAAAAAACAAAAAACAAAGGTTCAAGGAACAGATGTGCAGACCAGGGAGAATTGGTACTGATTATGTCAGGAAGCAGAGGTTCTGAT